>NC_140590.1:1119703347-1120340014 GCF_964204655.1 Triturus cristatus
TAAAGTACATATGCAGCGCTAAAACCATAGTAAAGTTGAAAAGAAACACAATAAAAGTCGCAAAGCTAATTAGAAAAAGAGAGTACAACTTAATGCACAAAATGGCTTCATGATGACAAACATCCAATAAGAAAAAACACAGATATGAATTCATGCAGGGATATCGCCAGGAAGTGCAAAGTGCAGATGATATTCGGTAAGTATATCGGTCCTGGGTTGCTTTTGTTCCGGTTCAGGGAGGATCTGGTTAGACAGTTTGGGATGGACTATTCCCACTTGGGATTCAAGCGATGAGATGCACTCCTCGTAATCCATGTTTTAATCTTTCTTTCAGCATTCGAACTTTAACAGCGTGCAATGCCTGCTTTGCGCTTCGTCTTGTTGCGCTGGAACAGGGTCAACACTGATATACAAATGGATGGGTCCGAACTGAGGTGCATGGTGAGCAAAATATCAATAGGTTGAAGTGCTAACCCAACTACTAGCCAGTGGTTAGGTTTACTGTAATCATCCTCCAATCACCTTTTGTGTGTTTCATGATAGACAATAGTCAGAATAGATCAGGAACTAGGCGCAATTTGACACTAACCACGATGGAGTGTGGGTCACAAACACTAGCCAGGCTTGTCCTTAGAAAATATTTTAGCTTCTGACTTCGAGCCTAATTTACAGTTGGATGGATATCTACTCCACCAGGGAGACAGAGTATAGTACTTCTTCACTTTGAGGGGATACAGGCCTGCCAAAGGTTTGAGAGGTCCGCATGCCCAGTGGGCATCTCTTGCATTTACAGGAACCACTGTCATGGTAGCTCCTGCAAATTCACTGAAAGTTTGAAGGATGGCTCTCAAACTTTCATCATGTCTTTTATTTAAAAAGAAAATAAACAAATAACCAAACAGACAAATGGCAAACCTGTTGGGCCATCAGAAGTGTATGTCGGTGGCAGAGACTACTGTAGTCAACATACTGAAGGTGTGCCTGACACTTTGGGGGTCATTAGCATGGCGGGTGGATCACCACCAACTGGCGGTGGCGATCCGCCTGCCAAAACACCTTACCGGACGGCCTCACCCCGCCACATTAGCATGGCGGGGAGTACCGCGGCGGAAAGAAAGACCGTCCACCGCTTTTCCACCGGTAGACAATCATCACAATTGCCTACCGGGCGGAAAAGGCCCATAATATGGTGGCGGTGCCTTGCAGGCACCGCCATCCATATTAGTATGAGGCATTTTCAATGCCTATCAAGGCAAGCAGAGTTCTCTTTGGTGGCCCGCAATAGGCCCCCAGGGGGGTAGGGGGCTGCACTTGTGGGGTACCCATTGTACCCCCAACATAGGGATGCACAAGGTGTCAGGCACTGAGTTGTGTTTGTCACTTTGTGTGTGCTAATGCACAACATGCATATATTGCATTGTGGTGGGTGCTGCTTACAGCACCGCCCGTCACAATGTAATATATGCCGGATGCCGCCACCACTATGGTGGTGGAATCCTAATTGTCATGGCGGGACATCCCCACCACTGATGGCCGGTCCCAGCACCGCTAGGTTGGTGGGCGAACTGAAGTCCAACCGCCATCCTAATGGACCCCTAAAAGAGGTGGGCAGACCTTCAGTTTGTCAGAGAGGTTACTCTGAGCCAGATCCTATTAAAGGAACTTAGAGAATCACTGGGTGTCAGGCAGAAGCCAACAGCAGGGTCCAGTCAAGGTCCATTTATAAATGGTCAGGTAGGCATTTGCAAGAAAGACCGCTTGTAGCTTGCTGTTTCCCTATAGCTTGGATGAGAGGTGATCTTTATGACCCTTGGAATCCACTCTTTGGCCTGGGCATAAAAGGGAGAGCAGGTCCAGTCTTTTGGGGTTCTTCTGAGGTCTTAAAAAGCAGGTTCAGTGTTCTGCCACTGGTCCAGGAATGGTCTGCTGTGGATGACTGGCGATGCCCCATTTATGCCTGAAATGAGCTAGTAGGTGTGAATGACCCTTGGGCACATCCTAATCAATGAGGTGATGGTTCTCAGGCAAACACTATTCACTTTGGGCATTTTCAAAACGTCTTCAGCCACACTAAAATTTGGCTTTGAGACCTCAGGGTGTGTGGGGGAAGTATAGTATGGCAATTCTAGAGTCTCCCTAAATCTAGCACTAAAATCCAATCTTAGGCAGTCCCTGCACCTCCAACAAACTCAGAGAAAGAAGTCCGATAGGACAAAGCTGAGCTTTCAACAAACAGACAGTGGATAAACACAAATTGCTTTGGCATTCTGTTTCTGTCCTTTGAATTTTATTCCCAAAGTTATACAAAAAACCCTAGCAGGTCTGTCAAGCAGATCCTGACACTCCAGCAGGGTCCAACACTGTGATGTTCATAGAGCATTTCCGGTGAGGGAATTCAGGGAGGGTGACGGTCAGTTTTTAAAAGTCATCTTTTTCAAATATCTAATAAGATTCTTACTTCACCAGACAATTTGGCTTTTAATATATATTTAAAATGTCAACAAATTATATTTGCAGCTGTTTCCTAGGCATAGTTTACATTTATATACTTAGGGGTCGATTACGATCTTGCTTGGATGGCCTACGAATCGGATTTGGCTTTAACAGATCCGATTCATAGACCTTTTTCCTGACCGATTTATACACTGGTCCGAACGACCAAGTACGATGTGAGGTTCGCATACATGCAGAGCAAATTGTCTCCCAACCCGATCCAGTCCGTACGACTATTACGCAGATGCTTCATACAGCTCTATGGCCTCTGTTTCCAAGCAAGCAAGTACGATTCAAAATTCGGGCAGCCTTCACGATTCGGTATGTCCAGATCAAAAAAGCTGCTGGAATCATTCTTTTGGGGCTTGTAGCAGGCCCACCACCACCTGAAGCTTTCCGATTCAGACCCTTGGGGGTACCCATGGGTCCCCCCTTGCCATGCTCAGAGAGTATGGTGGGTAAAATGGGGTCCCTGCCACAGGGTGTATGCTTTTCCCCACTCACCCCTTTTTTGCTTTGGGAGCTCGTGCACACATCCAGTAAATAGGCTCCCATAGAGTTCAATGGAAGTCTGAGTGGAGTGAGTCCTAAGCATAAGAATGCATTGTATGCGCTAATTCGGACACCAGTTGCATGAATTGCTCGTAAAGCCCTACGGATCTGAATCATACGGATGGCTTTACTAGCAAGATCGTAATCAGGCCCTTAATATTAAGTCTGGGTGGAGTTCGCTACTCAGAACTCCGCAAGCGTTGGAGTGCGTTAGATAAATTACATTTGCAGTGATTTTCAGTGCCAGGTGCATGTCCACTCAGTGCAATCATCGAGAACGGCACCATGCACTGTGAAAGCGGGCGCTACTTCCTTTCTTTTTTACTTGAGCAGCAGCTTTTCCAACGCGAACAGAAGGTTTTTCAACGTGAGCGTTTGTGAGCATACACAACCACATCCAATGAGAAATGTGACCGCCCGCCTTGAGAAATCGTGCCAACTTGATGTTGATGATCACAAACCTGGAAAATTCTAGTTGGGAGGTGGATTTTCCTCACTCGCGCTCACCGACTTGACTTTGACGAACGCAAGCAAGGGAAACAACTCAGCTGAGCTGAGTTTTTCGGAATTCTGTAAGCTCTGCGTAACACGGAGTGCCGAAAACTCCACAAACTCCGTGAGCGGAGCAGAGTTCACCACCCAGACTTACTTAATATTGCATCACAATGCTTTTCTATCGACCAACTAACCTTGCAGTGAAAATAGCTTTGAGATAATTTGTACTGTAAGGACATGTTTAGCAATGGACATTCACATGTCCTGCTTTTTAAAACTATGCATCCTTCCCTATGGACACTGAGGGGCCCATTAGCATGTCAGACGGATCGCTACCGACCACATGGCGGTGGCGATCCGCCCGACATTTGTGCCCACCCGTATGGAAATTCCCCCCTTCCATATTACTATGGCTGGGGGGACCCCGGCGGACAGAAAGACTATCCGCCGGTTTTCTGCTGGTAGGCAATCCGCCCGATTGCCTACCGGGCGGAAAAGCTGTTAATATGGTGGCGGTGTCTGGTAGACACTGCCATCCATATTAGTATGCAGGTGGGGACATGCCTTTCCGTGGCAGCAATGCCGCCATGGAAAGGCATGCGGCCTTTGACATTGGGGGCCCATAGCGGGCCCCCAGGGATTCTGGGGGGTTGGAGTGCACATGGGTACCCCCCTGCATTTCAATGTACAACGTGGCAGGCACCGCGCGGTGCCTGTCATGTTGTGCACAACTTGTTTTTGTGGCATTGTGGCGGACGGTGCTTTCTGCACCGCCCGCCGCAATGTTACATTTGTGGGATGCGCCCGCCAGTTTGGTGGGCGCATCCTAGTTGAAGGTGTGGGACTGCCGCAAGCATTGCGGGCGGTCCCGTTTCCCGGGGGTATGGCGGGCTTACTAATGACCCCCTTAGGATGACGTATCAATATTTAAAAGGAAGGATTAGGCATGTCAAAAGGGAGTTATCTTGTTAATTTGCAGTTTAAAACCACACATTCAGGCTATAATTGTAGGTCAGGAGACATCCTTTAAAGTGCCACTGCAGTAGATGGCAAAATGAGTCTAGCAGTCTACTGGTAGCATTTATTGTACCGCCACTTGGTACTTTTGATTAGGCCTGGACGGTAAATTCCGTTCCGCTCGCGGAATTTGCGGAATTTCGTTAATTTTGCGTTCCGCGGAGAACGCAAAATTGCCCAAAATTCTGCTTTCCGCGACTTCGCAAAATTTTTTCTTGTTCGCGTTCTCAAAATGCGTGTTTGCGAGATATTTCTCCCCGAGCATGCAAACAGCAACTGTGAACATGAAATAAGCATCGCGAACGAGCAATTCCGCGTGTTCGCGGAATTTCTGCGTGTTCGCGGAGATTTTTACCGTTTCGCGGAGATTTGCGTAACGCGATTCCGCAAATTCCGCCCACCCTACTTTTGATACCATATATTAGGGACTCATACATAAATTAAATACCTCAATCAGGTGTATGCCAATTTCATCATATTGAAACAATGAGCACACGCCTGTTACTACTGGTTAGTAAGTGTAAAAGGCACAAAAAGCCCTCAATTTTATTTTCGCTGTAGGAGGGTTTGGTGTTCATAGAAAAACATTGGGATACAATATTAGTTTATATAAATGTTAACTATACTGAGGAAAGGGATTCACATGTAATTTGTTGACTTTTTAAATATTATTGGCCATTATTAAGATCCAGTTTTGCGAAAAATACCTACAGGTATGAAGGGGATTTTCAAATACAGCAGTTTAAATGTGTCCCTCAGTGACACAAAAGTGGTTGAGTACCATGTTCATCAACCCCACAGTCCATCAACTCTATTATGAGTCTAGATAATGTCACCTTTCCAATAACAAAGGCCCGGGTTGCTCCATCATCAGACTGCTCAATCCAATGGCCTTCAGAGTAAGGAAATCAGACTGCCCACCTTACTTAGAAGGGAACGTCTAATGTATTTTTGCTATCTATCAGTGTTGGGAAAAGCCTGAGGGTCTTGAAAAAATAAAAGGAAAAAATACCCAAATATCCAGTTTGAGAGTTTGTTTTTGAAAACCAAAAAAGTCTGTTGTGCTGCTGCCTAAAAGATGCATTTCCAACTAGCAGTTACTTCAGAGGCAACCCTGTATGGTGGCTGCTGTGAAGGCAGTAATCTCTAGATATGGCAAGAGGTGGTCCATCTGGATGGCACAAATAATGTCCTTCTCTACCGTTTGGGTCTGCAACTCACCTATAAATCAGCACCCAAGTCTTTAAATTATAGATGACTAAATGAATACTACTCTTCAAAAAGGATGCAAATAGGGCAAACAAAAATTCTCTCTCCACACACATTTTCTCCATCAATTGATTATAAACAATTATTTAATTGAAATAAAAAAACAATTGTGTTTGCAGTATCTTTAAAAAAATTATTTGGGATTCAAATGATATATCAACTGGCAATGTATGTATTAAAACAAAGTCATGGAGATGCAGTGAATAATATGTCAAAAGTAAAAAAAAAATAACAAAGGTGCAAGAAAACAAATAAATAGCCATTGAAATAATAAAATGTAGTTCTGTAAAAGGAGATAAATGAAGCACATAAATACTGCTTAGATACCAAAATGAATTTGAAATAGAACAGTTGACACTGATGTTAAATTTTTTAAATGAATGTTGTATTAGTACCATAAATAAATTAGGAAACTATCTAACAAAGGTAGCAGTAAGAAAGATGGACAAGTCAAGTATCTGTTTAAGTTAAAGGAGACAAAATGAGATTTTATGGGAAAATCGCTATTGGCAATACATAAATATACATTTAAGATATATGTATACTACTACTTCTCTTACGAACTTAGCATGCAGAGAAATTAACATTTTGTTGGCTAATAGAATACCTTCATTGCATGAGAAAAGCTCTATGCCGGTAACCGTTTTATTCCAAGTCTTAGGTGAAGCCGCAGATCATCATCATTCCATGTTGGCGTGCCATCCAGGGAACCAACCAAAACTTGTTTACTTTAATGTCAGAGTAGAAAATAGCAGTCCTATTTTAATTAAGAAGAGTTATCATTCTTTCCAGCAAACATTTGGCAGGATTATGACTTAAGCATATAATACATTTGATTTTGTTTCATACAAAAACGAACACTGCGACTTTGCAGACAAAACATTTCAGGTAACTTATCTTGAGCGACATCACCCAAAAATGACTACTAATTTATTTTTTGAACACATAATTTTTTGTTCACTGACAGAATATAGATCTTCAAAATATAGTTGTTCAAAATATGGAGGAAAAAATATAGAATTCATAAATATCAACCCCCTATACTTAAACATGTAAGTTCAAAAACATTGAAAATAAATATCAATGTAAAAAATATAGTTAGTTGGTCATTTCACTCGTACAAAAACAGCCCCCACACACTTATACACCAACTCATTCTTCAATACACCTTGGCATTAACATATGTAAAATATATTTAAACTTTACAGAAACATTCACTGGATGATGTCATTAGTGATGTAATTAGTGATGTTATGTGAGATGTCATTAGTGATGTCATCAGTGATGTCACTGACCATGTCATGAGTGATGTAATATGTGACGTCATCATCAGTGCATTGCGGGGACGCGAGTTATAGTTAGCTCTACTAATGATAACATTCGAATGTCTCTGCTTTTGTACGAGTGAAATGACCAACTAAATATGACAACCCTGAAACCCATTGTTTTTTCAATGAATTTCAAATGTTTTGTAAATGCTAATTTCTAACTATAACGTCTGTAAAACCTATGGTTTTTTCAGTGAATTTCAAAGGTTTTTTTAAATGTTAATTTCTAATTATAATGTTCATTAAACCTATAGTTTTTTCAATGTTTTGAAATTATCATTCCATTCTCAACGTGGTTAAATCAGCCAAAATCGCAAGTTTTCCAGCAATAGCTCCCGCCCCAAAAAATTGCCAAAAATGAGAGCAAATAATATGCGGAGTAGGCGTTCCTGAACAAAAATAACACGAAAACACCAC
Organism: Triturus cristatus; assembly: GCF_964204655.1. Taxonomy (NCBI): domain Eukaryota; kingdom Metazoa; phylum Chordata; class Amphibia; order Caudata; family Salamandridae; genus Triturus; species Triturus cristatus. The sequence continues at coordinate 1,119,710,919 of NC_140590.1, forward strand.
TTCCCGATATTTTCAAAGAGCAGCCAAATCTGCGGTGTGTTCCAAAAACAGGCGATAAGCTGCATTAGCAGTCGGAATGTAACATCTGCCTTTTGCTGGTGTAAAGTAGGACGACTACCAAAAGTGTAAAAGGGAGCCTAGCCCAGAATCACATCTGAAGACCAACACATGTCATAGAGCTACTGTTGATGCACCTCCGACACCCAAGAAGGCAAACAAAACCCACTGCCACCACCCTCAGGACCTCCCGATGGACCACCCCCTACTAACACCGAGGCCGCGCACAACAGGACAGCGGTCCTTCCTAAAACGGCATGGCCCCTCAGTTACACAATAGCTGAATGTAGAGAGATGTGGCAACCAAACATGTGTGAAGAACGCAAGTCACCCACCAATAATAATGCACACAATACCAAGAGTACAGGGGGACACATGGGCGCTTGCGGCCAGGGTGGCAGCAGCACTACAACAGGGACACTCGCATCAATTGATTCCTCATACAGCCCAGGACAGAACCACGCCCAGAGCTCCGGAGTCATTGTTCACAGCCTCACGCAGGACTGGCATATGCCAGGCCAGCCCAATCCATTTACATATACAGGGTGGGACAATAACGCTACATGGCCCAGCTTTTCATTGTAGTGATCTGCTGCTCACAGGTGTAGTTCTCAGTATGCCACAGCCACTCCCTTATGGCTGGTTTACACCCACACCACACCCATCAAGCACAGGCGTCACAGGACACGTGACCCTGCCAATAAAAATGACTGGCCGCACGTGCTCCACGCCATTTCCATTTCAGACTTGGTGCACCGGATGCACTGCGGCCGGCACAGGCACACCGCCATGGGATGGTGTTTTTCTGTCCACTGAGGTAGTGGCATTGTAAGTGCTGAGCGGGTGTGGAGCCTGCGATGATGCCCCGTCCCGGTGGTCCGGACAGCTCATGTTTTGTGTGCCCTGCTGGACCGCAGTGTAGGCCTGAGTCATCGAACAGCGAGGGCCTACCACCACATGCGTGGCCTCACTGGTCACTGAGTTAGTGGTACCACAAGGGCTGAGCGGGTGTGCAACCTGCGATGATGATGGGTGCACTGGTATGTCCTCTGCCATGGTAAAATCAAGATGCAGCACCAAATGTAAGACCTGTTGGCCTGCGGAGCGGGGCTGCATAGTGTGGAGGGTGCCCTGTCTGCGAAAAGGTAAGCAGTGAGGCCTGGGTGCGCGGGGTGGGCAGACACCTCTGGGCAGTGGGAGTGGATGGGGTACATCAGCCTGGGTGCACAGACGCGGTCAGACACCTCAGGGAGGCAGGAGTCAATAGTGTGCAACAGCCTGAGTGGGCAGGCCAGACAGACACCTCTGGGCGACGGGAGTCAATGGGGTGCAGCAGCCTGAGTGCGCAGGGGCGAAACAGAGAATTACGCGTGTGCAGTTGTATGTACTATGCCATCACTGTTTCTATACTATGTTTCAGATGACTAAACTTGAGGGCTGCATTATATCCCTGCATGTGGTTGTAGACACACCAGTGGCAGAAAGGTGAGCTGTGAAGATTTTCTCCACAGTGTCAACACTCACTCTCCCTCTCCATCTCTTCTTTTCTGTCACTCACACTCTTTCTCTCTCTTATTCTCTATCTCTTCCTTTCTCTATCTCACACGTTCTCTCTTTCTCTGTCTCTTCCTCTCGCTCTCATTCTTTCTTTCTCTCTCTTCCTCTCTCTCACTCTTTCTCTCTCTCTCTCTTCCTCTCTCTCACACTGTTTCTCTCTTATCCCTCTTCCTTATATCTCACTCTTTCTCTCTTTCTCTCTCTCACTCTTTCACTCTTTCTCTATCTTCCTCTCTCTCTCACTTTCTTTCTTTCTCGCTCTCTTCCTCTCTTTCACCCTTTATCTCTTTCTCTCCCTCTTCTTTGCTGGACACATGATGCACCATCTTATCTTTCTTTTTGTCTTGCAGGCTGTGAATCACAAATTGTCGAGGGATGACACGCCATACCTGTATCTACTTATATTTTGTTCTTTTGTTTAAATAAAATGTTTTATTTGTAAATCCATACATGACTAAGATTCTTATTTGTCCAACCTCACAAGCATCATCTATTTAATAATTGTACGACATTAGCCAATTTTTTATGTTCCAGATTCCCTAACGTGACTGTCACATTTGTTTTGGGGGGGTGGAGGTGAGGGGGGATGGCTGACAAGGAGCTGCTGCTGGGGGGTGTCGGAGCAGTGTTGGGTGTCCGACCTGCATGATCGTTGGCTTCATTGCATCTGTTCTCAGAGACTTGCAAGCCGGTGGGCTGGCTCGTATATGAAGAGCAGCAAGCTGACTGGCTGGATCATAGAGGGAGAGTCGCGGCCCGTCTGTTCGCAGAGGGAGAGCTGCGGGCCTGCTCACAGAGGAACAGCTACGGGCCGACAGGTATAGGGAAAGGTGCGGGCCGTCGGCTTCCAAAGGGATAGCTGAGGAACAGTGATGTGGGGAGAGAGAGCGTGAAGGAGGAATCTCACAGAGAGAGACCTGCGGTAAATTTCCAATCTTGGCTTCACAGATACAACTGCGGGCCTGAGAAGTTGCACCCGAAGAGCTGCGAGCCGACCGGTGGTTCGTAGATGAAGACTTGCGGGCCCAAGAAGGTTGTTGGGGGTATGCTGGTGATGTGGGAAGAGGATGGGTTACCTGCTGATGTGGGGAGAGGCAGCATGAAAGGGGTATCTCGCACAGACAGAGCTCCGGTATGTTTTCAGAGTTGCCTCGGACAGATGCGAGCTGACCGACTGAATCAAAAAATGGCTTTTCAATGCTCATATGGTGTGACTTATCAACAGTTCACACCCAGGCTCGCAAAGGGACACCTGCAGCCCATGGGCTTGACTCGCAGAGGGAGAGCTATGGGCCGTCCGCTCCCAAAGGAACAGCAGCATACTAGCTCACAGAGGTAAAGGCAGAGCAGCGTGCTAGTTTGCAAAGGTAGAGAGCTGCGAGCCGACAGACTGGCTTATAAAGGCATTGCGAAGAGGGAACATGAAATGGGAATCTCGCACAGACAGAGCTCCGGTATATTTTTAGTATTGCCTCGCAGAGGTAGAACTATGGAGAGATATTCGGTACAAAAGGGGGTGGTGATGGACGGAGCATCAGAACCAATCAAACACTCACACCCAGTCAACAGATCTGGGTTTGCTCACTTTGCCACTGGATTCAAGCAAGCCTGGCTGAAGATTGCTGAAGAAACCGGTCCTAGGAAGCTTGTTTCCGGTCCAGGGAAGGCATGGCTTGGCAGTTCGGGCTGGACTGTTCCCATTAGGAACAGGGTCAGATTAATTTGCATATGGCCATGTCTGAACTGGGGTGGCAGAGTGGGCTAAAGAACGGTGATGGATCAAACCCAGATCTGTTGACTGGGTGTGAGTGTTTAATTGGTTCTGATGGTCCGTCCATCACCACCCCCTTTTTTACCGCTTTGTTTGCCATAAGTTGGCAGGGTATGCTCAGACGTTGAGTCCCTTGCTCACTTTGCCACTGGATTCAAGCAAGCCTAGCTGAAGATGGCTGAAATGCCAGAAACCGGTCCTAGGAAGCTTGTTTCCGGTCCAGGGAAGGCATGGCTTGGCAGTTTGGGCTGGACTGTTCCCATGAGGCATAGGGTCAGATTGATTTGCATATGGCTATGTGTGAACTGGGTTGGCAGAGTGGGCTAAAGAACGGTGATGGATCAAACCCAGATCTGTTGAGTGGGTGTGAGTGTTTGATTGGTTCTGATGCTCCGTCCATCACCACCCCCTTTTGTACCGCTTTGTTCGCCATAAGTTGGCAGGGTATGCTCAGACATTGAGTCCCTTGCTCACTTTGCCACTGGATTCAAGCAAGCCTGGCTGAAGACGGCTGAAATGCCAGAAACCAGTCCTAGGAAGCTTGTTTCTGGTCCAGGGAAGGCATGGCTTGGCAGTTCGGGCTGGACTGTTCCCATGAGGCACAGGGTCAGATTGATTTGCATATGGCCATGTCTGACCTGGGGTGGCAGAGTGGGCTAAAGAATGGTGATGGATCAAACCCAGATCTGTTGACTGGGTGTGAGTGTTTGATTGGTTCTGATGCTCCGTCCATCACCACCCCCTTTTGTACCGCTTTGTTCGCCATAAGTTGGCAGGGTATGCTCAGACGTTGAGTCCCTTGCTCACTTTGCCACTGGATTCAAGCAAGCCTGGCTGAAGACGGCTGAATTGCCAGAAACCGGTCCTAGGAAGCTTGTTTCCGGTCCAGGGAAGGCATGGCTTGGCAGTTCGGGCTGGACTGTTCCCATGAGGCACAGCGTCAGGTTGATTTGCATGTGGCCATGTCTGAACTGGGGTGGCAGAGTGTGCTAAAGAACGGTGATGGATCAAACCCAGATCTGTTGACTAGGTGTGAGTGTTTGATTGGTTCTGATGCTCCGTCCATCACCACCCCCTTTTGTACCGCTATGGAGAGATATGAGCTGACGGACTGAATCACAAAATGGCTGCAAACACTTCCTAGTCTCAACAGTTCACAGCCAATGAGCTGCAAGCTCGTACTCGTAATGCCTCGACCAATCAGATGACAGAATTCTCAAATATCGATATCTGTACAATATGATATTTCTAAAAAACTACTGAACGAATTTACCCCATTTAAACAAAAGCGTGCTTTCTGGACCACGACCTTTCTCCCTGCCAAACGTTGCGCGTCCACTCGCAAAGAGGCACAGCAGCGTACTAGCTCATAAAGGTAGAAAGCTGCGAGCCGACGGACTGCCTTCTAAAGGCATAGCTGCGAGCTGGTGATGTTGGCAGACGGAGGGTGAAAGGGGTATCTCGCACAGACAGAGCTCCGGTTTATTAAATTGCCCCCGGCACCTTTGTTTTATATTTTCACTTGATGCAAGGCAGAAGATGGCTGCTGACACTTCCTGGTTTGAAGTGTTAGCAGCCAATCAGAGGCAAGCTTGTGCTCGGTATTTAGGCTCTGCCCAGATATATATATATATTCACTGAAAAAACCATATTTTCAGGCACGTTATAGTTAGGAATTAGCATTTAAAAAACCTTAGAAATTCATTCAAAAAAACCATAGGTTTCAGGGGCGTTATAGTTAGCTGGACTTTTCACTCGTACAAAACCATTGAAATTCCCCCGTTATAGTTAGTTCAGCTAACTATAACTCGCGCGCCCGCAATGCACTGCTGATGACATCACATATTACATCACTCAGGACATCACTGATGACATTTCAAATGACATCACTGATGACATCATCCTTGTGATAGAGTGGCAGACCTCCTCTCCCCTAATATAACCTTTGATACACACATTCAAAAATAGAAACCAAAATTTTCAAAACAATGGACATACCAATATCAGTTACAACAACCTATTCAGTAATTCTAAGATCCACATACACATCCACTCATTCACCAACAGTCCTTTACAGTCACTCATACATGTACTCACTCATCATATGTACTCATACACCTATACATCCTATTACACAATGCCACTCATCCATAGAGTTACTCACACACATAGTCACTCATCCTAATAAAGAATCAAACATCCATTTACTTGCATATACAGTTATACACACACCACCACACTTACTTCTACAGAAACTTCCACATACTTAGTCTTTTAAACAATCACTTATAGAAACACATACTTATTCATACAGGAACTCTTTCAATCTCTCACTCTCACATATACTCACTTATATACACCAATAGTCAAATATACTAGTTTATTTTATATTACAACTTTAGAGACTAGTTAGGTTACACAACACTGCCCTGTGCATATTACACTCCAAGGCGCATATCGCATAACACGCGCTAGTGCCTGTGCTATATCGCGTTCTCCAATGAATCTGTCATTGCGCACAATATATTGCATATTATATTTCACGCCCCGGTTCATCTTATATCACACTTTTTGGTGCATAGTTTATACCATATACTATATCTAGTTTTCATTTTCAATCGTGCTCTCAGGACTATGTTCCATATAACACTGCGCTCACCTTCCCTTTTCACGGGCATTACATTTTGCGATGGGGGTCGGAGGGTCAGGGGGTGTTTCTGCCAAGTGAGCCCTTCTTCCTGAATAAAAGTGAGATTATGCTGCATACTTGTTCATATTTTAAGTAGTTCGCACAGACACACATTTTAAAAACAATAAAGTTCCTAATACCAACCTTCTCTGAACAGTTAGCTTGCTGCCCCATCCACCTCCTCCCTATCCTCTGTTGTATGAATCCATGGACTAGCCTCCTCCCTCCTGTCATGCATGGTCTAATGTGCTGCCACTGCCCTCCATTTAGCATGATGTACCAGTCCACTCCTCCTGCCTTCCATTGCCCAATACTATGGCCCATCATTGACCTCCTACTTAGCCTCTGTGCTTAGCTTGCTGCCCCTATTCTCCTTCCCCCTGCCCTCCGATGTCTTTGTGCATGCCCCTGCTCCATCCTTTTTGCCCACCATGTTCCATGGACCTGCCACTCCTATCTACTCTGAGTGTTCTGTTGAGCTGCCACTCCCCTTCCACCTGCCTAGCATTGTCAGATGACTGTAACCTGTCCCTGCCACCTCCACCCTGCTTGACCACATGCCATGCCCCTATCCCCTTCCTCCTGACCTTCATGGTCCATTTTACTGCCACACCCTTCTGCCCTCCCTGGTCTGTTGTGCTGCAACTGCTCCTCCTGCCTGCCCCGCACGGTCTGTTGTGAGGCCCCTTCCCCTGAACTCTCTTGTCTGTGCCCAGGTCCTGACCCTCCCTTCTATCCTCCATGGTCCTTTGTGCATGCCTCTGCACCCTTCTTCTTGCCCATCATAGCCATTGTGCTGCCACTAACCCTCCTGCTTGCCATGCATGGTCTTCTGTGCTGCCATGGCCCCTCCCACCTTCCCTGTGTGGTCAGCTAGCTGCCCCTGACCCCCTCCCACCTTCCCTCCATGGTCTGTGTGTATGCCATCATAGTCTCATTGTTGCTCTCCATGGTGTGTCTTGTTTCTAGTGCCCTTCCTGCCTGACCTCCATGGTCATCTTGCTGCTCCTTCCCTGCCCCCTTGCCCCCAGCCCTCTGTTTCCATGTGCAGACCCCTATTGCCTCCCTCCTGGCTTGTCTGTTCCATTGTAATGCCCCTGATCTGTCAGGTTTGTGGTATTTGGTCTAAAGATACAGGGGTTTGAAGCATGTTTTAGGTGTTGTTTATTTATTTTATTAACTGAATTAAGTTATATAAAATTTGTAAACTGTTAAGGATCAGGAAATATCAAAATCATATTTGATTTTTGGCTACATTTGAGTCTTTAACTGATAGGAAAACTGTAGGTTTCATAAGAATCTTTACCAATATTTACCATCACATTTACCTAAAGACAATGGGTAAAAACCCTTGATACATGAGCCCTCTTTTCGAGTCAGAATTGATAGTAGGAGAATTGCCAAACACCCCAGGCTTTAAACATTCAATGCAAGGTATAGTGACAGGTATATGTGAAAAGAGTGCACAAAGCGTCTGGGATACTGGTGAAAACATTACACCAGACTTTGGGAAAACATGGAACGCAGTGTCACTTGGAATGCTGCTGCAAAAAGGTCTTATCAAGTTCAACAAACATTTCAGTGCTATTTTGTGCATTTGCAGTGATTCAGCAACGTATAGGAAAAAGTTGCGTGATGACCTGTCCCAGTAAGAGATCCTTGACACTTGTTAGATGGTATGCTAAAAGCATCTTTACGATCTTCAGAGTTAATGAAGAATGCTGTTGACTTTTTAGTCCATTCTGCTGCACTGGTACTCTGGAGTTTCAAAAGTGCGGCCTCATTTTTGACTGCTTCATTAACTCTGAGGGCATGTGCACCCAGTTCAACGCATATGTTGCAGAACCTGTCACAGAGGTTCACAATTTTCAGGTGCACCAGTATTGGCATGGAAAGCTATGTCAGTGGCCAGAGTTAGCAAATTGTATACTGGCTAATTTGGCATTGCCTGTCTCAAGTGCCAATGTTGAGAGGGCCTTTTCACAGATAAAAGTTTACATGGGAAGGAAAGAGCAAGCGTGCATGGCCAAAGACTCACTGAAGAAGTATTGTATGGTGTACTACGATAAGTTTGGTTTGTAAAAATGTATTTGGACCTCATTTACACTGTACATACACTGTCTATAACCATGCACAATCAGTGCAGAAAGCAAAAAAAGCAAAAAGTTCCATAAATACCGGAAAAAAACTGTTCATGTAGTTTTTAATGGCGCGAAAATGTTTAGCCACTGATAACCACAGTTTTTTAACATACTGAAATCACTTGAAAACACTGAAAAAACCCCACCTAAATTTACCAAAAATAGAAACTGAAAACAGGAAACCCTAAAAATAAATTATCCTACGTACAGATGGCTGAAATGAAGCTGTGTTTTTTTTACTTTTTATTTGCAAGTAATTTTGCTAAACAACAGTCTACATTTGTCAAACAGATCTCTTATAATTATATTAAGTTATTGTTGATTGTTGTTATAGAAAGGGTCATATATGTTATTCACTTTGCTGATATTTAACTATTTACCCAGAGACTGAGGACCTATCTCTTTATTTTTCATCACATAAACATTTGTTTGTTTTACTGAAAGCCAAAGAAATAGTAGACACAACCAGAACTGACTAAATATTCTATTGCTTTTAACTGTTTCTGACACAAACAGTTTAGGGGTGGGCGGAATTTGCGAAATTCACTTTCGCAAATTATCGCGAAAATGTTAAAAATCTCCGCAAACACGCGGAAATATCGCGAAGATGCGGAAGTTTTTTTCCCGCCTGTTTGCGGTTGCTCACGGGCGCGGCCATCTTGTTTTCACTTGTCTCGCGGTGCATGATTGTGAGAAGAAAGACGTTACTGCGGGCGCGAACTGTAGCGAGACAGCGCAAATGGCTACCAACAATCTAACATCTCATGGAGAACGCGACCGGATCGGGAAAACTTGTCGGTGAACGTGGGGATTCAGGTAAGGCGATCGCGTGCACACGAGAATGTATTATTTACAGCGCGAGCAAGCAAAAAATTTCCAGTTAAATGCGGATTGCGGAAATTTTGATATTTTCGTGCTCTCCGCGGAACGCGAAAATGTCAAATTATCGCAATTTCCGCGAGCGGAATGAAATTTTAGCCCAGGCCTAAAACAGTTTACATTGCTCATGAAAATCCGAAAACAAACCTTTTGATTTTGTCTAAAATACCACCTCTTTTCAGCTTCTGGGTGTATATTCAGTGAGGATGTTTAAAGACAGAAGCTGGTTCAGGGTTCAATAGTAACTAGAAACCACATTTGCAACATAAGATACAAGACAGGAGAAGGCATAAACTCAATCCATGCCACCGATGAAAACCTAAATAAGTGCATCAGATCCACTAGCTTCTAACTGGTCAATGGGCCAATTTGGTAAATCTCTGTTGGAAACAGTTATGACTCTGGCTAGCTCCTCAGCTAATTTCACTCTCCTTGGAGATATTAACCTTAACTTTGACGATCCCTTGGCATCTTCGGTGATTGAACTAACACAAGACCTGATGCCATGTTAACTTCACCAGAAGGTCTCCCAAGCAACTCATATTAAAGGTCACCTTCTTGATCCATTTTTTTCTAACCTGGTGGAACTAAAAGGTAAAGCCCCCACCCACATACCATGGTCAGACCATTTTTTAATTCCATCTGTATGGGCCCCACGAGTCCCATTTTGCACACCCAGTCAACTCAAATATTAATCCATCCCTGGCCCAAACTCCCGGTGGAAGGGTAAATCCAGGAAATGGAAAATTCAAAACCGAATCTGGAACTCAACCCAGTCACGGACTAGCAGAAGTTCACACACTGGATTGAGGAGTCACTGAACACGGAGCTCCCAAAGAAATCAATCCAGAAGAAAGCGTGTTCCACCAAATCTGCATGGTTCTCTCCTGAGCTGCACATTTTAAAACAACAATGCAAAAGACTAGAGAGGACATGGAGGAAAGATTTCTCACATATTAAAAAACAGGAATAAAGGGCAGCTATCGGAAAATATGAGGCTGAAATAAAATGAGCCCTGGACACTTACGATGAGGAAAGGATTACAATAGCAGCCAACTCCTCCAGAGAGACCTTTCTGATTGCTAAAAAACTTTTCAAATCCCTGATCCCCCAGCGGCACCCGATCCTTTGGGATACCGCTGTAACAAACTCGCGGAATACTGTGCCACCAAAGTTCATAATATTCTCAAGCATCTCCCACAAAGAGACAATAATACACCTGAGCCAACTGCCACGGGCAAGCATGGAAATAAACACCATCTGGAGACTTTTATTCCGCTGACTTAGGAGTCATTTTTAGCCACCTTAACTTCGGTCAAATCGGGGTCACCATTGGACCTTGCACCATCTAACATTTTAAAACTTGTAGCACCTACAGTGGCCCCCATTATGACCAGCCTGATCAATAACTCCCTCTCATTAGGGATAGTCACCCCCGAATGGAAAAGGGTAATGGTAAAAGCTCTGCTAAAAAAACCTAACCTGGACCCTGCAGATCTGGGCAATTACCGTCCTATCTCGCTCCTCCCGGTAATTGGCAAAATCACAGAGAAACATGTTAACCATACACTTTCCACGTTTCTTGAGTCCAATAACCTGCTCCACCCCTCACAAACGTGCTTCCGTCCTCGCCAAGGCACTGAGACCGCCTTATTAGCGGTGGTAAAGGAAAAAAAATCCTAGATTCTGGAGGTACGGCAGGCATAATACTCCTCGATTTAAGTGCTGCCTTCGATACAGTGAATCACCGTACCCTGGCTCACCGCCACAGGAATATATGAGTATCTGGCAAGGCATTAACGTGGCTCCAATCCTTTCTGGAGGACAGGTGCTTCCAGGTGTTTGAAGGTGACATCTTTTCTAAACCTGTCCCCCTTAGGTGTGGAGTCCCACAGGGCTCATCCTTGAGCCCGACCCTTTTTAATGTCTATATGCATCTACTGGTGGATAGTGTTTCCCCCCTTGGGATTCATATAGTTACATATGCTGATGAAACACAGTTGGTTGAGGCATTCACCCAGGTCGACCATACGCCCTCTGATCTCCACGCTTGTCTTGAGGAAGTCACTAAGTGGATGAGCCTGTCCCACATAAAACTCAACGGTGATAAAATGGAGCTTTTGCTGCTTGGCAACCAGTTAAATCTCAAATCTAATACCATGAGGCCAGCCTGTATGAACACGGTACCCATCCCAAAAACTGAGATAAAAAGCCTGGGTGTCTGGTTGGTTCAAGATCTCACATTTAAAGCAAAAAAAACGCTGGTCCAGGCACTCATCGTCTCTAGGATAGATTTTGGTAATGCCCTCCACATGGGCGCCCCTAATGCAGTCATCACAAAACTGCAGATTGTAAAAACTTCTGCTGCAAGACTGCACACGGAAACCCATAATCGCTGGTCAGCAAAGCTGGCATTATGCACTCTCCAATGGTTAGCGGTGCAGGAGAGAATTAATTTAAAGGCCCTATGTGTTGCCCATAAGTCTTTAGGAGGAAAGGGACGTCCTATTATCAAATCCATGATTTGCCCTTACAAGGCCAACAGAAGCCTTTGCACAGATGAGATTTACCTAGTTGTGGTACCAAGGATTAAGAAGGCCAGAAGAAATGCGCATGCGTGACGCGCGCGCATGCGCAGTTTTCACTTGGATTAGAAGAAATGGTGACAGAGAGGAGGAGGGAAGCCCTGGGATGCTGCCGTACAGGTAAGTGGGTTTTAATTTATTTGTAAGTAATAAAATTCATTGTTAATATTGGAGGGGTGGAGGCGGGGGCTGGCCAACTCTGCTACACTGCAGAGTGTGCGAAGATTTGCCTTCTCCGCGTTCTCTGCGGAATGCAGAGAAGGCAAATCTCTGCACATTCCGTGGGAGGAGAGGAGGTCTCCGCCAGGGCCTAGTCTAAATCTTTAATTTCTTCATACTTCTAGTGTACTATAATTTTCAAGAAAACATTGATAGTTGGATCACTTGTGGGCGCTGATCACTTTGACTCCCTAAATCAATGTAAATATTTATTTGTCTATCATGTTAAAAAAGAAAATTAACTAGATTGTTATCACACAAAAAATCAATAGCCCAGTCTTTGGTATCTGCAATACAGATAAGAGTCTTATCAATGTTCTGGTGGTTCAATGCCTTACTATGTTTTTATCCTGATTGTTTTTCATCATGTTGTGTTTGGATGTTGTGCCATCAAGTATCTTAATGTTATCTGTTACTAATGTGAGTTTTTAATTTAGCTAAGGTTTTACACTACTGAACTCCTTCCTGCATGCATAGCAAGATGCAATGCAAACTCGGGATACAATGTTTCCAACATGCTGTCAGAATGAATATGCCAGTTCTAATTAAATGCAAGACCAGTGAATTATTCAATCAATCAATCAAGCACACTTTATTCGGTTTCTGCATAAAACCATAAAAATATTCCAAAAACGGTAGATAGTAATGAATATAATCTAATACAAATTATTTATGCAAAATCAAATAAATAACAAATCTAGCTGTAAAATATCATATAATACATAGAAGTTTGTTATAAAATGCATAGACAAAGAAACATTAAAACAGAGAAGCAGAAACAAGAATTACCACAAGATCCCTAACTAAGCTGGAAATGTCACAAATGTGCCTAATAAAGTACTATACCATCATTTAAAAGCCACTGTCAATTAGTCAACATAGGCTCTCAGCCTCACTGCTGATTTAAAAAAATTAAGAACAAAGAAGACAGTTTCACCAGACAATTGTAAATAAACAAAGGCTGGTTGCACCTGTTTAAACTCCAGTCTTTTTAAAATAGGGATAATAAAAGTTTTTCGGGGAGTCACATAATACTTACAAAACATTAAAACATTAAGGGGTCGATTCTGATCCAGGTCGGAAGGGCACCAAACGCGATCCGGCCGGAAAAACTATGAGCCGGATGATTGTGTTTTCCGCCCGACTCGTACAGCTGTACGAGTGAGCAAGTACGATGCGAGCTACATGAATTTTACCGACTGAGTCGTTTCCGGTTTCTGAACCACTTCTTATGTCTCGGTCGTAAGCTAACCGTGGCGTGCAATGGATGCGATTCACGACCGAGCCAGTACGATGCACGTGTCGGACAGCCTGTGTGAGCCGGAGTGTCCAGCTCGCAAATTGTCTGGTTGGTTGCCTTTGGGGGTCCGAGTCGGACCCACTGCCACCCGCAGCCCTACGACTCGGACACAGGGGGAGACCCAAGGGTCCCCCCAACACAGGCATGTACGGTGCGGATGGCACCAACGCGTACCCACTGTAAGGGGCGCCCTTGAGCGAGACGTACCCATTCAGTCAATGGGAGCAAATGTGCGCGCCCTATGACCGGCTCCCATTGACTTCTATTGGAGTCCGACCAAACCGAGTCTGGCAGCATACGGCTGCATCGTACTCGTTAGGTCAGACTGCAGGACTCCGGCTCGGTCGAAAAACACTCCAGTTCCGGCTTGGTTGGAGTGCTTTCCGACCCGGATTGGAAACGGCCCCTAAACATGTCCTGTGGAGACTTAATGTCGAAAGCCACAGGACTCTAAAATCTAACCTCTAATACACCCCCGTGGCTGTGCCAGCAAGAGGTAGAAGAGATCAAAGTGAAACCTGGCCAGTAAGAAATGCTCAAATGTACTGAGTGGCCCCAGAAGATATCACTCAGTAAATTGTATACTTTTCAAGATAATGAATTTACAGACACTAAGGGACCGATTACAATGGCATGGAAGCGGAAAACAACCGCCTGCCGGTTCCATGGAAAAACCGGCGGCCAAATTAGGATCATCTGCCAAAAAACACCGACTGCGGCGGAACGGGGCCAAGAAAAAATGTTGGAGCGGGCGGAGATGGTCAAAATCCGTCCGCGGCATTTGGGTCCGCAGCGGAAAAACACCAACCCGCTTCAAGCATAGCGGAGACACCGCACGGGATATTAGGATATCCCCGATGGTCCCGCGGTACGTTCCGCTGTTTCCGACCTGTACTGTCTTGCACAACAACAAAGCTACACCACCTAGGACAAATTCCATTCATCTGCACCACACACACACAAAAACATGTCTCACAGATCAAACATTCACTCACTCCCATTCACCCCAAATGTAGCTAGAAACATTATCATGGGGCATGTGCACAGGCTGCCAGCACTACAGCTCCCATTAGGCCCCCTGTCCCACACCTCAGCAGGATGGAGCACTCCCCAACATAGAAGCAGGTGGAAGCCATTGCAGTGCACCTAACAAACGTACAGGTAGGAAGCCATCCTCCCTGGGAGGGTGTTTGTGGGTAGGAGCCCTGCACCAATACTCCCACCATGCCCCCTGTCTCACACCTCAGCAGGATGGAGCACTCACCCACCCAGAAGCATGTGTCAGCCATTGCAGTACACCAAACAAACTTACAGGTAGGTAGCCATCTTCCCTGGGAGGGTGTTTGGGGGTGGAAGGCCTGTACCACTACTCCCAACATGTCCCCAGGCCCACACCTCACCAGCATGGAGCCCTCCCCCACCCAGAAGCAGTTGGCAGCCATTGCAGTACACCAAACAAACTTCCAGCTAGGTACCCATCCTCCCTGGGAGGGTGTTTGTGGGTCAGAGGCCTGCACCACGACTCTCACCATGCCCCCTGTCCCACACCTCAGCAGGATGAAGCACTCCTCCACCCAGAAGCATGTATCAGCCATTGCAGTACAGCAAACAAACTTACAGGTGGGTAGCCATCTTCCCTGGGAAGGTGTTTGGGGGTGGGGGGCCTGTACCACTACTCCCACCATGCCCCCTGTCCCACACCTCAGCAGGATGGAGCACTCCCATCCCAGAAGAAAATGTCAACCATTGCAGTACACCAAACAAACTTAAAGCTAGGCAGCCATCTTCCCTGGGAGGGTGTTTGTGGGTGGGAGGCCTGTACCACTACTCCCACCATGACCCCTGTCCCACACCTCAGCAAGATGGAGCACTCCCCCACCCAGAAGCATGTGTCAGCCATTGCAGTACACCAAACAAACCTACAGGTAGGTAGCCATCTTCCCTGGGAGGGGGTTTGTGGGTGTGAGGCCTGTATCACCACTCCCATCATGCACCCTGTCTCACAGCCTAGCAACATGGAGCCCTCCACCCACCCAACCCAGAAGCATGTGTCAGCCATTATATTACCCTCATCAAACTAACAGGTAGGTTTGGGGGTGGGAGACCTGTACCACTAATCCCACCATGCCCCCTGTCCCACACCTCAGCGGGATGGAGCATTCCCCTCCCAGAAGCATGTGTCAACCATTGCAGTATACCATACAAACTTAAAGCCAGGTAGCCATCTTCCCTGGGAGGTTGTTTGTGGGTGGGAGGTCTGTACCAATACTCCCAACATGTCCCCTGTCCCACACCTCAGCAGGATGGAGTACTCTCCCACCCAGAAGCATGTGTCAACCATTGCAGTACACCAAACAAACCTACAGGTAGGTAGCCATCTTCCCTGGGAGGGTGTTTGTGGGTGGGAAGCCTGTGCCACCACTCCCACCATGTACCCTGTCCCACAGCCTAGCAAGATGGAGCCCTCCACCCACCCCACCCCGAAGCATGTGTCAGCCATTACATTGCCCTCATCAAACTAACAGGTAGGTCGCCATCTTCACAGTGAGGATGTTTCTGGGTGGCAGGCCTGTACCACTATTCCCACCATGCCCCCTGTCCCACACCTCAGCTGGATGGAGCACTCCCCCACCCAGAAGCATGTGTCAGCCATTGCAGTACACCACACAAACTTCCAGGTAGGTAGCCATCTTCCCTGGGAGGGTGTTTGGGGGTGGGAGGCCTGTACCACTATTCCCACTATGCCCCCTGTCCCACACCTCAGCAGGACGGAGCACTCCCCCACTCAGAAGCATGTGTCAACCATTGCAGTACACCAAACAAACCTACAGGTAGGTAGCCATCTTTCCTCGGAGGGTGTTTGTGGGTGGGAGGCCTGTACCACCACTCCCACCATGCACCCTGTCCCACAGCCTAGCAAGATGGAGCCCTCCACCCACCCCACCCAGAAGGACGTGTCAGCCATTACATTACCCTTAGCAAACTAACAGGTACATAGCCATCTTCACAGTGAGGGTGTACGTGGATGGGAGGCCTGTACCACTATTCCCACCATGCCCCCTGTCTTACACCTCAGCAGGTTGGAGCACTTCCCCACCCAGAAGCATGTGTCAGCCATTGCAGTACACCAAAAAAACTTACATGTAGGTGGGAGGGTGTTTGTGGGTGTGAGGCCTGCACCACTACTCCCACCATGGACCCTTGCCCACACAAAGCTGGATGGAGCCCTCCCCCCACCCCACCCAGAAGCAGTTTGAAACCATTCCACCCCCATATCTCTGTCCACTGCTGGGAGTCCTCTGCACCCACCCCCATATCTCTGTCCACTGCTGGTAGTCATATGCACCCACCCCCATATCTCTGTCCACTACTGGGAGTCCTCTGCACCCACCTCCTTATCTCTGCCCACTGCTGGTGATGAATACAGGCCCCAGCTAGGCCCGCAGGACACAAGGGTTCGCTCTCCTGTAATAGAATCTATAAGGAAGTTGGCACGGAAACTGTAAAGTACAAAGACAAGATTTATTAACCCTTAAGGGTGGTCCTACAATCCATACAACACTCTTCAGTATTGCATAGAGTAGCACAAAGAACTTACGTACATGGTCCCCTTTTATACACAATAGAGGGGCTCATAAGTGGGTGGATACAACATGAGGCCGAAGAACATTACCATTTATGGTCATTTTCGATACTGAATCAATATGTGGGCGGAGCTAACACACTCCTTGAGCCCGCGAAAACATGGTCAAGCAAGGCTAACTGATAACAGATGTGGTCAAGTCTGGGCATGCGCCAGATGGACAAAGGAGCTATTTATAGACTGTTACTAGGCAGATTACAAGGGCAACTAACACAGAGGTTGGACTCTTCACGTGGTGAACACGTGGAGGCATGACAATACAAAATGGAGTCCGAACTTCGGTCAACATAACAGAGGAAACATGCTCTAAAGGAAGGGAATTAATGTCTTTAGTAAATGCTTAATCACATCATTGTTTCAATTTACAACAGACGACCCTTTCAGCATTTACTGAAGACATCCGGTTTGTTAGGATAATCATCATATATGTCAATTGTCATCATTTCTTCGACTTCTTTAGCTAAACGTTTCTGATGAGCGACATCAGCAATAGCTTTCTTATCAGGGATACAGAACGATACACATAAGGAACAGAGCAAGGGACCACATTGAACACAGATACAACAGGAAAACAAAACTGCTACAATGATACAGAGACCAGTTAAGACCTTCCATCCCCAGGCAGTAATTAATGCCCAAAACCATCCAGAAAAGGACCAAGTGCCGTTTTCTGTATGGATTTCAGCTGCAATTTTATGTAACTTGTTGATGGCATTATAAACTGATGGCGTATGATCAGGAATAAACACACAACAGCTACTTCCAATAATTTTACAAGCTCCACCTCGATCGGCTAACATGACATCTAATACCATACGATTCTGCAATGCAACAATTCTAGTAATTTGCAATTCTTCCGTAAGATTCCCAAGAGCAGCAGCAGTTTGGTTTGTCACAGCCTCTACCACTCTTGTTAATCTTCGGATCTTCCTACTGTTCAGAGCAGCTCCAACAAAGAAAAACAGTCCTAAGTTAAAATCAATATACTGTTGCAGGCTGGTATCAGTCTGATCTACATCATCAATTGATAGAGTACGTTTATACCTATTTACAGTCACATTATTCAATAATTTCAGATCTTTATGATAAGATGCTGGTGCTAGGAATACAGGAGGTAATAGGAATGATACATAGCATACCCCAGACCACCCAGCCGGCAACCGGTAATAACCTTTATTTCCACACACAAAGTAGATATTATGGGACGCTAGAAAGGTACTATTGTTCAACCCATCAATGTTCAGGACAGTGATACAATCGCTGACGCCGACAGGAATAAAACCCACACTCTGGACACACAGGTCCGCTTGAGCTTGTGCCACTTGAATCACAAATTTGTCCTTTCCCACAGTGTCTCTAGTGTTCGTGAAGATGTAGGGAATAGATTAATTGTCTGGTCGGTACTCTTCCCATTCCCAAATTGTCCCATTTGCTTGCGGATACCCATTTTTATCCTGGTGACATTCTTTGTTGAGCCTGAAGAGTAATCGTCCCACTGTCGGTTTCCGCGTGGCAAAAAGCAAAGTGTACCATGCTCTACAAGAGCCATTATGAGAGAAAGGAAGTGGTATGAATGGCGTTCCTCCTTTCTTCTGATGGGCTGGCATCATCCCACATATCCAACAGTTCGTAGCGTTCGTAGCAACGTGGGTATGATGCAGCATCTGGATGAAAGTGTTATTCAAGTAAGACTGTCGATGCTTCAACTCTTGATACGGTAATGTATAAAAGTAGTGCTCCTCAGGCACCGGAGTTGTCAACACAAGTATTTTCCGAGCGGGAGTTACATCCTCCACAAACCATGTGGTTATCCCAACAATAGCTACTGTCAACATGAACCCTGATGCACAAAGGATTTTCTTTTTCTCCATGTCAAAAAAAAAAAAAAAAAAAACCCAATATCTTCCTGAAACTAAAAGTCTGTCAGAACTCTTCCCCTTGGGCAGCGGTCGATTTCTTCACCAGCGGGCCAAGACGGGTGTCGCTACACTAATGCAGGGCTGATCCCCCCCCCTTGCCTCATCGGCTCTCCGTTTCACTAACCCAAGGGCCGTTCTGACAGTATGTCCCGGTACTGGAGAACTCACTTCCTTGGTCTAAGATGATATCGCCTTCCTCCAGGAGTCGCGTGGTCCGGAAAGAGCTCCTCAGTGGCGTTTGGCTCCACAGCACGGCCTGTCTCTGCAGCCAAGATTTCTCGTTGATCGGTCAGCACGGCAGGTTCCACCAATCCGGGCGGCACCTTCCGACAGTGCAGGGAATGGATCCAATTCTTTCTGTTGGAGACTCGCACAGCCGTCCTCGTTGCGAGGAGGACCTGCTCAGGACCCACCCATCTCAGTTCCAAGCTGTTTGCTCTGTCGAATATTTTCACCATCACGTGGTCGCCAGGTCGGAGACCATGTCCTTCACCGGTAGACCGATCAGGGAGCGCCTCTCGGACCTGTTGATGAATAGAAACCAAGTTATCCGTTAACTGTGCCAGATAATCGTTCATCATCACACAAGGTACATCATACACAGCCTTAGGTTTTGGTGGGCCCCAAATATTCATTGGGCGCCCAAAAACAATCTCGTACGGTGTAAGGCCAGTTCGAGAGTGTGGTACCGATCTAATTGACAATAACGCCAGCGGTAGAGCATCTGGCCAAGTCAAAGACGTCGAAGCTTGAATTTTGGCGATCTTAAGCTTCAGTGTACCATTATACTTCTCGACTAGTCCTGCAGACTGAGGGTGGAATACCGCGTGAAACTTCTGGGTGATGCCCAGGCCCTTCAAGACGTACTTTATAACATCCGCTACAAAGTGAGGCCCATTATCACTCCACAGAAGTCTTCAAACGCCATATCGAGGGAAGAACTCTTTCAACAGCAGCTTCGCAGTAGTCATTGCAGTATTGTCTTTCGTAGGGTACGCTTCAACCCATTTACTGAAGGCGCAAACCACTACTAGAACATACTTCAAATTGTTACAGCGCTCAAGCTGGATGTAATCCATCTGCAAAACCTCGAACGGTGCAGTGGGTGTCACAAATCCTCCTGCTGGAGTTCGAGTACCCTTTCCTGGGTTATACCTCAAGCAGATCATACAGGTCTGCACCACCCTCTTTGCTGTGCTAGCAATCTCTGGATGCTCCCAAACTTGGATAAGCAATTTTACAATTGCGGAAGCTCCAACATGTGCTAGCCCATGTGCCATCTGAACCATAGGTTGTACAAAAGCCGTGGGTAATTTCCATCTATCCATCTGCTTATTTCTCCAGCAGCCCTCGTCATCCAGTTCTCCCTCGCTAGCCCATTGTTCCCGCTCTTTGTCAGAAGCGGTCCTTTGCATTTCTCGCACTTCCTCCTTCGCATCATGCCATCTTTCCACCTGTGACTTTACTACATACATGGCAGTAGCACCGGGCTGCATCGCAGTCTCCCGTGCCACTCGGTCTGCTAACGCATTCCCTTCTCCAACTTTATCAACTACTTTCCTATGGGCGCTACATTTAACGATGGCAATTTTCTTTGGGTATGTCAATGCAGTTAAAAGATTGTGAACTAATTCTCCATGCATTATCTGTACTCCATGTGACGTTAAAAACCCTCTCTCCTTCCAGAGCAGGCCGAAGTCATGCGCTACTCCGAAGGCATAGCGGCTATCTGTATAAACATTCACACATAATCCTGTACTGAGCTCACATGCTCGTGTTAATGCTATCAGTTCCGCTGCTTGAGCTGATTTCTGTGGTATGCGTGCTGTCTCCACTATCGTTTGTAACGTGGTAATTGCATACGCTGCTGAAGTCGTACCATCTGGTAGCTTCAGGCATGATCCGTCCACCCACAGTTCTCCATCTACATCTGGAAAGGGCGTATCCTGGAGATCAATACGACCCTTTGTTTGTTCCTCAGTCACAAGAATACAATCATGTGCTTTCAGCGCCTCAGGCTGGGTCTCGGGGTATGGCAACAATGTGGCCGGGATTAACGTTACGCACCTTTTCAACGTAATATGAGGAGCCAAAAGCGTCAACTCATATCCCGTTAAACGGGCACTGGTCAAATGCTGCGTCTTTGTTTGATTAAGCAGGGCATCAACAGCATGGGGGACTAATACCAACAGCTTATGAGATAATACAATTCCCTCGCTTTGGCGTATTGACACAGCTGTCGCCGCAACCGAGCGAAAACACCCTGGTAATGCTCGGGCGACAGGATCAAGTACAGCCGAAAAGTATGCACAAGGGCGCTGCTTATCGCCGTGCATCTGCACTAAAACTGATAATGCACATCCATCTTTCTCATGCACATACAACGAAAAGGGTTTTGTATAGTCAGGGGTCCCTAACACTGGTGCTGAACAAAGGGCCTGTGGTAGTTGCTGAAAAGCAGCGTCACACTCATCTGACCAAGGGATCGGGATAGGCGTGTCTTTTGTCAAAAGGGCTAACAATGGCTTAGCTATATGTGAAAACCCCAATATCCACTGTCTACAAAAAGAAACAAGACCCAAAAATGCACGCACATCCTTCTGCGTGGACGGTCTCGGTGTGTCCAAGATTACTTGGATACGATCCGGTGTGAGTGCACGCCCCTCCTTAGACAAAAGGTGACCCAAATAAGTCACCTTTGGTCTACAGAACTGCAATTTCTTCCTAGATACCTTATGATTGTGGGATGCTAAAAAGGAAAGTAAGGATAACGTACTCTTTTCACACAACTCCAGGGTGTCAGCCGCCAGCAAGATGTCATCGACATATTGAATGAGGGCGACCCCCTCGAGCAGAACAAAGGAATCCAATTGTCTTTTCAAAGCCTGACTGTAAATGCTAGGGCTTTCTGTGTAGCCCTGAGGAATCCTACAAAAACGATAAGATCTATTATTTAAAGTAAACCCAAAAAGATATCGGCTATCGGGGTGAATGGGAATAGAAAAGAAGGCATTTTTCAAATCGATCACTGAGAACATGGTTGCCGTAGGCGGGACCAAAGTAAGCAACGTCGTGATATCGGAAACCACTGGGTACTGAGGTATCACGATCTTGTTTGCTTCTCTCAAATCAATTATAAACCGATAGACTCTGGCATCCGTATCCTTTTTCAAAATGGGGAGAATCGGACTATTACAGATGTTGTAGGGAACTTCCTCCACTACCCCTACTGCAATTAGATCCTGCACTATCTGTATGAGAGCCTCCTCGCCCTCCTGGGAAATACGGTACTGTGGGAGGCGTGGTAACACCGCCCCCTCCTGGACACTAATGTGGACCGGTGGAATCACCATTTGTCCCACATCAGTATCCGAAGTTGCCCACAAAGCACGAGGGAGGGTAGCTAACAGCGCATCCTCTGAAATCGCACACATCCGTTCAGACCGGGGGTAATTGTCATTCAATATTACCCGCACACCAGCAGGGGAGCAGCGGATCGTAGCCCTAAAATGCTTTAACATATCAAGGCCCATAATGTTGTCCGGTGTGTACGGGGCAAGCAGAAACGGACAGGGTGCAGAAAAAGAATCAACCTTAAACATGAGGGGCTGCGAAAGAGGGCTTCGGGAGAGTGTACCGTCAAACCCTACCGATGTAACCATTAAGCCGGATTGGGGAGCCCCCGGAACCAATTGCTTAGACAGCGCACTACGTGTCGCTCCTGTATCCACTAGGAACTGATCAGTAGAGCCCAAAACCTCAGCCGATACATAAGGACCCTTCTGATCGACCGGCACCTCAACTGATTCTAACCCCCATCCAACGCATTCCTATGCATGCTGAGAATCATGGTACCCCGATCGGTCAATCCCCGACACTTGATACTGATGCTGGCGATCAAAAACATTTGATCTATCTCGTTGCTGCCCAGCAGAGTCAAAACGAGCATGGTCGTTAGAATTCCCTCTAAAGTTCGAGAAACCCCCTCTACCTCTCGGGCCACCCTGACTATGTCCCTGGCGCGAAGCATGCAACACCGGGCAATCCCTAGCCCAATGGCCCGTTTGCTTACAATACGCACATTGGTTCCTATTCAAATCGGATCGGCCCGAGGGAGGACCATAAGATCCTCCCCTACCTCTATTAACACCCCGCCGGGGCGGGCCATATACTTGTGCCAACATCACCTTTGTTTTTAGATCTTTCGATTTCTTTTCCTCCTGGCCCTTTGCTTCTTGCTCCTGACGCTCATAATACTGAGCGATAGTCAGGAGGGCCGTCGGGGTTGCGGAGGACCAAGAACTTTCACTCGCTTTTAAACGGGCCGCAACTGCCGGCAGCAGATTAGCTACATATTTATCCGCAAAAAGGTGGCGACCCGTATCATCAGTAAGCGACTGGCCACTAAAATCATGAAACGTCTCCTCAAAGCGCGTAAAGAAGTCTGCAACTGACTCGTCAACTTTCTGTTTACATGAAGCTAACATATTCCAGTCAATCTTTTTAGGGGGGATAATTGTCTTCAACTTTTCCAGAATAGCAGCGGGGAGATCTAAGATAATCTGTGGTGGTTTCTGCGCGGGCTTCCGTTCCTTATCCTCATCTTCAAGCTCAGACCACCGAGCCTTAAAAGCAGCTATATCATCTACCTTTCGGACAGATCGCCACATATCCGGTGGTAGAATAAGGCCAAAGAACAGGTCTATATCTGCTAAGGTCATAACGCAAGAATTCAAGGCCCCCTCGACTTCTTCGTAGAAGGCCGCTGGATTCTTGCGGGGATCAGGCAATGCATTCTTCAATGCCATAACATCAGCTCTATGCCAAGGAGTATAAACCCAATTATACACAAAATATCCCCTAGCATCAGCAGAGGTGGTGTCCGAGCTAGTCCCCGCTCCTTTAGGGGGAACATACAAAGGCGCCGCCTCTCGCATTGGTTTAACATGCACTATGCCATCCTTATCTAACTGGGAGGTGGATGAGTGGCCCTCTGCGGTACACGAATCCGACTGCTTCCCCTCCTCCGCTCGCTGGCGCGCTTTTTCTTTAAGGGTCAGCACCGCGTCCCGCAAGGCGAACAGCCGCCGAGCCGTATCAGGAGCCTTAGAGGAAGAGAAAACACCATTATGCAATGCTTTAGCATCCGATGTCACTTCGTCAGGCTCAAAAACACTAGAATGTTTCCGGAAAGCAGCAATCACTTCATCAGCGAAATGACCCAGAAAATACAATTTCTCTCTATCCTGCCACGGCCCCCAAGTATTGAACAATTCATCCTGGGACACCTTGCCCTTAAGTGCACGGAAGGAAACTTGCCGAAGCTCAGCCATTTGCTCAGCCGACAGCATGGACCGCGTATCTACCTTACCCGGAACCGGGTCAGAATCTTGTGGCCTCGGAGCAGATGCGCCAACATAAGGGGGCGGAGAGCGATCTAGTAAATAAAAATCATCATCAAGATTATTAAGGACAGGATAAAGTGGCTGCCGAACAGCATATTGACCCGAGACTTGCAGCCTACGCTCTTTCTCTTGTCTCTCCGTCTGTTCTCGGTCCTCCCGACGCCTCGCTTCCTGTGCTCGCACATGATCATTCTTCCGTTGTTCCTTATCAAACAGCGCTTTCTCACGCTTCTCTCGCTCACGCACTTCCTTCACCCACAACCGCACACACTCAAACATATCCTGACGAGCACGCCGTTTACACATACACTGTTCCACATACTCAATCTTACGTATATCAAACGATCCATACAAAGGCCATCGTAACTCAGGATCTTTTTTAGTATATTTCCTCCATACTGTGCTGTACATTATGGAAGAAAGACCATGCTTCACATACATATCCCTATTAGGAGTCCCCTCTGGGGGAGCCGGAGCAGATTCCTCGAGGTTCAACCGGTTTCCAAAGCAGCAACACCACTTACGGAGTGCGCTAAAAGCAGGCATGCTCAGAAATAATGCAAAATATGCAATATTATAAAGAAAATGGCACTTAATCGTTGCGCCGTTCAAAGTTACACAGCTCCGGAGAAATCTCTCCACATTACCTGCCTATATGTGTTGCAACGCATATATTTTCACAATAACAAATACAAAATATGACTAGTCATCACAAATCAAACTCAAATAGCCAGACCAGGCTTCAAAAACTCGGAGCAAGTACCGTACAATGGTTCTTACCAATCAAGAGTCCAGATTCCAACTGCCAAGCTCCAAAATCGCCCAAACGGCTTTTCACGGCAGGACCGACAGAAGAGGTCTCAGTCGAGGACCGGCGCCACCCAGACGGTCAGCTCGGAAGGGAAGGAAGAAAAACCTCGGGATGCCAGGGCTAAGACGCCGCTGGCAGTGATCACGTCCCCGGCCAAATTCCTCACCTTCGTCGCGACCAATCCTTCGAGCATCCGAGTCGCCGATGAGCCCCACGTGACAGGCGCCAATTGATGAATACAGGCCCCAGCTAGGCCCGCAGGACACAAGGGTTCGCTCTCCTGTAATAGAATCTATAAGGAAGTTGGCACGGAAACTGCAAAGTACAAAGACAAGATTTATTAACCCTTAAGGGTGGTCCTACAATCCATACAACACTCTTCAGTATTGCATAGAGTAGCACAAAGAACTTACGTACATGGTCCCCTTTTCTACACAATAGAGGGGCTCATAAGTGGGTGGATACAACATGAGGCCGAAGAACATTACCATTTATGGTCATTTTCGATACTGAATCAATATGTGGGCGGAGCTAACACACTCCTTGAGCCCGCGAAAACATGTTCAAGCAAGGCTAACTGATAACAGATGTGGTCAAGTCTGGGCATGCGCCAGATGGACAAAGGAGCTATTTATAGACTGTTACTAGGCAGATTACAAGGGCAACTAACACAGAGGTTGGACTCTTCACGTGGTGAACACGTGGAGGCATGACAATACAAAATGGAGTCCGAACTTCGGTCAACATAACAGAGGAAACATGCTCTAAAGGAAGGGAATTAATGTCTTTAGTAAATGCTTAATCACATCATTGTTTCAATTTACAACACTGGGAGTCCTCTGCACCCACCCTCATATGTCTGGACACTGCTGGTAGTCATACGCACCCACCACTCATATGTCTGGGCACTGATGATAGTGATATGCACCCACCCCTCATATGTCTGTCTACTGGTGGTAGTGATATGCACCCCCCTCATATGTCTGGATACTGCTGTGAGTCATATGCACCCACCCCTCATATGTCTGGACACTGCTGGTAGTGATATGCACCCACCCCTCATATGTCTGGACACTGCTGGTAGTGATATGCACCCACCCCTCATATGTATGGACACTGCTGGTAGTGATATGCACCCACCCCTCATATGTGTGGACACTGCTGGTAGTGAAATGCACCCACCCCTCATATGTCTGGACACTGCTGGTAGTGATATGCACCCACCCCTTATATGTCTGGACACTGCTGGTAGTCATATGCACCCACCCCTCATATGTCTGCTGACTGCTGTGAGTCCTCTGCACCCACCCCTCATATGTCTGGACACTGCTGGTAGTGATATGCACCAACCCCTCATATGTCTGTCCACTGCTGGGAGTCATATGCACCCACCCCTCATATGTCTGTCCACTGCTGGTAGTGATATGCACCCACCCCTCATATGTCTGGACGCTGCTGGGAGTCATATGCACCCACCCACGCACCCCCTTTGAGCTGTACATTGCTGGCCTGGACCTACACACACAACAATATGAAGGTACAATGCTGGGACAGTCCTCTAAGCTCACATTCCTGGCATGTGTACGCCTCGTATCCCAAATGTACTGCTGCCGTAACGGGGTACATGTGACATGCACCGTATCCACACATTCAGTGCGTGTGTACGGTCCGTTTCAAAATTCTAATGGTGCCGTAGGGGTACGTGTGGTACGCTCCGTACCCACGCATTCACTGCATGTGTACGGTCCGTATCACTGTACTACTGTGCCATAGGGGTACGTGTGGTACGCACCGTACCCACGCATTCATTGCGTGTGTATGGTCCGTATCACTGTTCTAGTCTGCCATAGGAGTACGTGTGGTACGCACCGTACCCACACATTCATTGCGTGTGTACGGTCCGTATCACAGTTCTAATGGTGCCGTAGGGGTACGTGTGGTATGCACCGTACTCACGCATTCATTGCGTGTGTATGGTCCGAATCACTGTTCTACAGTGCCATAGGGGTATGTGTGGTACGCACCATACCCACGCATTCATTGCGTGTGTAGGGTCCGTATCACTGTTCTACTGTACCATAGGGGTACATGTTGTACGCACCGTACCCACGCATCCATTGCGTGTGTACGGTCCGTATCACTGTTCTACTGTGCCATAGGGCTACGTGTGGTATGCACCGTACCCATGCATTCATTGCGTGTGTATGGTCCGTATCACTGTTCTACTGTGCCATAGGGCTACGTGTGGTACGCACCGTACCCACGCATTCATTGGGTGTGTTCGGTCCGTATCACTGTTCTACTGTGCCATAGGGGTACGTGTGGTACGCACCGTACCCACGCATTTATTGCGTGTGTACGGTCCGTATCACTGTTCTAATGGTGCCTTAGGGGTACGTGCGGTACGCACCGTACATGTCCACTTCCGTTGCTGGACAAGCCCCCCCAAGTGACCAGACCCTGGTGGTAATGTATTGTCTCTATATTATAGGTTTGGGTTTGAGTATGGGGTATGTTTCCTGCCCCTCACCCCCACCCTGGCCCCTGGGTGTTGTTCTCACCTTCTGCGGCATGTGCGTCGGGTGCGGTGTACCAGGTCATAGGCCAAGAGGACCGTGATGACACGTACGACGGGGTTCATGGGGTGTACGTCGCGTACCGGGCTCCGTTGCGTTGGATTCTGCTTTCCCGGCTGTTTTTCGCTCCCGTTATCAAAGAGACATACGTAGTGACGTAACGACGAATCGTACTTGCTGGGCCGGAAAACGCTGCTTAAATATGTCCGGATGTCGCGTACAAGCAGTTCGGGATCAGAATTGTTTTTTTTTTTTAGCCGTATGGTCTTTTGTACGATTCGTACAGAAAAAGGCTTTCTGTACGAATCATACTTCCTAGGTTGTAAGATGAGTTTACCTGGTACGAGACGTACGAAGAAAACGCTCCGTACAACAATTCGTACAGCCTTTTTACAGGATAGGAATCGGCCCCTAAATATGCCTCCTTTTCTGCCAACATCACAGAGATTTGAAAGGAATCCAGGGTTTGTGGATACCCGTTCAGGGAACCCATAAATTAGCCAAAATACAGCAATTTGTTTTTGTTTTGGGGGAAAAATTGGAAAAAAGTGCTGCAAATGAAAGCTTCTGGTTTTTTCCCTGCAAATGGTATCAACAAAGGGTTTGTGGGACCAAAATCACCATTTCCCCAGCTTTCAGGGACTGACAGACTTTTGTCAGAAAACCAACATTTTTCACACAGTTTTGCCATTTTACTGGGACATTTTTTAAATATTTTTTGTGCTTCTAACCTTCTTCCAGTTAATGGTAGAAATGGGTATGAAAGCAATAATGGATCCTGGAAAACTATACATTTTAGAAAAGTACACAAAATTAAAAATTCAGCAAGAGGTCCTTTGTGTAGATCCTTCAAGGTTTTTTTATAGAAACTAACAGTACAAAATAGGAAAACTTGAAATTGAGTGAGAAAAACACCATTTGTGCCAACATTTTCACCTGTAACTTCTTCTAAATATGACAGATGTTTGAAAGCAGTATACCGTTACATCCACTGGACCTTTCCATTTGTGGGGATATATAGGACTTGTAGGTTCACTAAGAACCCGACGAACCCAGAGCCAATACCTCAGCCGTGTCTTGCAATGATTTATTTAATATGTACTGGGTATATAGCAATTCATTTGGGAAAATATATACAGTGAAAAATTGGAATGAAAGACACCTATGTCTTTCTGAAATCAGAACAAAATATAGAGTTTAGAAACAGTAGCTATTTGCACATTTCCAAAATTGTGAGTACCCATACTAGCATGAGAATTATAGGAAATTTTTTACACATTGTCTTTCATTTGTAAGGCTGAAATGCTTCGAAATTCTATAGGTAATAACATTTTCTCTACAATTCTGTCTTTTCCTAAGTCTTCTGATAAAAATGACACCTCACTTGTGTGTGCAGGCCTAGTGCCCGGAACAGGAAACTGCTCAAAATGCAATGTCGACACACTACATTTTCACAGTGAAAACTGACCCTTTTTTTGCAAAGTGCCTAGCTGAAGATTTTAAACCCTAGCTCTGCCGGCACCTAGGGAAAACTAGCAAACCTACACATTTTTAAAAACTAGACACCCAGGGCAATACAGGATGGGGTGACTCTCACCAGGTTCTGTTACCCAGAATCCCTTCAAAACCTCAAACTTTGTAAAACAAAACACATTTTCCTCACATTTCTGTGGTGGAAAGTTCTGGAATCTGCGTGGATCCACAAAATTCCACCCACCCCGCATTCCCCAAAGTCTTCAGAGAAAAATGGTAACTCACTTGTGTGTATGAGCCAAGTGCCCGCGACAGGAAACGGCCCAAAACGCAACATAAACACACCACATTTTCACAGTGAAAATTGACCCTTTTTTTGCAAAGTGCCTATCTGTAGATTTTGAACCCTAGCTCTGCCGGCACCTAGGGAAAGATAGCAAACCTATACATTTTTTAAGATGAAACACCCAGGGGAATCTAGCATGGGGTGATTTGTCTGGCTCTCACCAGGATCTGTTACCCAGAATCCCTTGTAAACCTCAAATTTGCCGGCACAAATGTCCTACCCCATAGCGTTCCCCTTAGTCTCCAGAGTAAAATGATACCTTACTTGTGTGGGTGTTCAATGCAGAATTGGCTAAAAACGTATTTTAAAATAAATGTAGTGCTTAGAATTCTTGGTTCTATAGCCTTTATCCCTAAGTTATGGGCTATTCCCAGTCACCGGCCTTTGCGCCACCCATACAAGTTAGGTATCATTTTACTCGGGAGACTGAGGGGAATGCTGTGGGGTAGGACATTTGTGCTGGCATGGTGATAACACACAAACAAATGGATACATTTGAGGTTTGCAGGGGATTCTGGGTAGGGAAACTTGGGGGATCCTTGCAAGCCATACCTCGCTGGACTCC
Source organism: Triturus cristatus (assembly GCF_964204655.1). Classification (NCBI taxonomy): domain Eukaryota; kingdom Metazoa; phylum Chordata; class Amphibia; order Caudata; family Salamandridae; genus Triturus; species Triturus cristatus. The sequence continues at coordinate 1,119,740,855 of NC_140590.1, forward strand.
CCTGGGTGTCTAGATTTTAGAAATGTGTGGGTTTGGTAGTTTCCTAGGATGGCTGCCGAGCCCGGGGCCAAAAACCGAGGTGACCCTCCCTTGCAGAACCAGGATGTTTTGTGATAGGTAATTTTGATGTCACCTCAATAGGTTATGGGCCCTTGCCTGTCACGGGTACTTGACCCACCCACACGAGTGAGGTACCATTGTTATCGGGAGACCTGGGGGAACACTTGGTGGTAGGAAATTTGAGGATCCATGCAGATTCCAGAACTTTCCCACACAGAAATTTGAGAAAAACTTGATTTTTCAGCAACATTTGAGGTTTGCAGGGATTCTGGGTAGGAAAATGTTTGAAGGCCCACACAAGCCATACCTTGCTGGACTTCGATGGGTGTCTAGTTTTTAGAAATGGGTGGGATTGGTCATTTCCCAAGATGGCCGCCAAGCCCAGGGCCAAAAACACAGGTGACCCCCCTTGCAAAACCAGGTTGTTTTGGGATCGGTAATTTTGATGTCTCCTCACTACATTTTGGGCCCTTGCCTGTCACGGATACTTGGCCCACCCAATGAAGTACCATTTTTATCAGGAGACCTAGGGAACCCTGGGTTTTAGGAAATTTTTGGTAGCCCAATGATCCCACAACTTTTCCACACAGAAATTTGAGATCTTTTTTTTTTCACCTACATTTGAGGTTTGCAGGTGATTCTAGGTAGAAAAACGTTGCTGGGTCCATGCAAGGCATACCTCCCTGGACTCTAGTTTATAGAAATGTATAGGTTTGGTAGGGTTCCCCGGATGGACGCTGAGCCTAGGGCCAGAAACCCAGGTGATCCCCTCCTTGCAATAGCAGGTTGTTTTGTGATAGGCAATTTTGATGTCTCCACAGACCTTTTTGGGGTGTTTCCTATCATGGACATTATGCCTACTCACATGAGTATGGTACCATTTTTATCAGGAAACTAGGGGAGTGCTGGATGGCAGGAAATTTGTGGCGGTCTGGTGATCCTACAACTTTCCCACACAGAAAAGTGAGAAAAACTTGATTTGTTTACTGAAATTTTAGGTTTATTGGGCAGGAAAATGTTGGGAGATCCTTGCAAGCCACACTGCCCTGGACTCCTCTAGGTGTCTAGTCTCCAGAATTGTCTGGGTTTGGTATTTCTCCCTAGATGGCTGCTAAGCCCAGGATCAAAAATGCAGGTCATTTTGTGATAGATTTGTGTACACCTGTGTTTCTGGTCCCGGGCTTGCAGACATCTAGGGAACCTAAATAACCCAGACATTTCTAAAAACTAGACACCTGTGGGAGTCCAGGGAGGCATGGAATATCTGTGTGGAAACGTTGTGTGATGACTGCACAGCACAAATTGTGTACCATTCAGCGTTCCTCTCAGTCTCCCAATAAAAATGATATCTTACTTGTGTGGATGGGCCAAGGGCTTATGACATGAAAGGGCCAAAAACATGTGGAGATTAAGGGGGGCCCAAGGTGGGTCCAGATGGGCAATTTGGTTATATGTTTTTAGGCTGATGCTACTTTGAGCACCTACACAGTGAGGTATAATTTTTCTCGCCAGGCAAGGGGAACGCTGGGTGGTAGGACATTTGTTCCTGAGCTGTTATCCTACAACCTACCCACACAGAAAGTGAGGAAAATATGACTTTGTACGTAAATTGGAGGTTTCCAGGGGATTCAAGGTAAGAAAACGCTGCAGGATCCATGGAAGCCGCTCCGCCAGCCAAGTGTCAGTACACTTATACCACCATCCACACACTCCACCAGCCAAGCACCATCCATGCACACCACCAGCCAAGCGACATCAATGCACTCTGCCAGTCAAGTGCCATCCACGCACTCTGCCAGCTAAGCGCCATCCATGCATTCTGCCAGCCAAGCGCCATTGATACACACTGTCAGCCAAGAGCTGGTCCACGTACACTGCTAGTCAAGTGCCACTCCATAAACAACACCAGGCAAGCGCCAATTTATACACATCATCATCAAGCGCGAGTCCACACATGCCATTATCCAAGAGTAAGCCCACACATACACCAGCAAAATGCCAGCCAAAGTTCAGTACACGCAGACTGTCAGCCAAACTTCAGTTCACACGCACAAAAACTCTCCCTGGTTTCTAGTAGTTTCAGAGCCCCCACTTGGTGGTAGATGAGACTAAAAATAATACTGAAACAACCAAAACATCTGCCTAAAAAAAGGGGAGTGACCCATGCCTTTGGTGCTTCTACCTGTCATGCCCAGAAATATATCCTTGGATGTTAGTGGGATCTCTGCCCTACCTGGAGGGGCAGATAAGGGGCTATTGCCCTGATCTGCCTTTCTGATGGGGGAAGAAATTGTTTTTTGGGTATGGGGGCATTAGCATGCCCATTCTGGGCAGCCCCCACCCCTATGTATAAATAAACAACATAATCCCTGGTGTCAAGAGGGCTTTCTGCCCCGATATCCCTCCTGAATGGGCAGAAAGGCTGTGAAATTCTGGGGGGGGCAGATGGGGGCAATGTCAAGTCAATTATAGGCAGCCCCCACCCATACAGGCGTAAAAAGTAAAAGATCCTTGGTGCTTAGTGTACTTTCTGCCCTCCCGGGGGAGCAGATTGGGGGCTGTTGCCCCATCTGCCTTCTAGGGTGGCAGAAAGACTGTGGAATATAAAGGCAGTGTTAGGGGCATTGGCATGCCCATTTTGGGTAGCCCCCATCCCTACAAGCATAAAAACAAAAGAAATGGTGCATAGTGTGTGTTCTGCCCCCCGGGGGGCAGATTGCGAGCTATTGCCCCTATCTGCCTCCCAGGCGATTTAAAGACTGTGGGATTTGGGGGGTGGGTGGGGGAATTGGCATGCCCATTTTGGGCAGCCCCCACCCCTACAGGCGTAAAAACTAAAAAAAATCCCTGGTGCCTAGTGTGTTTTTTGCCCCTCCCGGGGAGGGCAGATTAGGTGTTGTTGCTCCCATCTGCCTCCCAGGGAGGCAGAAAGACTGTGGAATGGGGGTGGGGCATTGGCATGCCCATTTTGGACAACCCCACCCCTACAGGCGTAAAATCAAAAAAATCCCTGGTGCCTAGTGTGCTTTCTGCCCTCCGTGGAAGGGCATATTGGGGCGATTGTCACATCTGCCTCCCAGGGAGGGCAGAAAGACTGTGAAATTTTTAGGGGCATTGGCATGCCCATTTTGAACAGCCCCCACCCTTAAAGAGCAGCTGGCTCTTCCATGTTTGCATCTGTTCAAAGAACTGATCTTAAATCCGCTCTGCTGTGTCCTACCTAACTCTGCGGGGACCCACACACAGAGAATCCATGGGGTCTAGTGTGCTTTCTGCCCCCGGGGGTAGATTGGGGGCTACTGCCCTCATCTGCCTCCCAGGGGGGCAGAAAGACTGGAATTTGGGGAGGGGTTGGGGCAAAAACATGCCAATTTTGGGCAGGCCCCACCCCTACAAGAGCAAAAAAGAAATCCCTGGTGCCTAGTGTGCTTTCTGCCCTTCCAAGGAACAGATAGGGGTCTATTGCCCCATCTGTTCCCCAGGAGGGGCAAAAAGACTGTCTGTGCCCAAAGTAATGGGGAAGCAAAAGCCCTTGACCAAGGGGCCACTCCCTCCTCAATGGTGACTAGTGGTTGGATCCCTGCTTAGGGATCGTCCTCCTGAGGCGAACCCCAAGCAGGGACCCTTTTCAATGATACCCATCCCGTCTGCCTCAGTGCTCAGGGGGCTGAGATAACCCCCTGAGCACTGAGGCAGTGAAACTGAAACTGTGTTTCAGTTTCTCTGAAATGACGTCAGTGCGACATGCCCGCTGACGGTCATTTCGGAGAAATAATCAAAACACCATCTGCAGCTGGAGTAGCTCTTCCCTAGCTCGTGAGGGTGTTAGGACAAAACGGATTTCCTGTGCCATGTGCATGGACGGGCAAGAGCCATCCAACGTTCATGAGCACTGGTGCTTGAGGACGCACCGAAAGGGTTAAATGGAATTCAATTTTCGCATTATGGCCAGTCCTCTAATTCATATAGTAGGGTGTTTTCCTCAACATCTAGTAGTGCAATTAGTCAATAGTTCATTAGATCTGTATTGTCACCCCTTGTGTAGATCAGGATTAGGATGAATCCTCTACAAGACTGTGGCACCTATGTGGGTTGTAGACATTCCTGCTGGAGAAGGTGTTAAATGGTCGATCAAAAAAGCTGTGTCAGTTCTAAGAAGAGAGCTTGGCAAGCCATTGGGGCCAGGCATGCCATTTTCTCTGATGGGTTTGAGGACTTTATGAATATTGGTTTAATTGATCGTGTTGATTTAATTTTTGTAGCTCTGAGTTGTCAAATTTGCTCTGTCCACTTTACTCTAGGGTCACAATCCCCTCTCTCACAGTTTTTATTGATTGTGCAAAATTCATTTTTTGGCTCTGAGTTATTGAATGCAGACCCATGTTTTTGTGGGGGCAAGTGACCTGTATGTTTGAGTCGGTGTAAATCCTATGGACATGCTGATTACACCTTACTATAGAGACACTATTCACTTTGTCACAGGATTTGATACTTCATGAATTGATGTATTGAAAAAAATGTAGCTAATTATAATGCCCGATCAAAGTGCAAACACATAGCCATTCTAGTTCCATGTTTTATCTTTGATGACAAAAGTAGCTTGGGTTAAGTTTTTTCTATACTCCCTAAATGCAGTTCGTCAGCGACATTTGTATTGTCCTTATTGTAAATTCTGACGCTGATCTTAAGCTCAACGTAGAGACATTCTATTTAATTGAAGACCTTATATGACTGACGCGAAAGGTTGCTCAGAAAGGTGTAGCCCAAAGTATAAATTCTGCTAAAAATGCCTGGGGCTTTATAAGAGAACCCTTTAAACATTTGAAAAGCTTGTAGTGAAGTGAGGTTGTAAGTGTGTAAATAATAGTTAATTTTACTTTGAAGGTAGTCTGTGGAATTGGCTGTGAAACAGTTAATTGATTACCCACGTTAGTCATTTTAATGTCTCCTGTTGGTATGATCTCCTGTGCTGCTAATCTACAAATGAGGTCAGCAAGTGTCTTACAGAAACTTTCTTTTGTTACTATCTGGTCAGTCCAATGGAGGTTTAGGTGGAAATTGATGAGTAAAGTTGTAATGATGCAGCTGCCAATACCCAAACTATTAATTGTGACTGCTTGAAGCGAGGAGCTGCTTATGCTGAGAACAGTTGTTTCTACCTTTATTCTTGTTGCAATGTAAATTGAGAGACATCCTGATGGCTGTCAAAGTTCTTGGTTTTGATGGTTCACTGAGGCATTTCATAGTACTCTGCTATCAGGAATGGTGTCTCTGTTCATGTTTCTTACAGGCAAACTACATCCATACTTTTACGAATACTTTGATCTTCCGGTTGACTACTCATATTCTTTAGACTAGCGATGTTCCATGATATTACTATGCAGACATGCATGTACCATGTCTTTCTTGCATTGTTGTGGGCTATGTTAGGATAGCCATAATTGCATTGTGACATTGACCATTTGTTAAAATTGTATAGTATATCATTTGCTTTGTTACAGTAACACCGATGCATGATCTACATGAATTGTTTTTGCCAGCTAACATATAAACTACACGATTATGCTCAAACCTAAATGACACATTAGGAAGTTTTAAAAATTAAGCAGTCTACTAAGCTGTTGTGACTGCTCAGTCAACTCCTGGCTCACCGTTAACAAAGTGAGATGTTCTGGAGTTTGAAGTCTGTCAAGTAGTATAGTTGAGACATAAGTAAAGTGACATAAGTAATGTGGTATGGGCGCTATAAAGTAAGGCATGCAAGTTATATGATGTGAGTGATGTAATATAAATTATGTGATTTAAGTGATGTGATACATCGTTATACATCGTTAATTGATGTGAGAAATGTGATGTGAATGATTTAATGTAATGTATTTAATGGGATTTGTTGTGTTGTTAGTGGTGTGATACAATGTTCTTCCATAGAAGTGATGTGTAAATGATTTAAGGATTAAACATGAGTAATTTGAATTGATCAATTTGAGATAAATGCTATTTATGTTGTCATGGGAATTGATAAGGTGTGAGTAATGTGATACAATGTTATGTGCATAAGTCATGATGTGATTTAATGTGAATGAGCTGATGTGAGTAATAGTCTGTGTTCATTTGTGTGTGGTTCAGTTTTCACTTGAAACCGATATGCATTTGTAGGACTGCATTTGTAGGACAAAGTGCAGCCTTGCAAATCCAAAGTAACAAAGACATGTTCACATGTGAAACTGGGTCTCTAACATGCATGTGCATGGTTCAGTGTGTCATGTAGAACTATGCATAAATCTGAGATTTTAGTCCCATTATACTATCTGTTACACACATTTAAACATGCATTATCTGACATGTGTAGGTATATTGTAGTCCATTGTGTACTAATAATATGTGTAGACACAACCCCAAAACTAAATCACAATGGTATCTGTCCATTCAAAACATATTTTTACATACCAGATAATAATAGCTCATTGCTGACATGCAAGACTTTTCTTGTGATGTTGCGTGCACAAGAACATACTCACACCATGTAATGTCTTGACTAACATGTTAGGTAATGTTGACAATGGAGATGGAAATTGCACACTGACCAGAGACCATCTAATGCAAGGCACTGCATGAAATGCATAGACATATCTTGAGAAAATGAAGCCATGAGGACCGTAGCACAGACTGCCATCTGTGTCTCCAGCTATTCATACACTCAAATGTGAAAGTGCAGCCATAGATGGGCATTGCATGCTGCTTTGCAAATATCATAGACAAGTAGTGACTGCCTGTTGGAAAAGTACATTTGTGTAGCAAAACCATCATACCTGCACAAACATCACAGCAATGTGTGATGTTAGAGGCTCATCTGTAGTGACACATACCACCAATGCCAACCCTAATATGTGACACTCTGGAATGGGTCTATGTACACACATGTCCAGCCATGTACAGACACCAATGTGAGTAAATAGTGCCTCCAAATTTGCTCAGGATTACTAATACATGTACAGTATAGCTACGCCACACAAAAGTACAAAACGCATATCACATCACAAATAAATATTGTGCTGTTAGCCCACATACATCTCATGAAATGGTACATATATTGATCATGTATCAATAAGCGATATTAAAGAATTACGCAAACCCACATTTGCAACAATATTTTCCATTTCTGGGAAGAAAAATACTTGCAAAATACACATATACACATGAAATCTTCCAGCTCAGCCCTAGGTGTGTGAAATGTTGTCACAAAACAAGAAAACGGGCTGCAAAATGACAGGCAATGAAGTCAGTCTGCATCCTGGCACATGGAGAAGTACAGTATTCTTTCACTTTCTCTTTCAGCCACACTGTTACTGTATTTTGTGAGTTGTGGAAGTTTTGGAAGGTGTCTGCTGGTCTTGCTGTATTTGAGAGAGTTCTGTGTGTAGTGTACTGTTCATACTATCCTTGTAAAGTCCTGTGTTTCTGTCCCTGTGTGTTAATTGTGACTGTTTGATTGTTTTGTTGGTTGTACGTCTCTTTAAGTCAAGTAGGTAATAGGGGTTGACTGTAGTTTTTTGGGAGGTTTGCCTGGGGGAAATATTGTATTTGGGGATTTTGGGTCAGGGTGGGGAGGGCAGGATGTTAGAGGGGGCCTTCCTCTGGTTTGTTAAATTTTACGCCTCCTACGGGGTACGATGTACAAGTCCAGAAAGTGAGCTGGGAGCACATCGGTGAAAAGATGCTCAACATGTTCGTTGTGAGCAGGACTGTCCAGCAGTGGAAGCAACAGTAGCAGGACTGTGTTGGCTGTGAGGGAGACCTAATCATCATTCCATCAACCTTGGAATCATCATTGGGTTGAACGTTGGTAAGTACATGACCAACATTGTATCACATCAAAGGATAATTATGTTGAGCATAATATACCATTTTGCAATATAGCTTGCCAGTCATGACATACTTTGCCACCCCCACATCATTTTATTTGGGTACACCTCACATGATCAACTGGCTGACAATCTCTGTGAGATACACAATGTGGCTCACCAACATGTCAAAGCCTTTGACATACCTGTGCGTAGTGGAAAAACTGAGTTGACCCTCAAAAATAATGTCTATTGAGGTGTGATAGCAGATTTTAGATGCAGGAAGCAGTGGGACAGGTCATAGTATGTTATGTCACTTAGACCGTGGCATGAATGTCCATTGGGCCACCAGTGTTAAATTGACATATGTTGTGGGTAAGACAGGCTCAGCAGATTGCAAAATATATGTAACATGGCAACACACATGACTATTCCAATGACTGAAATTGTATCATGAATCCGCCAATGATGCATCTGAATTTTGCAAAATGTGATGTCAATGACATTAATGGTACTTTCCACAATTTTTCAACAGCAGTAAGACCCTTTATCATACAAGGAGATGTGGATGCATTTATGGACCCACAGGTGAGTGTATCACCCCTAACTTTGGATTGTATTTGCTGACATATGCAAGCAATGCCTCAGGCCCTGTATGTTGAAGTACACAGAGTGGATATGCATCACATGAAATTTACCTCTGGTGTGATGATACTGCATGAAGTCAAGGGTAATGCACATCAGCAATATGTGATGCTGGAGGACAGAAGTGCGATTTGTGACTAGATGTTTCAACGCCTCATATGTTTCACAAACCATAACTATGTGCAAGCACAGAGCCCATGATGTGGGTGGGTGATGTCATAGCCATGTTATAGAGCTATTCACACATCATCACAAACATCTATATACCCTGACATGATTGTGCAAGTGTTCCAGATCTACAGCACCCAATTTTAATTGGAAACTGTTGCATATGATGATTCGTTTGTTCCAGTGAACATGTCACATCTGTTGTTGATTATCATTATGCAAAAGTGATGTGGCATTCAGTCATGAACTATTGACAAAAACCCACATACAACCTTATTGTAAACTAACTAGAATGTACAACCATCACCATATGATATTTGTCCCCATGGCATCAACTGTGTCACCTCAAAACAGTGGGACATATGTACAAGCCTCTATGGCCACCACAACATCACTTTTATTGACTTTGTGGTGGCAACGGGGGTGCGCCTTATTTACAAGGCAGCGTTAAGCCACTCAATGTAGATTAACACTGCCTTGTTTATAAGGCCCCCTTTCACGCTGTGGTTAGCGTGAATGGGGTGGGCTGTGGGTGTTGCGTTAGGACATGTGTTAATAATGTCTATAATGTGCTCTTTCCCGTGACATGCTCAACAGTTCTGATATTTCACATGTTATTAGTTGGTCATCTGAATGTGTCACGCATGAAATACACAATAGCTCACTGATGGATAAGGTGCATGATGGTGATCCTTGCTCAACATTGACTAACATGCGCTCAAATCAGACAACTTAGCACTTTTGGGTGAGGGTACTTTCCTTTGCCGTACCATAAATGTGTTCACACTGCCACTATTCTAAAAGCAGTGCAGGCAAATGTGTGGTTCACATGGAGAAGCTTTGCATTCCAATTGCATCATGGCACAGAAATGTGCAGAGCTGGTTGATACTTGTACACAATGCTTCATGCCACATATGCCCTCTTTCCTTACATGCATGTCAACATTTAGGCATTGTTCCACAGATTGGCAAGTACATGTGTACATGATCCAATCTGGTTGTGTAGCTGTGGTGACATCTCCAAGGATTCACTAATCTGATGATTTTTCATTTCCTCAATTGTACTACATGAAAATCACTGTTGTGATTAGTCATCTGACTTGATTGCAGACGGTGCAGCCTACTGTCTTTGTGTAGGTAGAATGGCAGGGTTTGCTATGGGCCTGTTATACTTCATACTTACTGTACTCTCCCTGTTGGCCTTGATTGTTTTTCTTTCGCACTGCCAAATTGCAAACTGGAATCCTACATCTGTTTTCACAGCGCTCTGTGCCTGCCTTGTCCAAGCACAGGAATAACCATGTTGTCATGAACATCTTATTCTGATTCTGGCAATGATGTGTTCATGATTTCGCAGGTTAAGTGTCTAGTTGCATGTGGTCTTTGATGATATTCACATAACCTATGGCTCATTATATTATAGGTGTGGCAAATATGCATTGTGCCATCATGTTTTTGGACTCGGGAAACATGTCATGTATCATTTTTATTTTTCAGATAACATGTCCCCTGAGGAGCAGCATCTGTTCATCCAGTGGAAGGAACATTATCAGCAGATCAAGTGTGTGGCTAAGTGGTACAATGCAATGGCTAAAAGGTACCGGGAGGAAAGGGCTTCTGGCAGGTGGAAGTCCATTACAGACAGTACAAAGAATGCTGGGAGAAAAGTTGCAATGCTTCCTGCATCAACAACACACCAGAGCCAGGCCTAGCAAATCCCTGGACCATCAAAAATTACTCGGCCAACAAAAAGAAAAAGGTCAGCTGTTCCATGTCCATCAGGAGCTGCTTCACATGCAGCACCCATATCTTCCACTCTCAGTCTACCTCCCTCACGGAGTGCACAACAGGGAACATCCGCGAGAGTGCAAGACACAGGGAAAGGTCTGTCCTCACAAAGAGGGAGAGGAGGCTGATGATCACTTTGAACATGTGTGTGGCTCGACTTGAATGGGACAATGATGAAATCAAGGGCCACCTCATGGACATAAAGCGGGCCCTGGGGATCCCCTATTTATGGACAATGGCTGTTTAATTTCCCACCCTGTCCAGCCCTGTGTTTCTCCTCTCTGATTTAACATCCTGGTAATAGATTTAGTAGCTAGTTAGTGTTAAGTGTAGATTTAGTGTAGGATTGATATAGTGTTAGGCGTAGCTTTTAACTGTTTTAATATTCTCATTTTTATGCTTTTGATTAAGTTTCCTTTTCCTTTGGCTTTGGGGTTGATGTGGTTTTGGACTTGTTAATAATTTTTTTTAATAGAAACCCCTAAAAATATATCATTGTTTAGTGTGTATGTATAGTTAGTTGATGTATAAGTCAAAGTGTCTTTGTGCCGTCCCGGATGTGCCAAACGGGGGGTGATGGGTTGATATATATGTTGTTATGTATATATTCTTAGGTAAGCTAGTTAGCTTACTGTAGTTTTAAATTAGTACAAGTTAGGTTAGTGTAGTTTAGGATTAGTAAGTATAGTTAGTTAAGTTTCTTAAGAGTGTTTTAAAAAATAAATTGCCAATGGTTGATGCTTTGTGCTCCCATTCATTTTTACTGTGTGGACATATCCTATTGGATTGGTAGTGGATTATGACAGATGTATCCCTCCACAATCAAATAGAATGTCTCCAAATGTGATTACAGCATCTTCGAGGAACAGGGTTTCAACAAACCTCATTTAAAATGTGTTTTAAACAAACTGTTTGATGTTTAGGGTAACACAGTTAATCTGGGAAGAGTTATTGATTGGCCTGTAAAAAATGTATCCATATGTGATTATTTAGCTCGGACAGATTTAAACGGGATGCACTGTGGGCATTGTGCTCTGCACAGCATTGGTTGAATTTTATGTGCATGGTGTCAGGATACTTAGTGACATCTTTGATTACACCGGTCCTCACAAAGGCTTCACTTTCCACGTGGGGATGCAGGGGATGTATGCCTAGCATTCTTCACAAATCATCCTGACACCTCTTTACATGTTTCTACAAAGCCTTGTACATTTTGGACAATACTGTGAACAAAGTGTTGGATGAGGGATGTAGTGATGTGCGTTACAGGAAACCTGTGCACATATTTGAACCATTATCAATTTTTGAGCTATGATTTCTGTTAGATTTGGGGGTCTCTAGTTGGCATCGGTAGGTACCTGTGACAAATAGGGACCCTTGCGTCTAGTCAGGGTAGGGGGTTAAAATAACCCCTGCTCACTTCCTTGGTAGGTTGGCACGAGCAGGAAGGCTTATCTCAGAGGCAGTGTGTAAAGCATTTGTGAACACATACAGTAATACAGTGACAACACTACAAATGGACAAGACACAGGTTGTATTATAAAAATAAGTATTATTATATAGACTTAACACAAGACCAAATGACAAAAATCCACAATACTATACTCAAAGATAGTCTCTCAAATGTAATCAAATAGCTCAGTTCTCTCAAGTTGTAAATGCGACACTTTACTCTAAATGTACCTTAGAGGAGTAGTGCAAAGAAAACAAAAGGGTTGCTGGGAAGGTGATGCGTCGGTTCCTTACATGCAGGGGAGTGGATGCGTCGGTTCCTTATTGTGTGGGGAGTTTATGCATCGGTTTCTTACTGCTCTCGCTGGCACCTCGATGCAATACTCTTCTCTGGTGCGATGCGATAAAATGGTGTCTTGTTGCGATGCGACAACGTTGGTGTGATGCGTGCACCCCCGATGGCCGTGCGGCGACTCAATGATCTTTGGAGACGTGACAGGCCCTGCAACACGCTTCTCTGGTGATGCCATGATGACCTCTGTGGAAGCGTCCCGCTTCTCCGGCGATACATCGCGCTTCGGCGATGCGATGATGACAGTGGCGGCTCGCTTTCTCGGCGATGCGATGACAGAGGCTATGGCTGTGACACGCTTCCCTTTGTTGCATCGCGCTTCCAGATCCCAGCGACACACAGTCTCTCAGAAGGCCCAGCACAACAGCAGGCACTTCAATTCCCAGAAAGGGAATTCAGGGGGGAGCTGGTTGATGAGGGAAGCTCTAGTTCAAGCCCTTGGAGATTCTTCTTCAAGTTGATAGAAAGCACATACATCAATTTATAATAGGGAGAGCATATGCACTTTAGCACTGATCAGCAGTGGTAAAGTGCCCAGAGTCATAAAACAGCCAACAACAGGTCAGAAAAAATATAGGAGGAAGGCAAAAAGTTCTGGGATGACCCTGCAAAAAGGGCCAACTCCAACAATTTCCTACACCATTCCTCCTATTTATGCTCCATGGAATAATGTTGAATATGTGTCATGTTGAGTGAACTGTCTTTACATCTGTCATACCACAACACACATCTTTTTTAAACATTTTCCACCACATTGACTATGGGTAGTTCTTCTGAATATATATTTATCACAAATTGCTTGTAGACACTTCATGTGGCTTTACAGTGACGTGAGTATTGTTCCCAGTCATGATCAACATCATGGGCATGGAGTAATTTTGTGTTTCTGAGACAGTGTTGTCTTACAGATCAGAGCACTGTTTAAGTCACACGTGTCAGGCCCTCACAATGCTTATCATGGACACCGGGTAATCATATTCCCTTTGTCAAATGTTCCTTGATAAGTAATGATGGCTACCCTGAACATGCATTGTTGGCACATTTAACCCCTTCCATGCTGCGCAAATTCCGCCGCTGTGCTGACGGAATCTTGCGCGGGCGTGGTCATGACGGAACGGTTCCGTCATGAGCACAGCTCAACCGTGGCTCATGACGGAACCGTTCCGTCATGAGCACCGAAGGGGTTAAACATTATTGGGCACAGGCAACACACATCTTAGTGACTCAATTGGTTTTATTTACATGTGCAGTAACTGAGGTAGTAGACTGGCCCAGTTCTCTGCGTAACAACACCCCATAGTGTGAATGTCCGGGCGGAAAATGTGAAGAGTCATGTTGAGGAAGAGGCAGAGTTCAGACAGCAAGCTGATTGCAGTGTCATTGGGAATGAAACTTGCCAATCCATAACAAAGTCCAAGGTGAGTGTAGCAGAATCATTCATGGGAAAGTGGAAGCTGATGTTCCGGGGCATGATGGTAGGCACAGTTCCAAGGAGTAACAGACAATTTGACAGAGATGAATGCTACCGCTGACTTCTTTGCAAGATTGTTGATTCATCCACATCTTCCTCCATTGATGTTTCATGTGCATTCCGTGTGCGTGATGGAGGGTTGGTTGTAGCACTGTGAAGCTGTGACACTTCAGGGGGGTGAGATATGGATGTTGATGGTGCAGCAGCATTCATCTGTGCCAAAGGTTGAGGCAGCACTACAGTGATGATTAGCTGCAGGGCTTGCAAGACTCCAGCAATGTCTCTATGGTATGCAGCCATGGATGCCAAGTGTGAGGCCTACATCTGCTCCATATTCTCCATGATCATTCTCATTTGACGCAACTCCTTGAGCTAATCGCTGGAGCCACATTAACTGGACAGTTGTTCTTGTCTGTGAATCAGTACTCCAGTGATGTCAGCCATAGAATGCTGGAGAGCATGGAGTGGACTGAGGGTGCCTGTGATGGACTCTTGGTGGTTCCTAATGGGACTGAGATACCCACAGACCCCATCCAGTTTGGCCACTAGGCTGTCAAACCCACCCGCTCCTGACCAGCCATCTCCCTCTGGACCTCACTGCGTTGAAATCTTGAAAGTGGGTCATCAAGGTCCTGGTAGACAGATGTGGTGGTAGGTGTTTGCTGCTGGGTGTTTTGTGCGGGGGGTAGAGCTACCACAATGCAGCTGAATGTCCCTGCTTCCAGAGATGTGCTGCCAATGGAGTTAAGCTGTCGAGCTGTCGAGCTAATTGGAAATTTTAAATACTGCAGTTGGCTATGAGAGGCCCCAAGTAACTAAATAAGCAATACAAAGACTGTAAATTACAGATTACTAGATGAACTTTAGACTACAAAATGCGTGAAAGATAGGAAAAAAACAAAGAATCACTCCACACACATTTTCACTAGTAATTGGTTATATCAATTATAAATTACATACTTAGAATTAAAAATCAATCCTGTCTGTTGCAGTTTTTAAAAAAAAGCATTGATTAACTACAAAGTATATATTAAACAACAGTTGTGAGAAAGATAGACGCATAGTGTCCAATTTAGCTTAAAAAATACAAAATATTCAGAGTGAATCGCTATAAGTAACAAAAAAACATAATTTTTTAAAAATCAATAATGCCACTCTTTTTCTGTGGCAGATTGACCGTGCATTAAGTTTAAAACAAAATTTTTTGCTAACAGATAACTTCAGGGCGTGAGGAAAGCTCTATGCCCCTAAGCGTTTTATCCTGACTCAGAAATGCAGCCGCAGACTAACATTAGTTCAAGTTGGCATGCCGTCCAGGAATCCAAGAGAATGTTCGCTTTGTTGCGAGTCTCAAAAGAAAACAACAGATTTTAATTAACTAAAGCAATCAGGGCTGGAACCGAAACCGGCCCTGGCAAACTGCTCGGCCTGCCCCCCTGGGAGGGATGAGGGGGTGCGGCTGAGCTGTTTGCAGGGGCAGGTTTCAGCTAATTTTGTTACAGGGGGCCAATATTGGTCAAGATTTGGCTCTTCGAAAAAGGCTCACAGAAACCTGGAGAACCCCCGGGGTGACAAGCAGCGCTCTACAAAAACCCACTGATTGATTGATTTGAGTAGGGACTGAAATCGTTAAGGAGTTGTACATATTTTTGACTCGGAATCAGGAGGATGATGAAAGGACTCAGGGATTGACTACTTCAATAACTACAAGAAGTGAGTATGAAGTTCCTCAGTGGGTCAAAGAACACAGTAAGAATGTTTATGTGATGTCACGTGGATAGGTTGTCCTCCAAGGAGGAGGGGGATATCCTCCTTTTGGAACTAGGGCCCTCACACACCCAGCAAGCTAGGTGTCATGCTTCATCATATGGGCCTGCTCCTCGTCGGGTCGGCGCTGCAATACCAGACGGGCACCCTTAAAGGGGCTCTTTACCGGAGATCTTTAGTTCCTTGCTGTGTAGGTGCCGTGGGTATAAGGGGCCTAGTAGGTGTTGATGTAATGGTTGATGTGCAAGATAAAACAGGGGATGGAATCCTCTAAATTAATTTTATTCTGTAAGGATCCCAGCCTGGTTAAAATAAATATAAGGGGTGGCGATTATCTGGCTGTTATGTGTCAAAAAATTGTTCTACTCCTAAATCGTCTACATGTTTCTCTCCTAGTAGTCAAGAATGATCTGTGGTGATTCCTCAGGACCAAATGAAAAGAAAAACGATCTACACCTAATGGTGAGGTGAAAAACTACCTACCACGTAATGTACCTATAGGAACGGTACCCACAGGTATAGAGACCGACCTGAGAAAGAAACAAATATATTTGAAAACATAAGAAATTAGTTATGCATTTGTGATCACACATAAGTTCAATCCAAAATTCTAGATCTATATGGTGATCAAAAGGTGACACAATCAATACATGGTGATACCAGTAGTTATCACTCATGAAAATTATAGATATGCAGTGCTATAAATGTGGTAATTATAGCACACCCGTTACTCTCAATTAAAAACAAAAATTAAAAACAACATCAGTGATGAATAGGCTGTGCCAACGGTGGGGATCAGAGTTATCTAAACCTCATCTAATGTTTGTAATATCGCGCCTCATCAGTTACAGCGGGATACTAGACACATGTAGTGTTGTTTCTAACAAATGAATAAGGATAAAATAAGGGCAGTGATTAGCTGGTATGTATGAAAACTGCTTGTCGAATAATCTACAAACCCAGTTAGTCAATGACAAGATAGTGACTCTCAGCAGGGCAAGGCAGTAAGTAAGATAGAATGCCCGTCCTCCTTGTATTATTAAAAAAACCCTGCTTCTCTTAGCCTAGAGTAATGGGAGGAAATCACATAGTACTACAGACTACCAGGGTGCCCAGCAAAGTCAAGCCCTGGAGCTGCAGAACAGGTGAAAATCCCCCAGGACCCAGGGGAGTAAGCAACGTGGATGATCTCAATCACGGTAGGGACTGAGTAGTTCTTAACTCAACCTGAACAGCCCTTGAAACAGCTTACCTCTGCCATTTTTGAAGACTGGGGGAGATTGTCAAAGCGTCTTCAATACTCACCTGCCCAGTGGTAGACCTACCCCGCACCGCCACAAGCGGGATGGTAATGTCCTTCAGTGTGGGCTCGCTCTTATACCAGCCACAGCTACTGGCGGGGCCGCGGAGGGAAGCCAAATGGTTTGAGCTCTGGAAGAGTGTGTCATGTGGCATTTCTGTCAGGACAGCCGAAAAGCTAGTAAATTATGTCAGCCATCTTGGAGTGTCTGGGATGCTCATTAAAGATATGTCGGAGCTAAGAAACGATATGGTGTGACGTATTTCATGGTCTCGAATGGGGCAAAAATGTCCCGAATTTATGAAAGCTATGATATATATAGTCATTCATCATAAAAGTCCGAGGTGACTGAGTTTGTAATGTGATTCTGTTATATTAATCTTTCAATAATTAAATCTGTAGCCTAGGGTGCGTGTATATGTTTTGATTTAAGCTAACTCGATTTCTCTCAACCCATCGGTTTGAAAATAGCGTGTTGACGTGTGTACATGGAGGATGCAGTCATTATTTGGAATAGATGCTGCCTCATCAATGACAAAGTGGTCTGGCGGAAGTAGCATTAAAGTTTGGAGCAGTTTTCTCAAATGCGTGATAATCTCCCATTTCCTTCAGTAGAAACATTTCGGTCATTGTGATGAACCCCGCTAGGGGACACTGTGTAAGGCTTGGCTTATTTCTCAGTTATTGGCAAGTGAGCCCCAAGGGATTCATCATTCAGTCCCTGATGATCTGAGTCCAAACGATGCACCCATCTTTGTTCCATCCTAAAGAGGGCGGAGTGTGTTATCTGAGGGTGACATTCTAGGGTCACCCACCGTAAGCTTTCTGGAAGATGTTTACAATCTCTTAAGTATATCATTTGTTTTTTTACGATTCCCAGGACTTTTCTTCTCCTGCACAAAAGAATAAAGCACTATAACATTCACGCTTACCTTACCGGACCGCTTCAGTCAGGTACTTAAGATGGACAGATAATCCAAGATGAATGCAGATGCACCTCTCAATTTGGCAATACAGTATCATTTTTCTTTTTAAAATAATTTTTTAGAACTGTGGCATAGTCATTCCTGCATTTCTTTTTCCTCCCACAACAGATTGATGACGGTTGGCTGCTCATCGCTCAGATGAACATTGTCTGTGTGCAGTGTTTGTCTTTGTCACACCTTTCCATAAATCCCCTTTCCCATCCATTCATCAAACCCTTAACGCTCTTCCATTCGGCTGTGTTATTTACAAAAAAGCAATGCACAAAAAATAGGGCCTGAGGAGGTTTAAAGACCCACCTGGGACCAGCTCCCCTTAACTGGAAAAGATAAGGTTATCCCACCAATGGCTTAACTAATGTAACACTTTCCTGAGATTTACTTGCAAATTTAGTCATGAACGGCTCTCTTTCTTGAATTTGAGGAGCTACGTGTCAGCAGGCACACTCCAAATGGAACTTTAGAGAAAACCAATGGCCAAGAATGCATTGCTAACATATTCTAGCTTTTACCCCAAGTCTCTCAGAAATAACTTACCATTTGGACAATTTTTGAGAGTGCAGCGGAATTGCTCAGATGGCAAAAAATTCAGGAGCCATGCAGCAGAATTACAAAATAAATGTCTCGACCCCTAATTCCCAGAGGCCTCGATACAAAGATCAGCCAAGAGATGAGGAACAATAACTGTAACTCTCTGCTTGAGGCTCAATCAGTGAAAGAACCCATAGACAGACTGCTTTGTGTGAATGCTTTCAGCAATAAGTCAAGTCTCATCCAAAAAATGCATCAACAAATATTGGAAAATTCTAAGCAAAGGAGCACTAACCCTACCCAGACCCATGTCTGCTTTCAAACAAAGTACAATCCACCGTGATAATTTGTTACACACTAGACCACGGTCCCCAAACAAAAATAAACAGGAAACCCTCGGGGGTATCCCTCCAGTCAACGGTCATTTCTAATGTAGGTCATGTAACGCATGTCCACATGGACAGCGACAAACCATGGGAGTTAAGACAACATGCAAATTGCAACTCAGATCCTTTATTCTATCTGATCACTTGTCCATGCGGGTTGAAATATGTTGGCATGACAACAAAAATGATCATGGATCATGGAACACAAGAGTACTATCCATTTTAGAAAACAAGCCACAAAATTGACAATACACACTTCTTGGTAAAAAGGCACGATGCCGACTAATTAAAATGGAAAGTAATAGATAAAACCCACAATTCCACAAACAATAACTAATGTATCCCAATACCTCTTCAAGATGGAACAATGCTGGATCTTTCGGTTATAAAGTGGAAGTCAGGGCCTCAATGATAACATCCCTTGGTTTAGTCTTACACCATCAAAGTCCCTTCAGATCACACAACTCAATGATCATTTGACAAAGAATTTGCCCCATCATACTTCCTACAACTAAGACACTCCACCTGAACACACCACCATTAATAACCCTCTTGCCATACTATATAGTCACACGTATGCATGCAAATATACTTGGTAGATTCATTGCAAGCCTTTTTCACCCTGCTGGACTGGGTAGGCATGTCACTCCATGGCGAACTATCAAGTCACAGGCCATTAGTCCATTGATAAAGTTATAATACCAATGGCATGGAATCTACCATGGTGCTATATTTCCCATGATATTTCCCATGATACCTAGTGCTCAGTGGAAGCATATAACAACTCTCCTTCCACGATGGCATTAAAACTACAAGTCTATTGACTTTTGTAGTTCATTTTGGCTCCCACACCGTCATTGGTCCAACCGAGATGGGCAGGGCAGGTCATTCTTCGCAAACCAGTAGTATAAATTACTGTACTCATGAGTTGCTGGTTGTCCTCCCCAGGCACGAACTAGCTCCCGTGGCATAGCCCCATTAGAGGTAAGCAATAACAGCACTTTCAATCTTGTTCTTCTTTGGTTTTATTCACTACCTTTGTGATACTAATAGTCGTGATGACAAATCACGCCCAACATTGCCCCCTGCACCACATTCTAAAGCACTTTAATTATCTTTGTTGTATCAAGATTTACCCACTAGCTGCAGGACAGTAGAGAGTATCAGCTGTGTAAGGCTTGTTCCGGGCCCTCCTGTTGGGGTATCGAGTCATTGAGTGCCCGTGATTTGCTTACCAACATATGTTTAGTGAGACCAGGGTGACTTCGGTTTCTATGCTTAACATTTCAGGAAAATATCACCCATAACCTTTTTGATCTGCTTATTATTCACAAAAGCTACCCATCACCTGATCACTGTTACTACATCAGTGATTAATTTCCTCACAAGGAGTTTTTCCCTCTTAACCTACCATATATAACTAGGTTTCTAGTTCCTTGAGTTACTTTTAATCACAAATTGGCTGCCTTTACATTGTGGATGTCACATTCATTATCAATGTACCACTAATCTCCGTCGTGTCCCGCCTTTTTCTAGGACACAGACGCACCCTCGAGTTTGCACCGAGGTAGAGGTGCTATTCATGACCTTACACAGTGGGTAAGTTATAATTGCATACTTTGTTTATCTTTATTTCGACATACACTTTTAATACATTTTTGGGTAACAGTTAGGTATTCTAAGATTTATGGCCATTACACGTTGTATGTGGACCCAAAGACACACAGTGCTGGATGTGCATGGCACATGGGTCTTTCTTGATGCATTATCTCTTTACAGGTAACATCATTACCAGTGGGGACTTATATGAGTGGCGAATCACTCCAACCACTGGTTCAGTATATTTTTTTATGGCTGATTAATTGCTATAAAAAGTAAAAAGGGTCTCTACCTATGAATTTCAGAACATACAATGTATCGTCTTTTTAGTATGTCAACACTTGGACTAAGACAACAAAAAGAAAATACAGACAATTAAATTCAGAACATAATCGAGAAACAAATTTATAAGAGTTTTTTTTTTAAATTAGATCGATTTCGAAAAGATGAATTCAGTGCATTGACTGATTTGTTATTGATTCAAAAAGACTTTCAAAATAACAATGAAAATGCTAAACGGGGTCCCAGACGTACTCAAACACTCGCTGACTTACACATTCATACCAGAATCATTCCACTGCATAAACACTAAAATCACACGTTCGCATATAAAAGGTGTAAATAACCCAAAGAATATTCAATTTATGAACAAAACTCAATATGTACACAAAATCATATGAATTTTCAATATCGTGTTAAGTGACACATGTTCAAATTTGAGGAATTAGGGCTTGGGTGGGCCACATGTAGACGCCGACGCGCGTTTCGGTGAATGCACCGAAATGTTGGTGCCACCTTCCTCAGGGCAAACAGAACCAAGAGTCTTAGTATGGGTTTGTGCTGGGACCTATCAAAAGTAATAACAGTATATTAAGATAACTTAATCAACATAAAGCCTTAGTGACATTGTTCATCTAAGTCAGCAGCATATATAATACAAAGTCATTAGTCACAAGTGTTAACAGAACAACAAAGCATAATTAGAAATATTTTTCTCTACATAGAGAATTAATTAAAATGCGGGTACACTAGATATTTCAGGACACATGATCAAAAGTAATTATTCTTATCCCAGGGAAGAACGGAAAGGGAAAAAGGGGGGAGAGAACATAAGGGATCGTTTGCGCTCACCTGTGAGCTCACATACAGGGCATGAGCAGGATAGCTCAGGTTAGAATCAATCGATGCGTTTGCTTGAAATAATTCTGCCAAGAAAAACAAGCATATAAAAAATGAACTAATCAAGTAGAAAGGCGTCCCGAAAGGGCGCGCAGACCCTAGAATATTCAAGCTGCCACAACAGGTTTTAAATCATATCAGCAAAGAAAATCCATGTATGCTCACTTTTCTAATGAAGTAAGAGGATAAAGCAAAAAAACACAGCACAAAATACGATATGTAGAGGATCGTTTGAAGCATGCATCCGTGCCTCAGGGAGAGTGCCGAGACTAAGGTGTACAAGGGCACAGATGAATATGAGGCTTAGAAGCACTAGGAAAAATAAATATACATATGTAAGCGCATTCAAAGAGGCAGAGGTAACAAAAGTTCACCTGAAGGGAAAAAGGACGCTCTCGGAATCAGAAACGAATCCCTTATCAATAGAATTCCGGGTGCGAGAAAATTTGGCTGCCGATCCTACAAAATTAGATTAAAAGATAGGGTGAGAGAGACACGGGTACATTCAGGCAGACAAAGTGAAAGAATACGGGAAACAAAATAACATAACAATCTCTACCTGAATGAACAGGGCTTTAAAGGGCCATGGAGAAATAATATAGATACATCTTCGTGAAAGCCACGGGAAGGTTCGTTGTGATAGGATTTAAACAGGGCTATAAAAATATAGGAGAAAATATAAAAATTAAAGCGTTTCTGGCGCTATGATAAAGAGAAAGAAGGATTGCGTCTGGTTAACGTACCTGATAAAGCGCGAGTTTAGAACGTGTACTGTCAATCCAGAGGGCTCCGAGCGGGAAGAAAAAGCCTCAGGTGAAACTGATCGGTCCGGAGAGCACACGCGGTGTTCAAGCGCCGTTTAAATAGGCCAATGGGCTAACGCGTCACTGGTGGTACGCGAGAGGAAAAGGACACGTCATCAGAGATACGGAGGGGGGGAGCAAGTCTTTCTAAAAGGAAACGTAGGGCAGAAAGATAAACAGGGACTGAAGGCCATAAATAGGTAAAGTAGTATAAATTCAACAACTGCAGAAGCAGAAAAATAGAAAAATGTTGCATTACGAAGGCAGTGATATGAGGAAAAATGCTGCAAGCAAGCTGTGAGCAAGAGTCATATACGGAGGTAAATGAAATTATGCAAACAGATAAAAAGATATGTAAAGAAGGGTGCAAATAAAATGAAAAATATTAAGGCAACCGACTACATGTTCCAATAAGGGGCATATCAAATAAGTCTAATAGGATAAGCCAAATTATACCAGAGGTAACAATGGCAACATAGTAGAAGATAAGCCTACATATCGCCTAGCGCCTATATATAGTTTCCTACATTAAGGTCATGATGCATACACATTAGGGCAGTCTGAAAAAGGTTTAACAAATGGCATTCTCCCAAGGGAGGGATTCGTTCAGACCCTTGTCCTTAGATTTGAGGACAAATATCCAAAATACTTCTCGTTTCCTACGTACATTGTTACTGTCGGTTCCTCTTTGTACGCGGATCTTTTCCAGAATCGTCCAGCGAAGGTCAGTTTCAGAGTGGCTCTTTTGAACCCAATGATCTACTAAGGGGGCTCCATGTTTGGATCTTCTGATGTTAGATTTGTGCTCACCTATTCGTATCCTTACCTCTCTAGCTGTTTCGCCTACATAAGTGAGAGAGCAAGGGCATTGGATGACATAGATGCAGTTGGAAGTCCTGCAGTTGGTCATGTCTTTCATGATGACTTTGTAGTCATTTATGCAGATATTGTCGCCAACTATGGCATGAGCACATGCATGGCAAGTCCCACACTTGTGATTTCCTTTGATGGGGGCCGATCCCTCAATAGACTTTTGCGTCCAGCTCTTAGGTTCAGGCTGTTTAGCTTTGACTATCCAGTTTCGCAAGTTTATATTTCTGCGAAATGCAAAAAGAGGTTTGGGGATGTGGGTGATTTCCGAGTCTAGGTTGAGCAAATGCCATTGTGAGTTTACAATTTGCCTGATTTTGTTATTCATCACAGAGTGTTTAGTGACACAAACTAACTTGTCTGGCTGGTTTTGCGATTTGGGTTGAAAAATAGAGTCACGATTGTAGTAACGGGCTCTCTTGCGGGCATTCTTAACCATTCTACGGGGGTATCCTCTTTGGATGAATTTCTCTTTCATAATTTCAGCATAAACGAGGTAGTCATTGATAGTAGTACAGTTTCTACGCAAGCGTAGGAACTGACTGAAAGGTATTTCATCTTTCTGGCTTCTCGGGTGGAAACTATCGAAATGGAGGAGTGTGTTCCTGGCAGTGGGTTTCGTGTAAAGAGAGAAGCAAATTTTGGATTCCCGATGTTCAACCCAGACGTCAAGGAATTCTAGTTTGGTGGTGCTCGTGTGTGCAGTGAATCTAAGGTTGACATCTGCTGCATTAATCCAT
Source organism: Triturus cristatus (assembly GCF_964204655.1). Taxonomy (NCBI): domain Eukaryota; kingdom Metazoa; phylum Chordata; class Amphibia; order Caudata; family Salamandridae; genus Triturus; species Triturus cristatus. Next base: position 1,119,764,790 of record NC_140590.1, read on the forward strand.
TTGATGTACTCAACTAGGGACACTTGGTCACCGGTCCAAATGAAGAAAATATCGTCAATGTACCGGGGCCAAAGACGCACGTTCTCGAAAATTAATTGCTATGACACAGGCACTCTAACCTATACTTCACTTTGGTCCTGTTGAAAGCTATCAAACCTCCATGGAGGGTATTAGGCTGAAACATGTTAACCGTCACTTTTCTATGATAGGTTTCATTTCCTCCTGTCTGAGAATTGTTTATTGCTCTAACCTACGAACTACCTAATAAAGTTTGCTTGCGTACCTTAGAGTTTGTTTTTTATCACACACACTGATCTTCCCTCACCATCTCTCTCACCACACCCTGCTATTTATAGGTTTTAGGAGACCTCACTTAAACACTGAAAACATCCCTGAGCTCCTCCCCATCAGTAAGGGGGTTGTAGCCCGCACTGCAGCTAGGTGTGCAGCACTAGGAGGTTACTATATGATGAAGCATGCCATCTATGGGTGGGTGAAGGAAACCATCCTGTAAGAGGCATACTCCAGCACTCTCCCTCTCTATTCAGACCCAGGGCCCTTGTGTGCTTTTACTTAATAATTTACACCATTCCTTGATCACACCCTTGGTGGGGAAGATATGGTGAAAGCAACACCAACTCAGTGCAGGATCTTCAGTTCTACTCCTAATAGCCTACACTGTCCCCATTTACTCACCCATGCATTAAAGGTGGTTGATATTTTAGATATAGAAGATCATTCATCAGCATCATCATTCAGGCATTGTGTGTTGAATTACATAAACGCTTAACCATGTCCACTCCAGACTTTGAGTCGTCTTCACAATTGTTTTCACTTTAAAAGAAAGTTTATTTGATATAAATATAGAAGAATACAATAATACAATACAATAGGGAATAATAATAAGAAAAAATAGAAATATAATGCATATCATAAAGAGAGGAGAAAAGGAAGAGAAGGGAGGAAAGGAGGGAGGGGGAAAGAAGATTCATATGTCTTATAATAATATAGTTAAACCAACAGGGAAAAAATATAGCATATATATCATACTTATCTCACTACAAAAGACTTAATTATATAAAGTAGAAGAAAAACAGAGTAAAATAAAACGATTGGTTAATACAAATCCAAGAATGTTTAGAAACTTCTTCAATAATTGGAACATGTCTTGGGAATAATTGAGCAGACTTATCTAAAAAATTAGTAACAGGTAAACCATAATAAGTCACGTTTAATGGCAAGTGCAATCGGGTGAACATCTGCTCTATCCAATCTGTGGTTATAACAAACACCGTACCACCAGCCCTGAAAAGAAACATGAGAGTCATTTTTCCATGACTTAGTTATTTGCTGAAAAGCAACAGCAATAAGTAAATCAATGATGAGAGTATTAAGAGAAGTGGAAGAGGACCATATATCTGCAACGCTACCTAGAAAAATATGGGAAAAAGAAAAAGGGATATTTGTGCAAAATATTTTGTTAATTTGTTGCCATACCTTAATCCACAATTGGTGAATAGGTGGACATGTAAACAACATATGTTTAAGATCCGCAACAGGAGCTGAACAGGACCAACAGGTAGAGGGATTAAGAGGATTAATCTGATGCAATCTAGCTGGAGTAATTAAAAGTCTATTATATATGAAAAATAGCGTTTGTGTGGTATTTGCTGCCCTAGAAGTTTTTCTTAGTTTAATCCAAATTTTATCCCATACAGAGGAGGAAAAGGAAACACTAAGATCAGATTCCCAACTAGATTCTACTTTAGATTTATCCCGAGTGCGGCCACTGTCTCTCAATTTAGTGTAGATTTGAGAAGCCGAAGTGGTCAAGGACAGGGAAGAAAGTGATAGAGGAGAGGGGTTGATCTGTGTAGAAGGAGACGCGAAATTATCGTATGTACTTTGAGCAGCTAGGGTCATTAATGTATATTTAGGGAGATAGGAAGAAGGAAGAGAGTAGCGTTCTTGTAAGATAAAAAAAGGGATACAGGTAGCGTCTTGAAAAAGTTGGTGAGTCCATCTAAGACCAAGATGGAACCAGTCTGTCCAAAAAAGAGTTCTATTTTTGATCCGAATATGTTTGTTATACCAAATCGGAGACTGCAAGAAACGATCTCGATCATCCAAACCATCAAGCATAAGTGGGTAAAGAATTTTACGAGCATGTTTAAGGATGGGGAGTGAAAATTTCTGAGGAGTGCTAGATAAGGATAAAAATTCATCAAAAGAGAGAGGAGAAATAAAATAAGACTCAATTTCAACCCACAAAGGTAAAGCTACCAAATCGGACGCGTTCTGTGTTAACAAGGAAGAGGAATTTTTGAGAAAAAAAGAGGTATGATAAGATGCAAAATCAGGAAAGTTAACTCCACCTAAATGCTTAGGTTGTTTAAGCTTGGAGAAAGACATCCTAGGTTTTTTATTCTGCCACAGAAATTTTGATAGAATAGGAAGGAATATTAATTGGAAGATTAGATAAGAAAAATAAAATTACAGGGACCAACATCATTTTTATAGAATCAAGCCTACCCCACCAAGACAAAAATAAAGGGTGCCATCGCGAAGTAGAATTAGCTAAAGTGGAGTGGAGATTGTTAAGATTTAATGATACAGTATCTTTAATAGAAGGGGTAAACCATAAACCTAAGTATTTAATCTTCGTAGGGTTCCAATGAAAAGAAGAAGACACAAAATCAGCATGGAAACAATATTTATTTAACGGAAGAATTTCACATTTGTCTACATTGAGTTTATATCCAGAAACTGAGGAAAAGGTAGAGACTTCTGAGAGAAAGGTCGGCAAGGAGGTCTGAGGATTAGAGATAAATAAAAGAATATCATCAGCATATGCTGAGAGTTTTAGCTGTTTATTACCATAAGGAAAACCAGTAATAGCTTTGTTCATCCGTATTTTAGATAAGAAGGGTTCAAGTGCCAAAATAAATAAAAGGGGAGAAAGAGGACAGCCTTGCCTGACACCTCTGAGAAGAGGGAAAGAAGAGGAGACAATCCCATTGGCTAAAAAAAAGGATCTTGGAAAAGAATAAAGCAGAGAGACATAAGAGAGAAATTTTGGACCAAAACCAAACCAGGTAAGAGTTGAAAAGATAAACTGCCAATTAACCCGATCAAAAGCTTTCTCAGCATCTAAAGCCACAGCAGCTAATGAAGATTTATAGGAAGAAGATTTACTCAGGACATTGAAAAAGAGACGAGTATTATCAGAGAGATGGCGACCTTTAATGAAACAACATTGTTCTTTACCTATAAGATGTGGTAGAATATTTTCGAGGCGAAGCGCAAGAATCTTCGCAAAAATCTTATAATCTAAATTGATTAAAGAGATAGGTCTGTAATTTTTGCACAATGTATGGTCTTTACCTTCTTTAGGAAGGAGGCAAATCAAAGCCTCCTGGAAAGAGCCATCAGATTTCTGGGAAGATATAAAAAACAAAAATAACTGTAATAATTTGGGAACAAGTAACTTAGAGAAGTGAGTATAAAATTCTATGGTAAAACCGTCGGGTCCCGGGGCTTTCCCTTTTTTCAGTGATTGAATAGCATTAAGGATGTCTTTAGCATAAATATCCATTTCTAAAGAAGAGAAATGCACATCCAAAGAAGGAGGTGGAGGAATAGAGGCTAGATATTGATCAATGTCAGATAGAAGAGGAGGAGATTCAGGAGTATATAGTGATCTGTAAAAGTTGGAAAATTCTAAAAGAATGTCCTCATCTCTGTGGAGTACATTATTAGATGAAGATATGATAGATTCGATCTTCGTACCTTCCTTCTTGATTTTGAGATATTTAGCAAGAAGATTGCCAGATTTATTTTGTGCACTATAGAATTTAGCACTAGATTTAAGTAAATAAAGATTCGCAGATTCAGTAGAAAGTTTGTTAAAAGAAAGTTTGGCCTTAATAAGTTCCTCCAAAGTAGACTGGCTTTTTGTTAGATAGTAATGATGTTCTAGGTTTTTAATTTGTAGAGTAAGGGTCTGAGATGAAAAAGAAGTTGCACGTCGCTTATGAGCAACAAAGGAAATAATAAAATCCCGAGAAGCAGCTTTAAATGCGTCCCATACAATTTGAGGAGACATTTGAGGAGTTTCATTCTTCTCAAAAAATAAGGAGGCAAAATCAAGAAAGGCCGGTGTGAACTTAGGATCTAACAGAAGAGAATTATTAAATCTCCAACGTCTGGTACCTTTAACAGGGGGAAGTAAATCCAAACTTAAAGAAACTGGGGCATGATCAGAAATTAGAATAGACCCTATGTCTGAGTGAGAAATGTGTTGAAGTAAAGCTTTGGAAATGAAGAGATAATCAATTCGAGATTGCGTAAAATGAGCAGGAGAAAAGTAAGTATATTCTTGTAATGTGGGGTGACAAATTCGCCAAGAATCTACAAGAGATCTTTGAGAAATAGTGGCGGTGAATTGAGAATGCATAGAGGAAGGGACAAATCTAGATTTGGAGTTCCTGTCAATAAAGGGGTCAACAATCATGTTACAATCCCCACCAAAAATCAAATAGTCGTCAGTGCATTGCATTAAGAGGGAAAGGATTTGAGGCCAAAATGCTTTATCGTGAATAGTGGGAGCATAAATGTTAAAAATAGTGAGAGGAATTTTGTTAATCAGTAAAGAAATCATAACCCATCTGCCGGCAGAAACATTCTCCTGTTTTACAAGCTGAACATCTAGGCGTTTATGACAAAGAATAGCAACGCCATTGCGTTTTCCTGAACCCGGTGAGGCGAAAGTATGACCTACCCAATTCCTCCGTAGTTTAATTATTTCAGTGTCAGGTAAATGAATTTCTTGCAAAAGAGCAATATCTCCTTTCAAATTCGCAATATGTGACAAAACTCTTTGACGTTTGATAGGAGAACCCAAACCTTTAACATTCCAAGATATAATATTTAACGACATTAAAATTTCATATCAAATAAATTGAAACAATTTTTGACAAAGTATACCAAGTATATATACAAAGGCAATGTAAGGTATTCAATAGTTAGTATAAAAAGATAGCAGTGAGAGATATATAAACTTATGAAAAAGAAGAAAGAGTGAAAATAAGAGAGAAGACGCTGTATACAAAGAACATAGATGAAGAATTGAAAAGAGAGATAAAATGGAGGAGTAAGGAAAGAAAGGTAACAGAAAACAAGAAAACACAACAAAATTTACAAGTAATAAATTAATACAATACGAGGAAAACATACCACACAAGAAACAAGAGTGTCGGGGTAGGTGGAGCCACATGGGGAGGGCCAAAACATCGGGCGAGAGGTCACGGGACGAGAAGCAGACAGAGAACATCATCCAGGTATACCAAGGAACACTGGAAGCAAGGGAGCAAAGAAACCACAACCTAGAAAGGGGAAAATAAGATATAGGTTACTATAAAAAACAATATACTAACACCAAGACTTACAAAAAATGACTGAAAGATAAGAATTCACATTTGCGGACAAATTTGAAACAAATGGTAAATGATAGAAACAAAAATTATTACAGCATGTTATGATTTAGAAGTGTCCATAGAGACTCCTTTACAAGAATCCAAAAATCGTTGAAGTACAGCAGGATCCTCATAGTTGGTTGTTCTGTTATTATAAGTCACTTTGAAAAGACATGGATGAAATATACCATAACGAGCATTTAGACTGCGAAGGGCTGGTCGCATATCCAGAAATTTCTTCCGACGATCAGCAGTTATTTTAGCATAGTCCTGAGCAAAAAAGAGATTAGAACCATTCCAAGAAATCCTTAGTCTTTGTTTGGCCTCCTGCAGGACTCTAAGGAGATCTGTATATTCCAAGAAATACAAAATTACTCATCTGGGTTTCACTGAGGAAGATGCAGAGTTGGAAAGGTGACCCAAACGGTGCGCACGCTGGATATTTAATGGCGGAGACTCTGGAAGACCAAGAAGAGTTGGAAGAAAGGACTGAAAGTAGGCTATAGCATTAGAACCTTCAAGACCTTCAGCCAGACAATAAATGTGTAAATTATTACGCCTATTACGATTTTCCAACTGTTCAATCTGTTGTTTAAGGTGATCAACCTCTTCATGAAGAAGAGGAACTTGCATAGTGAAGTCTTGAACAGAGTCAACTCTCTTCTCCAAAGCATCAACTCGCTTCTCAGTGTGGGACCATTTATCCTCCAAACTCTGCAAACGGATGTTAGTCTCTTCCATATAGGGCTTGAGGGCGCGAATCTCTTCAAGAATAAGTTCCAACGAAAGGGGTGAATAAGAATGCGAAGGAGAAGGAGGATTCGCTTTGCCTCTTTTCCTAGGTGTGAAAGGGACTGAGGATGGTATTTTAGATCCTTGTTTGATGCCCGCTCGAGACGTAGATGGAGAGGAACCTTTTACACCCGCAGGATCATTGGAGATATCGTCCACATTCTCTTGTAAAATAGTAAAAGGATTGAAGTCGTCCAAAGAGGCAGCATTGGCCTGTGGAACCTCTCTACGGTTATTCCGAGAAGTTGCCATGGTGCAGAATGAAAGCAGAGAATATCCAGCAAATTTTGGAAAGTAAAATATAGCTGTGTGAAGCCACCACGTACAGGACAAGACACTCCGCCACTTGTTTCATAAAGATCAATCCAAAGATTAGTGGCTTCAAAGAGTACTGTTAGACCTGCGAAGCGACCAAGTGACAGCACTGTTGTGTCAAATTAGACCCAAGACGATCAGCTTACTTTCAAAATAAAAAATCAGCCACACAGCATGAAAATTGGCAGGAGAAGCAATACATAAGTAGCTCACCAAAAAGGATGCGACCAGCCAAAACCCATAAAGATAGTACGTTAAAAATAGTGGTGCAGGCAGTCTTTGTAAGAAAAAAGAAAGAAAATATCCGCAAAAAATAGGAATTTTTCTGAGGTAATTGTGGCAGCAAACGTGGGAACAGCTTTTCAGAGCGAAAAAAAAACAAAATGGCGGCCGCAAGTGCATTGTCGCCGATTCTGAGGCGAAAAAGATGCTTTAAAGCTCACCAGACACTGCTACTGCAGTGCACATTGCGGAACCACATCTCCAATGTTATCAGCAGTGATTAGCGTGCACCCACGATGCGGCAAAGCAACCTGGAGACACCTCGCCGCTTCACGCCGTCACGGAGCCTACAGACCCGGCGTTCATCTCTGTAGGCGCCTAAGCCACGCCCCCCTTCACAATTGTTTCAATTGAAATATTAGCTCACCATTGCTCTGAATAATTTGTATTGGGTTTTATATTTTCATTATCAGGAATTTTTTGTTGTGTGTTCTGATCTCAACTGTTTGTAAAGCTATGATATAATAATATATAGCCCACTCTAACCCAGTTAATATTTCAATTTAGTTCCCTGTGAAGTATAATCCTTCTGATTCCTTCACTGCACTAGAATGCTACTACTACCACCACCATGGCAGCTTGGGAAACCCTGCAGCCCTCACTTCATGTATTCAGAAAGAGAACTATGGAGCATTGTTCTAATGAGTTTTAGACAATATAGGCATTGGCAACCCCCCTTAGTGGTCAATATAGTTGAAGAGTGCAGAGACTGGGGGAGTAGTAGGACATGGGTACCAAATACTTAATTGTTATCTACTATCAGTACACAGGTTGCGCTAAAAGGCAGCAGTGAAAAAAGATTTAAGGCATGAATACTGTAACATAAATCTTTATTACCCGAACAATAAAAACCCACCCCTTCAACCCACCTCAATTAGCCCACCCCTTTTGGCAAATAATTCTCCTGCCCGAACCATTTTCCCAACAAAGTGACAATTTCCAAAAAAGAAAGTCCAAACTGACTTTGTCACAACACCCACATTCACACCCTCCACCCACAACAAGTCCAACCCACCAAAACAAAAGATAAACAAGGGGCAGAAGGGCACGACACAGGGCCGTCACAGCCCAGAACCTCTTTTAGATGCCTGTCCAACTGGCTCTGCCAGGCTTCTATCCACACCAGCCTCAACAGGATGCAGGTTTGGAAAGATTAGTCAGAGGGAGGCAACAGCGAAGAATTGGCAGCGGGCGGCTTCCATCGGACTGCAGTGCCAGCTTGGAGGGGCTGGAGGCACTGTCACTGGGGCCTGGCTGAGGCCCTGGGCAGCTGCCCCTCCTCCTCCAGGGCCAACAGCCACAGGTACTCGGCCCATATTACCTCACGCTTCTGCTGGTGCAGCTGGGCTGCTATATCCTGGTGAGATTGACGATTCTAGGAGTATCAAGAAAGAAAAAAGACAAATTGTAAACAATTCTCTGAGCAAAAAACATGTTTAAAATTATGTAGTGGGTGGCACAGTAGCAGTACATTAATGGTCTCCTCGGACGATTTGATTTGATGTGATTAGAGTCACAGCCATTACCGGGAAACATCCATAACCGGAACATGATACAGAATGCGTCTGCAATGCTTCTCCTGGGGATCCCCAAATTTCAATCAGAGGGAAAGCACTTTGAAGTCTGCATTGGCTGTCAGCCATGAGTCGTATTAAGTTCAAGGCCTTGTGTATTACATATAAGGCATTACAGAGTACCGGTCCTCAGTTTCTGAGGCGGTAACTGTACTGGTACTCACCAAACAAATGCCTCAGGTCAAAGGGGTGAAACTTATTCTTTCTTAGAGATTTTTTAAGTCTAAGTTGGTCGGCAGAAGTTTCACAGTGGGTTCTATGAATCTCTGGAACACAGTCCCCATTACCATCGGAAATCTTCCCTTCTTGACATCTTTCAGGAAAGCCATTATGACCTGGTTATTGAATGAATAGTGCTTCAGCTCGCTTCTTGACTGTTAGCGCCAAGATACCGTTTGGTATTCATGTTCTGTATAAATTTATAACATAACACATAACATTCCTTAGATGAAACTAAAGGTAAATAGCAAATGCACTAACTGTCTGAAAGGAATTAAGGCAGAATAAACACAGAAGCCCTCCAGTTAAAAAAATAACAGTTTATTTTTCTTTTGAAGGATTTCCTAGTAAAAAGTACCTACACAGACACATTGTGTGGAAAAATAAAAATAAATGAACTCTCATAAATGAGGAAGGCATTATGTACTATGGTGTACAAGTATTCAATTTCTCTCTCTTCTTGTGCCAAATTAATGAAGATATGCTAGTTTATCTGGTGCCCTAGTTGTACTAGTTACTTGTACTTTGATTGTCTCTGATGTCTGCAGCTGGTGCAGCTGTAACAGACAACTATCTGATTCCAATGACCCTGCTCTTCTCCAAAATGCCTTCCAATTTTACCCTGAGTAGAAGGCAGAATAATATTATGAGTGAAACATATCAAGTATAAAATTAATCAGTCATGCAGACATCCTGTCTGCCATGAGTACATGATGGAAAAAGAGATGTACTGCAGTACCAGGATAGTATTAAGGAACAGGAAATAGCTTTGGCATGTTTGTCACAGACTTTCCCATCCACAAACGTCAAGCAATTATTCATTCTTTATTGCAATGTTCTTCCAGTATTCTTAATATTCACCCTTGGCTTTGATACACAACATTCACACTTTACATTCTCTCATCCAGTATTCCACTATAGAAAACCACCCATCCATATATATCCAATCCATCCATCTAAGCATTTCTCCCAAGGAATCTTTCACCAACATCCATTTACCCACCCATGCATGCTTTCCCCCATTAATCCATTATACATTTCACCCACCCAAGAATAGTCTTTCACCCATATACCCTTTCATCCATCTTTTACCCACCCATGCTTCTTCCTTTCACCCACCCATATGCATCCTTTCGCCAACACATCTTTTCATTCATATTCCATATTTTTCGCCTGTCCTTTCTCTTTCCATCCTGTTTTCTGTTTCCCATCAAACCATCATTGTTAAAGTTAATTTATGAACCTTTGTCTGTTGAGTTGCAGATAGAAGAGAGCATATTTACTCAACTCCCGCTGTATCTGCTAAAGAGTGGCATTCACGAGTCAATGCTCTTGCAGTGAGTATATTACTAATTGTCAAAAAGCAAGCAGTGTGACTTACCACTGCCTGTCCCTGCCACATCTGGGACTGATGACTATGCAGCTAGGGAAAAATATTATCCATTTTAGATGCCAGAAGTGCCACCTCCTAATATTTAAAAAAGAAAATACAACCACAAAACACCTCTACAGTTTGGTTACAGAATCTTCTATAACAAATATCACATTTTGTTGGTTAGAAATGTTTCTAAAGCCAGGTAGTCAAGCCAACCATAAACACTTTGTAATGAAGGGACAGAGCTATCATGAGTCTGAGTAATTAAAGACCAAAGAAGGGGTGAAAAATGGTCAATGAAAAACATATGGTCTTGATTGGCAAATGCAATGGCGTCGTCCTCCCCATATTTGCAGCCATGCTGCACTGTCATCAACTGCTAGTATACTATGATAATGATACATACACAACATTGTGGAGTCCACCATGACCATTGCCACTCGCTCGTTTTACTGTTTAAACAAGAAAAATAAAGCCTTCTCAACAAACATGCATAGAAATACCTTACTTGTGCATGCAATCTTCATAGTGGAGTACCTGACCTAAAATGGGTTCTATGAGTCTTCGAGTACCACCTGTCCACAAGATACATAAGGGGAGAAGGAAATCTCACTGAAAAAAGCAGAAGAAAGAAAGCTACAGAAAGACAAGCACAGACAGTTTGAAGTCAAGTACAACAAAATTAAAATGTATAAAATGAGTATATAGGATAATGCAGGGATAAGGAGAATGTATGGAAACAGATAGACGAAGAGAATTTGGAGAAAAATAGGAGGCAGGGACAGTATAAAGGAAAAATAATTCTAAATATGGAGCAGTAAACATTAGAGAAATAAAAATATTACCAACAGAGGGACTTACACAGGGAAGCAGAACCATCTGCATGGGCACTCATAGAGGCACCTCCAGCTCCCTCACCCGCCTCGGTGGTATTCCTCTTGCCCCTGTATGCTGATGTAAGAAATAAATACAATTAAAAAGATTAGTGGTCCAGTTAATAATCTCCCCCAAAAATATTTTGGCATGGAAAGATAGACGCAGTAGCATTGAACTTTACTAAATCAGATCTGCCATTAGTATCTTGGACCTATTTTCCGAAACATAACTCTATTCAAAATGTCCTAAACTACATTTTGGAACTAATAATAAATTGGAATGAATGATCTCTTTTCTTCTCATTTCTCATTCTCAATCTTTCAGGGCCAGATGTATGACCTGCAAAATAGCGCATCGCAAATTGCGAGTCATTTGCGACTCACAATTTGCGAGGTGCTATTTTGCATGTACAACAGTGTGTTCAAAACTGTTTGCGATTCCCAATATTGTTGTAAATTGTGAGGCTCATGAATATTAATGAGCCTCTCGCAATTTGCGAGCCCACTGGGAATAATAGGCCCTCCCAGGGAAGGTGGCCTGCTGGGCTCAGCAGACCACCATGTCTGGGACTGCTTTTTGAATAAAGCAATTTTTGAAGGAAAACGGTATGCATCTAAAATTGAAAAGTGAAACTTTTCAGTTTCATTTTTTTAAGGTCAGGCAGTGGTCTCTGCGACCACTGCCTGTTCATTAAAAAGTATTTTCTAACATACTCACAAAGGGGAAGAGGTCTTCTGGGGACCCTTCCCCTTTGCGAGTAGTGTACCACCTACTTGAAGTAGGTGGTAAACTGCAGGTGTTTTGCAGCTACAAATGCGGTCGCACAAACTAGTACATAGGATGTTGACTCGCGATCAGGAAGGGACACCCCTTCCTAATAGCGAGAGTTGCAAATGCTATTTTGGGAGTCAGTGGCTCACAAAACTAGAATTTGTACATGCTATTACCCTTTTTTACAGCCATAAACAGGAGGTTCTCCCATTTGCTGCCGCAAAGAAGGGTCGTACATCTGGCTGGCCCTCAGTCTCAACCCCTGTTGATGCGCCAACTCATAGATGCATGCATAATTGCATACTACACATCACTGGGAAATTGACTCTGTTTGATACTGTACAAGCTATGAAAAAGAAAGGCACAAAGAAGTGAGACAACGCTAAATCACTAACACCAATAACTACCATATCTTAGTGACAGGACAGAGGAGTCTCTGCATAACTTCTTAAAAAATCAGCCTAAGCGATAGAGACTGAGTAGGAACAGGTAGCAACGTCGAGCACCTGTCTAGATGATGTTCACATAATGGGGCATATGCATCAACATTGGCATTTGCGATTCCTTATTAGCGAAAAATAAGGATTCGCTAATAAGGAATAGCAAAAGGCTATGCATGTAGGAATCGCTATTCAAATAGCGATTCCTTAACTTTCCTTAATTGCTACTAGCAAATTGCGAGTAGCAATTAAGGAATGCCATCCCAATCATTCCTATGGGCCTCCAGGCCCATAGGAATGAATTGGAGATTGCATGAGCAAATAGCGAGTACCAGTAGGTTCTCGCAAATTGCTCATGCAATTTCAAGGGTGCAAGGGTGTCAAAATGACACCCTATTGCACCCCTGAAATTGATATGTGCACATATGTTGCACACACACATGCTCTAAGGGCATGTGTGTGCGCAACATGAAACTTTGAAAAATGCACAAAAGTGCATTTTTCAAACTTTTAGCAAATTACCATGCAGTTCATGTTCATGGTAATTTGCTCCCCCTATTAGCGAATTCGCTAATTTTTTAACTTTCATGCATTGCATTTAAGGAATCCCAAATTGAGATTCCTTAAATTAAGGAATCTCAATTTGGGATTCCTTAAATGCTATCGCTATTTAAGGAATCGCTATTTAAGGATTCCTTAAATAGCGATTTTTGCTTTTGGGTTGATGCATTGGGATTGGGTATTTTTGACTCAATACCGGGAGCTATTAGCGAATCGGTATTTTACCGACTGGATTTTGGCTTGATGCATGAGGCTGAATATTTGTAACATAAACTTCACTTACCTGAGCGTAAGATTGCAGCATGCTTGCTATTCAGGAAAATAATATTAGCATAGATCACAACTAATAAATAATTATTGCTCACCATGCCCCACAACCTCCAAGGCATGCAGATTGAGAAGGTCCTGGTCCCTATCCAGGATGTCAGCCCAGTGGTGCGGAAGATATCGTCGGTGCGCAGGGACCCAGAGCTGCGGCGCACACTCTCCAAGTGCTTCTGACACTCCTTGAGGCCGTACCTGCTCCTAGGCCTGCCACCTGCTACCAGGGTGGAGGGGAGTTGGCCCTGAATATAAAAAACTAGTGCAGCCTCCTTTCACTTCAGAAAAATGGTAGGGGGCTGCACCCCTGCACGGTGCTACTGACTGCAAGGTAGGTGACTGGTGATAAGAGTGGTTCGGGGGACCTGACGCTGCCGCACCACTGCTCTTCCATGTTGCTGGGTCAGAGGAAGAGAAGAAAGTGAAACAGGAAAGAAAGAAGGAAAAAAGTAAGTAAAGAAAAAAATAAAAAAGGACAAAAGTCTCTCAAAAACACACAAAAATTTGAAAAAATGTAAAATACACAAAAACAAAGACACATGGTAAGATAAGAAATCAAAATTAAGGGTAGATAAGATTCATAGGGGTAGGATTAATAGATTAAGAACGGATTCAAAAAGTAGGCCCCAGCACCATGGACAAAACAGACACAAGTTGGCCATGCCCATGCAAACCACGTACTGCCACTCGCGCATGAGTTCTGCCGCAAGAACTCCCTTTGCATTAAATATGATGTAAAACATCATGTAAGCGGGAGCAACAAGCAAGTCTGTCCACTCACGGAACTCTGACTAGCACTGCAGAGTTTTTTTCCCACTTCGCCGTACTCCGCGCAGCATGACTATACAAACTCCGCCCAGGACTACTCCAGACAGACTTACTTGACCCCCTTTCTGGGCCGCCATAGACCTGGTGGTCACAGGACCCACTCAGGCAACACCAACATTTCCAAGGGTGACCTGAGCTCCAGTTCCTTCAAGGCAGCATGCTTCAGATTATTCCCTAACAGACAGTCAACAGGCATGCCAGGGCTCACAGCAACTTCCAAAAGATCAGAGACTCCCCAACCTAAATGGAATCAGAGGCCCAGGATAGTGGCTCTCCAAGTTGTCTGCTACTACAATCTGTTGGTATGTATTCCATATCACATGTTCTGAGTAGTCATACTGGCTACTGTGTCCCTTACAGCCTCCACCCTCTGCCCAATGATTGTGACCCACTGCCTATACTTTGAAGTATTTGAAGGCATGGGGGACATGTTTAAAGGGCTTCTCAACTGGGTGGCACAACAAGTGCCACAGGGCCATGATTAGCATTTTTTACAAGCTCTGATTATATGGCATACCACTCTACAAATTAAATGTGCTCATCAGGGGTGAACCAATTTAACCATGTAGGCGGGAGTGACCACAAGCACTTTAACGCTGATTAGCAGTGGTAAAGTGTGCCGAATCCTAAGGACAACAAAAAACTAATTCCATCAAAAATGAAGGGAAACAGGGCAATGTTTGTGGAGAACATAGCAGCCAGTTAAGCAGCAGGTTGCTGATGCGTTCGCAGCCGGGATTCAGAATTAGCTCTTGAAATATACTGTTATTAAGTGTGGCTGTCCAGAGCTTTATTCTAACAAACAGGATTATGGGCTTGCCAATCTCCCCTCCAGAACCCTCGGACAAATACGACATGTGAGGCTGTATCAGGCAAAGTTGATGTAGATCGGTGGCTGAGGGCCGCTCATGAATTGAGGAAGGCACATAGAGTGACTGCAAGGATCTCACTTCAGGAAAGGGCAGCAGTGGCAAAAGAAACACACACATACTGGCTTTTCAGCAACCAGGTGCCGAAGAGGAAGGTTGGCATCTCCGATGTTGCATTGGGGCTGAGAATGGGCAGAGAACGTGTTGGGTGCAGACACACAGAAAAACAAAGGGGGCCTAGCGCCAGAGGAGTTGTGCAATGTATACCACATGAAGTCCCAGAGAAAGGTAGGCTGAATGAGGGGTAAATTGATGGATAGACAGAGACATGCATGCAGGATAAAAGAGACTGATAAGTTTTGAAGAGCACTGTAAGGGACCTTCACAAAGATTGGCAGAGAGCGCCTGCAGGGAAAGACAAAATCGTTGCACGCCCAGAGGCTGCAGACCAAAGACTCCATGCCACTGGAATCAAGCTATCCTGGCTGAAGAGGGGTGAAACCCCGAAACCGGTCCTAGGATGCTTGTTTCCAGTCCAGGCAGGACCTGGCTTGGCAATTCGGGCTGGACTGTTCCCATGAGGCACAGGGTCAAGACTGACTTGCATATGGCTGGGTTCAAACTGGAACGGCATGGTGAGCAAAAAAACGATGGATTTAGGCCTAGATCTCTGTACTGGGTCGAATGTATGACATTGTTCTGCATTCTGTCCATCAACTGTTGTTTTTGCATTTGTCACCCCGAGTGGGAAGGGTATGCCCAGACGTGGGTCCCGTGCTCTCCATGCCACTGGAATCAAGATATCCTGGCTGAAGAGGGGTGAAACCCCGAAACCGGTCCTAGGATGCTTGTTTCCAGTCCAGGCAGGACCTGGCTTGGCAATTCAGGCTGGACTGTTCCCATGAGGCACAGGGTCAAGACTGATTTGCATATGGCTGGGTTCAAACTCGAACGGCATGGTGAGCAAAAAAACAATGGATTTATGCCCAGATCTCTGTACTGGGTCGAATGTATGACATTGTTCTGCATTCTGTCCATCAACTGTTGTTTTTGCATTTGTCACCCCGAGTGGGAAGGGTATGCCCAGACGTGGGTCCCGTGCTCTCCATGCCACTGGAATCAAGCTATCCTGGCTGAAGAGGAGTGAAACCCCGAAACCGGTCCTAGGATGCTTGTTTCCAGTCCAGGCAGGACCTGGCTTGGCAATTCGGGCTGGACTGTTCCCATGAGGCACAGGGTCAAGACTGATTTGCATATGGCTGGGTTCAAACTGGAACAGCATGGTGAGCAAAAAAACGATGCATTTAGGCCCAGATCTCTGTACTGGGTCGAATGTATGACATTGTTCTGCATTCTGTCCATCAACTGTTGTTTTTGCATTTGTCACCCCGAGTGGGAAGGGTATGCCCAGACGTGGGTCCCGTGCTCTCCATGAAACTGGAATCAAGCTATCCTGGCTGAAGAGGGGTGAAACCCCGAAACCGGTCCTAGGATGCTTGTTTCCAGTCCAGGCAGGACCTGGCTTGGCAATTCGGGCTGGACTGTTCCCATGAGGCACAGGGTCAAGACTGATTTGCATATGGCTGGGTTCAAACTGGAACGGCATGGTGAGCAAAAAAACGATGGATTTAGGCCCAGATCTCTGTACTGGGTCGAATGTATGACATTGTTCTGCATTCTGTCCATCAACTGTTGTTTTTGCATTTGTCACCCCGAGTGGGAAGGGTATGCCCAGACGTCGGTCCCGTGCTCTCCATGCCACTGGAATCAAGCTATCCTGGCTGAAGAGGGGTGAAACTGAAGGGGACAGATTTGGCATCCTGCTCGAAATGTGGAATAATAGAAACTGATAACATCCATATGTTCATGGTCTGCCCTCTAATCCTACCATACTGGGATGATGTAGGTAAGATCGTGAGTGACAAACTTTGAGTAAATGTCAAGGTAAGTCTTGAGATGATTATTTCTGGGGGTGTCACAAATCCATGAAACTGTGTGAAGAGAGCCGTAAGTTTTTAGTTAACACTGCTGGTGAGAAGAACATTTGCAGGAAATACCTATCTACGTCATATCCCACCAAAGCAGAATGGTTGGATTCTGTTATGTATACTTTTAAAATGGTCACAAACACTAATGGAAAGTGGTTTATTAGTAGTGATAATTAGAGACCTACCTCTGTAATAAGGCCACAAACACAATACATGGATCAGTGAAGGTCTCAATAAATTATTCCCTTTCTCAACCCCTGGTAGCTGGTAACAGGCAGCAGGCTTAACTTTTGAGTCAGGTGTATAAAGCATTTAAAAACACTAATACATTAAATAATTCAGAAACAATACACAATAAAACCAACACCAATTTATTAAAAAACCTTATATTTTTGTGAACAAATGGATACCATAATGAAAAAAATCAAATGTAGGAAACCAGAGATTAAACTTTTTCTAGTGCTTAAGCAAAAGCGGCAACTTGGTACATCTAGGCACTCTTGACGGGGACAAAGTAAAAGCTTGAGACAGACAGCAAATTAGCCCTGGAGGGACACACTAAGTGGGAGACTGTGGTCAAAATGTAACCTGCACACTTAGAAACTTTATTGGAGCATTTTCTCTTGACGTTGAGCGAGGCTTCTCTTCGGGCCAATTTCTGTCAACATCTTCGGATTGGCTCAGCACAAACCCTCGGTCGACTCTTGGAAGTCTTGAGCTCTGTAGCATTCAGCGGTAGACAGAGAGAGGGAGACAGAGGTAGGGAGACAGAGGGAGACAGAGGGAGGGAGACAGAGAGAGAGGGAGAGACAGAGAGAGGGAGAGAGAGAGAGATAGACAGAGGGAGGGAGACAGAGAGAGAAAGAGAGAGAGAGAGAGCGAGAGAGAGATATGTGTATGCCGGGTCTGATGGCTCAGTAATGTAATGCAATGTAATGTAATGTAATTGTAGTGCATTTATATAGCACTCTGCACACCCCCGAAAGGGCCTCTCAGGCGCTGTGCACATACCGCTGTGGAACCCTTCCTGGCCTTTCCCTGTGAAGTGCCCACTCCTGGGCACCCCCAAGGTGAAGCCAGGCATCCTAGCGCTTTTGGGGCCGTTGTGGAGATTAAGCAAGCTATTGCCCAGAGTTGCAGAGTGGGACCCATGATTAGAATAGGCTCCGAGGCGAGAATAATCGGGTCCGGGGAAATTGAGCCCAAGACCCGCCGAGGCGGGAATTGAACCCTGGTCCGGGCCAGACCTCTGCATCAGGGTCTGCCGCTCTAACCATTGAGCCACACTTCTCCACTATGATGGCTCAGTGAACGAAGGCATCTGCTGTAGGGGCCTGTGTTCAACCTCATGGTCTCATATTTGCTTGAAAATGCACAATTTGCCCACTTTTATTTCAAAATTTTCTTCCCGGGGGAGAACCCCCTTAAGTAGTACAGGCTTGCTTGCTACGCTCGCTTGTTACACTGCCTTACTGTGTCCCAAAATGATGCATCTCCAAAAAGTGTGTCATCAACATGAAACGTTTGGAAAGCTGTTTATTAGGGGATCAAATATGGAGGAACAAGGATGTAGCAAAGAGCGACAACTTCCTTCATTATTGTCCTATAGTGATATTCGCTATGGATCTTGGATTCATGGCGTGGCAAGAACTAGGCCCATAAGAGTCATAATATTCTTCCTCAGATTGGTAGCATCAGGACTCCCCAAAAGATAAAAAGGCCATAAGAGAAAGTGTTTAATGAGGGAGGCCTAGCAAAAACAATTATTGGAAACAGGCAAAATGTTTGGGGGATGGCCACCTTTAGGCTGACAGGTTTAACAGCAATTTTGCTTGAATTCAGTATTAGTTCTGCATGTTGGTGCTACTGCAATTATTTGTATCAACTATAGTTCTCCTTAAAGCTTCCTAACTAGATAATAATACTGTTGAGATGCTATACAGTTATTTTTCTTGTTTTGTAACAGTCAAAATTAAAATGTTATTCTCCTTTGTGTAAATGTGTCCTTTCTTTTTTGCACTGCTCTTGCACAACCTTGTTTTCTTGATGGCTACCAGCCTGGATGGTAGCATTTACCCAGCTTTCTATGATGCTAAAACTGAAATATTGGATGAGAATTATGTATTTTTTAAAACTGAAAAGTGACAAAAATATATTTTGTGTACTGTAAAATTCACTCCAGGCACCCAAGTGGGATTTGCATCACAGAAGGACAAGTTGCATTATGGTACATTGCACTATAACTCACAACTTTGCATCGTAGTACACTGCATAGTAAATATGGCACTGCCCTTGTCATGAAAAGTGTTGTCAAGTAGCGCAATGTTTTCTTATGCAACACAACACTCCATCACTTTTTGTAAAGCTGTACCATCATCTTTGTCAATAGTAAGCACATTACATGTATTTTATTATGTGTTTTGTTATGTGTTTTACATGTACTCTTTAGATGATTTTTGGGTGACAAATGTGGCAAATATATTGTCTGTAGTAAAGTCATGCATGATGCCAAACCAATTAGCTCCTTGTAATAAGTTTTGAAAAGTCATGAAATTTCAAGTCATTGATTTTCGCTTCTCATTTTTTCTAAGGCCATATTGTTCTGCCAATAGTTGTGTCATTGATAAGTCATTGGTGGAAATGTTGGACTGTTTCAATGATCATTTTCAGAGAGAGCTGCATTGCAAGGTGCATGCCCACAGGTAGAATGATGATACATTCTCCTGTGTTTGCAGTAGGCTTCATATAAGTCACAGAGTGATTCCTATGTACATGGACACCAACAAAGGGTGTGAAAATGTGGTGTGTTTAAAAAAAAACTGTGAGCTCAGAAGTGATATTCTCAGCTCTACACTATCATTGGAAAATTTGAATATTTTCTGTATTCATTTTAAACATGAGAGCAGCCAAAATTATTATGAGGACTCTCCTTTGGTCTCCTATCCTTTTTGTATTGTCAAATAGAAACATGCAAAAGAATTTCATATATTACTATTTCTCTACCTGAGCTTTCTAATGTTGTATCTTTTTTGCAAGTTCTGTATTTGCATGAGTGTCTGTGCACACTGATGACACATCCTTTTTTCTTGTTGATGTATGGGATGTCTTGTACATTTAAATTTGTTTTAAGACCGCAAACATTTGCTGTTCATTTAGAAGTAAATATTAGTTTGATAATTACTCTTTGTGGTACTGAAATCTGTATTGTTTGTCTTCACAGATTGATTATAAATGGTATAAACTGAAACGCCACTTCTTTATGGATTGTAAAAAAATAAATTTTAGGTAAATTTAATCTAAGAGGGAGGTACACATGCACATTATTACCATAAACATATTCATGTAGTATTGGTAACTTTGACTTTGGATGAGAAACTTCAGGTTTTTTAACAGTTACTTAGAGCACCTTTGCCGACAACTTGTCCATGAGTGAATGGCTTATGCATTATCATCGGATGTATAAAATAGGGAGAATTTTTTGGAGTAGTACAGCTGGATATACATGTTTGGCTTTCTTGGTAGTAGGTTTCTTGTTTGTTCCCTCAGTTGCGGAGGATGAATAAACCCTCTTAAGGACCACTGGAGTGCTTGAGTGGGAATAGGGAGTTTGGTGTTGGCTGTGCCTTCATAAGTAGCAGTTTCATGCTTTCCTTGGTGTGGCAAGTTAGAGACGTTTTAGTGTCCCAATTTGTAGTAGATAGTATTTGTCCACAGAACGTGGATGTTAATTCTGAATCTGAAGCAGTCAGAGTTTTGAAGGCATCTTTCGCTACACCAGAATGTAGAGTTTTCATGTACAGGTGAAGCCAGAGAAAATCCTCTGGGCTCTCTGCATATCATTCTGGGATCTCAGCAGATTGTTCTGGGCTCTTGGGAGGCCAGTAATCTTGGACAACTAATCCTCTTGCCGCATAGCTGCCCCATCATGTTGTCTGTCATGTAGACCAAATTGGTATTAAAACCCAGCAGGTCGTGTACCATCGCTTCCCAACTGTGTGACTATGACTAGTTGGTCCCAGGTATTGCCTGTCCTGGCTTTAGAGGAGATATTGAGTATGTGGTTGTTTTATGAGCCAGGAAAAAGTAGCCACATCAGTTGTGGAGTTGGGCCACAGAGAGTTTGTGTGGGCACTGATATTTGCAATGGAGGCACAACTCTGATACATGTCCATGATCCACTGTCCTCAGAGAGAGGGAGAGATCTAGGCACGCGCCAGCCAAACCTCATGGATTTGGCTGGTCACCAATGTCTTGCTCCTTGGTTGGAGTGCTGCTGCTCCCAATGAATGCCTGGGATATTGTTTCCACAGACATAGTGGACCATTTTGTAGAATGAGATGGCTGGGATCTTTCAGTTAGAAAACAACACTGGGTTGTGGCTCAAAAAACTCAGCTGAACTGAGCCAAAAATACAAGAAAACAAAGCAAGTAGTCCAAGCTGAGAGTATTCAACACAATACTTTACTGACTCCTAAAAAGAAATGAAACTAAGAAGGAGGGTTTTATGAATTTCCTTATTATTTAATGGAAATGATTTGAATTTATTTCATGTTTCAAAGCAACATTTTGCGCAACGAAATTGCTTTTGTTGCGCTAAGGTCTTATATACAAACATTTTTTTACAAAACATATATTATAATCACCAACAATTATTAATCCCCTGGAAACAAAAATAAAAAATATGTACAAACATCATCACACACTCATGGCCATTATACTCATGCATACACAGCAAACATTCAAAAACAAAATCCTTGTGGTGACCTTCTTTCCCTTGTACCATCAGATACAACTCAGTTTGAATGTTCAGAAAACATTTCGTTATTCCATTATCCACAATAAATATGACCAATTGTTTTATAGACTTCACAAAAAAGAAAAATCTTTTGAAAGCGGTGCAACACAAGGAGAATGAGAACTGGTCGACGCGTTTCGAACCCCAGAATTTGAGGGTTCTCCTCAGGACCAACCAATTTCTGCAATGAACAATGACAAAGATTTAGAATGTGAATTTGGACTTAGGAAAGCTACAGAGCACTAAACAGGGCTTAGCAAAACCAACCTTGAAGCGTGAAAATCTATCTGCCTGAAGCGGATGCAAATCGTTACCAATCCAGAGGGACCTAAACCAAAACAATACCAAAAAACCAACTAGATTAAAATTCACTTCACTAACCGAAAATACACAAATAGCACATGACACACAACGGACTATAGACAAAGGTAAGGGATATTTGCTCAACTTACTGCAAGAAGAGAACATATCCTCTTATCCGGCTATCAATGAGTGAATCCTTATGTATCTAAAGGGAGAAGGGGAGAGGTCGGGATGGGTACCGTTTGTTATTATTTCTAATGCCACTCTGAACTTTTGTACACATGCGCATTTGAAAAAATGGACCGAAGTCAGCTGTGTTCAGTCAAGAACTTACTTGAATAAGTCTTGCGGTCTACTTCAAGACGACTTTCCCGCGCCGGAATCTGAAAAGGCGAACGAAACGAACTAAGTAAGTAAAACGAGCCGACCTCTCAGAGCTCCTGCCTCATATAAAAGACTAATCCCTGATTCCTCAAGACTTACCGGGAGAGTATTTACATCCGTCCACAACTTTGTCAATCGACGAGTGAGGAAGCGCAGAGCCTTGTGGGTAATGGTTGCCAGTAGCTTTCATAAGCACTCTAAGAAGCGCAAAGCTTCCTGGGACATGTAGTTTTGTGCTTTGGCTGACCTACAGGTGTGTATAATCAAAACCTGGCTGGAATACTGGGAAAAAATGTATTGAATTAGGAATGCCAATGATAAAAATAAAAATAAAAATAAGTGGCTTCCGGGTGAAGACTTCTTATTTACAGTCGTGTCTAATTCTAAAGAACAATACCTTTGCTAAGCACCAAAACGGGTGATCGGAATACTCCAACAATTATGATCGTATATCAATGAAAGCAGCAGACCCGGGCAAGCCCAAGGTGTAGAGCCAGCGGCAGAGGATAAATGTCTTTTTTTCATTATCCAATTGGTCTGAAGATCTCAGCGACTTCATTCAGGCCATTGATAGCCGTATTGTATTTCATAATTAATAATGCCTCGCGGCGGCTTAATTGGCCTTCAAGATCACCACCACGTGGATCTCTTTCAATTTTGGACAAAACTGTCCATCTCAGATCTGCCTCATTGTGTGAATGAGATACCCAATGATGGACTAAAGGGGCATTCTCCACTCGACGTCTGATACGCGATTTGTGCTGCGTAATGCGTTGTCGCACCTCCTGCGTTGTCTTCCCAATGTACAGTTTGGGACACGGACAGACTATTGCATAAACGACATTCTTTGTTTTGCAATTGCTGAATGTGTTATGTTTCCAGTGCGTGGTGTTGAAAGAAAAAACATCGCCCTCTATGGTCTGGTCACAGTTTACGCATGTTCCACATTTGTGGTGCCCCAAAACTGGTGGTAGGTTGAGCATACTCCTTAATGTGCGCTGTTCTTCTTTGGGTAAGGCAGCACGTACTATGTAATTCGCTACACTTTTCTCCTTTTTAAACGCAAACATCGGGGGTCTCGAAAAATCCTCGTGGAGGTCCTTGATTAAATGCCAATTTCCCAAGATGAGTTTGCGGAGTTGGTGGCTATTAGGGCAAAATGTTGTCACACAGACCGATCTGTCTCCCTTCTTTTTAATCCTTTGCTCCAGCAATGTCTCTCTTGGTGTCCACCAAGCTCTCTTTAAAGAATGTTTGATTAATTTCTTTGGATATCCCCTCTCTAGGAGGCGGTCTCTTAACTTGTTTGCATGCCTGAAATATTCTTCTTTTTTAGTGCAGTTCCTGCGAATTCGCAAGAACTGACCATAGGGTAGATTTTGTCTTAGACTACGAGGATGATTACTCGTGAAATGTAGGGCCTTGTTACGATCTGTATCTTTTCTGAAAAGTGTGGTTTCGAGTTCTCCATCAGAAGCCACTACCTTAACGTCCAGAAAAGTGATTGAATCGTTTGACGAGATACAACTGTATTTAATATCATTTGATCTTCCATTGAGCCAACAGATAAACTCGTCAAGTGATTGCTGTGTACCGGTCCAAATTAAGAAAATGTCGTCGATGTAACGCATGTAGTTAGAAATATTAGCAGCAAACGGGTTGTTGTTATATATGAAATTATTTTCATATAAACCCATGTATAAAACTGCCAACTCCGGTGCGAAAGGACAACCCATGGCCACGCCTCGTGTTTGGTAGAAAAACTCGGAGTCAAAGGAAAAGTAATTTTTTGATAGTGCAAACTTAGCCAATGAAAGGAGAAAATCCGTGGGGACTTGTACAGGTCGTTCTCTTAAATTTAAAAACCACTCTAAAGCCTCCAAAGCTTGATCTTGTGGGATTTGGGTGTAGAGTGACACCACATCCATTGTAACCATCAGTTGTGTAGTTTTGTCGAAATGCACGGTTATAATTCTATTCAAGAAAGCAGTGGTGTCTTTCAAATGCGCCGGAATCAGCTTGATGAATGGTTTCAGGAAAAAGTCAATATATTGAGCCACTGGCTCAATCAGTGATTCACATCCAGATACTATGGGTCGTCCTGGGGGGTCCAATTCATTTTTATGGAGTTTGGGTAAAGCATAGAAGACCGGTATCCTTGGGTTCATATTTTTCAAGAACAGGCGCTCTTTTGGTCCCACGAATCCTTGTGAAAAGCCTTCCTCTATGATATGAAATAGTTGGTCTTGTAGTTCTTTAGTTGGATCTTTTGTGATTTTCCGGTAACAGGTCACGTCTCCCAATTGACGGAGTACCTCCTTCTTATATTTATTAACATCCCAAAGGACAACTGCTCCACCTTTGTCCGCCTGCTTCACTACAATAGATCTATCATTTTGCAGGTCGATAAGGGCATCTTTTTCCTTTTTGGCTAAGTTGAATTTCACGAAACTTTTTTTACTTTCCATTGCCTGTATCCCTGATAAGATGGTTCTCTCAAAAGTGGAGATTTCCTTGGGAACTTTGGGTCCTGTTGGACAAAAAGTTGATTTCTTTCTTAGTCCGGTGATTTCTGCTGTACCGGCCTCAGTTGTTTCAGAAAAAAATGTTTTCAAACGGATTTTTCGACAGAACTCCATAGTTTCAAGTTTCATTTTAATGAAGTCTGTGGATCTAGAAGGAACAAAGCTAAGTCCTTTTTGGAGAATAGAAATTTCCGCTGCTGTGAGTATTTTGTCAGACAAATTATAAATTGGTGATAAAGTTAACTCCTGTAGTATTGGCGTCGTGTCCTCATTTCCCATGGTTGGGAATATCGCAACCGTCCTCTGCCTTGACGTTGGCCCCGGCCTAAAAAACGTGCCTCCTGGTTAGATGTTTGTGGGTCCTGATTTTGTTGGTTACCTCTTTGGTTCTGATTCACCCTAGTCGTTGTATCTGCAGTTTCACTAGAAGATGACGACGATTCTGAAAAGTTAATGAATCTCTTCCGGGATCTCCCCTGATAGTTTTGGAGATAATTTCTAGAGTCGTTAGTGGAATAAAAATCCTTATTTAGGTACGGGTAAGTTGATTCCAATGAGAAGTTCTTTCAGTGTCACCTGAAAATGCAGGAAACAAATGGATAATTTTGCAATGTATGCTGTGGTAGTTTTTAATTTATATGTTTCTGTGGTATGCTATTAGACATTGTTTTTTATTGATGTTTGTAGGGTCAGAAACTTCAATAATTATTTAGGCAGCCCACAGATGGAATGGAGGGGTCTTAATCTGAAAACTTTGTAAAGTGAGACAAGTAAGATATCTTAAGACAACTACTGTTGCAGCGGAGCTATTGAGACTAAATATCCACTCTTTCACTATCCCTTTATTGTTTGTAGAAGGCCAAATAGCCTGCCTGGCATGGTCGTCCTGAATGTAACTGTTGGCTTTGATTTCTTGCTAAATGTTCCGACAACTTTGGAATGGGCATTTTTTAAGTGACTTATCTAGAGTATGATGGTAACTGTTTTGATGGGTTTATTTCTGATAATGTGTTTTTTTGCCTATCATATGTAGCATTTGAGGAGATTCATGTAAAGTGTATTGCCAGGAAACATTAGATTAATTTGTACTTGAAGAGAATGATAGTGGCACTGTGACTGTGGCGTATTGTGCTCCTAGCCTTTGGTGAGGTAAATGTGTATTTTGTTATGTTAAGTTGGTGGGGGCTTATCCTTTAGGTACCTTCCATGTATGAGCTTGTCAAGCCAATGTCTTTGTCGAATATATTCTGACATGTCCTACATTTGTATTTCTTGTAGGCAGCTTATCTGTTAACATTTGATATACCTCATAAATTGTTGTTTTAACCATTGTCAGATCCTATTTGGGTGTCCAGAGAGCAGGCCTTTGTTACTGAACTTCGGCTGTATGGGCTATGATTGTTTGCCTCCTCTGCCTCCTCTCTTCCTGGGTCCATCCTACTCCAAACAGGGCCAAGTAAAACCCCACCAGAACTTGACTGTCAGCAGTAACAATGGTGAGCAGTCAGAGAATTTTCAAGAAGGGTGTAGGGATATATCAGACTGAGATTTCAAAACACATTCATAAGTCAAATAAAATGTATTTTCATTTTATTGTTTGTCATCCTGTAAGGAGACATACTTTATGACAGTGTAAAATGCATCCCTACACAAACGTCATAAAGTAGCAGCTATGCAGTATGCAGGTGTAAGGCTAAAGACATCTAGGTTCAAGCTACCTGCCACTCAACCTATCCTTTTTTGTAATATAGGGTATAGTTGGCAAGATGCACCATAGTGTAGTTTCAGCACTACCCCTCAATTATTAAATAGTCTGTATCTGTATTTTTTACATACTGTCATTCATTCTCTGGGTAGTAGTAGACCACTGTGTACCTTATAATTACAGTACTATGCTCTCCAGTGTCATGCAGTCTTCAGTGGAGTCACAAAGCTGTATCACTGTGGCCGGCAAATGCCAGCCACTTGGCAGTGTCCTGGAGGGACTTGTATCTACTTCCCATTATTCCCACTACAAAGTAAATGGATTGTTAGATGTGCAGTTTCACTGGAATGCTCCAGACACTTTGCAGTTTCCCTCCCCCTACTGATTCATTATTATAGGTGAGTAGCATGTGTAACCCAGTAGTTTGTTACTGGCCATATTTGATGTGTCACAGTAGTACCTCCTTTCAGTTAGTATGTGCTATTTGAAATCCGATAGCACATCTGTAATTACTTACAAATGAGAGTTGTGTTGAGGAGACTTGTGTCACAGAGTGAGGAAATGGTAGATTGTGATAACGTAGGGAATGGTGTGAGTTGTGACACATATCAGGTTGCATATGTGTGTGAATAAGACTGATTTCCATATGGCTGGGTCCAAACTGGGGTGGCATGGTGAGCAAAAGAACAGTGGATTAAACCCATATCCTGGTGACTGGGGGTGAATGGTTGCATTGTTCAGCATTCCGTCCATCAATAGTTTCTTTCACTCATATTTTCATATGAGACACCACATATTTTAATACGGATGCAATTCATAGTGTTCTGATCTTCTTGCTTCTGCTCATTCCCCCTACCAATAAGTGTGCTGCTGCTAATCATCTCTCGTCTCATTTCTGCGAAGTGTTAGGAAGTGTGTATTGTGAATGAAGTTTACTTTGTGTACCCAAAGTATCATATTTAAGGACTTCAGCTGGAAGTTCCATTAAAGGCATGCTATGAGCCATTGTTTAATAAATGTTTTATTTTGTGTTAAATAACTCGGAAGTGTAGTTGCTGAGGGAATAGGTGGAAGATTTCTCCTTAAATATGTTAGTACTAAAAATGTTAAATATGATGTTGCTTTTTCTTATGTGCCTATGTAACCCTAACCATGATCATACTATGCTGAGTTTGCAGAATCTATTAATAGATTGTGTAAATTGTGAATAACAACTCTTGTTTTTGGATTGATGGAGTTCATTTTTTAGTTGTTTCATGGACTGCACTTGCATCAGCTGCTTCTCGGGTGACATTCCCTTTACCTCCAAAGACTCTGTCTATTTTTCTTTCTTATTAGATCAATTGGAGATTTTGGAATCAAATTGATCAAATAAAAATTTTGAGTATTCAAAATGTTGGGGTTCAGGTGATTGTGGACTTTTGGCACCTACACTAATATGATGGAAGTTTATCCTTCGACTGTATGTGGAAACCAATGAGAGAAAACTGAATGATGGACCCTCCTCAACCTTGGTGTATGTAGCTCCATCAGCCAAAACCCTAAATAAAGCAACTGCTTGACTGTCGCCTTGATGGATGGATATGCCCTGCCATTGGCGGAGGAATTACAGCCCATCCACCAAAATTTAACCTAGGTCCTATGTCCTCTTGTTCAGTCTGCACCTAAAGCTGAAATGTAGCATTTATTTCTCAATGTATTCATTTATTATTTAATAAAGATATTTGTATTGTCAGTAAAAGGTGCAACAGTGTTCGTAACATAAAAGAAGGAAAACAATACAGCATTCTGATTGAAACGCTGAATTGATTGTGAATGGTGGGGGGTACTTATGTCATAAAGTGGCTGTAGTTGAAGGTTTTTCTGAGCTGTAGATTAGAGAGTAAGACAGTGGAGATTGAGAATGCAGTAAAGGGTCTAATTCTTCAATATCATTTGGAATAGATGATGCTTACTAATCCAACGGATCAGTATCACTTTTGTATTTTCAAACCATTTGCGTTGACTGATGATTTGAGAAGAAGGTAAGAAGCTGATGTATATAATATGCTTATTCTACTTATGGTGAGAAATCTGGTATATGGTTAGACTATTCCACTATTCAGCTGTTTCTATAGTTTTGTTATACATCAATTTAGTGTATGCAGCATTTGGATGACACTACTATCATTACTGCAATCCTAGACTAACGAAAGCCCACACTTCTAGAAAGCATTCACATGAAATTATGATGATATAAAATAACACATAACTCCAACATGCAAGCAGAATGCAAACTCTAGACTATCTTTGAAATGGATAGCACTTTTCTTTAAACGTATAGGTTTTTCTGAAGATCGGTAGCTCTTTGTAAAGACTCTAAAGACATTTAGCTTCTTCAAAGGACGGAGAAATTGAGATGCCATGTTCTAGCAGTAGGTCTACTCCCAGGTAATTGCATATAGCTTGGATCCTCAGTGAACACTGCAAAACCATTTTATATTTCAAAATGCCCAATATTTTTTTTAAGGATAGCTCTTGTATGGAAATGTTTGCAGATGAACAGCTATTTACTCTAACCTGGTGACTGGGTCATAAATTGTGTTGGTTAAGTAAATGTTTTAATCAATGATTTTGAACAAAAATGACAAACTCACTGAAATGGCAAGTATAATAATATTTGTGCAATTTAGAAAGTCAAATACAATTGTGAATGCTAAAAAAAAGAAACAGCAGTTTATATTAAATTTGTGTAGATTTTTTTTAGGGGGGTCTTTTAGATGGTGAGTTATAAATTTACATTTTACCAAAAAAATTTGGGGATGCCTTTTTTGAAGATGAAGTGTCTAAATCAAAATGTGGTTTATTACTTCCGTTGTCTATTAAGGTGTGAGTGTGCTGTAACTCTAAAATATTACACTTTAATAACATCGTCTTTGTAAAGACTATAAAGACATTTAGCTTCTTCAAAGGATAGAGAAATTGAGATGCCAAGTTCTAGCAGTAGGTCTACTCCCAGGTAATTGCATATAGCTTGGAGCCTCAGTAAACACTACAAACCCATTTTATATTTCAAAATGCCAAATATTTTTTTTATGGATAGCTCTTGTATGGAAATGTTTGCAGATGAACAGCTATTTACTCTAACCTGGCGACTGGGACATACATTGTGTTGGTTAAGTAAATGTTTTAATCAATGATTTTGAACAAAAACGACAAACTCACTGAAATGGCAAAAAGGTATAATAACATTCGTGCAATTTAGAAAGTCAATTACAATTGTGAATGCTAAAAATAAGAAACAGCAGTTCATATTAGATGTGCGTAGAATTCTTTTTAGGGGTCTTTTAGATTGTGATTTATTCATTAAAATTTTACCAAAAATTTAGGGATGCCTTTTTTGAAGATGACGTTTCTAAATCAAAATATGGTTTATTAACCGAGAGCAATTATCCTACACCCAAAATCACATATAAATATTGATATGAAACTATTGCAGTTGAAACAAATTTGCTACAGCATGTTAGAGTGTGATTTCTTGGCTTAAGCTAAGTAGCCCTGCTGGCGCAGGCTTACTAGCCCGCAGTTAGACCTTCTTGATGCCATCTTGTTTAAAATGGCTCCTGCATCATACTGTTTATTATGTTGTGATTGGTTTATCTCTGAATGCCTTTGTTCTCGAAAAGGCCCAGAGATGTGTTAATATTTTCAAGGACCATATGGTTGTATGCAATATTGAATTAATTCACAATTGTTCACTGTTTATGTCACTAGTTTGTTCTGACACCTCTGGTGTCATACAGCTTGTACGTTCTAAGGTAAAATTGTGATTTGTTGGATAATATGAATGATGGATTGGTGTGAGACTGATCCTTAGCACCCCTCAGGATATGTTGGTCTATAGTCATGCTAGCTTACAGTACATTTGCACCCCTAACCCTACAGGGCAACACATGTTTGTGCAACCTGAGAACATAACATCTCTGATCCCACAAGGCAATCATGGCAACAGATCTAGAACCCATTTGCACAGTTACTAATGCATACCTGAAGAGGTTCATAAGAAAGACACAACATGCAGTTTCAATATTTATTGAGGCATTGTGATTCATATGTGAAATACGTGCACTGCAATATTCAATAAAAGGAAGCAAAATAATGGTGTTAGCATTACAAGAATAATGAAAATTATGAACAATTCAATCTTTTTGCGACATACTGAAAATGATATGCTTACATACAAGTACTGTAAAATTGTGTACTCCTACCTAGCACATTGTAGCCTACTCTGCCTAAAGTGAATGGATCTGCCAAATCTCTATCTGGGTTTTTTGACTCCCCATTATCTGTGGGTAAGTGTCAGCAAGCTTCCCATCTCTTGCATGAGGTGCCAGGAATCAGCTGAGTTCCAGACTGGACCAACCTCTTAGCACCAGTAAAATGTTCCTCAGAATAATATCATCACATTTTTGATTTCATATATGAATTAACATCCTCCATGTTACCATATCAAAATCCCAGTCAGACCGCTGTTGATTATTCTATTATGATAGTTGTCTTTTAGAGTGAAGCGACCAAAAAACAAATAACAACATCTTGTGTCCTGAACGTATCACTTGTACAGAATGTTCAAGGTGTCTTGATAAAGTGCAGATGAAATGATGTTGTAAGCAAACTGAGTTTAAAGAATATTATCCCATATGTGTGCACAAGTGAATGTGTGTCAAATGTCACTGTGCTAAGGGAGAGAAGGTAACTCAAGAATATGTACATGTAAAATGGGGATTTCTTAAAGGGGCCTAATACCTCCACATGACACCGGAGGACATTATGTCAGAAGGGTCAATTCAATATTCATGTAGTGGGTTAGTGCTAAGGTGTTTGGTGTTATATATCAATTTATAATTTGGGTTGTGATTTGTTGAAAATATAAATCTTTGCTCACACTATAATGATTTTCAAGTTTTAATACTTTCTTATGAAGAAAGTGGCTATATAAGCCCTTGTATTTGGGGGTGAGTGAGAAGACGTTCCTAACTCCTAGGGATTCTTCCTATTTCTTCCTGATTTTGCTGCACATTTGATACTTAGGGCCTTATTTAATTCTTGGCAGTATATGTATTCCGTCATAACAGCAACTGAGTATACATACCACCAAGACTGTTTACCACCACCAACTTTAAAATTAGGCTGAGCTTAGGTTTTATCATAGCACAGATCACCGTGATTAAAACCCTCTGACGGACCTATAGAGTAAAAACCATTGGAGGCAGACCTCTCATTCCACCCTCCTGATTTAGATGGGCAGAATAAGGTCACTTTTCACTGCCCATCACCACCAGGAATACCCTGGCAGTAAGGGGCAGTGAAAGCTCCTAAATTCTTCTGTCGCCATAGGAGAGGATTCCCATGATGAGGGGAGCATTTTCTTTTTAATTTTCATCCTGCTTTTGGATTTTTTTTTTAAATTAAAAAGAAAACAGTTGGGTGCATAGCTCCATCATGTTAATGGAGCCTCACCCAACTTCAAAAAGCATTGACTGGAACTGCTGCGATTATCGTTTTTCTCATTCTTTAAGTAATATCTGCCTGCTTTGTGATCATTCCTCAATTTGGTGGGGGCACCTCGGTCAAGTTGACAGAGTAATTGACTCTGTCTCCCTGATGGAGAAATGGTCTGCCCATCTACAAATAAATCAGGCCCTATGCCTATTTCTAATTTTGTCTTTTATACTGGATTGTTCTTTTTACTGGGAACCTTCATGGCAAAGACTTTTTTCTTTTAAATGAGAATATTGCTGCATCTGCTTTTTAAATGTCTGTTTTATATCCTTTTGAATATATGTAATAAACCTTCATGGTTTTTCTAAACTCCACTCTGCTTCAATGTCAGAGGAGAACTTTGCCCCCAATCCACCAAAGTTATTAAAGTGTAATATTTTAGAGTTACAGTACGCTCACACCTTAGTAGACAACCGAAGTACTAGAGAAAAAACAGATATCTATATTCCAGAGAAAGATGCACTAAATGTTCACAAGAATGGTACATAAAAAGCCACATGATTATAAATGTTTTGAATGCGTCCTTCTGGGAGCAACATTATCTTAACTTAAGAGACGCCCTTCTGTTAAGTACCTTGATCCATCAACTATAGATTAAATCAAAATATTTTAAGGATCTTTAGCATTTAAAAATGTAATGCGTATTAACCTATATTTTGCATCAAACTTTTCTAATCAAACTCTGTGCTCTCTGATTGTATCAAATTCCATCAAGAGGTTTTTTTGGCTCTTCTTAGAGTGATCACAAGTAGTGATGGCTCGAGAAGAGACAGCTGCTTAAGTCCACTATCAATACATATAAGTGCACAACAAGTTAATATTTGTTATCCAGTGGTAATTACACACTGTCCCAAATCTCCTTCATGAACATGGTGGTGCAAATTATAAAGAAGTAGCATGAAAATCAATCAGTAAACCACCATGTTTATTAATGTTTAGTCCTATAGATTGTGTGTACAGACTAAACAAATTGGGTGGAGTCCATATTGATATCTTACATGCATGTTGCTTAAAAATAATGTTGCTAGTCAGCGGTAATTAAGGAAAGTAAGCTGGTCTGAAACTTATTATGTAAAATGTCCGACGCACTAATCAATTTTCTTGACATCAGTGCAAATTCTTTCATTTTTTAAAACACCTTGTTAGCTATGTTGTAACATGCTTACATAGTGAATGAAGCATACAGGTTCAGGTGTATGGACTAATATTTTGAGAGTCACTGTGTATTTCTGATGTTTTCCAAATTATTGATATTGTAAAATAACAGGATGGTTTCCAGTTCTTAGAATATTGGACAAAGGACCTATGGTAGGTCACAATATTTGCTATAAACCAAAGATGAACTAACAAACAATATTTCCAAATACAGAGTGCATTGTTGACTCAAGAATTATTTGCATATTTCTTTCAAAACTGCAAACATTCTATCAAACTGTTTTCAATGTTCTTTACGAATTGTATTCTTCATTCTCCTCCATGATACAAAGCTTGTCTGTTTCCTTCAAAATATTGGATATGTTGTATATCTCTGCTTTAGTTGCCTTTGCATTACTTTCTTTTAATTGAACCAAATATTTCAGAGCCTAACTGAGGAACGTGTTAGCCATGTTTCCAAAGTCAATTGTGCTAGGGTTACAATTCCTTACTAAGTTAAGTATGTATTTGCGCATTGCATCTGAAAGTACCTCCTGCATATCCGCAGTACAAATATAAAGACAGCTTTACATTTTGTGCAGAATGTTGTTTAAATAATGGGGTCCATATAATATTTAGCAAAGAAGTTGAACATCTATACTTTTCTGATGCAGCTTATGTGGTGAATTTGCACTCCTTTTCTATTGATAAAGCCTTACCCACCATCACCACCAGTGGAAACCCTTGACCTGTAAATGAGACCTGCAAGTGAAAATGTTGACATATTTATCACAAACAGGTGTGAAAATGCCTACACGTTGGGGATATATTTATTTTTTATTTTTACATTTATGTGAAAATGCTTTTGGAGCCCGGAATAAAACAAAAAAAACCTTTCCGAGTGGAACAAGCAAAAGTGACATCTACTTTGTCTTCAGAGGGACCAGAGCACTAGTAATTATTCTGAAAACTTAAAGATCCTGGCCAGCCATGTTTGGATCTCTATATATGACAGGCAATCCTTGGCCTTTTAATGACACTGAATATCATTTGATCATAAAAAATAAACAATGCCGGATATGAAACAAGGGCATGAACCTCATATCCTGATAATGTTAACCTAGTAAACTATTATAAACCCACAATAAAATTATATAGGTGGTAAAAACTTTCCTTTGTCATTCAATGCACTACAAATATGCACACTCTGAAAAGATTAAGTCAATAGTCGAATAAAGTTCTGAGACACAACAAGAGGGAGCTTAAGAATATCATTATTAAATCCCGACTTAAGAATCTCAGATAATATTTGTTAAATGCACTTACAGCTATTTTACCTATTAGATTAACTGTGAGTTGTTGAATCATGAGTCATTGATACAGATATCATTACCTGCACCTGAAATAACATTTCTGATGTACCAAAGGGGAAAGAATAGCATTTAAATATCCAACTGCATATACCAAAACTGATTTCCCACTGGCCACCACAAAAGTGCTAATTATGGCTAAAGCTAGTACTCATTTTTTCTCATTAACAGATTAAATGGTCATGACTATATGTTAAATTGAATTATTGGAGACAAATGTTTAGAAACATTTCAAAATAAGTGTTTGTATAGTTGCACATTTCAAATTCAAAAAACCTATTATCCAAATCTCAATCAAATGTATTCAACAAATATATTAAAATCCACAAGTGTCTATTTAGCCCATCTGAGTTTCACTTAAGAACATCAGGTAAACATTGAAAGTATACCATGCTAAGGCGCACCAAAAAGCTAATATGACTGCTGCTGCTAGCCCATATTCTATCATCTTTTGGAAGCTATGTTTTGCTTTCATTGGTACATGAAGGATACACTTCTACATATCCCTTACCAAATAAAGATTATATGATGCTTTCGGAATCAATTTACAGGGAGTCATCATCATAATCATCAACCAACTTTATTTTGCACTTCAATTAAAATGCATAAAAGAACAAATACAATGTAATTTCATTACATGTAAAAGCCAAGCATTAATTTTAAGTAAATACAGTAAAAAAGACAAAAGGAATTTTTACATTTCAAGGTAAAATAAAGCCATATAGCAACAATCATAAAAAGAACAAATACTTCGATTAAAACAATGATCTTAAGGTGCGATAGCTGTTGTGCTAAAAACCTTATGGGTTCTCAGGGCAGCCAGTAAGAAAGAAGCCAGTGAATAACAAGCAAACGCAAATTCTAGTTGGTGAAATAGAGAAAGGACTGGAGCTAAAGAGCACAAGGAAAATTTATTTAAAAGTGGGACAATAAACTTCTTCCTCTCTGCTCTATAAAGTGGACAGAAGAATAGTAAGTGTGAAGTTGATTGAATTGCCTTGTTGTCACATGAGAAAGATGGTAAACTGTTTATAGAGAATAGGCTTTTTGGGTACCCCAACAATAATGGGATAACATTTAGTCAAAATCTAATAAGAATAAAACAATGTTGTTTATTCTTGACTAATCCAATATAGGAGTGGGAATCATTGGGTATCTGCTGTAGACTTTCATACAACTTTACAGATTGTTTCTCTCTATGACTGTCCCACGTGTTGCAAATGTCTTTTATTAGGAAAATATCTTTCAATCTGGATTTAGGGAAATGTTCACAAAGGGTTGGGGTGTCATATAGGTTTGCAAGCCCCAGCGATATTAAAGTTTGTCTAACATATGATAGCCAGGGTATTTTATGAGCTTGATCCAGGTTCAGGATATATTTCAAAACCTTATGGTTCAAATCCACAATGCCCCTTTTCCATATTGATAGCCAAAGATAGAGTGGAGCTAGTTTAATGGCATCAGTATTAAAAGGAAGGCTAACTTCATTATGTGCAAAAAAGATTTGTACATGCTAGTGGGGCTGACAACAATCTTTTAATACATGTATTTTCTATGACTTGAAGAACCATCACATCTGTTATCCCCCATATTGCTGCACCATATATGGTCATTGATAAAGTTTTGGCCAAATACATTTTTGACATTTCTATTATTGGCTTACACTCCAATTCTTTAGAGAATCTAAATACAGCAGCAATACTTTGGGCCATTAAATTAGATTGACTCAAGAACATCTCCTTCCAATTTTGTTACTTGCTCTATTTTTTCCCCATCTAGGTGATATTTCATCTGCTTCTTTCTATCACCACTCATTGCCATAATATAAGTTTTGGCTTTGTTTATGTGTAGGTCCAAATCAAACATAAAAGCTGTGTAATGTGCAATGAGGTTTTGAAATAACAGAGGAATCCTCACCAATAAAACTGCATCTTCTGCATAGAGTAGGATAGGGAGGGGAGACTTCAATACTTGTGGAGTATCTTTCAAGGTATTGATCAGGGCATTGTTTAGATTATTGGTATAAAGAGCAAACAAGAAAGGGACCAAAACACATCCTTATCTGATGCCCCTTTCAATTTTAAATAAGTTTGTACATTTGCTATACCTCCCGTAGTGTACCATGGTGGCTGGGTCCAAATAAAGCTCCCTTATAAAATGTATGGCGTCATCCACTCCCATGCCCTTCAAGATATACCAGAGCTTGCTATGTACCACGCAATCAAAAGCCTTAGACAGGTCCATAAAGGCCATGTATATTTGGGCCTTTTTTACCATGGTGTACTTTCCTAATATCAATGTCAGATTAAGACTCTGATCCATGGTATGCCTACCCTGTCTAAATGCATACTGAACTTCATTGTGGATTTTCGTTTCCTCTGCCCAGACATCCAGTTTATTTAGCAATAACCTACCCATACGTTTGGCAGTACTATCAAGCAATGAGATAGGACGATAGTTGGCAGTGATAGAAGCACCCCCTTTTTTATATATTGGAATTATAATATATTTTTTCCTAGAGGGAGGGGGGAAAGTCTTAGCAATTGCATTAAAAACCACAGTTAATAGTGGGGACAAAAAAAGATATCTGTAAGAAAGATATCAATAGGGACCGCATCAGGCCCTGGTTCTTTCAGAGATGGGTCAAAGCAGGTTTGATTTCTTTAAGATCTAAAGAAAGGTGTGTGAAGGCCTTTGTGTCGGGACATGTATCTAAGCTATGGGTTTCCCCTGGTTTTTGAAAGATTTCCTAAAAATACCTTATCCACGAATCTTTGTTGATGTGTGCATGTAGGGAAGGACTGCCATTATCTTTCAAAAGATGAGAATAGGTTATCTTCCAGAATGCAGTGATGTCAATCAATCAATCAATCAATCAATCAATCAATCAATCAGGGGTTTGTAAGTGCGCTACTCACCTGTGAGGGTCTCAAGGCACTAGGGGGGAGCAGCTCTGGTTCAGTCGAAGAGCCAGGTCTTTAGGCTCTTCCTGAAGGTGTGCAGGGTCGGGGAGCACCTGATGTTGACTGGCAGCTCGTTCCAGGTCTTGGCTGCGATAAGGTAGAAGTATCTCCCTCCTGCTCTGGTTTTGAGGATGTGTGGGGTCTCCGCCAGGGCAAGATCGGCAGAGCAGAGGTTTCTTTAGGGTACGTGGAACGAGACTCTATCGTTGAGGTACTTGGGGCCAATGTTGTGGAGGAATTTGTAGGAATGGGTGAGAAGTTTGAAGGTCGCTCTCTTCTCAACGGGGAGCCAGTGGAGGTCTTGTAGGTGTTGTGTCAAGTGTTCTTGCAGTGGTGCCCCGAGGATGAATCTGGCCATGGTGTTCTGGATGGTTTGGAGCTTGTGTAGAAGGGTTCTGTTGATTCCGGTGCAGAGGGTGTTGCCGTAGTCCAGTCAGCTGGCTACGAGTGTGTGGGTGACGGTCTTTCTGCTTTGGGGGGTATCATTTGAAGGTCTTTCAGAGGATGCAAAGGCAGTTGAAACGTGTGGAGGCGACGGCGTTGATCTGGCGGGTCATGGTGAGGGAGGACTCAAAGATGATTTTGAGGTTCTGTGCGTGGTCTGTGGGGGTGGGTGGGCTCCCGAGGGCCAAGGGCCACCAGGTATTGTCCCAGGCGGAGGTGGAAGGTCC
Organism: Triturus cristatus; assembly: GCF_964204655.1. Classification (NCBI taxonomy): domain Eukaryota; kingdom Metazoa; phylum Chordata; class Amphibia; order Caudata; family Salamandridae; genus Triturus; species Triturus cristatus. Next base: position 1,119,802,866 of record NC_140590.1, read on the forward strand.
AAGGATGAGGACCTTAGTTTTCTCCAAGTTGAGCTTTAGGCAGCTGTCCTTCATCCAGGCCACGACGTCCTTCATTCCTTCTTGGAAGCCGAGTCTGGTGTCTTCGGGGTTCTTTTTGAGGGATAGTATGAGTTGAGCATCGTCGGCATATGATTCTATGCTGAGCCCATGCTGTCTGATGATGGCGGTGAGGGGGGCCATGTAGATGTTGAAGAGCGTGGTGCTGAGTGATGATCCTTGGGGTACCCCGCAGTTGATATTTGTGGGTTCAAAGATGAAGGGAGGGAGTCTGATCCTTTGGGTTCTGCTGGAGAGAAAAGAGTGGGTCCAGTTGAGGGTGGTTCCTCGTATCTTGGCATTGTGAAGTCTGGCTGCGAGTGTGCGGTGTGAGACACTGTCTAAAGCTGCGGAGTTCGGTGGTGAACCAGGCAGCCTTCAGAGGGCGTTGTTCGGCGGGGCGGCGGAGGGGTGCAAGCTTGTTGGCGCAGCTGGTGATCCAGGTGTGAAGTTCATTGGCTGCAGAGTTGGTGTCGATGTGGCGATCGGGGGGGTGGTGGGGGAGGGTGGTGTTGAGGTGTTCCTCTGTAATCTTGCTCCAGTTCCTTCTTGGCGGGTGCGGGGTGGGTTTGGGTGCATTGGTGGTGTTGAAGGTAAAGTGCATGCAGTGGTGGTCTGTCCAGAGGGGCTGTCTGATGTGGCTGAAGTGGTTGTTTGTCCCTCCTGCGAAGATGGGGTCAAGGGTTTGTACTGCTCTGTGAATGGGGGGGGGTGAAGAGTTGCCTCAGTCCGAGGTTGGAGAGGTTGTCGAAGAGGGTGGTGAAGTCAGGGTCTCTGCAGATGTCGAGGTGGAAATTCAGGTCTCTAAGTAGGACATAGTCCATGGAGGTGATGGCGTGGGGTGCGATGAGGTCAGTGATGTAGGTTGAGAGGTCCTGGGGGTCTGTAGGCAAAGGTGCCGTGTAGCGTGGTCTTGGGGCTGGTCTGGATCTGGAAGTGGAGGTGTTCAGTGTTGGGGTGGGGGTCGTCGGTGCCGGAGGTGGAGAGTTGGAGAGAGGTCTTGTGTCAGATGGCGAGTCCTCCTCCTGGGCGGAGGGGGCCGTCCTTTCGCTGGATCTTGTATCCGTCTGGATGGCTGTGGTGATGTCGGGGCTGGAGGTGACGTTGGTCCAGGTTTCTATTAATAGATTGTGTAAATTGTGAATAACAACTCTTGTTTTTGGAATGATGGAGTTCATTTTTTAGTTGTTTCATGGACTGCACTTGCATCAGCTGCTTCTCGGGTTACATTCCCTTTACCTCCAAAGACTCTGTCTATTTTTCGTTCTTATTAGATCAATTGGAGATTTTGGAATCAAATTGATCAAATAAAAATTTTGAGTATTCAAAATGTTGGGGTTCAGGTGATTGTGGACTTTTGGCACCTACTCTAATATGATGGAAGTTTATCCTTCGACTGTATGTGGAAACCAACGAGAGAGAACTGAATGATGGACCCTCCTCAACCTTGGTGTATGTAGCTCCATCAGCCAAAACCCTAAATAAAGCAACTGCTTGACTGTCGCCTTGATGGATGGATATGCCCTGCCATTGGCGGAGGAATTACAGCCCATCCACCAAAATGTAACCTAGGTCCTATGTCCTCTGGTTCAGTCTGCACCTAAAGCTGAAATGTAGCATTTATTTTTACAATTTATTCATTTATTATTTAATAAAGATATTTGTATTGTCAGTAAAAGGTGCAACAGAGTTCGTAACATAAAACAAGGAAAACAATACAGCATTCTGATTGAAACGCTGAATTGATAGGGTAGAGTCTAAGACTTACCATTGAGTTGTGAATGGTGGCGGGTACTTATGTCATAAAGTGGCTGTAGTTGAAGGTTTTTCTGAGCTGTAGATTAGAGAGTAAAACAGTGGAGATTGAGAATGCAGTAAAGGGTCTAATTCTTCAATATCATTTGGAATAGATGATGCTTACTAATCCAACGGATCAGTATCACTTTTATATTTTCAAACCATTTGCGTTGACTGATGATTTGAGAAGAAGGTAAGAAGCTGATGTATATAATATGCTTATTCTAATTATGGTGAGAAATCTGGTATATGGTTAGACTATTCCACTATTCAGCTGTTTCTATAGTTTTGTTATACATCAATTTAGTGTATGCAGCATTTGGATGACACTACTATCATTACTGCAATCCTAGACTAACGAAAGCCCACACTTCTAGAAAGCATTCACATGACATTAGGATGATATAAAATAACACATAACTCCAACATGCAAGCAGAATGCAAACTCTAGACTATCTTTGAAACGGATAGCACTTTTCTTTAAACATATAGGTTTTTCTGAAGATCGGTAGCTCTTTGTAAAGACTCTAAAGACATTTAGCTTCTTCAAAGGACAGAGAAATTGAGATGCCATGTTCTAGCAGTAGGTCTACTCCCAGGTAATTGCATATAGCTTGGAGCCTCAGTGAACACTGCAAAACCATTTTATATTTCAAAATGCCCAATATTTTTTTTAAGGATAGCTCTAGTATGGAAATGTTTGCAGATGAACAGCTATTTACTCTAACCTGGTGACTGGGTCATAAATTGTGTTGGTTAAGTAAATGTTTTAATCAATGATTTTGAACAAAAATGACAAACTCACTGAAATGGCAAGTATAATAATATTTGTGCAATTTAGAAAGTCAATTACAATTGTGAATGCTAAAAAAAAAGAAACAGCAGTTTATATTAAATTTGTGTAGATTTTTTTTTATGGGGGTCTTTTAGATGGTGAGTTATAAATTTACATTTTACCCAAAAAATTTGGGGATGCCTTTTTTGAAGATGAAGTGTCTAAATCAAAATTTGGTTTATTACTTCCGCTGTCTATTAAGGTGTGAGTGTGCTGTAACTCTAAAATATTACACTTTAATAACATAGTCTTTGTAAAAACTATAAAGACATTTAGCTTCTTCAAAGGATAGAGAAATTGAGATGCCAAGTTCTAGCAGTAGGTCTACTCCCAGGTAATTGCATATAGCTTGGAGCCTCAGTAAACACTGCAAAACCATTTTATATTTCAAAATGCCAAATATTTTTTTTATGGATAGCTCTTGTATGGAAATGTTTGCAGATGAACAGCTATTTACTCTAACCTGGCGACTGGGACATACATTGTGTTGGTTAAGTAAATGTTTTAATCAATGATTTTGAACAAAAACGACAAACTCACTGAAATGGCAAAAAAGTATAATAACATTCGTGCAATTTAGAAAGTCAATTACAATTGTGAATGCTAAAAATAAGAAACAGCAGTTCATATTAGATGTGTGTAGAATTCTTTTTAGGGGTCTTTTAGATGGTGATTTATACATTAAAATTTTACCAAAAATTTAGGGATGCCTTTTTTGAAGATGACGTTTCTAAATCAAAATATGGTTTATTAAATGAGAGCAATTATCCTACACCCAAAATCACATATAAATATTGATATGAAACTACTGCAGTTGAAACAAATTTGCTACAGCATGTTAGAGTGTGATTTCTTTGCTTAAGCTAAGTAGCCCTCCTGGCTCAGGCTTACTAGCCCGCAGTTAGACCTTCTTGATGCCATCTTGTTTAAAATGGCTCCTGCATCATACTGTTTATTATGTTGTGATTGGTTTATCTCTGAATGCCTTTGTTCTCGAAAAGGCCCAGAGATTTGTTAATATTTTCAAGGACCATATGGTTGTATGCAATATTGAATTAATTCACAATTGTTCACTGTTTATGTCACTAGTTTGTTCTGACACCTCTGGTGTCATACAGCTTGTACTTTCTAAGGTAAAATTTTGATTTGTTGGATAATATGAATGATGGATTGGTGTGAGACTGATCCTTAGCACCCCTCAGGATATGTTAGTCTATAGTCATGCTAGCTTACAGTACATTTGCACCCCTAACCTTACATGGCAACACATGTTTGTGCAACCTGAGAACATAACATCTCTGATCCCACAAGGCAATCATGGCAACAGATCTAGAACCCATTTGCACAGTTACTAATGCATACCTGAAGAGGTTCATAAGAAAGACACAACATGCAGTTTCAATATTTATTGAGGCATTGTGATTCATATGTGAAATACGTGTACTGCAATATTCAATAGAAGGAAGCAAAATAATGGTGTTAGCATTACAAGAATAATGAAAAAGATGAACAATTCAATCTTTTTGCAACATACTGAAAATGATATGCTTGCATACAAGTACTGTAATATTGTGTACTCCTACCTAGCACATTGTAGCCTACTGCGCCTAAAGTGAGTGGATCTGCCAAATCTCTATCTGGGTTTTTTGACTCCCCATTATCTGTGGGTAAGTGTCAGCAAGCTGCCCATCTCTTGCATGAGGTGCCAGGAATCAGCTGAGCTGGAATTCCAGCCTGGACCAACCTCTTAGCGCCAGTAAAATGTTCCTCAGAATAATATCATCACATTTTTTAATTCATATATGAATTAACATCCTCCATGTTACCATATCAAAATCCCAGTCAGACCGCTGTTGAATATTCTATTATGATAGTTCTCTTTTAGAGTGAAGCGACCAAAAAACAAATAACAACATCTTGTGTCCTGAACTTATCACTTGTACAGAATGTTCAAGGTGTCTTGATAAAGTGCAGATGAAATGATGTTGTAAGCAAACTGAGTTTAAAGAATATTATCCCATATGTGTGCACAAGTGAATGTGTGTCAAATGTCACTGTGCTAAGGGAAAGAAGGTAACTCAAGAATATGTGCATGTAAAATGGGGATTTCTTAAAGGGGCCTAAAACCTCCACATGACACCGGATAACATTATGTCAGAAGGGTCAAGTCAATATTCATGTAGTGGGTTAGTGCTAAGGTGTTTGGTGTTATATATCAATTTATAATTTGGGTTGTGATTTGTTGAAAATATAAATCTTTGCTCACACTATAATGATTTTCAAGTTTTAATACTTTCTTATGAAGAAAGTGGCTATATAAGCCCTTGTATTTGGGGGTGAGTGAGAAGACGTTCCTAACTCCTAGGGATGCTTCCTATTTCTTCCTGATTTTGCTGCACATTTGATACTTAGGGCCTTATGTAATTCTTGGCAGTATATGTATTCCGTCATAACAGCAACTGAGTATACATACCACCAAGACTGTTTGCCACCACCAACTTTAAAATTAGGCTGAGCTTAGGTTTTATCATAGCACAGATCACCGTGATTAAAACCCTCTGACGGACCTATAGAGGAAAAACCATTGGAGGCAGACCTCTCATTCGACCCTCCTGATTTAGATGGGCAGAATAAGGTCCCTTTTCACTGCCCATCACCACCAGGAATACCCAGGCAGTAAGGGGCAGTGAAAACTCCTAAATGCTTCCGTCGCCATAGGAGAGGATTCCCATGATGAGGGGAGCATTTTCTTTTTAATTTTCATCCTGCTTTTGTATTTTTTTTGTAAATTAAAAAGAAAACAGTTGGGTGCATAGCTCCATCATGTTGATGGAGCCTCACCCAACTTCAAAAAGCATTGACTGGAACTGCTGCGATTATCGTTTTTCTCATTCTTTAAGTAATATCTGCCTGCTTTGTGATCATTCCTCAATTTGGTGGGGGCACGTCTGTCAAGTTGACAGAGTAATTGACTCTGTCTCCCTGATGGAGAAATGGTCTGCCCATCTACAAATAAATCAGGCCCTATGCCTATTTCTAATTTTGTCTTTTATACTGGATTGTTCCTTTTACTGGGAACCTTCATGGCAAAGACTTTTTTCTTTTAAATGAGAATATTGCTGCATCTGCATTTTAAATGTCTGTTTTATATCCTTTTGAATATATGTAATAAACCTTCATGGTTTTTCTAAACTCCACTCTGCTTCAATGTTAGAGGAGAACTTTGCCCCCAATCCACCAAAGTTATTAAAGTGTAATATTTTAGAGTTACAGTACGCTCACACCTTAATAGACAACCAAAGTACTAGAGAAAAAACAGATATCTATATTCCAGAGGAAGATGCACTAAATGTTCACAAGAATGCTACATAAAAAGCCACATGATTATAAAAGTTTTGAATGCGTCCTTCTGGGAGCAACATTATCTTAACTTAAGAGACGCCCTTCTGTTAAGTACCTTGATCCATCAACTATAGATTAAATCAAAATATTTTAAGGATCTTTAGCATTTAAAAATGTAATGCGTATTAACCTATATTTTGCATCAAACTTTTCTAGTCAAACTCTGTGCTCTCTGATTGTATCAAATTCCATCAAGAGTTTTTTTTGGCTCTTCTTAGAGTGATCACAATTAGTGATGGCTCGAGAAGAGACAGCTGCTTAAGTCCACTATCAATACATATAAGTGCACAACAAGTTAATATTTGTTATCCAGTGGTAGTTACACACTGTCCCAAATCTCCTTCATGAACGTGGTGGTGCAAATTATAAAAAAGTAGCATGAAAATCAATCAGTAAACTACCATGTTTATTAATGTTATTCCTATAGATTGTGTGTACAGACTAAACAAATTGGTTGGAGTCCATATTGATTTCTTACATGCATGTTGCTTAAAAATAATGTTGCTAGTCAGCGGTAATTAAGGAACATAAGCTGGTCTGAAACTTATGTAAAATGTCCAACGCACTTATCAATTTTCTTGACATCAGTGCAAATTCTTTCATTTTTTAAAACACCTTGTTAGCTATGTTGTAACATGCTTGCATAGTGAATGAAGCATACAGGTTCAGGTGTATGGACTAATATTTTGAGCATCACTGGGTATTTCTGATGTTTTCCAAATTATTTATATTGTAAAATAACAGGATGGTTTCCAGTTCTTAGAATATTGGACAAAGGACCTATGGTAGGTCACAATATTTGCTATAAACCAAAGATAAAGTAACAAACAATATTTCCAAATACAGAGTGCATTGTTGACTCAAGAATTATTTGCATATTTATTTCAAAACTGCAAACATTCTATCAAACTGTTTTCAATGTTCTTTAAGAATTGTATTCTTCATTCTCCTCCATGATACAAAGCTTGTCTGTTTCCTTCAAAATATTGAATATGTTGTATATCTCTGCTTTAGTTGCCTTTGCATTACTTTCTTTTAATTGAACCAAATATTTCAGAGCCTAACTGAGGAACGTGTTAGCCATGTTTCCAAAGTCAATTGTGCTAGGGTTACAATTCCTTTCTAAGTTAAGTATGTATTTGCGCATTGCATCTGAAAGTACCTCCTGCATATACGCAGTACAAGAGAGCTTTACATTTTGTGCAAAATGTTGTTTAAATAATGGGGTCCATATAATATTTAGCAAAGAAGTTGAACATCTATACTTTTCTGATGCAGCTTATGTGGTGAATTTGCACTCCTTTTCTATTGATAAAGCCTTACCCACCACCACCACCAGTGGAAACCCTTGACCTGTAAATGAGACCTGCAAGTGAAAATGTTGACATATTTATCACAAACAGGTGTGAAAATGCCTACACGTTGGGGATATTTTAATTTTTTATTTTTACATTTATGTGAAAATGCTTTTGGATCCCGGAATAAAACAAAAAAAACCTTTCCGAGTGGGACAAGCAAAAGTGACATCTACTTTGTCTTCAGAGGGACCAGAGCACTAGTAATTATTCTGAAAACTTAAAGATCCTGGCCAGCCATGTTTGGATCTCTATATATGACAGGCAATCCTTGGCCTTTTAATGACACTGAATATCATTTGATCATAAAAAATAAACAATGCTGGATATGAAACAAGGGCATGAACCTCATATCCTGATAATATTAACCTAGTAAACTATTATAAACCCACAATAAAATTATATAGGTGGTAAAAACTTTCCTTTGTCATTCAATGCGCTGAAAATATGCACACTCTGAAAAGATTAAGTCAATAGTCGAATAAAGTTCTGAGACACAACAAGAGGGAGCTTAAGAATATCATTATTAAATCCCGACTTAAGAATCTCAGATAATATTTGTTAAATGCACTTACAGCTATTTTACCTATTAGATTAACTGTGAGTTGTTGAATCATGAGTCATTGATACAGATATCATTACCTGCACCTGAAATAACATTTCTGATGTACCAAAGGGGAAAGAATAGCATTTAAATATCCAACAGCATATACCAAAACTGATTTCCCACTGGCCACCACAAAAGTGCTAATTATGGCTAAAGCTAGTACTCATTTTTTCTCATTAACAGATTAAATGGTCATGACTATATGTTAAATTGAATTATTGGAGACAAATGTTTAGAAACATTTCAAAATAAGTGTTTGTATAGTTGCACATTTCAAATTCAAAAAACCTATTATCCAAATCTCAATCAAATGTATTCAACAAATATATTAAAATCCACAAGTGTCTATTTAGCCCATCTGAGTTTCACTTAAGAACATCAGGTAAACATTGAAAGTATACCCTGCTATGGCGCACCAAAAAGCTAATATGACTGCTGCTGCTAGCCCATATTCTATCATCTTTTGGAAGCTATGTTTTGCTTTCATTGGTACATGAAGGATACACTTCTACATATCCCTTACCAAATAAAGATTATATGATGCTTTCGGAATCAATTTACAGGGAGTCTTCATCATAATCATCAACCAACTTTATTTTGCACTTCAATTAAAATGCATAAAAGAACAAATACAATGTAATTTCATTACATGTCAAAGCCAAGCATTAATTTTAAGTAAATACAGTAAAAAAGACAAAAGGAATTTTTCCATTTCAAGGTAAAATAAAGCCATATAGCAACAATCATAAAAAGAACAAATACTTCGATTAAAACAATGATCTTAAGGTGCGATAGCTGTTGTGCTAAAAACCTTATGGGTTCTCAGGGCGGCCAGTAAGAAAGAAGCCAGTGAATAACAAGCAAACGCAAATTCTAGTTGGTGAAATAGAGAAAGGACTGGAGCTAAAGAGCATAAGGAAAATTTATTTAAAAGTGGGACAATAAACTTCTTCCTCTCTGCTCTATAAAGTGGACAGAAGAATAGTAAGTGTGAGGTCGATTGAATTGCCTTGTTGTCACATGAGAAAGATGGTAAACTGTTTATAGAGAATAGGCTTTTTGGGTACCCCAACAATAATGGGATAACATTTAGTCAAAATCTAATCAGAATAAAACAATGTTGTTTATTCTTGACTAATCCAATATAGGAGTGGGAATCATTGGGTATCTGCTGTAGACTTTCATAAAACTTTACGGATTGTTTCTCTCTATGACTGTCCCACGTGTTGCAAATGTCTTTTATTAGGAAAATGTCTTTCAATCTGGATTTAGGGAAATGTTCACAAAGGGTTGGGGTGTCATATAGGTATGCAAGCCCCAGCGATATTAAAGTTTGTCTAACATATGATAGCCAGGGTATTTTATGAGCTTGATCCAGGTTCAGGATATATTTCAAAACCTTATGGTTCAAATCCACAATGCCCCTTTTCCATATTGATAGCCAAAGATAGAGTGGAGCTAGTTTAATGGCATCAGTATTAAAAGGAAGGCTAACTTCATTATGTACAACAAAGATTTGTACATGCTAGTGGGGCTGACAACAATCTTTTAATACATGTATTTTCTATGACTTGAAGAACCTTTACATCTGTTATCCCCCATATTGCTGCACCATATATGGTCAATGATAAAGCTTCGGCCAAATACATTTTTGACATTTCTATTATTGGCTTACACTCCAATTCTTTAGAGAATCTAAATACAGCAGCAATACTTTGGGCCATTAAATTAGATTGACTCAAGAACATCTCCTTCCAATTTTGTTACTTGCTCTATTTTTTCCCCATCTAGGTGATATCTTATATGCTTCTTTCTATCACCACTCATTGCCATAATATAAGTTTTGGCTTTGTTTATGTGTAGGTCCAAATCAAACATAAAAGATGTGTAATGTGCAATGAGGTTTTTGAAATAACAGAGGAATCCTCACCAATAAAACTGCATCTTCTGCATAAAGCAGGATAGGGAGGGGAGACTTCAATACTTGTGGAGTATCTTTCAAGGTATTGATCATGGCATTCTTTAGATTGTTGGTATAAAGAGCAAACAAGAAAGGGGCCAAAACACATCCTTATCTGATGCCCCTTTCAATTTTAAATAAGTTTGTACATTTGCTATACCTCCCGTAGTGTACCATGGTGGTGGAGTCCAAATAAAGCTCCCTTATAAAATGTATGGCGTCATCCACTCCCATGCCCTTCAAGATATACCAGAGCTTGCTATGTACCACGCAATCAAAAGCCTTAGACAGGTCCATAAAGGCCATGTATATTTGGGCCTTTTTTACCAAGGTGTACTTTCCTAATATCAAAGTCAGATTAAGACTCTGATCCATGGTATGCCTACCCTGTCTAAATGCATACTGAACTTCAATGTGGATTTTCGTTTCCTCTGCCGAGACATCCAGTTTATTTAGCAATAACCTACCCATACGTTTGGCAGTACTATCAAGCAATGAGATAGGACGATAGTTGGCAGTGATAGAAGCACCCCCTTTTTTATATATTGGAATTATAATATATTTTTTCCAAGAGGGAGGGGGAAAGTCTTAGCTATTGCATTAAAAACCACAGTTAATAGTGGGGACAAAAAAGGATATCTGTAAGAAAGATATCAATAGGGACCCCATCAGGCCCTGGTTCTTTCAGAGATGGGTCAAAGCAGGTTTGATTTCTTTAAGATCTAAAGAAAGGTGTGTGAAGGCCTTTGTGTCGGGACATGTATCTAAGCTATGTGTTTCCCCTGGTTTTTGGAAGATTTCCTAAAAATACCTTATCCACAAATCGTTTTTGATGTGTGCATGTAGGGAAGGACTGCCATTATCTTTCAAAAGATGCGAATAGGTTATCTTCCAGAATGCAGTGATGTCAATCAATCAATCAATCAATCAATCAATCAATCAATCAATCAGGGGTTTGTAAGTGCGCTACCCACCTGTGAGGGTCTCAAGGCACTAGGGGGAGCAGCTCTGGTTCTGTCGAAGAGCCAGGTCTTTAGGCTCTTCCTGAAGGTGTGCAGGGTCGGGGAGCAACTGATGTTGACTGGCAGCTCGTTCCAGGTCTTGGCTGCCATAAGGGAGAAGGATCTCCCTCCTGCTCTGGTTCTGAGGATGTGTGGGGTCTCTGCCAGGGCAAGATCGGCAGAGCGGAGGTTTCTTTAGGGTACGTGGAAGGAGACTCTATCGTTGAGGTACTTGGGGCCAATGTTGTGGAGGAATTTGTAGGAATGGGTGAGAAGTTTGAACGTCACTCTCTTCTCAACGGGGAGCCAGTGGAGGTCTCGTAGGTGTTGTGTCAAGTGTTCTTGCAGTGGTGCCCCGAGGATGAATCTGGCCATGGTGTTCTGGATGGTTTGGAGCTTGTGTAGAAGGGTTCTGTTGATTCCGGCACAGAGGGTGTTGCCGTAGTCCAGTCAGCTGGCTACGAGTGTGTGGGTGACGGTCTTTCTGCTTTGGAGGGTATCATTTGAAGGTCTTTCAGAGGATGCAAAGGCAGTTGAAACGTGTGGAGGCGACAGCGTTGATCTGGCGGGTCATGGTGAGGGAGGACTCAAAGATGATTTTGAGGTTCTGTGCGTGGTCTGTGGGGGTGGGTGGGCTCCCGAGGGCCAACGGCCACCAGGTATTGTCCCAGGCAGAGGTGGAAGGTCCAAGGATGAGGACCTTAGTTTTCTCCAAGTTGAGCTTTAGGCAGCTGTCCTTCATCCAGGCCGCGACGTCCTTCATTCCTTCTTGGAAGCTGAGTCTGGTGTCTTCGGGGTTCTTTGTGAGGGATAGTATGAGTTGAGCATCGTCGGCGTATGATTCCATGCTGAGTCCATGCTGTCTGACGATGGTGGTGAGGGGGGCCATGTAGATGTTGAAGAGCGTGATGCTGAGTGATGATCCTTGGGGTACCCCGCAGTTGATCTTTGTGGGTTCAAAGATGAAGGGAGGGAATCTGATCCTTTGGGTTCTGCTGGAGAGAAAAGAGTGGGTCCAGTTGAGGGTGGTTTCTCGTATCCTGGCATCGTGAAGTCTGGCTGCGAGTGTGCGGTGTGAGACAGTGTCTAAGGCTGCGGAGTTCGGTGGTGAACCAGGCAGCCTTCAGAGGGCGTTGTTCGGCGGGGTGGTGGAAGGGTGCAAGCTTGTTGGCGCAGCTGGTGATCCAGGTGTGAAGTTCATTGGCTGCAGAGTTGGTGTCGATGTGGCGATCGGGGGGGTGGTGGGGGAGGGTGGTGTTGAGGTGTTCCTCTGTAATCTTGCTCCAGTTCCTTCTTGGCGGGTGCGGGGTGGGTTTGGGTGCATTGGTGGTGTTGAAGGTAAAGTATATGCAGTGGTGATCTGTCCAGAGGGGCTGTGTGATATGGCTGAAGTGGTTGTTTGTCCCTCCTGCGAAGATGGGGTCAAGGGTTTGTACTGCTCTGTGAATGGGGGTGGTGAAGAGTTGCCTCAGTCCGAGGTTGGAGAGGTTGTTGAAGAGGGTGGTGAAATCAGGGTCTCTGCAGTTGTCGAGGTGGAAATTCAGGTCTCTAAGTAGGACATAGTCCATGGAGGTGATGGCGTGGGGTGCGATGAGGTCAGTGATGTAGGTTGAGAGGTCCTGGGGGTCTGTAGGCGAAGGTGCCGTGTAGCGTGGTCTTGGGGCTGGTCTGGATCTGGAAGTGGAGGTGTTCAGTGTTTTGGGGTGGGGGTCGTCGGTGCCGGAGGTGGAGAGTTGGAGAGAGGTCTTGTGTCAGATGGCGAGTCCTCCTCCTGGGCGGAGGGGGCCGTCCTTTCGCTGGATCTTGTATCCGTCTGGATGGCTGTGGCGATGTCGGGGCTGGAGGTGACGTTGGTCCAGGTTTCTGTGAAGAAGGCAACATCGGGCGAGAGGGTGTCGATCAGGTCCCAGATTTCTACGGCTTGTCTGTGAAGGGAGCGTACGTTGAGGAGGATGCAGGTCAGGGCTTCAGTGGTGCGGGCATCCAGTGAACCTTCAGTGGCCATGGGGGCACTGTTGATGGTGAAGGATCGTTGGCAGTACCTGCAGGAGAACTGTCTGAGGGTGGTGTTGGGTGCAGATCTTTGGCAGTCGGATTGTTTTCCAGGGTTAAGAGTGTGGAGGGCGTAGGAGTCATATCAGCGGGGCCTCACGGATCCAGGGTTCCTGGCGCTGATCGCTGTCGGGTCGCAGACGGGCGCGGACGGGCTTACCATTAAGTAGGGGAGGGGCAGGGACATGCAGCTGGGAGGTGGGTTATGGCAGGAATCAAAAGCAACAGAATACCACAGCAAAGGGATAAGTGTTAACGGTGCTAAGTAGCAACAATAAGGCACAATAACAATAAAGAAAGTAAGAGCAAAACAGAGGGATAAAATAAAATAAACATGAAAAGGGGGGTACAGCGTTGAGTATACTACAAGGAGCACAATGCGAGGGAAAAAGAGAAAATACCGGCACAGGCAGCGGCGAGGCGCAGTCTCAAACCCTGTCTGGGTAGGACTGCAGGCAGAGCACAGCACGGCACAGCTGATCTCTAACTGAGTCTGACCCTTTAAAGTAACGTTCGGACCCTAAAATAATAAACCTCAAAAACGCCACATGCGTCAATCCTAGGCTTGGACTATGCTATTAACAACCTAAATGGAACAAAGAGATGATGCTTGCTTTAAGTTGTCCCAGGCCTCAGATTTAAGCTGCCTCAACCTGCTTTCCCTTGCTAGTTTATAAGCTTTCCTCAAGGTATGAACATGCTCTTTAGCTCTAGGTGATACTTTAAGGATGTTACAAAGATTTGTAGAGGTCGGGGAGCATTTCTCATGAAACCACACATGCAGTTTTTCATTTCTTACCGATATCGTGTGAATCAGTTGTGATTTGATGTAGTTTAAAAGGTTACTAAACGCCACAGTTACCTGCATTTGGTTTAAAGATGGATTCAGATGAGATTTCATGTCCTCTTGATTTGCCGCTATAAACTTCATAAAAAAGGTGGTCTCATCAACCTTATCCCATGTTAAAATAAAACATTATTTCTTGCTAGGGGTAGTTTAGGCATTATAGTGCCATTACAGGTGTTCTTATCCTGCCATGATAAAGCACAAAAAAGCCTGGCATGATCACTAAATTCAGTAAATATAATCTGTAACTTACTTAAGCTTGATCTAAGCGTGTCAGAAGAGATAATATAATCTATGAAAAGTAGGGGAACATTTTCCCGTGAGTGAATCTATATTGTGCTGTAGCACGAATTGCTATTTCAATAAAATACTGTTTATAACATTCGCCTGAGGATTATGGTGGAAATGGGAGATATAAACATTCCTATTGTCCACGATTCCACATAAGAAAATAGAATTTCGTGAACATGCCTTGATATTAAAATCTACCAGCCAACTTATATAGGTTTGGGATGAGACTTTACTAGGTCCCCTAGTAGGTTATCTAAATCAAATGCTGGGGTACCTCCTCAGAGTTTAAAAAGTTGTTATTATAGTTATTCACTAATAGTAAATCCCAAATATAGTTGCCTTTAATTATTAAAATATGAAAGTAGGGGGATGTGTTTATAAAACTTAAACCATTAAATACAACCCTGTTAGATATCAATGTAAGTAAGTAGGCCTACCCCCTGCAGAGGACAAAGTGGATGTTTGGAACGATCAATATCTGTTAATAAAAATTGGTACTATCTACCAAGTTTTTTGCATGCAGATAATATGGAAATCATCCAGGGCAGTGAGCCACTCCTCATTATTCCACTTGCTGTCATAGCCTGCTATATTCCAGGACGAGAGAGTATAAACTAGAATATGTGCACCCAGGATATGTTCCTTGACAGCCTCGTGGGATGGATCCAAGGGGTGGGAACCAATACAACTCAGCTCTTCTGTTTCCCCCTTAGAAGACAATATTACACCATTAGCCTCAGCCCCATCTCTCTCTATTTTGGATAGCCTGTGGGATTTCAGGTTGTTAACCACTTGTCAATCGCAAGAGCTCAGGCCTGATAATGGCGCAAACCTATTCTAAGTACAAAGGTTTGTGTAATTATTTACAATGGTCTGTTACCATTTATGAAACAATCCAAGGCTCTGATTGTGACCTTTTCATATTGAGAACTCTGTGGTTTATAGAAATAACCCAGGGGTGCCGAAAAGACCTTGGCCACTTTCATAGAAGCTAATGGTGGTTGAAAGTAAATCCCTTACGAGTTGTAGTTTAAAACAGTACAATCGCCCTCATAAACCTTTAGGGATGGACCAACCCACAGAGTTCTCCTCACCATTATAAGATGTTTCTAGATTAAGTGCCCTGACCTGGTATAATTGGATAGCCACTGACCCGATATGTCCATTAGCTGAATGGTAATGGTTTAAGCACTGGAGCATTTACCATAACTAGGACAAGAGGACAGGCTGCTGGTGGAAGGTTTAGAGTTTTGGGTTTGAACTCCCTTTGATTCTGCATGGGTAAGGTTGGTGTAGGTGTGGTTAAGCTCACCAAAACCCTCCAATGGATTATTAATAACTAATCTATCCTCACACGTGGTTAAAGGTAGAAGGCCTGTCAATATTTCATTAAAAGGGCATTGCTGTTAAGGTCAGATCTCCCCCGCCTGGTTCTGTCATACAGTTATACTGTTGTACTGTGGCTATACAAGATGCCTTTTGCAAGGCAAGCCAAGTTTTACCAGTAAATGAGGCCCTGCCAGTCTGGTAGTATGAAGTACTAGCATGTGGGGGAATAATTAGTGGTATGTGTAGATTGATTATTGGAGACGGTAGTATGTATGTGGGCTCTGCTAGAATTTAATAACTCTTGAAGTTTCAATTCACTGTTGTCCATACGTAACAAGATAGGGTGTATGTTAGAAATGGGGGTCTCTAGTTGACAAGAGCTTGCACCTTTGTCCAAGTAGGGACCCTTCTTCTCAGTCAGGATAAGGGAGTTACACTCCTAAAATAACCCCTGCTCATCCCCTTGGTAGCTTGGCATGAACAGTCAGGCTTATCTTAGAGGCAGTGTGTAAAGCATTTGCACATAACCCACAGTAATACAATGTTTAAAAAATATCCAATATTTTTATATACTTAAGACAAGACCAAAAACAATTAAAAAAATCCACAATACAGTACTTTAAAAATAGATAGTTCGCAAGATGTCTTTAAATTGCAAAAATACGTTGAAAACACAGTTCGTACGAGTCTCGCAGTTCCAGCTGATGGTGTCGGTACGTGCCAGCAACAGCGAGAACAGACTCGGTCACAGTACCGTTCTTATTGCGGCTCATACGGGGGTGCAAGCCGGTCGTGGTGTCCGTCATCGTTGTGATGCAAGGTTGAAACAGTGAAGGGCGCCGTGTCCTCTCGATGCCGTGCAGGCAGCGGCTCAGCGACGATCGTCCAGATGGCATCGATAAGACCAAAGTATGATGGAGTTCATTTTTTAGTTGTTTCATGGACTGCACTTGCATCAGCTGCTTCTCGGGTGACATTCCCTTTACCTCCAAAGACTCTGTCTATTTTTCGTTCTTATTAGATCAATTGGAGATTTTGGAATCAAATTGATCAAATAAAAATTTTGAGTATTCAAAATGTTGGGGTTCAGGTGATTGTGGACTTTTGGCACCTACTCTAATATGATGGAAGTTTATCCTTCGACTGTATGTGGAAACCAACGAGAGAGAACTGAATGATGGACCCTCCTCAACCTTGGTGTATGTAGCTCCATCAGCCAAAACCCTAAATAAAGCAACTGCTTGACTGTCGCCTTGATGGATGGATATGCCCTGCCATTGGCGGAGGAATTACAGCCCATCCACCAAAATGTAACCTAGGTCCTATGTCCTCTGGTTCAGTCTGCACCTAAAGCTGAAATGTAGCATTTATTTATCAATTTATTCATTTATTATTTAATAAAGATATTTGTATTGTCAGTAAAAGGTGCAACAGAGTTCGTAACATAAAACAAGGAAAACAATACAGCATTCTGATTGAAACGCTGAATTGATAGGGTAGAGTCTAAGACTTACCATTGAGTTGTGAATGGTGGCGGGTACTTATGTCATAAAGTGGCTGTAGTTGAAGGTTTTTCTGAGCTGTAGATTAGAGAGTAAAACAGTGGAGATTGAGAATGCAGTAAAGGGTCTAATTCTTCAATATCATTTGGAATAGATGATGCTTACTAATCCAACGGATCAGTATCACTTTTGTATTTTCAAACCATGCTACATAAAAAGCCACATGATTATAAAAGTTTTGAATGCGTCCTTCTGGGAGCAACATTATCTTAACTTAAGAGACGCCCTTCTGTTAAGTACCTTGATCCATCAACTATAGATTAAATCAAAATATTTTAAGGATCTTTAGCATTTAAAAATGTAATGCGTATTAACCTATATTTTGCATCAAACTTTTCTAGTCAAACTCTGTGCTCTCTGATTGTATCAAATTCCATCAAGAGTTTTTTTTGGCTCTTCTTAGAGTGATCACAATTAGTGATGGCTCGAGAAGAGACAGCTGCTTAAGTCCACTATCAATACATATAAGTGCACAACAAGTTAATATTTGTTATCCAGTGGTAGTTACACACTGTCCCAAATCTCCTTCATGAACGTGGTGGTGCAAATTATAAAAAAGTAGCATGAAAATCAATCAGTAAACTACCATGTTTATTAATGTTATTCCTATAGATTGTGTGTACAGACTAAACAAATTGGTTGGAGTCCATATTGATTTCTTACATGCATGTTGCTTAAAAATAATGTTGCTAGTCAGCGGTAATTAAGGAACATAAGCTGGTCTGAAACTTATTATGTAAAATGTCCAACGCACTTATCAATTTTCTTGACATCAGTGCAAATTCTTTCATTTTTTAAAACACCTTGTTAGCTATGTTGTAACATGCTTGCATAGTGAATGAAGCATACAGGTTCAGGTGTATGGACTAATATTTTGAGCATCACTGGGTATTTCTGATGTTTTCCAAATTATTTATATTGTACAATAACAGGATGGTTTCCAGTTCTTAGAATATTGGACAAAGGACCTATGGTAGGTCACAATATTTGCTATAAACCAAAGATAAAGTAACAAACAATATTTCCAAATACAGAGTGCATTGTTGACTCAAGAATTATTTGCATATTTATTTCAAAACTGCAAACATTCTATCAAACTGTTTTCAATGTTCTTTAAGAATTGTATTCTTCATTCTCCTCCATGATACAAAGCGTGTCTGTTTCCTTCAAAATATTGAATATGTTGTATATCTCTGCTTTAGTTGCCTTTGCATTACTTTCTTTTAATTGAACCAAATATTTCAGAGCCTAACTGAGGAACGTGTTAGCCATGTTTCCAAAGTCAATTGTGCTAGGGTTACAATTCCTTTCTAAGTTAAGTATGTATTTGCGCATTGCATCTGAAAGTACCTCCTGCATATACGCAGTACAAGAGAGCTTTACATTTTGTGCAAAATGTTGTTTAAATAATGGGGTCCATATAATATTTAGCAAAGAAGTTGAACATCTATACTTTTCTGATGCAGCTTATGTGGTGAATTTGCACTCCTTTTCTATTGATAAAGCCTTACCCACCACCACCACCAGTGGAAACCCTTGACCTGTAAATGAGACCTGCAAGTGAAAATGTTGACATATTTATCACAAACAGGTGTGAAAATGCCTACACGTTGGGGATATTTTAATTTTTTATTTTTACATTTATGTGAAAATGCTTTTGGATCCCGGAATAAAACAAAAAAAACCTTTCCGAGTGGGACAAGCAAAAGTGACATCTACTTTGTCTTCAGAGGGACCAGAGCACTAGTAATTATTCTGAAAACTTAAAGATCCTGGCCAGCCATGTTTGGATCTCTATATATGACAGGCAATCCTTGGCCTTTTAATGACACTGAATATCATTTGATCATAAAAAATAAACAATGCTGGATATGAAACAAGGGCATGAACCTCATATCCTGATAATATTAACCTAGTAAACTATTATAAACCCACAATAAAATTATATAGGTGGTAAAAACTTTCCTTTGTCATTCAATGCGCTGAAAATATGCACACTCTGAAAAGATTAAGTCAATAGTCGAATAAAGTTCTGAGACACAACAAGAGGGAGCTTAAGAATATCATTATTAAATCCCAACTTAAGAATCTCAGATAATATTTGTTAAATGCACTTACAGCTATTTTACCTATTAGATTAACTGTGAGTTGTTGAATCATGAGTCATTGATACAGATATCATTACCTGCACCTGAAATAACATTTCTGATGTACCAAAGGGGAAAGAATAGCATTTAAATATCCAACAGCATATACCAAAACTGATTTCCCACTGGCCACCACAAAAGTGCTAATTATGGCTAAAGCTAGTACTCATTTTTTCTCATTAACAGATTAAATGGTCATGACTATATGTTAAATTGAATTATTGGAGACAAATGTTTAGAAACATTTCAAAATAAGTGTTTGTATAGTTGCACATTTCAAATTCAAAAAACCTATTATCCAAATCTCAATCAAATGTATTCAACAAATATATTAAAATCCACAAGTGTCTATTTAGCCCATCTGAGTTTGACTTAAGAACATCAGGTAAACATTGAAAGTATACCCTGCTAAGGCGCACCAAAAAGCTAATATGACTGCTGCTGATAGCCCATATTCTATCATCTTTTGGAAGCTATGTTTTGCTTTCATTGGTACATGAAGGATACACTTCTACATATCCCTTACCAAATAAAGATTATATGATGCTTTCGGAATCAATTTACAGGGAGTCATCATCATAATCATCAACCAACTTTATTTTGCACTTCAATTAAAATGCATAAAAGAACAAATACAATGTAATTTCATTACATGTAAAAGCCAAGCATTAATTTTAAGTAAATACAGTAAAAAAGACAAAAGGAATTTTTCCATTTCAAGGTAAAATAAAGCCATATAGCAACAATCATAAAAAGAACAAATACTTCGATTAAAACAATGATCTTAAGGTGCGATAGCTGTTGTGCTAAAAACCTTATGGGTTCTCAGGGCGGCCAGTAAGAAAGAAGCTAGTGAATAACAAGCAAACGCAAATTCTAGTTGGTGAAATAGAGAAAGGACTGGAGCTAAAGAGCACAAGGAAAATTTATTTAAAAGTGGGACAATAAACTTCTTCCTCTCTGCTCTATAAAGTGGACAGACGAATAGTAAGTGTGAGGTCGATTGAATTGCCTTGTTGTCACATGAGAAAGATGGTAAACTGTTTATAGAGAATAGGCTTTTTGGGTACCCCAACAATAATGGGATAACATTTAGTCAAAATCTAATCAGAATAAAACAATGTTGTTTATTCTTGACTAATCCAATATAGGAGTGGGAATCATTGGGTATCTGCTGTAGACTTTCATAAAACTTTACAGATTGTTTCTCTCTATGACTGTCCCACGTGTTGCAAATGTCTTTTATTAGGAAAATGTCTTTCAATCTGGATTTAGGGAAATGTTCACAAAGGGTTGGGGTGTCATATAGGTATGCAAGCCCCAGCGATATTAAAGTTTGTCTAACATATGATAGCCAGGGTATTTTATGAGCTTGATCCAGGTTCAGGATATATTTCAAAACCTTATGGTTCAAATCCACAATGCCCCTTTTCCATATTGATAGCCAAAGATAGAGTGGAGCTAGTTTAATGGCATCAGTATTAAAAGGAAGGCTAACTTCATTATGTACAACAAAGATTTGTACATGCTAGTGGGGCTGACAACAATCTTTTAATACATATATTTTCTATGACTTGAAGAACCTTTACATCTGTTATCCCCCATATTGCTGCACCATATATGGTCAATGATAAAGCTTCGGCCAAATACATTTTTGACATTTCTATTATTGGCTTACACTCCAATTCTTTAGAGAATCTAAATACAGCAGCAATACTTTGGGCCATTAAATTAGATTGACTCAAGAACATCTCCTTCCAATTTTGTTACTTGCTCTATTTTTCCCCATCTAGGTGATATCTTATATGCTTCTTTCTATCACCACTCATTGCCATAATATAAGTTTTGGCTTTGTTTATGTGTAGGTCCAAATCAAACATAAAAGATGTGTAATGTGCAATGAGGTTTTTGAAATAACAGAGGAATCCTCACCAATAAAACTGCATCTTCTGCATAAAGCAGGATAGGGAGGGGAGACTTCAATACTTGTGGAGTATCTTTCAAGGTATTGATCATGGCGTTCTTTAGATTATTGGTATAAAGAGCAAACAAGAAAGGGGCCAAAACACATCCTTATCTGATGCCCCTTTCAATTTTAAATAAGTTTGTACATTTGCTATACCTCCCGTAGTGTACCATGGTGGTGGAGTCCAAATAAAGCTCCCTTATAAAATGTATGGCGTCATCCACTCCCATGCCCTTCAAGATATACCAGAGCTTGCTATGTACCACGCAATCAAAAGCCTTAGACAGGTCCATAAAGGCCATGTATATTTGGGCCTTTTTTACCATGGTGTACTTTCCTAATATCAAAGTCAGATTAAGACTCTGATCCATGGTATGCCTACCCTGTCTAAATGCATACTGAACTTCAATGTGGATTTTCGTTTCCTCTGCCCAGACATCCAGTTTATTTAGCAATAACCTACCCATACGTTTGGCAGTACTATCAAGCAATGAGATAGGACGATAGTTGGCAGTGATAGAAGCACCCCCTTTTTTATATATTGGAATTATAATATATTTTTTCCAAGAGGGAGGGGGGAAAGTCTTAGCTATTGCATTAAAAACCACAGTTAATAGTGGGGACAAAAAAGGATATCTGTAAGAAAGATATCAATAGGGACCCCATCAGGCCCTGGTTCTTTCAGAGATGGGTCAAAGCAGGTTTGATTTCTTTAAGATCTAAAGAAAGGTGTGTGAAGGCCTTTGTGTCGGGACATGTATCTAAGCTATGTGTTTCCCCTGGTTTTTGGAAGATTTCCTAAAAATACCTTATCCACAAATCGTTTTTGATGTGTGCATGTAGGGAAGGACTGCCATTATCTTTCAAAAGATGCGAATAGGTTATCTTCCAGAATGCAGTGATGTCAATCAATCAATCAATCAATCAATCAATCAATCAATCAATCAATCAGGGGTTTGTAAGTGCGCTACTCACCTGTGAGGGTCTCAAGGCACTAGGGGGGAGCAGCTCTGGTTCTGTCGAAGAGCCAGGTCTTTAGGCTCTTCCTGAAGGTGTGCAGGGTCGGGGAGCAACTGTTGTTGACTGGCAGCTCGTTCCAGGTCTTGGCTGTCATAAGGGAGAAGGATCTCCCTCCTGCTCTGGTTCTGAGGATGTGTGGGGTCTCTGCCAGGGCAAGATCGGCAGAGCGGAGGTTTCTTTAGGGTATGTGGAAGGAGACTCTATCGTTGAGGTACTTGGGGCCAATGTTGTGGAGGAATTTGTAGGAATGGGTGAGAAGTTTGAAGGTCGAGGATGAATCTGGCCATGGTGTTCTGGATGGTTTGGAGCTTGTGTAGAAGGGTTCTGTTGATTCCGGCACAGAGGGTGTTGCCGTAGTCCAGTCAGCTGGCTACGAGTGTGTGGGTGACGGTCTTTCTGCTTTGGAGGGTATCATTTGAAGGTCTTTCAGAGGATGCAAAGGCAGTTGAAACGTGTGGAGGCGACAGCGTTGATCTGGCGGGTCATGGTGAGGGAGGACTCAAAGATGATTTTGAGGTTCTGTGCGTGGTCTGTGGGGGTGGGTGGGCTCCCGAGGGCCAAGGGCCACCAGGTATTGTCCCAGGCAGAGGTGGAAGGTCCAAGGATGAGGACCTTAGTTTTCTCCAAGTTGACCTTTAGGCAGCTGTCCTTCATCCAGGCCGCGACGTCCTTCATTCCTTCTTGGAAGCTGAGTCTGGTGTCTTCGGGGTTCTTTGTGAGGGATAGTATGAGTTGAGCATCGTCGGCGTATGATTCTATGCTGAGTCCATGCTGTCTGACGATGGTGGTGAGGGGGGCCATGTAGATGTTGAAGAGCGTGATGCTGAGTGATGATCCTTGGGGTACCCCGCAGTTGATCTTTGTGGGTTCAAAGATGAAGGGAGGGAATCTGATCCTTTGGGTTCTGCTGGAGAGAAAAGAGTGGGTCCAGTTGAGGGTGGTTCCTCGTATCCTGGCATCGTGAAGTCTGGCTGCGAGTGTGCGGTGTGAGACAGTGTCTAAGGCTGCGGAGTTCGGTGGTGAACCAGCAGCCTTCAGAGGGCGTTGTTCGGCGGGGTGGCGGAGGGGTGCAAGCTTGTTGGCGCAGCTGGTGATCCAGGTGTGAAGTTCATTGGCTGCAGAGTTGGTGTCGATGTGGCGATCGGGGGGGTGGTGGGGGAGGGTGGTGTTGAGGTGTTCCTCTGTAATCTTGCTCCAGTTCCTTCTTGGCGGGTGCGGGGTGGGTTTGGGTGCATTGGTGGTGTTGAAGGTAAAGTATATGCAGTGGTGATCTGTCCAGAGGGGCTGTGTGATATGGCTGAAGTGGTTGTTTGTCCCTCCTGCGAAGATGGGGTCAAGGGTTTGTACTGCTCTGTGAATGGGGGTGGTGAAGAGTTGCCTCAGTCCGAGGTTGGAGAGGTTGTCGAAGAGGGTGGTGAAATCAGGGTCTCTGCAGTTGTCGAGGTGGAAATTCAGGTCTCTAAGTAGGACATAGTCCATGGAGGTGATGGCGTGGGGTGCGATGAGGTCAGTGATGTAGGTTGAGAGGTCCTGGGGGTCTGTAGGCGAAGGTGCCGTGTAGCGTGGTCTTGGGGCTGGTCTGGATCTGGAAGTGGAGGTGTTCAGTGTTTTGGGGTGGGGGTCGTCGGTGCCGGAGGTGTAGAGTTGGAGAGAGGTCTTGTGTCAGATGGCGAGTCCTCCTCCTGGGCGGAGGGGGCCGTCCTTTCGCTGGATCTTGTATCCGTCTGGATGGCTGTGGCGATGTCGGGGCTGGAGGTGACGTTGGTCCAGGTTTCTGTGAAGAAGGCAACATCGGGCGAGAGGGTGTCGATCAGGTCCCAGATTTCTACTGCTTGTCTGTGAAGGGAGCGTACGTTGAGGAGGATGCAGGTCAGGGCTTCAGTGGTGCGGGCATCCAGTGAACCTTCAGTGGCCATGGGGGCACTGTTGATGGTGAAGGATCGTTGGCAGTACCTGCAGGAGAACTGTCTGAGGGTGGTGTTGGGTGCAGATCTTTGGCAGTCGGATTGTTTTCCAGGGTTAAGAGTGTGGAGGGCGTAGGAGTCATATCAGCGGGGCCTCACGGATCCAGGGTTCCTGGCGCTGATCGCTGTCGGGTCGCAGACGGGCGCGGACGGGCTTACCATTAAGTAGGGGAGGGGCAGGGACATGCAGCTGGGAGGTGGGTTATGGCAGGAATCAAAAGCAACAGAATACCACAGCAAAGGGATAAGTGTTAACGGTGCTAAGTAGCAACAATAAGGGCACAATAACAATAAAGAAAGTAAGAGCAAAACAGAGGGATAAAATAAAATGAACATGAAAAGGGGGGTACAGCGTTGAGTATACTACAAGGAGCACAATGCGAGGGAAAAAGAGAAAATACCGGCACAGGCAGCGGCGAGGCGCAGTCTCAAACCCTGTCTGGGTAGGACTGCAGGCAGAGCACAGCACGGCACAGCTGATCTCTAACTGAGTCTGACCCTTTAAAGTAACGTTCGGACCCTAAAATAATAAACCTCAAAAACGCCACATGCGTCAATCCTAGGCTTGGACTATGCTATTAACAACCTAAATGGAACAAAGAGATGATGCTTGCTTTAAGTTGTCCCAGGCCTCAGATTTAAGCTGCCTCAACCTGCTTTCCCTTGCTAGTTTATAAGCTTTCCTCAAGGTATGAACATGCTCTTTAGCTCTAGGTGATACTTTAAGGATGTTACAAAGATTTGTAGAGGTTGGGGAGCATTTCTCATGAAACCACACATGCAGTTTGTCATTTCTTACCGATATCGTGTGAATCAGTTGTGATTTGATGTAGTTTAAAAGGTTACTAAACGCCACAGTTACCTGCATTTGGTTTAAAGATGGATTCAGATGAGATTTCATGTCCTCTTGATTTGCCGCTATAAACTTCATAAAAAAGGTGGTCTCATCAACCTTATCCCATGTT
Organism: Triturus cristatus; assembly: GCF_964204655.1. Classification (NCBI taxonomy): domain Eukaryota; kingdom Metazoa; phylum Chordata; class Amphibia; order Caudata; family Salamandridae; genus Triturus; species Triturus cristatus. The sequence goes on from NC_140590.1 coordinate 1,119,828,023, forward strand.
AAAATAAAACATTATTTCTTGCTAGGGGTAGTTTAGGCATTATAGTGCCATTATCCTGCCATGATAAAGCACAAAAAAGCCTGGCATGATCACTAAATTCAGTAAATTTAATCTGTAACTTACTTAAGCTTGATCTAAGCGTGTCAGAAGAGATAATATAATCTATGAAAAGTAGGGGAACATTTTCCCGTGAGTGAATCTATATTGTGCTGTAGCACGAATTGCTATTTCAATAAAATACTGTTTATAACATTCGCCTGAGGATTATGGTGGAAATGGGAGATATAAACATTCCTATTGTCCACGATTCCACATAAGAAAATAGAATTTCGTGAACATGCCTTGATATTAAAATCTACCAGCCAACTTATATAGGTTTGGGATGAGACTTTACTAGGTCCCCTAGTAGGTTATCTAAATCAAATGCTGGGGTACCTCCTCAGAGTTTAAAAAGTTGTTATTATAGTTATTCACTAATAGTAAATCCCAAATATAGTTGCCTTTAATTATTAAAATATGAAAGTAGGGGGATGTGTTTATAAAACTTAAACCATTAAATACAACCCTGTTAGATATCAATGTAAGTAAGTAGGCCTACCCCCTGCAGAGGACAAAGTGGATGTTTGGAACGATCAATATCTGTTAATAAAAATTGGTACTATCTCCCAAGTTTTTTGCATGCAGATAATATGGAAATCATCCAGGGCAGTGAGCCACTCCTCATTATTCCACTTGCTGTCATAGCCTGCTATATTCCAGGACGAGAGAGTATTAACTAGAATATGTGCACCCGGGATATGTTCCTTGACAGCCTCGTGGGATGGATCCAAGGGGTGGGAACCAATACAACTCAGCTCTTCTGTTTCCCCCTTAGAAGACAATATTACACCATTAGCCTCAGCCCCATCTCTCTCTATTTTGGATAGCCTGTGGGATTTCAGGTTGTTAACCACTTGTCAATCGCAAGAGCTCAGGCCTGATAATGGCGCAAACCTATTCTAAGTACAAAGGTTTGTGTAATTATTTACAATGGTCTGTTACCATTTATGAAACAATCCAAGGCTCTGATTGTGACCTTTTCATATTGAGAACTCTGTGGTTTATAGAAATAACCCAGGGGTGCCGAAAAGACCTTGGCCACTTTCATAGAAGCTAATGGTGGTTGAAAGTAAATCCCTTACGAGTTGTAGTTTAAAACAGTACAATCGCCCTCATAAACCTTACGGGATGGACCAACCCACAGAGTTCTCCTCACCATTATACGATGTTTCTAGATTAAGTGCCCTGACCTGGTATAATTGGATAGCCACTGACCCGATATGTCCATTAGCTGAATGGTAATGGTTTAAGCACTGGAGCATTTACCATAACTAGGACAAGAGGACAGGCTGCTGGTGGAAGGTTTAGAGTTTTGGGTTTGAACTCCCTTTGATTCTGCATGGGTAAGGTTGGTGTAGGTGTGGTTAAGCTCACCAAAACCCTCCAATGGATTATTAATAACTAATCTATCCTCACACGTGGTTAAAGGTAGAAGGCCTGTCAATATTTCATTAAAAGGGCATTGCTGTTAAGGTCAGATCTCCCCCGCCTGGTTCTGTCATACAGTTATACTGTTGTACTGTGGCTATACAAGATGCCTTTTGCAAGGCAAGCCAAGTTTTACCAGTAAATGAGGCCCTGCCAGTCTGGTAGTATGAAGTACTAGCAGGTGGGGGATTATTAGTGGTATGTGTAGATTGATTATTGGAGACGGTAGTATGTATGTGGGCTCTGCTAGAATTTAATAACTCTTGAAGTTTCAATTCACTGTTGTCCATACGTAACAAGATAGGGTGTATGTTAGAAATGGGGGTCTCTAGTTGACAAGAGCTTGCACCTTTGTCCAAGTAGGGACCCTTCTTCTCAGTCAGGATAAGGGAGTTACACTCCTAAAATAACCCCTGCTCATCCCCTTGGTAGCTTGGCATGAACAGTCAGGCTTATCTTAGAGGCAGTGTGTAAAGCATTTGCACATAACCCACAGTAATACAATGTTTAAAAAATATCCAATATTTTTATATACTTAAGACAAGACCAAAAACAATTAAAAAAATCCACAATACAGTACTTTAAAAATAGATAGTTCGCAAGATGTCTTTAAATTGCAAAAATACGTTGAAAACACAGTTCGTACGAGTCTCGCAGTTCCAGCTGATGGTGTCGGTACGTGCCAGCAACAGCGAGAACAGACTCGGTCACAGTACCATTCTTATTGCGGCTCATACGGGGGTGCAAGCCGGTCGTGGCGTCCGTCATCGTTGTGATGCAAGGTTGAAACAGTGAAGGGCGCCGTGTCCTCTCGATGCGGTGCAGGCAGCGGCTCAGCGACGATCGTCCAGATGGCATCGATGAGACCAAAGTATGTGGTGCAGGGTGAGACGATGTTCGATGCAGTGCTGGCAGGTTGCAATGCAGGCGACAGAGCCGGTTGGCGGGAATTGGCATTGGTCGACCCGGACGGCTGAGCGGGACGAGGCGGTCAGGGGTGCTGTGCCAGAGGTGCGCGTGTCGGTGAGATCAGGCCAGCAAAGTGAAGTGAGGTGGTGCGGGCTGCAGTGTCCACAGGTTACAGTGCAAACTGCGGCTGAGTGGGGGTGGCATCGGTCGTCATCATCGGTGAGACCAGGGTTGCGATGCAAGATGCAGACGGTGCTGCTTGTGGTGCCTTCAGGACACAAGACCAGCGACAGAGTCGGTGACAGAGTCGGTAGCGGTTCCCTCTCCTCTGTGGCAACTGAAACAACGGTTCCAGAAGCGGTACCCAGAGGTTGGTGAAGCCTTTGCAGTCCCTGATACTTCTGAACAGGAGGCCAGCTCGATTTCAGGCCATTGGAGATACTCAGCACAAGCAGAGAAAGTTCAGTCCAGTCCTTTCACTGCCCAAGGCAGTAGCAGCAGCTGCAGGCGAACCCAAAAAAGCAACAAGAAAGCAAAGGGGCAGCACTCCTCCTGGCAGCTCTTCTTCTTGGCAGGTTCCTTGATTCCAGCAAGTTCTCTAGTCAAATCTTGAAATATGGTTTACAATTTCTTTGAAGTGGGGTAGGCCCCTTGAGGCACAGAAAATAAAAAAGCACAACTGGCGGTATGTGGGCTGAAAAGATTCAATCGTAGTTATGGAGATATGTCCCATAAACTCCTATTGATGGCCTATAAAGCAATGATTCTCCCGCAACTCCAATACGGTTCAGAAATTTTTTGTATCGATGGTAAAAGCACCTGGGATAAAGAGTAAGGGAAATGTTTAAAATCATTATTGTCCCTTCCAAGCTCTGCAATGATCCAGGCAATTAGACTGGAATCGGGCCTGACATCGTGGAATTTTTAGGTGCAACAAAGTTTACTCCGATTTTGGAATCGTTTAGGACTCGGTGAGGTCACGAAGGTATCTCAATGGTGTATGAAAGAAATTCAAGTTATTGGGCTAAATGGGCAAAAACCGCAAGAAGTAAACTTCCATCCATTTGTGACCACCTGAAGGTGAAAATAGATCTGAAGACATTACAAATCATTAGGTATAAATGGCCGCACACTGCTCGTCATACCAGCAAGTTGCCCCATGGAACTATGGGCGATGTAGTAGCGAAGGCGAGTACGCCTATGCTACGAAGTGTAAGAAATAAGTATGTGTCGCATTAGCCATCCCCGGACACGTGTTTCGAGGTAGTTGCCTCTCGTCAGCAGGGAGTAGGTAATTGTAGAGGGGTGCCGTGTAGACTGCCTGCAATTAAAAATAGGTAAAGTACCTTTCAAGGCGCGCAGGTGCCGGTCAAAGACTCGTCAGTCCGGTAGCTCAGGAGAGCCGTAATGAATTAGGTATAAATGGCCGCACACTGCTCGTCATACCAGCAAGTTGCCCCATGGAACTATGGGCGATGTACTAGCGACGGCGAGTACGCCTATGCTATGAAGTGTAAGAAATAAGTATGTGTCGCATTAGCCATCCCTGGACACGTGTTTCGAGGTAGTTGCCTCTCGTCAGCAGGGAGTAGGTAAGTGTAGAGGGGTGCCGTGTAGACTGCCTGCAATTAAAAATAGGTAAAGTACCTTTCAAGGTGCGCAGGTGCCGGTCAAAGACTCGTCAGTCCGGTAGCTCAGGAGAGCCGTAATGAATTAGGTATAAATGGCCGCACACTGCTCGTCATACCAGCAAGTTGCCCCATGGAACTATGGGCGATGTAGTAGCGACGGCGAGTACGCCAATGCTACGAAGTGTAAGAAATAAGTATGTGTCGCATTAGCCATCCCTGGACACGTGTTTCGAGGTAGTTGCCTCTCGTCAACAGGGAGTAGGTAAGTGTAGAGTGGTGCCGTGTAGACTGCCTGCAATTAAAAATAGGTAAAGGACCTTTCAAGGCGCGCAGGTGCCGGTCAAAGACTCGTCAGTCCGGTAGCTCAGGAGAGCCGTAATGAATTAGGTATTAATGGCCGCACACTGCTCGTCATACCAGCAAGTTGCCCCATGGAACTATGGGCGATGTAGTAGCGACGGCGAGTACGCCTATGCTACGAAGTGTAAGAAATAAGTATGTGTCGCATTAGCCATCCCTGGACACGTGTTTCGAGGTAGTTGCCTCTCGTCAGCAGGGAGTAGGTAAGTGTAGAGGGGTGCCGTGTAGACTGCCTGCAATTAAAAATAGGTAAAGTACCTTTCAAGGCGCGCAGGTGCCGGTCAAAGACTCGTCAGTCCGGTAGCTCAGGAGAGCCGTAATGAATTAGGTATAAATGGCCGCACACTGCTCGTCATACCAGCAAGTTGCCCCATGGAACTATGGGCGATGTAGTAGCGACGGCGAGTACGCCTATGCTACGAAGTGTAAGAAAAAAGTATGTGTCGCATTAGCCATCCCTGGACACGTGTTTCGAGGTAGTTGCCTCTCGTCAGCAGGGAGTAGGTAAGTGTAGAGGGGTGCTGTGTAGACTGCCTGCAATTAAAAATAGGTAAAGTACCTTTCAAGGCGCGCAGGTGCCGGTCAAAGACTCGTCAGTCCGGTAGCTCAGGAGAGCCGTAATGAATTAGGTATAAATGGCCGCACACTGCTCGTCATACCAGCAAGTTGCCCCATGGAACTATGGGCGATGTAGTAGCGACGGCGAGTACGCCTATGCTACGAAGTGTAAGAAATAAGTATGTGTCGCATTAGCCATCCCTGGACACGTGTTTCGAGGTAGTTGCCTCTCGTCAGCAGGGAGTAGGTAAGTGTAGAGGGGTGCCGTGTAGACTGCCTGCAATTAAAAATAGGTAAAGTACCTTTCAAGGCGCGCAGGTGCCGGTCAAAGACTCGTCAGTCCGGTAGCTCAGGAGAGCCGTAATGAATTAGGTATAAATGGCCGCACACTGCTCGTCATACCAGCAAGTTGCCCCATGGAACTATGGGCGATGTAGTAGCGACGGTGAGTACGCCTATGCTACGAAGTGTAAGAAATAAGTATGTGTCGCATTAGCCATCCCTGGACATGTGTTTCGAGGTAGTTGCCTCTCGTCAGCAGGGAGTAGGTAAGTGTAGAGGGGTGCCGTGTAGACTGCCTGCAATTAAAAATAGGTAAAGTACCTTTCAAGGCGCGCAGGTGCCGGTCAAAGACTCGTCGGTCCGGTAGCTCAGGAGAGCCGTAATGAATTAGGTATAAATGGCCGCACACTGCTCGTCATACCAGCAAGTTGCCCCATGGAACTATGGGCGATGTAGTAGCGACGGCGAGTACGCCTATGCTACGAAGTGTAAGAAATAAGTATGTGTCGCATTAGCCATCCCTGGACACGTGTTTCGAGGTAGTTGCCTCTCGTCAGCAGGGAGTAGGTAAGTGTAGAGGGGTGCCGTGTAGACTGTCTGCAATTAAAAATAGGTAAAGTACCTTTCAAGGTGCGCAGGTGCCGGTCAAAGACTCGTCAGTCCGGTAGCTCAGGAGAGCCGTAATGAATTAGGTATAAATGGCCACACACTGCTCGTCATACCAGCCGCTGTCACTACATCCTCCAGAATCCTATGGGGCTATTTGCTAGTATGACGAGCGGTGTGCGACCCACCTCGCATTTTGTATTTAAAGCTCCCTGAGCCATGGGTTGACGAGCCCGGATCCCGCACCCGCGCGCCGTGAGAGGTACTATACCTGATAATTTTTTGGCAGTCTACTTGGCACCCCGCATACTTACCTGCTCCCTGCTGATGAGAGGCAATTACCTCAAAACACGTGTCCAGGGATGGCATTTTAACGATATACTTGTGGCATAGGTGTACCCGCCGCTGTCACTACATCCTCCAGAATCCTATGGGGCTATTTGCTAGTATGACGAGCGGTGTGCGACCCACCTCGCATTTTGTATTTAAAGCTCCCTGAGCCATGGGTTGACGAGCCCGGATCCCGCACCCGCGCGCCGTGAGAGGTACTATACCTGATAATTTTTTGGCAGTCTACTTGGCACCCCGCATACTTACCTGCTCCCTGCTGATGAGAGGCAATTACCTCGAAACACGTGTCCAGGGATGGCATTTTAACGATATACTCGTGGCATAGGTGTACCCGCCACTGTCACTACATCCTCCAGAATCCTATGGGGCTATTTGCTAGTATGACGAGCGGTGTGCGACCCACCTCGCATTTTACATTACAAATCATTGTAATAAAGAGTGTTCTTAAAATGCAGGGAAAAGAATTGTCTGGAGCAATAGACCGGGAGAATCTGAGTAAGAAAGACTCGGTAAAATTTATGAGCAATAGCTGGGAGAAAGACATAAGCTATCCTTACTTAGACATATTACTGATTTGATGGTTAAGAATGGAAGTTCTTGGGATAAGAATTGGTATTAATCCGGCTGTAACAAATAGTGCAATAAAATCTAAACTAATGCAACCTGATGGTAAATGCATGTGTAAGATTGGGATGAAATGTAACATTCTACACATTTTATTGGATTGTTGAAACGTTTTAAATTTACGTAAATTATTTCTTCTCCCGATCTTTTTAAAGTATAATGTAAAGGAGTGCTTGCAAGCGTGGGAGCTTCTTGCGAATATGGAAAATCTAGATATCGTGTTAGCCATTGGGAAATATATGCAGGGTGTATATAAGTTCCCTACTTCATTAGAGGCTTAAGTGCAGAAAAGCGTATCACAATCTAAAATGAAATATTATTGTGTTTTAAAACTGTTTGGAATGAACTTTTAAGGAAAATATGATTTTTAATGTTAGGAATAAGATTTTATAATGTGCAAACATTTTAAATGACAATGTACGAGTTGTGGTTTAAGGTCCAAATGGTTTAAAAAAACTTTATGTTTGCACTGAAGTTCTCTAGTCTTGGGGTTTGGGCCAGAAAATGTATACTAGCAAATCCTTTGTCCTCTGAAGGCAGAGGGGCCTGTACCTAGTTCAAAACAGTTCTTGGTGCATTCTGCCAGTGTGCACATTCTTCCTTTATCAGTGTGGCCCAGGGTCATCAGACGCACCACAGGAGGTGGAACCAGCATTGTGGAAGGCAGGCACAGCCCTATTCAGACCCAGGTGCTACTCATCCCACCTATCTATGTTTAGATATGTCTATTCAGTCCTGTGCTGACTTACCCTGTCTCCTGGAGTCTCCCCCAGCCCCTGTCATTCACAAACCAGACAGACAATACACAAGCTAGAAGAGGCAGGTTGGGTGATTAGGTTAGATAATACCTACTTTCTAAAACTGGTATCTTCAAAAACAGAATGTTAAAACCAACTTCACTTAAAGATGTATTTTATCATTCTGAGTTCAGGCATACTAAACTCTAATTCCTACCATGTTCGCTGGGTCAGTTAGGATTATAGGATGTTATAATCAAACTGCCCACTCTGGCCTATGTGATACAGGTAGCTTTGCTATAGTGAAAAACGAAGTAGGCTGTAATTCACTATCAGGCCATGCCACTCACACCAGGGCAAGTCCTACCTTTCACATACAATATACCCTGCCCACAGGAGTACCGTGGGCCTACCTTAGGGGTGACTAACATGTATAAAAGGGAAAGTTTAGGGACTTGGAAGTGTGTGCACTTGCCAAGTCGACATGGCAGCCCCAGGCTGCACACAGACTCTGCAATGGCAGGCCAGAGTTATACTTTTTGGGCTGCTTGCGTGGGTGGCACAATCCAGTGCTGCAGCCCACCAACAGCATTTCATTTATAGGCCCTGGCACTCGCATTGCACTTTACTAGGGACTGACACATAAATCAAATAGGCCAATCATGGAAATTCAAGATTGTCCACTCCAGGCTCTAAACTAATCTGTATATGTGTTGATTTCCTTGGTTTATTTGGTTTTGAGGAGGAAGGTTCTTTATAAGGACCTTTGTTCCTCTTGACACTTGTGGTCAGTAAAGAGATAGACTTCTCTACAATGGGAAAACTAAGAGAAATGGGGGTGTCTTTGGAGACTGCTGATGCACTTAATGGCGAGCTACTGCATTCTAATACACCCTGGGTTACAGTGTTAACATTAGGCTCAGTAACTATGACAGCACACATACCTTCAGTCCCGTCATAAGCACCATCCCCCAAAGAGAGTCTTCGCTCTCCAAGGTGATTTCTATAGAAATTGCGTTACTTGCTTTAGTTAAAAATTAGTCAAGAAGGGATATGGTTACCCCTGGGTTTGATGCAGTGATTATCTTCTTCTTGCCCATCACGATCCTGGTGTCAAACACGGCACTGGGCAGGTCGGTTGCCAGGAGTTAGAGAGGTGGCCCAGACCAACCTCTTCCGGGCTCCAACAGGCATGGACTGGCCCACCCTTGGCCCAGGCTTTGCGCGGGCGCGTCCCCAAATGCGCCACATGGCACGGGACGTTGAAGAACCAGAACCTTTTGGACCTGGCGGCGCAGGGTATGCCTTAATCTCCTGGGTTCTCCTGCTTCAGCTAACAGAGACACGGGGACACTCTGTCGGCGTAAAAGATCAGATTTTATTAGCTGCAGCTAGTACAGTTGTCCTAGAAGTACACACTGTATGTTCTCAGGAGACTGCCACTTCACTCCGTGGTGCACAATCTTATATAGTACATAGATAACATATACATTAACAAAGAACACACCTAAAACATACATAGAGGACCAATAAGGTAAGGATAAAGACAGAACATGTCCAATAGGAAAGATTGAAAAACAAAGATATCGAGTAACTTGAAGAAGCCTCTCCTTCAACGGTGTTTGCCATCCCTCCCACAGGTTAAGGAATTAACATGTTTGTAACTGGTTTGCAGGTGGCGAGATACGTTTGTGTGTTTTGGAGAACAGTTGTGAAACAAGAGCAGAGGACAGCGAAGGCCAGAAGATAAGATAAAGTCAGGAGAGAATAGTGTGAACCAACAGATAGTTAAGAAAGGGATTAGAAGAACCAGACAGGGATTAGTTAACTCGGCCAGTCTCTAACACCAGCTTCGTAAACAGAGGCACAAGTCTATTTTGACACAATATTGCAGGAAAAGCAGAAAATACTTTGTTCGTCGTGCTGCCTGAGTGAGGGCAACACAAAATGGCGGCAGAGCACAAAATGGCGGCTCAAAGCGATCGCAAATCGAATTTCCTTAAACCCTCCTTTTGCCAGAACTCAGGCAAGATACATAGACTCACGTCAATCTGAGTCGATGTTGATGGCCATGAGATCATCAAGCTGTTGCTGTAACATAATTCTAATATTCTCTGTTCTTTGTGCCTTGGGTTTTGAGATGCACATAGTAGCACAAAGGTCGCAGATGGCGGGACCAGAGTGCATACAAAGACAACAAGAGAATACGATGGCTAAAACCATACCAAGGAATGTTAGTACTTTCCAACCCGATTTGGACAGTAGTCCCCAAAACCATCCCAATAACGACCAATCTCCTTCGTCCTGATGAATCGACTCAGAGATTATATGTAATTTAGAGATGGCCTGGTATACTGTCGGAGCGTCATCAGGTATATAAATACAGCATCTCGATTTGATCAATTTGCAGACTCCACCACGATCTGCAAGAATAACATCTAGGGCAACTCGGTTCTGTAAAGTCATAAGACGATCCGCCTGTAGTTCCGCTGTAATATTACTTAAAGCTCCTACAGTGATGTCTATGGTAGTCTCTACAACACGAACCAGTTGCCTCATATTCCTGCTGTTTGCCATAGGACCCCAAAAAGGAAGAAATCCCTTTAGGAAGTCTCCTCCCTCTTGACCTGCTGTGTCTCTGGAATCAATAATTCCTCTGCCATATCTGTTTTTATGAAAATTTGAAGAAGCGGTGTATGTAGGGGGAAGAAGAAAAGCTATATAGCAAGTTCCAGAAAAACCAGTCGGCAACCACGTATAGGCTCTCATGACAGATGAAATACGTACCCTGAGACGGTACTAATGGCGGCGAATGCTGAGAGGAGTGGAGATTTTCCTTGTTTAACCTTATCACTAAGACTTGTGGTGTAATGAGTGACATTCCAATTAGCGTATGCTTTTCTCTCATCAACAGGAATTTTGCTATTTTCCATGATTTTAGCCATAGCTACCATTCCCTTTATCAATGAACTATGACAAAAATCTGGTCCACCAATATAAGAACTGACAGGTCGTTTAAATCGGCTTTGATAGGCGTTAGAGAAAATTACAAAATAAGCCCAAGCGGAACCTTCATAAGAGAATGGAAGGACTAAATATGGCATCCCTTTTTCTGTGGTATGAGGCATTAATCCACACACCCAACAATCGGTTGTATTAATTACTAATTGGTGTTGGTGTAATAATTGAATAAACAAATTATTGTAATATTCGATTCTTCTTGCGAGTTCATGTTGAGGAAGTGTATGAAAGAGATGCGGAGAGATAGTGGAATAAGAAGGCACAGTAACAGAAGAAGGGACAACTTTTTGCTGCATAGCATAAACAATCAAACCTATACATGCCAATAGAATACACAATAATATGAAAACACATAAAGTTATACTACAACGATTGAATATTATTTTACAATGATTATTCTTCATTATGTTCCTTTTTTCTTTTTTGCCTAATGTAGTTTCCATCTTCTAAATGGATGTTCACGGCAATCTTCCTTAATCACTTGATTACGATTATCTGCCGTCCTATGACACTGCAAGTCCTGCAGGCCTATTGCCACGACTCAGGTCACAACCAAGACTCCTACCATGACCCTGCAACCGGGATAGAAACTACATAGAAGAGAGATTCTCAAATGTTCTTCTTTAGTCTGGGTCTCAAATCGTAATGTGTTTTATCAGGTACAGTCTGATCCTGAAACAGTGTTCGAGGGTTTGTGGTGTTCAAACGAAAATGTGATGGTACAGCTTCTTGGAGAATGTCGTCGTTTTCTTTCTCCGACAATGTTCCAGTCAAACGTGCATCACTAAAGGGTACAAATCGGGGAACCTTCTCACTTTCAGAGTCACTTATACCCTTACGGACCCACTGATCAAAGGGCAAAGGCAAAGGAACCTTTCCACCTACTCAATTCTTTCTCTGTAGCCTCTTCTTGAATTGATTTCACACTTTCTACTGTATCCTCATACATTCCTCTTTCTCTGACCCAATTTGCAGGACCTGCAACATACATGTGACTTGTAGCATCTCTGGCTGTCTTTTTCGCTACCTCATCCGCAAATGCTTTCTCGCGACCAACATCGTCAGTAATCTTCTTGTGCGCACTACACTTCACAATTGCTATTTGGGTAGGCAAAGCAAGTGACTCAAGAAGATCAGTCACCAACTGACCATGTTGTATCTTAGTGCCGTGGGAAGTAAGGAATCCCCTTTCTTTCCACAAACGTCCAAAATTGAACGCCACCCCAAAAGCATACTGACTGTCGGTGTACACGTTCACTCTTTTTCCTTTGGATAACACACACGCTCTGGTTAGGGCTATCAGTTCAGCTTCCTGGGCTGAGTTATGTCTGATGCGTGCTGTTTCCATGACTGTATGCAAGGTAGTAACAGCATAGGCTGAAGTTACTTCTCCATTAGGAAGCTTAAAACAAGAACCATCTACCCATAGCGTTCCATCCGGATTCACTAATGGCGTATATGTTAGGTCAATTCTACCTTTTGTCTCTTCCTCAGTACGAAAGAAACAATCATGCTGCTCCTGAACACCTTTGTCTTCTGGAAGAGGCAACAGAGTAGCTGGAATTAAAGTATTACATCGTTTGATATGCACGTGACTAGCCAAAAGTGTCAGCTCATATCCAGTCAAACGAGCACTCGTAAGGTGCTGTGTTTTTGTTCTGTTTAGCAAAGTATACACTGCATGTGGCACCATAACAATGAGAGTATTATCTAGCACCACTCCAGCAGACTGTCGAATAGAAATTGCTGCTGCTGCTGTCGCTTTAAGACAACTAGGCAATGCTTTAGCTACTGAATCTAACGTAGCCGAAAAATAGGCACATGGCCGCTGTTTATCTCCAAATCGCTGCGTTAAAACTGACAACGCACAACCTTCTCTTTCATGAACGTAGAGTGTAAAAGGCTTACTGTAATCAGGAGTACCTAGTACAGGAGCAGAACACAGAGCAGCACGTAAGTCAGTAAAACTACTCTAACACTCGTCAGTCCATGGAAGGGGCTGAGGCGTATCTTTCAAAGTAAGTGCCAACAAAGGTTTGGCCAACAGAGAGAAGTTAGGGATCCACTGCCTACAATAGGAAGTAATGCCCAGGAAGGCACGTACCTCTCTTTGTGTGGATGGCACAAACATTTGCGCAATAGCTTGGATACGTTCTGGGGTTAATCGTCCTACCTCCTTTGATAAGAGATGACCCAAGTAGGTAACCTCTTGGCGAACATATTGTAGCTTAGAAGGTGAAACCTTATGATTGAGATCGGATAAGTGTCGCAACAATGCAACCGTCACATTCTTACATAGATCCTCTGAATCAGCAGCGATTAGCAAATCGTCCATGTACTGAATGAGAGCAGCACCAGACGGCAAAGAGAAAGCATCGAGATGACATTTCAAAGCTTGACTGTAAATAGAGGGACTTTCACAATAGCCTTGAGGTGCGTGCTTAAACCGGAAGCTTCGGCCTCCAAGAGAGAAGCCAAAAATATCCCTACTTTCTTCAGCAATGGGAATACTAAAGAAATCATTTTTCAGATCGATAACAGAAAACCAAACCGCTGTAGAAGGTACCATCGTCAACAGCGCAGTGATATCTGGGACAACAGAAAATTGTGGTACAACAATTTTGTTTACCTCCCGAAGATCAATTACAAAGCGATAAGCAGGAGGCTGAGAAGGATCAGTGCGTTTAAGAACAGGAAGAATAGGGCTATTACATATGTTACCTCTCATTTCCTCGACCACATCTTTCCGAATCAAGTCATGAATGATTTCCAAAAGTGCTTTTTCACCTTCAGTGGAAATTCTATATTGAGGAACACGTGGTAATTCAACATTGGGCTTGAGAGTGACAACATATGGTGGAATCTCGAGACAACCAACATCATTTGGACCCGTAGCCCAAAGCGTTGTAGGAAGAGAGAGCAATTCAGGAGGAAATTGATTTTTAGACAAGTACATTGGAGAAGTCAGTTTCTGTCCTAAAGTGAGATATACACCAGAAGAAGAACAATATATCGTTGCATGCAATCTTTTCAATAGATCCAAGCCCAATAGGTTCTCACCGCAACCATTCGTTAAGAGAAGCGGAACTTCTAAATCATAAGGGCCAATTGAAATTGGCAAAGGGCAAGAAACCGGATTACGAACTGGGGCGCCAGAAAAACCTACAGATACATTTGTTAAGCCAGACAAAGGTGCCCCAGGGAGTTTTGAATGAATGATAGAACTTCTCATCGCACCAGTATCTAAAAGAAATGGCTCTGAAACACCCATTGTAGTGACATTAACATAAGGTCCATTCTGATCTACTGGAATCGACACAACTCCCTTACTTTGTCCATGGCTGTCCTAGTTAGCATGAAGACTTTCATTCCCGTCTTCAATGTAATAATCCTCATTGTAATACTGTGTAGACCGAGCGTTTTGCTGATCAAAGTAGTTCACGGAATTGGAGGGAGGAAGGGAACGCTGTTCTTGGGTCAACATACCTCAACCTCTACCTCTGTTTGCTGACTGTAGGCCAGCACGACCTCGTGGAGCAAATAGTGTCCCATTACGCTGCAATAAAACCGGACAACTATTCTTGAAATGACCTTCCTCTCTACAATAGGCACATTGATTAGGACCTAACAAAGGTCACGGAATATATGGCTCAGGCTTTTGATACACCCTCTGAAACTGTGGAGGCTGTTGAAACTGGGGCTGAGCATAACGAGGTGGATAAGCCTGTTGCAAGAGAACCTTCGTTTTCAATTCTTTAGTCTTTTTCTCTTGCTTATCTTTTTCTTCTTTATCTCTATTTTCAAAATATTGAGCAGTAGCCAATATCTGAGCTGAAGAAGAAACAGCCCATGAACTTTCGGAGTCTTTCAGCTTATGCGACAGCTCGGGAAGCAAATTAAATACGAACTTATCTACAAATAACCGCTGTCCACCCTCCGTAGTCATGTCCTGACCACTGTGGTCAATGAATGTCTCCTCGAAACGAGTGAAGAAATCGGAGACACTCTCATCTTTCTTCTGCTTACACGCGGCTAGTTTATCCCAGTTAACTCTAAAGGCAGGCATCATCCTTTTCATTAATGTAATAATCCTACCAGGGAGTTCTGAAATCAAAGCCTCAGGCTTCGCACCACCCACTTGGTTTCTATCTGCGGCAATTATAGCATCCCAGTCTCCACCTAATTCTTGGGCATGATTCTCTTTACGAATCCTAGCCCATAATGCTTGTGGAACTACATTCCCCATCAACATATCAATATCTGCTAAATTCATGATGCAGGCTTCAACAGTTTGTGACAATTCTTTATAATAACCTGCAGGGTTTTTACGAGGATCCGGTAGAGACTGTTTAAGGGCTAAAACCTCAGATATTTTCCAGGGGACATGTACCCATATTTGCTGGAAGTGAGCAGGAATAGGTGGATTACCACCTGCTCCTGGAAACTCTTCTCTCCATACCGGAGGAACCTCTCTCATTGGATAATTTTTCAGCGTCAACCTAACTGAAGGATCGGAATCTAGAAAAGTCTGTGAGGAAAATAAGGTTCTATAGGAAACAAGTGTCTTTACAGCGTCCTCAACCTTAGAACCCACAATGAGTCCCTTATCAAAATCAGCCTGAATATCTAACAGACCCTGAGGAACTGAACCCAAGTCCATATCCTCCCATCCTTTAATAAGAGTATCACACATAGTATTGAAAACATATCTCTGCGTAGGCGCATTCCACTGTGAGAAGGTAGGCAAAATGTCGGGTACACTATACCGAGGACCTTTCTCAATCCATTTACGAGCGAGAGAGTCCAACTTTTCTCGTTCTTCGGAAGCTGGGAACTGACTACGAGATTGTCTTCAAGAAAAAGCCGGAGACACATTTAATGCCTCAAAGAAAGGAGATAAAAGACCAGAGACCGTTTCCGTGAGTCGTTTACGCATAGACGGAGAATTGGACATAAGGATAGGGGACAAGCTATTAGGCGAACTAACGGAAGGGAAATCAGTAATTACCGGAGGAGCGGAAGGCGTAGAAGATGAAGGTAAAGGAGTCGAAGGCAAAGCTGGCAAAGGCGGCAATACTTGAGGGGGCAAATGTGGAAGAGCCGGAGCAGGCGGAGGAGCAACTGGCGGCTGAACAGGCTGTAACAATGGGGGTGCATTAGCACCTTGTACATAGGGCGGAGGCAATCTCAATAGGTGAGACATTAAGGAATCCTCTTCTAAATCCTTTCTTTTATCAGAGGGGGAAGCTGGCAACATCGGATAGCATTTATCTATCGCCATACGATACTGTCTCTCTGAAATTTCCTTCGTATTATAAACTTCATCATCTTTGAACTGTTGAGCAGCCTGTATAATCGTCATACCCTGTGCTTTCTTATCTCGTTTTTCTTGCTAAATTTTTCTCTGTTTGGCTTCCTTACGCCAAAGGCGGAAAGAGTCAAACATTGCCGGCTGGGCTTTCCTTTTGAATAAAATAGTTTCCAAATTATCTAGAATGTCAGGCTCAAAGCTACCATTTTCTGGCCATTTTAAAACACCATCATTCTTCGTGTATCGGATCCATGCCTCGTTAAAGGCAATGGGGCCAACACCATGTTTAGAATAGAGCTCATAAGTGGGAGTTCCAACCGAAGGAATCGGACAAGAGTCCTCCAGCCGGGAATCCCTATTACAACCAAAACAACAAAGTTTCTCAAACTTAGTCAGACCAGGCATCGTTATTTCACTGGACTGTTCACAAACATCAAGGGGGTTAAATCAATTAAACCAGCACAAATGAACTTACCCCTCGGCTTCGGTTATTGCAATACCCGAATCAAAGACCCAAAGAACCTAAGAACCAAAGAACCAAAGAACCAAAGGACCAAAGAACCAAATGTGGGAGCGACCCACCAATACTTAACTAAGATGTCTTCTTACAACAACAGAGGCCCCGTCTATCGTCTCGCTTTACCATACATCACCAAAAAGAGGGCCAAGGCAGGGCGGCAGTCAGGGCAGCAGTCGTCAGTAGCCGTCAGGAAGGAGTAACCGCGCTGCAAAAGACCTTCGGACCACTTTCGACATACAGGGGTTGCTTGACGTGGCTCGCGATTCCTCCAGAATGTTCTTGCGGGGTTCCTCACAACCTTCAGGCAGAACCACTACCTCTGAAGCCGCCCTACATTGGGCGTCAGTTGAAGAACCAGAACCTTTTGGACCTGGCGGTGCAGGGTACGCCTTAATCGCCTGGGTTCTCCTGCTTCAGCTAACAGAGACACGGGGACACTCTGTCGGCGTAAAAGATCAGATTTTATTAGCTGAGCTAGTACAGTTGTCCTAGAAGTACACACGGTATGTTCTCAGGAGACTGCCACTTCACTCCGTGGCGCACAATCTTATATAGTACATAGATAACATAGACATTAACAAAGAACACACCTAAAACATACATAGAGGACCAATAAGGTAAGGTTAAAGACAGAACATGTCCAATAGGAAAGATTGAAAAACAAAGATATCGAGTAACTCGAAGAAGCCTCTCCTCCAACGGTGTTTGCCATCCCTCCCATAGGTTAAGGTATTAACATGTTTGTAACTGGTTTGCAGGTGGCGAGATACGTTTGTGTGTTTTGAAGGACAGTTGTGAAACAAGAGAATACGGGCAGAGGACAGCGAAGGCCAGAAGATAAGATAAAGTCAGGAGAGAATAGTGTGAACCAACAGATAGTTAAGACAGGGATTAGAAGAACCAGACAGGGATTAGTGTACTCGGCCAGTCTCTAACACCAGCTTCGTAAACAGAGGCACAAGGCTATTTTGACACAATATTGCAGGAAAAGCATAAAAGACTTTGTTCGTCGTGCTGCCTGAGTGAGGGCAACACAAAATGGCGGCAGAGCACAAAATGGCAGCTCAATACGATCGCGATCGCAAATCGAATTTCCTCAACTGCGTTGCACTTTTATGTACAAGTCCAAGAAACTGTGGCAGGAGGTGATGGGAGTTTTAGTCCTCTAGCCAGCGGTGCTTGGTGGTGCACGGCTCTCGCCTCAGCTGGAACTGGCAGACAGGTACAAGTAAGTGGGGGATCATGTCACCCTTTCATGTGTGAATCCAGGAAACAGTGGCAAGAGGTGATGGGAGTTTTAGTCCTCTAGCTAGCGGTGCTTGGTGGTGCAAGGCTCTCCCCTCAGCTGGAACTGGCAGTCAGGTACAAGTAAGTGGGGGACCGCTTTGTACTTTCATGCACGAGTCAAGGAAAAGTGGCAGGAGGTGATGAGAGTTGTAGTCCTCTCCCCAGCAGTGCATGGTGGTGCACTGCTCTCGCCTCAGCTGAAACTTGTGAGTACAGGACCATGTCACGCTTTTATGTGTGAGTCCAGAAAATATGGCAGGAGGTAATGGGAGTTGCAGTCCTCTCCCCAGCGGTGCTTGGTGGTGCTTAGCTGTCCCCTCAGCTGGAACTTTGTAGTGATTTTCAAATAAAAAAGGGAATGTGTAAAGGACCACATGCATGTCTGCACTGTGTTGTCAGCATACATCCCATTATACAGTCCATCTACTGGTAGGGTTACCCCTACTGGCTTACAAAAAATCTGTCACACATGCTTCATAGTTAGAGAATACCACTGTAGATAGGTTGTTGAAGAGGATAACTGCTGCAGGTTTGGCAATGACTGTAAGAATGCTTCTCTGCTCCTTCAAGTTAAGTAAGATAGGATGCTAACAAGAGTAAATGCCACTAGAGTGCCTATCATTGAACTCCACAAACACTACTCCTCACAGGGAGTCATAAGTGCAACTAGCTCTCGTTGCATGATCAACAATTGAAATTCTATAACAAATGACACTAAGGGGCTGATTTCGCACCTCCGTAGGATGTGACCGAACACTGTTCAGTCGCATTCCTTTATTTCACTATGGGAGCATTCATTATGGCTGCAAACCGGCCATAATGCATGTTCCCATAGTGACATGAGAGGTGCTGTTCATCCCTGCACCCCTTGGTAAGCTCCTCATTGTGCCTGTCACAAGGTGCAGGGATCAAGAGCAAGGCACCATAGGTGCACCCTCAGCCTCCAACAAGAGGCCGTGTACCAAGGGGGGCCCTGCTGGGGGCCATCAAACATGCTTTCCAACATGGTTTCCATGTCAGACAGGCCATCATGAAAACCATGTCAGAAATGTGCACCGTAATTTCCAGAGCGGAAAAGCCTGCCCTTGAGATTACTGGCTGGCTTCCAACTGGAATCCAGCCAGAATGACTAGACAAATTCCTTTCCAACCACCTCCATCATAATGTAATGAGGTGGTCAGAAAGGAAACCTCACGGCCCATTACGATGCGGCCACAAAGGAGCCTTTACGGGCCGCATCATAATCAGCCCCTCTGTATTCAGCCACAATCTTACTAATAAAATAAATTGATTTCCTCGCATGGTCTTTCACTAAACTTAAAATGTAATAGTCTTTTGAATTTATTGAATTCAGTACTCATACTTTAGTTATTTGATATTTAAGAGTAAGTATTTTCTCAGTTCACAAGGAACAGGATTTATGGTTTTCATTAATAAACTGAAAAAAACAAAAAGATTGATACTTGTTAATAACCCTCCACAATAAAGGAATCACTCTATGTAGAGGTGAATTAAGATCACCACCATTCCTCAGCTCTATCAGTAAACTAATGTCCTAAATTCCGGGTACTTGTTGTATCCTACCTAGATCGTACCCTTGATAAAATAGGTGTAATTCCCCTTTTCTACACCAAACTACGGCATATGTATTTTATTGCATGCACGTTTTAGGTGTGTGTGTGCATCTCAGAGTTTCCTTTCCTTCCTAGTTTGTCTCCAACTTTTACTTTATACAAAATGGAGCAAAGAAGTGGCATGTGAGGCCACAGTGAAGGGTATCTGGCTGTTGACTTGTCTCTATAATCAGTCTCATGAGGAGTGTAATATTTCTCTATTTATTAGTCATTATTCAGAGTTATTTTATTATAATATCTTAATAATGTACCTTTTGAGAAGAATCGTTCTTAGTTTTCAACATCTTATGAATTGTATTATATGGACTGATTACCCCACCATTAATAACACTTTTCAAAGGTCTCACAGGCCCAATGGGCTTCTTCATACATTTCTGTAGTTCTAATATGTCACAATCTGATATTATAGGCGGTATCCAGGAAGGATACAATATGGGTTTTCTCACTTTTGAAGCTTCTGTTGTGGTGACCTCAATCATAATGGTTAAGAGGTACTTTTCCATTCCTTAAACGTGTTGAAAATGTGGTTTACATTATAATAACCTAACTAATATTTTGACATTCTCAAAATTGTTGATACTGGCTGCAAATGAAGGGTAGTGAATATCTTGTACCAATGTTGGTCTAATATTTCTTTTTTTACTGTGAAAACAAATGCAAGAAGAGAAATTTGGGATGACTCACTCTTCAGCTTTTAGTCAATTGCTTTACAGTTGAAATAATTGTAAGTCACCACATCACTCTTAACGTCTGCACGGTCACAGGGCAAACACCATACCTCTTTCTTTCAATGTGCCGAAGATGAAACCTTTGCTGCAACAGAATGTTTCAACTAGGAAAATAATATGAAACCAATTCAAACATGTTTTTAAAGTAGTCAAAAGAATATGTATCTTTCTCATTTGATTATAAGTAACTACAACAAAAGTGTGAACATTAGAATGACCTCTCTATGATGAATATGATGCAGTTGTATTCTCTGAGCTGTCACAAACATTACGGCTGTTATTATTCAAGCAAGATCCTCACATTCAATGGCCATATTCTTTACCTTGCTCTCTTCCACAGAACAAAATGAGAGTACTCCTTGGACCAGGGTCTACAGCCTCAATGCAAAAAACATGGCCTCTGCCTATGTGCTTGGCCCGGCCAGGGTGTCTCTCAAACCAGCATTGCATGACCTGTGTCCATGCAGAATGTTTTCAAGGTCTTGGTTCAATGTTCTTGACTCTGGGGCTGCACCAGCTACCTTCCAATCAGATCAAGCTGTGCAAGGCCTTCAGTTTTCTTCAATATTACTTTTTTATTCAGTCATGTGTATTATGCCCAAAGTATGTTTGACATTGCATCCAATTCAAGTGCCCACAAAACTCATGATTTTACAGACCACAGATTTTGTAACTCACACACTCTTCATGATAGTACACTCTCCTTTGTGGAGCAGTGATATATAAGTACTCTTCAGCATATGAGGCTCTGTGTCAAATGAGATTAAGTTATTATGGAATGTTTCAAAACTCCATGGAATTATGGAATTAACAAGCACTTTTCCAAAGTCATCTGATATTTAATTGACCAAAGGTGGGTCAAAACAAGTGCTAATAATAAAATAAATTATCATTTAGTACACAATCCAAAATTGTAAAGGCAGTGAGTATCGATGCTCAAACTCGTATTTTGTGATACAACACATTGCCTTACAGAGAAAATGCTGGGAATGGTTGCTGTTGGTGAAAGCGTAATCCAGCATTGTGTTCATTGTGAGCATAGGGTCCAGTTGTTTTGACAGATTTGCAGTGACAAGTATCATATATGTCAGAAATCCTTGATAAAAAATGGAAGTCTCATTGCAATTTAAATTGAGCTTAAAAATAGTTCTCTGTCAGTGCAATCTGGAAACATTTTGGACATTGATGGCAGGCATGCTTGAAATGTTTACATTGTATTTGAGGAAACAGACCTTAGATTTGCTTAGCAAATGATTTTATGTTTTATATTGTTTGGATGATGCCTGTTACAGTTTGGCTAATGGTTCTTGGACCCATTTGTTTAACCCCTTCGCTGCTGCGGACATTCCGCTGCAGCGCTGGGGGGGGCAGGGGGGCAGCGCGGTGGGCCTGTGCTCATGACGGAGCCGCTCCGTCATGAGCCACAGTTGAGCTGTGCTCATGACGGAACGGTTCCGTCATGACTCCGCCCATTTGCGTTGTCGCCCCGCACAGGCGGGGAAACAGCGCCGCGCAGGCGGAGCGGCCGCCAACAGGATTGTCATGACGGAACCGTTCCGTCATGAGCACATGCCAACCGTGGCTCATGACGGAACGGTTCCGTCATGAGCGGGGAAGGGGTTAAAAGGCTTGAGGTTTAGTGTCTTACTAGGAAGGTTTTGCATTTTACATTACAGTTCATCTGGAGTATATGTCTGTTGATGGCTCTGGATACATTTAAACATATAATTTAGAGTAATGGAGCTGGAGCCATGCCTTAAATCTCTGGTGTACTTGAAAACCAAACTCACGGCTCTCCAACACCCATTTGGAGATGGCAGGAGTGCCAAAGTTAGACTGGTGTTGACTCAGCTGTGTCCAGTGGCCAAATGTCTGACTTGACAGACTGTCCGGAATTAAGCAGAACAAACTTAACACCCACTAAGCAATATTATGCATCTTCTGAGGAGTTGCCACACTGGTGGCTCCACTAAAGACTCAAATATCTAACAATGGTTGGCTTGGATCTCTACATTTGAAGTGCAGCCTTTTGCCTAGGGAGAGAAAGCCATCACCTGCCTAAGTCCAAATGGCACCCTTAGTCCTTATCTGGTTCTACTGTAATTACAGATGGGAGAAAGGGTGTTCGGTGTAAAAGTAATGAGGATAATTTATATTTGCTTTATCCTTGCATACAATTTTGGATAGTGGAACCATGGTGTGAAATTATTGGGGGGATACATTGCAAATGAGTGGAATGATAGGGTGTTATTGTTAGCTATGTTCCGGACAACATTTTGTGTGATTTATGAATTTGCCACCAAATGTTTTCTGAATATTTGTAAGGATAAAAACATAACATATGGCAAGCAGACTTGCTGTGTTTTGTTGTGGTCAGGGTTTTAGCTTTTGCAAAAATAATTGAATTTCTCCTGAGATTAGAGGTCCTTCTTTAGTCTTAGATTGTGTGCCCTCCACCACCTCTGCTAGTCAAATCAGTGCTACTGTGGCCCCGTATTGACTGGCCCAGAGAGTAGTGTTGTCATTAACTAATGTCAGTTGTCTCTCCATGTTGACAAATATGCAATAGGGGGTTTAAAAATTTAAAATATATTTACAGGACTGTGAGGAAATGCCTCTTATTGCATGCTCACCCACACATTTTTGGACTGATGCTGCTAGTTTTTTGACTCTGCTAATGCACTGAGGTCTGATCACCAGACCTCAGTGCCAGTGTTCTAACCCCTTACGAGCATGTGAAATTGGTTACCCCCAATTGGGAACTACTGACTTACTTATAAGTCCCTAGTATATGACATCCAGGGTACATAGGGCAAGAAAGGCATTGTGTCCACCTAGGGCTGCAGCACTGATTGCGCCACTCTGGTTGTACCAGAGTACAAAATGGCTCCTAGTCTTCCACTGCAGACTGGAAGGGCAGTTTTACACCTCCAGTTTGACTTTGCCATTAAAACAAATGGTAAAGCCACCACTTCATTTAACAGTATTTGTAAGTCTCTCCTGAGGAAGGCCTGGAAATTCCCATGGCAGGGAGCTGTATATTATCAAGTATATACCTATATTACCCCCGGCGGGTAACTCCACTGTGCCAGAGGATTTTACAGAGTTTTGCGTACTCTGTGCTCCATTGCTAACGCTGAGTTTGGGCAAAACTCCTACTCTGTGGTAGAGCGGAGTTAGCCGGCCCCTCTCCGCTCCCTAATTAATTAAAATTTATGAAAAAGTCAATAACCTGCTGTGGCTGCCTCTTCCTCAGCATGGCCGCTCTCCTTTCTTGACTTCTCAGTCCATTTCTATTGGAAACACCTACATTGTACGTGTTGCGCGTGCGCATGTGCACACTCAAGATGTACAACATAGGGATTTCCAACAGACAAGGAACGTGAGGACGAGGAAGGAGAGCAGCAATTGCGAGGAGGAGGCAGCCACAGCAGTTAAAAGCCTTGTTTGTTTAATTATAATTAATTAGGGAGGGGAGGGGAGGGGAGGGAGAGGTTCCAGAGGGAGGGAGGGTTCCAGAGGGAGGTAGGGTTCCAGAGTTTTTTTCCCAACTCCATGGAACTCCTCGAAGAGGCACTACGCCAGCTCCGCCCAGGCTTAACTTATACACATCTTAGAATGAAAAACTCCAAATTGTCATTTTGCTGTGGAAAAGGTAGTAGCCGCATTGGCTAATTCAGTGTTACCTGCTGGCACCCCAGCCTCATTAACTTTTGAATTGGACTACCTAATTAGGTACTGTAAAATAACAAATTAATCATGGCATTAAATCTGACCTAATGCCCAGGTTGAACTTAATGTCACTAATAAAATAATACATCTTTTAGAAAGTTGCCACTCTGTGACCAAACTAGTCCAGTAGTCTCACACTGACACTGGCACACAGACAGCTTTATGCCCACCTGGGGATTAGTGAGAACAACTCCCAGACTTGGAAACAATAGGTGCCACTTCCCCCTTGCAGGAAGTCACTCAGGGTGTGAGCCCAAAAGATATGCTTCAAAGGGGAAGCCACCTTGGTAGGCAAATGGTATTCACACACCCAAGGGGCTGACTTTGGTTCACGTAGACAAGCAGGAGACAGGGACAAGGTATGGCTAGTAGCCCACATGTAGCCACACCTCTAGGTTGATCTATTAAGCTCCCAATGGCCAAGAAAGTGTGCTGATATCTTGGGAGTGGGAAGAAAAGTGCACTCTAGGATTTTTAGGTGCTGCATATTGCTGGAAGGTCTTCACCAGAACTGGGAGCCCATTGACTAATGACTGCAGGCCCCCCTTGGGACTTTTTCTGGGATAAATATGGAACCCCTGGTACCCTGAACCTTTGATCACATTGGAACTTGAATGAGGACCGAAGAAGGACTGCCTTGCTGCCCCTGGGATATGTAGAGGCTTGCACCATCCTCTGGACTGCACTCGCTGCACTTTTGGGATACCAAAGTTAGGACAGTGTCTGTGGCTCTTGGCATTGTGAAAAGACATGCCGTAGCCACAGACCAAAGCAGTGACTCTAAGGATCAGTTGGATGTTCTCTAAAACCAGCTCCAAGGAATAAAAAGCTCAAAAATTACAAATCGGCACTTTTGCAACCTCGTCGCTGACTGCCACTGGATACCCCAAGAGACTGATCTTCGATGGCCAAAAGTTGTACCCCTAGTATACTGGACGCGGGAGTGTCATCTAAGTCCAGATTTGTCATCCAAGTGGGACACTATCCCACACTAAATGTTACTCCAACCACTGTACCCAAAGACCACAAGCTGCCACTGCAGAAAAGAGGGCTTATTGGGACCCAGACCTCAGTAATTAAAGTTTCCTCACATTACTGGTGGACCAAGGAACCACCACAAAGGCACCCCCATTGACCACATAATAAACGGAGCATCTTTAATCTTTTCATCCTGCATCCCCAGCATCAGGACCACTATATTAAAGTCTATGGCAGTTGTGCTCCAAAATGTGTGGAACTGGACTGGAAAATGATCTACTGGTCAGGTAACTGTTCAACTCTACCACATTGGGCACTCAGACCTTCATTTTGCCAGATTAGGTCACCCAAGCCAGGCTGGATTATCCAAACACACTTTTACAAACTTTTGAAAAGTTTCCAAGCTTTTTGTTGACCAATGCTTATTTGCATTTGAAATTAAAGGTGATAACATCTTAGAAAATTCACATTTCTGGAACCTTCCAGTAGATGTTGCTCATCTTGGACTCCAAAAATTTGTAAAAGTATACTCTGTTTTTATAAATTGATGTTGTGTTTCTTTTGTGTTGTGTGGCTTAAATATTCCATTATTTGGTGCTGTTTAATGCTTCACACTAAGTTTCTTTGTTCAAGCCCTGCTGCGTGAAAGCCATAGCTACCCAAGGTTAAGCTTAACTTTGTTCAAAGGAGACAGACTGGATCCAAGACCCAAATCCGAACACGGGCATACTGAAACATTTCTCTATGGGATATCCATTCTCTGCATGGTGGTGCTAACAGGAAACACATAATGGAAATGCATCATCTGTATAGCGAAGGCCTTCTCATGAGTTTTCTGCACTGTGTGGTAAAAACAATGGTTGGCTGCTCTGTTATTTGGAGATTTGATATCTCACACTTCACTTGTGACAGGATATAGAAGGTGTTGTCATGTAGCCCATTACCACCAATATGAATATTTAATCTGAGATATTTCTATTTAAGAATCTGTTGATCTCAATTTGTAACTGATATTGGTCCTTCAACTGCTGAGAAAGAGGTGAACTATCCTTTTTTATTTTGTAAAGCACTGTGATTAAGAAGAAAAGTATGTATTCCATTCTGCTCCCTCTTTTCTGTTTACAGTAAATGCGGAGATTGTAATTGACTTGTAAGATGGTGTTACCTGAATACTTACTAGCTAAAATGCAGATAGAGAGTGGGTGAATTATGGAATGGGTGGGCAGGATGCAGGCATGGTGTCAGGATTTCAGCAAAGAAGCAAGTGATGATGGGGTCTCAGATTCATTTCCAAAGCTTAAAATCTGCACTCATGATGAAACCATGCTGGGTAATAATGCGTAGTTTTACTGGCTCTCCGTCCAGGGTTAGTTTAACCACCTGACATTTCATCCCAGACCTTTCTTGTTTTGTGTCTTCCTAGTTCTCCATATTAGGCCAAACTCTGTTCCTTTATGTCTAGACTTTGATGTTGTTGTTCCCATGTTGTTTGACTACCATCTGTGTAACTTTTTTCGAAGTATTCCCCACTCCTTGACATTCTGTGGATCGGTATTGCTATTGTGGTTGACGTCTGGTCTCATGGCGGTTTAATCTGCCCTGGTTCAGGTAATGGTTTTAGGTTGTACAATGGAATGTTTTGTATTCCAAATGTGTTAACTCTCTGATACTTCTCATCTGTATCCAGAAATCACTCAACCTCCAACCTGAAAGTTAGCCTAAAGCCACTGCAGACTGGGTCTTCTCTATCTCACATCACCATATCAAACGTTCCAATGTTTTATATTCTCTTTCCAGGGTTCCCCTTCTTTCTGTTAATGTATTTCAGCTCTTGATTCCTCTGGAGCAAAATGGAGATTGCAAGGATCCTAAGTACATTCATGGTTGGGATGACTTAGTGTAGAGTCAAGATCTGTTTTATGAGTATATCTTCTAAATCAGTGTGCACTAGTAGTTGATATGTGTATTTATTTGTTTATTTATTTACTTGTATTTATTGAATGAATGTGTATCTTCAATAACAGGTGCAACATAGAACTTCACATGAAACCAGGAATAAAAATACAGCATTCTGAGTTAAAACATAGGGTAGGGCATAAGACTGATTATTGGGTTGCGAATGGTGGTGGATATGCGGTATATGTGGCTATGGTGATTTGTTTTTTTGAACTGTAGTTTGAAAAGTAGAGAAAGACAAATCAGTAATGAGGTAAACTCTTTGATATGGTCAGTTGGTCTGGTAGTTGCTGACCATGTGAGTTGTTAGTATTAATGACATTTGCATCGAATGCCGGTTTGGGCTGAAGGTAAGAGGACGATGTCTGGAACATTCTCATTTTGATTACGTTAATGATTCTATTATGTGCTTAGATCATGCCAGTATTGTGCTGTGTGTGTCAATATTTGACATGGACCACACCT
Source organism: Triturus cristatus (assembly GCF_964204655.1). Lineage (NCBI taxonomy): Eukaryota > Metazoa > Chordata > Amphibia > Caudata > Salamandridae > Triturus > Triturus cristatus. The sequence continues at coordinate 1,119,855,240 of NC_140590.1, forward strand.
TCCTTTAAATAAAAGGGCTGAGAAATAGCCAAGCTCTCTTAATAAGTCTGCTCTCAGATAATTGCATATATCTTTGAGCCAAAGTGCGTTTGCAAAAGTATATGCGATTTTGAAATGCCAAATATTTTTTAAGAATTGCTCCCGGATGGAAGCATTTGACGATGTTCAATTCTTTATCATAATCTTGCTACAGGGACATAAACTGCATTGGTTACCTGAAAATCTTAAACAATGTTTTTGGCAGGAAAAATATATAATTCTCAGTTAAATATCAAAATATGCAATACCACAGGAACAATAACAAAAGCAATTACCCAATCTAATTTATAAAGATTCAATTTACATAGAATTTGGATATGAAATGATATTTTTAGAATTATGTAGAATCTAATCCATAAATTTACACTTGACATACAAATTTAATTTGCTGATTCCTTCATGAACATAGGATGTGCTTGAGAAAAAATGATGACTCCATGTTTTAGAGAAAGATTTATTACAGGTGAAAAATAGTGGTACAGAAAACGCATATATGTATACAATTGTGTAAAGTTTCTACTGCTAAACTCCAAAAACAGTATCGTCTTGAATCAAGAGATTTCATTCACAAAGACCCTTGATCTATCAATAATAAATTTAACACATTATTTTTTAAGATATTCAGCAGCAAAAAACTCATATAGGAGCCATTTTTTTCACAGCAAGCTTGTCAAATCAAATTCTGTGGTCTCTGATTGAATCCGATTCACTAAGAGTTCTTCTTACAGCATCCTAGAATGAAGACCATTAGTAAGGGCTCTATTACACACCATTGCTTAAGGCCACTACCATTGTATATTGGTGTAAATCAGGACAATAATTACTATCTGTCAGAAATTTACAGATCTACCAATTTGGTTACATGGAGAGCAAGAGCCCCCCCCAAAAAAACATTTTGTGGAAGCTGAGGAGCACCAGGAAGGCTTGCATGCCACCTCATAGTCCATCACCTGTTTTTCAAGATAAAACCCAGGGGAAAAAAATAACAACAAAAAAATATTAATTTAGTATGCCTTGTCACTGATTAGGGCATACCTCCCATCTCCAGGGTGCCAGCGCACACTACATGACTTTTGGGACACTATACCACGTGTTGGACACTACAAATGTGGAGATTGCACTGTTGAACCTACACTATTTAATCTAAGAAATTTGTATACAAATATGTAAGAACTGTTTACACACATTTCTCCAACTGCAATGGTCAAAACGTAATCTACACAATCACCTGGTCTTGCAACGTGATTTACATTTGTCAAACCACGCAAAAAATCATGATAAGGATATGCCAATAGAAAAGCCGCCTCAGGTTGATGGGCGTGGCTTGGGAGCCATGAATGGCAGAGGAGGGAGCCTACAGCTCCTTGCCAGCCCAACACTTATCCTGCTGAAACTCAGCTCCTACCCGCGTTGCCCGAGGTCGATACTGTAGCTCGGATGGGGGAAAGATTGCTGCACCAGCAGAGATGCTCAGCAGTGGGGATAGATGTAGTGAGACAGGGTTACGTCACCCTGTCTGCCCTGGCACCTGTGTTAACAAAATGGTGGCCATGTTCAGCAGACGCTCAGCCACGGGCCCCCAGCTTTGCTGATGTCGAGAATCAGTGTACTGCACATATCAGGAGAGGCTGCAGGACCAGTTGTTTGGGGCCAGCGACCTGCGAGCTCCACCACAGACTGGATCGAGAGTGCTGAAAGCTTGGCTAGCCCACTGCCTATGTCACAGATGAAGATCAAATGGCTGAGGCCTGTAGATAAGGCATGAGTGTGCAATGGCGGACGCAACTGACAGCAGATGAGACATGGCCCCTCCTCCATACTGGCAGTGGGAGTCTGCGCCCTACATTGGCCCACAATGATTGTGGGGCTAACTGCATGTACCCCGTGACTCCTACGCTCTGCCCAGGATCGGATCTAGAGTGCAGGGTGTCTGAACAAGACACAGGCTGTATTGTGGGTGAGGTGCAAAGGGTATGGGCCTGCAGCTGGAGTGCACCCCCAGATTCAAGATGAGGGAGACAGTGAGACTAGCCTTCCCGACTAGTCCATGCAACATCATCTGTGGTGGTTCACTGGAACACGGTGCTTAATTTTACTTAACTTATATAGCAAAGCTTCCACCACAATTGGAGAAGCTATATGCAAAATCTCAGAAATGTGGATGCCCGCGTGAGACCAATAAAGATGCGCTGATCATCCCCCTCTCCTAGAAGCCAACACAGGAGGCAAAAGTTACAGACTTCTGACCACTCTCCATGTCAAACATGTATTTTAAGATCCTTAGTAAAATCTTAGAGCTCCGCCTGCTACCCTACATATCAATCCTGGTCCATGCCGATGAGAATGGATTTATCCCAGCCCAAAACACCTCGTACAACCTGCGAAGGATGTACTCAGTGCTATACCATGCTGATGTCTGCCATTTATTACATCCAGCCCTCTTGTCAATAGACCTCGAGAAGGCCTTTGATACTGTGATATGGGATTACCTGCTTGAAATGGAACCATTGGCAGCCTTATTCTGACAAGGTGGTGAGAAACTGAGTATCATGTTAGGGGGAAACACTCATATCTTTACACTATACGCTGATGATCTACTGAACTATCTCAATTATGTAACAGTGGGTACCAAGACTGCTTTGCGACTGATGGAACAGCTTGAGTTGTTGTCTGGTCTCAAAGTAAATCACAGTAAAACTTACCTCTTTCCGGTCCCGGCGAATGAGACTCCCCCTTTAGACTTGACGGTGGGCATTAACTGGGCCCCCACAACCTTCGTAAACCTGGGGATCCAGGACCCCCACTCGCTGAAGGATCTTCTTGAAGGAAACTTGGGCAGGGATCTCCAGTCCCTAAAATCAAATGTCTTATTCTGGTGCATGCTGCAGTTGCCGATAATGGCCCAGGTCTCTCTTGCTAAAATGGTCATGCTGCCACATCTGCTGTATTTTTTTCCTAATCTCCCCATAACTTTCCCCACCTCATGGTTACGACAACTAGATGGTCTGCTACGAGATCTGATATGGGAAAATGGGAGGTGGAGAGTGACCCTGTCATCTCTACAGCTCCATTCCGTGGAGGGAGGACTCAAAGTGCCTAACTTTGAGCTCTATTTCTTATCCTCTCAGATGCAATGGTTGGCACAATGGTTGGTGGATACAGGCCCAGTGGGTACTGACCTAACTGACCAAGTGGTCCATACAGACTGGCTACTGACAAAGATGCTAGATGCAGACATTGTTATCCCTCACTTATGCCTTCTGCAAACCACATATCTACGATGTTGGAGGTGCTGTCATTCTAAAATTGGAAACTCTCCTTTATATACCCCAGATTTGCCACTAGTGGGCCTCCCACATGGGAACCCCAAGACTATACTAACCTTGACACTGTTGAGACTCTGGACCGAGGCCGGGCTGAAAAAAGTGGGATACTGCTACCAACAGGAGACCCTGGCTCCATTTGAGGAAATGCTTGAGAGCTATGACTTGCAACCAGGCCACTTCCTAACCTATGAGATAATACTACATACCTTCAGAGGGCTGTGGGGGGAGCCAAGAAGAACCTAAGCCACGTGTGATATTACATTCACTCTTCACACTAGGCACTGCAAGGCATCAGGTAAAATGGTTTTATATATCGCAACTGGTGATGACGCGTACACTCCGAATGAAACTGCTTACTTGTTGGCAAACTGCTCTGGGTAGAACTGTCACAGACATGGAATGGTCCAAAATCCTGGCATACCCTAGAAAAGCCTCACATAATACTAGATTGAACTATTTATAGTTCACTTACACACACATGACATATATGACCCCTCATATATTCCAGCTCGCCCTTGTAAGCATCGGATACAAATGCCAGAGATGCGACCAAGTAGATGCATACTTCAAACATATGACTTAGGATTGGGCCCCTTTGTGTTGGTTCTGAGAGGAGATATCAACTCATAAGTGCAGCAGTGGGGCACACATTTGAACCAACAATGGAGGTATCCCTACTGGGGCTCTTCCCTCGCCCTCCTAAAAGGAAAGCAGTTCATAGATACCTGGATTTAGCTCTGGCTCCAGCCAAGAGAAGAATAGCGTTGGCTAGAAGTCCCTTTCTGGACCAGCAGTACAAGCCTGGAAGAGGTTTGTCACTCACTGGGCCGGATCAGATGGTAAGCACCTGACGAGGGAGAAGGTGCCAGGTCCGAGGATACGCCCTATTGCTGACCTCTGGAAGGAGATACTGGAGTCATGGGAAATCCCAACAGAGTTAAGAGTTACGAGGGGGGGGGAGTGAGGACAGGGCACAAACGAGTGGCGAGGATGATCAAAGGGGGAATGTTAGAACAACAACACTGGGCGGACCTGAACAAACCTGCTGCTATAAACGAATCTTGACACACTTCTCATCTCTGGCTAATTAGGGGGACTTTATATATAGCCTGGCTTTTATATCCACACTGGGGGCACTAAAGGCCCATTGACTAGCAGGCGGAAGACGGCCTACTGACAGGGTGGCTCACACTGAGCTCTATATAATCTTACACTTTTTATAGGCATAATCAATAATAGGAGGCCCTAGGAAAAGATGGTCACCACAGTTTCATTGTCAACTCCAGTAGTTATGGGCTAGCACACAAGCCAGGATCCAGTCCAAGATGGACACCAAAACCTCTCCCTACCCAGTTCTATTTTAATTTCTTCAACCTTTCATGGTGCACGCTCTTCCGGTCCCATAGTACATTTCGAACACTATCATGCAGCCAACTCAAGATGCAGCTATTCTACCAGCAATTAGCACAGTAACTTCTCCCCATTCAGTTAAACGGGTTGATAGTGGCCAGAGCGGGCAAGTCTAGTTGCACACTTAGTATGCAGAGGTTATTCCTTAATGTGTACGCTCACCAACAAAGTTATTTACAGTCCTCCAGATTATTATTTTGACCCCATCTCTCCGTACAGAATATGATACATTTTTGAATCACAGAATTCCCTGCACCTTTTGGCCAATTGGGACCGCTGCTCCAGCAGAGAGTTACCACTCTGCCGCTTCCATAGCGACTAGGATAATCATATGCTAGCTGAACCTGAGGCTTGCAGAGGTTATTCCTCACTGTTTATCCCTACAGCATAGACACACTCTTATTACAGCCTTCCAACACTGGGTAATGATTGCTGTCTGTATCCTTCATCTCTGTTGATAAGTTGAGTACATTTTGGCTCAAGGATGTCCACGCCAATTGTGGAATTTTCAGACAACTGTCCTAGCCAAGATTCGCCACTCTGCGGTTATCAACTATATGCCTATGTCATTATGTACTCTCCCCACTTAGTTTCAGTTACCGACTGGGATCTGCATTTTGACTTATATTGTATTCCCTCCGTTCTCTTAGGCATTCACTTTGGTATCTTTATGGTAGGACTATTGGACACATATTCAGCACATGTTGTTTGAATAAGATACCTACCCATTGGCATTGAACGGGTCATTTTAAAGCATTGGACTACTTCCAGATCGGCAATTCAGTTCCTGGTCCAAAAAGTGACCAGCCCTTTTGGTTGGCACAGGTACCCTCTACTCCTCCATTCACCTTCTCCTCATGACACCTGCAACTTTCAGGCTCATACAGTTTCCCCTTTTGATCATAGGTTATACAATTCTACAGTCTTGCTGTCCTCTCCCTCCTCCTGAGGGAGACCTCAAAAGGTTAGCAGGTCTATATTTTGCAGTATTTTGATAAGCATTAATTTCCCTACTCTAACATGCATGAGTGATGTTCTTGTACTACATCACTGTCACTGTAAAAGTATGCCTGGATAGAGACCACTTCAATAGGCAAAATATGCATGTCCCTTTTTGATTAGTGATTTGAAGTCTAGTTTCACATGCTCCTCTAAACCTGAAAGCTTTGAAGATTGAATGAACTTCAGGAATAGAAATGAACACAAAAATGTTTTACAAATAATTCTCCTTTCTTTTTCTTTTTCCGTACCTTCACAAGTGTTAATAGTCTTATGATACCATTGAGTTATGTTTTAGGCAAATAATATGTTGTCCTGATGATTATCCCAGATTATTAAGAGATTGAAACACGATTTACTCACACTCTGACCTGTTCTATTGTACATAAACGTCATGATAGGGTGCAGAAGTGTTTTTCTGTTTAAATAAGTGACCCTGATTGTTTTGTCTATTTAACACCTGTTTTAGAACTACCCCAGTGGGGGTGTAGTCCTTACTTTATTTTTTTTTACCTTTCTAATATTATTTATTGTCATTGGAACAAATATTGAGGACTATTATGTTTCTCTAAATATTGTATGTACATTAATTACCTAGGGACCATTGCTCACTGTATTTAATGTTGAAACCTCTCAGGACATGGCAAGCCACACAGCTCAACGCTGCATATAGGAAGACACAAGAGGATGAAGGAGGCTAAACATTAATTGCTCCGGACCATACTAGCTGGTATAAAGATAGTGCTTACCATCAAGAGGCAGACTCCTTTTAGCAAGACTGACATCACCTCTATGAGTGCATTGCACTCTTCTGCATGAATTGCAGTATATTTGTTTTGGTAGGACAGCAAAGTACCCTAGCCAGGGACTAGTTCTTGACTACATAAGAACAAGTGTGCAAAAGGAAGTAGTAATTTTCTTTATGGATCCATGTTTTGATGCCCCTTTTTTCTTGTTTTTAGTCCAATTCTCAACAATTTTTAAAATTAGTTAAAAAACAGTTTTTGTTAGAACCACCTTTCTTAATTAAATGATAGTGAGAGACATTTTGTTTTTTGTCATGTCTGTCTATTCATTTTTTATACATACATATAGTCCACCACAGCAGGCTACAATGACCATTAAAGCCCTACTCAACTAATACTGGTCCAACCTGAAGGCAAACACTTATAACAAGAGATTTTGGACTATAATAGCTAGAGAAGGCTGCTATTGCAGACTATAGAGGTATAATAATATCTTTCTTTTTGATAATAAAATGTCCTTCTGTATCTTTGTAGCCTGTGTAGTAGCTTATACCGGCCATGAAAGGCCCACTCCAGAGTAAAGGCCCAAACCTAATCTGAGTACTTATAACAAAAGAGTGGGCCTTTAATAACCACTATAGGCCTTTGGTCATGACAGTGTGGTGTTGGGCACAGGGTCTGGCATGATGTTAGGTCCCATACCTAATTCTGATAGATAGCAAACACCCCCTATGCCACATGACCAAAGGCTCTACATGGCGGAGGGTTGCACGCAGGGTTTGCCTCGGGCCAGGGTTTGCACTCAACTCCATACGGTCATGTGCAGCTTGGTGTTGGGCACAGCAGGCCAGATCCTATGTCCAACCCTTGTTTGTGACCAACCCCCACTGCTTATGGCTAAAGCTAACATCTGATGGGTAAACAACCCCCTGCAACTCACAGCCTCTGACCGTGCCCTGAGCCCAACCACTCACTGGCAGCCTAAATGCCTCATACCTTTACCCCACGTCTTTCATCCTTATTCGTTAAAAAGTATTTTTCTGTACTCTGGTACTCCCACAGTACCAATGCTCAAGAGTCACCCCACACTTGTGCAAAATCGTGCAAGCTTTAGATGTAAAGCTTGCATGGTCTTGCTGTACCAAGGCTTCCACATTTTAATCTTGCGGGGGTCCCTCTATGCCCGCCCAGAATCGCTAGGTGTCAGAGTACCTCTACTCTGCACTATATGTTTTTACAAATTTATTTGCAGGACACTGTGGCCTGTAAGGGTGGTCTCAACATTTTTTTTCATGTTGTGGCCAGCAAAACTGGGGGCTTGGTCCAGCATGACAGGTAACAGTCCAGAGGGATCCAAAGGAGCAACAGGATAAAAAGGTCTCTCAACCAATTAGTTTGCTTAATTTATTTAAATTTACAGTACTGTTCAAGTACCCTAGGGCTTCCGCAGGGCCAACTGCCACGATATAGTTAGTTTTGTAATCCCTTCATGACCACCCATAGCATATCAGTAGGGCTGGACGGAACTCGCAGAATTCCACAGAGTTACAAAAAAACTCCTTGAGATTCTCCAAAATGTTGTGAAAGGGCATATATTGGCATTTCTCATTGTGATTGAAAGCTGGGAGCTCATTCTGTGTTGAAAAAAACAGCACAGACAGCACTGCATGGAGCACCAGAGGGCCAAGCTTCTCAAGCTGATTTTGCTGCTGCTCAAGCGGATTTTCTACTTGAGAGGCAGCTTTCTGACCTCTCATGACCTCCTGCATTGGAGAAATCCTGCAGGGTGCACTCCTAGTAACCGAAAATTATGCTATAGGATTCCAAATCTCATTCAGGCTTGACAATTTACTGTTTCCGAGACATATGGCTGTAGTAATTCACATGTTGTGTTCTCACATAATTCAAGTTGTATTGGCATGACAACATATATAATAAAAAAATAATTTTACATGTCCCTTTCTTGTCTACAGTTTCTATATGCAACTTAACATACTTTACAATGATTTCAAATCCCAATTTCTTTCTGACTGTTTAACCATCCTGAGGTGTGCTCTTCTTTAAAATGGTTTTCTACTAATTTATCTTGAATATTTTTGCCTCTCCGGAAGGTCACTGCAAGTATAGTATCTAGAGATTTATATACCATTGAATCACCCTTTAAGATATACCAATTACTTCTTAAAATTATTTCAATTTGCTTAGCTTCTTATGAGAAGCTCAGTATCATTCTTACTTTATTCTTACCTACTGTTGTATCCTTTGCAGTTCTTTACTTTTTCACTAACACGTCTTGTTGATTATGTGATAATGAGTATGTTCTGATGCTCATCAAGACCATTTTTCAAATGTTTTAATTGAGTATCCTCTTTGCAAAAACAATCTTGTGTCTGTGTGTTCAATGTTTCCAATTATCTACAAAGTGAACAACATTTTTTTATCCTTGCAGACTTACCATACAGGATAATGTTTTTTAGATTCTCCTGATGGAAGCAATTCACATACAAGAAATGCTAAAAACATTGTTTGACATTTCAAAGTTGTTGATTCTTCAATAAAAATGCCAGTGACCCAGAAAGATTATTTGGTTGTTTGTAATTTCAGAGGTGAAAATGAAGTTGTGATCTTTTTGATTTAGTATTAAGTGGTAATTCCTTTCTTGTCACAACTTAGCTCGTCATCAATATATCATAACCTAATTATATTGTTTCTAAGATTTCTTTGCTTTTTACTCATGCTATGACTTTTTCCAGTCATCCAATAGTGAGATTTGAAGAGCTTGGATAAAAAGACATCCCCATTGCATTCCCAAAGTTCTGTCTGTAGATCTCTTGATGACCAGAAAAGGTTTAACTTCTGGCTGAAAGCTAGTCCCCACATTCAACACCACTGTAACCAGTCAAATGGCATGTGCAGCAGGGATTGACTGTGCACTAAGAAGTGGGTGCAGTGCCTGGCCAAACGTTTCCCGTGGCCATGGACAGCTGGGTGTTGTGCCTACAGAGTGTTGAGTGTAGGACTGGACATGAGATAGAACATGCAACCAACTGTTGTTGCATAAAAGCTGGAGGCCATACAGTAAATACATTGGCTGCCCATGGTAGGTTAACTGCAGGGGATGGTCGGAGACCATGCCATGCGGATCAGGGAGGATTAGGAACAGGGCCTGACCTCACCAACATCTTGGCTCAATGCTGAAGGCCATGCTCTGCAGGTGTTATCCACCCTCTAAATTGGATGAAGGGGATGGCCAGAGGCCAGGCTCTGAAGTCAGTTCCTGTAGAGAACTGAAGACATTTGCATTGGTGAATGCCTGACTGCACAGGGTGGGGTACAAGGACTTGAGGCTATTGCCTATGGTCAATTTCTCTGTGAACTCCTTTAAACTATACAAAGCAAGTATTTCCACCCATGGAGTGATGGGCATAGAGCCTGGCTGGAGGTCATGTCAGCTGGTAAACCCATGCTATGCAATGCCAAATTTTGTGTGCTATAATCGTAGTCGGCTAAGGAGAGTTGGACAACAGACCTGGTTAGAGGGCAGGCCCTGCCTCCAACCACAGCTGTACACAGCTGAAGGCCATATGCAGCTGGGAAGAAGTGCCAGTGGAGGCCTGGGAACAATACACAAATTGAGATATTCACCTAGAAAACACACAGTTAAAGTGAAATTATGGTTACAAATTGAAGCTGAGACAATACTGAAAGTTGTAGGCTATGCTTCAGAGCAAAATCCATAACTCAAACAACAGCTATGCAAACCAAAATTTACATGCAGAATGCAAAGCTTCTGACTTCACAATATTTATATCAATTTGTAAAAATACCTAAACATGAAATGTAATTAAACAGCTACACTTATTCAAGCCAATTGATACTTCATTCATATTCATTCCTGGAAAAGTGTAAGAGCAATGTAATGTGTAGTCTTATGTGTAAGATGATCTACAACATTTGTAACTGTACCTTTTTCATTAATGTTGGTGTCACAAGTACTATAATTGTTGTGAAAGTTAACCGAAATAAGAAGGGTGATTTATTTACAGGCTGTTGACCCTCCTTGTGATCATAATATGTCTCCTCCTTATATTTTTCCAATTCCTTGTTCTTAAAGAAGGGTGATGACTACACTCGTGCACAATACTCTTTGTTTTTTTATTGAGCAGAGCCAAAAAGGAAACAGTGATTATTTACACATCACAAAACATTTTGCACTGTAAATAAATCGCATCCTGATTAAGCACATAATAAATACATATAGCAGCCAAAAAAAAGAAAAAAGACCCCATTATCAAATTAACAATCAGCAAAATAATCCCAGACCCTCGAAAATTTCTTAGTTGCCCCCACCCGCTTAGCATAAGCTTCTTCAAAACATTTTGTACGTTTCATTTTACTCAACCATTTCTCAAATAACGGTATTTCCAATGATCTCCAGTTTTGTAAAAATCAATGAACGGGCAACCAACATAGCGATAGCAAGAAAACGTCCCTGAAATTTGGGTAGTATAACCTCCTTACTACCTATGCCGAACAGAGCAGCTTCTACTGAAGGTTTATACATTTTCCTAAACGCGCCACTAAAATATGCAAATATTTTTTCCAAAAAAACCTTTAACTTAGGGCAGGATAAAAAATATGTCGCCATCCCCCTGCTGCTGAAGTACCACAGTGAAAGCAACTATTTATCACCTCTGGATACATTTTATTCAGTGCTTCTGGAGTATAATATACCATCCATTTGGCAAAAAATGCCATTCTTTTATAATTAGCAGCTCTCAAAACCTTATTCCCTAAAGATGAGATCTTTTGCCATTCCTGATACACATTGAGTATGAGCTTCAACTTTCTCCAACATCTTTAGTACCAAAGGAGATTCATCTTGATAATTCAATAAACGATACCAATTGCCCACTCCAGATAATCTCGCAACATATAGTGCAGAAGCAATTTTACCAGGAGGGATGTGAAAAATAAAATTATACTTTTTTAAGAAATTAATATTTTGGCTGAATTCAAAAAAATAAAGTTTATTGGGACCCAGAATTCTAGCCTGAACTTCTTCCCAGGTAATCAACCTGCCCTGAATGCCCAATTGATTCAAAACCCCCAAACCAGAATCGTTCCATTTTTTCAATTGAGTAGAATGAATATATAAACCTAGATCTCGACACTCGATCCTTTTGTTTAAAAACGATACGCAATCGATTTGAAATATCTAATAATGTTTTATATTGAGTTCTCTTTGGGAGTTTCGAAGTCTTTAAAAATGTAGGGAGTTGAGTTTCGGCTTCTTGGATCATCTTGCTGAAAAAAAAATGATCGACCTGATAAGGTTTAGACAACAAACATGCTACATAATCAAAAAGTGATGCATCATAATATAAACGAATATTTGGAAGTGCCAACCCGCCCAACTGATTATCTAATTGCAGAATTGGGAGCTTAACTCTAGCAGTCTTTTTATTCCACACAAATGATCTAATCATAACATCGATTCCTTTAAAAAAACTAATGTTTACCTTGACCGGGATATTTGTGAACAAAAAAATTAAAAGAGGTAAAATAGACATCTTAATTAATGCCACTCGTCCTATCAAAGTCAAAGGAAGATTAGACCATTTATTCAACAAATTCTGAATCTTGATACTGGTGGCTTCATAATTACTCTTAAGAAATCCCCATAATGACCTGTAACATATATTTCCAAATACCTAATATGATCAGTTTTTCTTACCTGTTGTTTTAATTCTTCTGGAAGGCATGCCGGCCCAGAATTTAGCATTAAAATTTCAGTTTTGGAAGGATTAATTTTATAGCCCCCTATTTGTTCGAATTTCCTGAATTCCGCCAATGTTGACTGTAAATTTGACTTTTCTGGATCTAAATATAAAATAGCATCATCAGCAAAAAGTTTCAGTTTTGCCATACCTTCGATAGGGGCTCTAATATTCCTATTGGCTCGTAATCTAATAGCAAGAGGTTCGATAAAAAAAGTAAACAAAAGAGGTGATAAGGGACAGCCTTGCCTGGTCCCACGGTTTATCTTTATTAACCCTGCTTGATCCCCATTGACTATAATCTGAGCCTGTGCCTCCTGGTAAATATTTTTAATCATAGTTATTACAAATGGTGGAAAACCAAACCTAAAAAGTGCATAAAATAATGAATCCCAATTAACTAAATCAAAGGCCTTTTCTGCATCTACCATCATAATACAAGCAGGAGTCTTATGCATATTAAAAAAAATCAAAAGCTTGGATCAAAAAGCGGGTATTAGTCAACATGAATAAACCCCGTTTGATCCCCATGAATCACTTCCTTAGCTGCATGAGTGAAACGCTGTGCCAAAATCTTAATAAACATTTTATAATTGGTATTCAATAAACTGATTGGAGGGTAAGAATTCAAGTTGTTGGAGGGTTTACCTTTTTTTGCAAAGCTAACTACTATCGCTTTTTTAAATTCAGGAGACACTGCCCGACCCATTTTAATATAATCAAATAACTTTGCCAAAAAAGGGGTCAACTCCTTCACAAAACATTAATATAGTTCACTTGGGAACCCATCCTCACCACAAGCTTTTGCTCCCACCAAAGATTTAATCACTGCCGCTATCTCGGCAACAGTAATTTTCATCTGCAGCATCGTCACTACATTCTGCGATATTTTAGGAACTTGAAGTGAAGAAAAATACTCCTCAATCAGCTCGAAATTTACCAAATGATTGGTGGTATAAATTTGTTGAAAGTGATTAAGAAATATTCAAGGAATATCAGCTCTATCAGTAACTATTGTATGGGATTGGGGATCTATTATTTCGACAATGTAGGCGGATTCTTGTCGAGCCCGAGTCGACCAGGCGAGCATCTTACCCACCATTTGACTTTCTTCATAGACCTTCTGAGAATAAGTCTGGGAGCTATTTATTTCTTCTAAAATGAAAAAATCTCTTAAAGCCTTCCTACCCTGTTCCAACTGAGTCCGATTTAAAGAACCCACTGGATTAGCAGCATAAATTAATGACTGATGAAGTTGTGTTATTTTATCTAAGCGTTCCCTAGTTTTCTTAACAGTGGTGGCAATCTTCTGCCCACGGGCTGCAGCCTTAAAGCCCTCCCAGACAGAAAACATATCAGCGGTCCCTTCATTAACAGAAAAGTAGTATTTTATTCAACATCTGAATTCATCCATCCAGACTGGATCTTGCAAAAGAAGACGGTCGGCGAATGGCAGCTACGGCGCTCCCCGCTAGCGCGTAGGTGTGGTGATGCTCCTCCGCCTCATTCAGATGGAGCCTCGAGGATCAGGTGTGTGGACACGCCGAGGTCCGGCGTAGCAGGCAGCTCCTTTCTCGTTTCTGGTTTTTCGCTTTCGGCATTTTTACCGTGCAGTCGGCGACTGGTTCCAACTGAAGGGGAAAAACTGAGGGCTCGTGCACATAAATACAGATTAGATACCAACATGAATTTGAAATAGAACAGTTGAAACTGATGTTAAATGTTCTAAATGAATATTGTATTAGTATCATAAATAAATTAGGAAACTATCTAACAAAGGTAGCAGTAGGAAAGATGGACAAGTCAGGTATCTGTTTAAATTAAAGAAGACAAAATGAGATTTTATGGGAAAATCGTTATTGGCAAAACATAAATATACATTTAAGATCCATGTATACTACTATTTCTCTTACGGGCTTAGCATGCAGAGTAATTAACATTTTGTTGGCTAATAAAATACCTTCATTGCATGAGAAAAGCTCTATGCCGGTAACCATTTTATTAGGCCTGGGCGAAGCACTACGCTACGCTCGCGTAGTTTGCGAAGTTCGCGCTACTTCGCACTACGCGAACTGCACGTAGCACAGTGCGAACACGCGTAGCGTAGTGTTGCGTAGTGCTGCGGTCATTTTTTGCTTGCTCGCGGTCCTCAACGTCAAGTTGGCGACCGCGAGCAAGCAAAATGACATCCTGGCGAGACTTTTTCCTTGTTCGCGATCGCGAGCATGGAAAATAAACCTCCCGGCGAGATTCCCAACGCGAGAAGGTCAGGTTTCTCATTGCGAGGGGTCGCGTATGCTCGCGACCGCTCGCGATGAGAAACTACCAGTTCGCGTTGAGAAAGCTGCAGCTCGAGTAAAAATCTACTCGAGCAGCAGAAAACTACAGCTCGCACTGTGCAAGATGCCATTTTCAATGATTGCACAGTGCCGGTTGCTTGTCCGCACTGTGCAATCATTGAAAACAACATCTTGCACAGTGCGAACATGTTACTTCGCAGTTCGCGAAGTGCTACGCGTAGCTCGCGTAGTGCGAACTTCACTTTGCGTAGCTTCGCGAAGTGCTACTTCGCGAACTACGCCCACCCTTACATTTTATTCCAAGTCTTAGGTGAAGCCGCAGATCATCATTATTCCATGTTGGCATGCCATCCAGGGAACCAACAAAGACTTGTTTTCTTTAATGTCAGAGTAGAGAATAGCAGTCCTATTTTAATTAAGAAGAGTTATCATTCTTTCCAGCAAAAATTTGGCAGGAATCTGACTTAAGCATTTAATACATTTGATTTTGTTTCCTACAAAAAAGAACACTGCAACTTTGCAGACAAAGCATCTCAGGTAACTGAACTTGAGCGACATCACCCAAAAATTACTATTAATTTATTTTTTGAACACATAATTTATGGTTCACTGACAGAATATAGATGTTCAAAATATAGTTGTTCAAAATATTGAGGGAAAAATATAGAATTCAAAAATATCAATGTAAAAAATATAGTTGTACAAAAAAATCAACCAACTAACTATAACAACCATGAAACGTATGGTTTTTTCATTGAATTTCAAAGTTTTTTTTTAAATGCTAATTTCTAGCTATAACGTCCCTGAAACCTATTGTTTTTTCAGTGAATTTCAAAGGTTTTGTAAATACTAGTTTCTAACTATAATGTCTGTAAAACCTATGTTTTTTTTAGTGGTTTTCAAAGGCTTTTTAAATGTTAATTTCTAATTATAATGTTCTTTAAACCTACAGTTTTTTCAGTGTTTTTAAATTATCATTCCATTCTCAACCTGGTTAAAATAGCCGATATCGCCAGTTTTCCAGCAATAGCTCCCGCCCAAAAAATTGCCAAAAAATGAGAGCAATTAATATGCAGAGTAGCCGTTCCTGAACAAAAATAACACGAAAACACTACTTCCCGATATTTTCAACGAGCAGCCAAATCTGCGGTGCGTTCCAAAAACAGGAGATAAGCTGCATTAGCAATCGGAATGTGACATTTGCCTTTTATTGGTGTAAAGTAGGATGACTACCTAAAGTGTGAAAGGGAGCCTAGCCCAGAATCACATCTGAAGACCAACAAATGTCATAGAGCTACTGTTCATGCACCTCCGACACCCAAGAAGGCCACATAACCCACTGCCACCATCCTCAGGACCTCCCCATGGACCACCCCCTACTAACACCGAGGCAGCGCATAACAGGACAGCAGACCTTCCAAAAATGGCATGGCCCCTCAGCCACACAATAGCTGAATGTAGTGAGATGCGGCAACCAAACATGTGTGAAGAATGGAAGTCACCCACCAATATTAATGCACACAGTACCAAGAGTACAGGGTGACACATTGTCGCTTGCGGCCAGCAACAGGGATACCCACATCAATTGATTCCTCATACAGCTCAGGACAGAACCACGCCCAGAGCTCCGGAGTCATTGTTCACAGCCTCACATAGGACTGGCATACGCCAGGCCAGCCCAATCTGTTTACATATACAGGGTGGGACAACAACGCTACATGGACCAGCTTTTCATTGTAGTGATCTGCTGCTCACAGGTCTAGTTCTCAGTATGCCACTGCCACTCCCTGATGGCTGGTTTACATCCACACCACACCCATCAAGCACAGGCATCACAGGACACGTGACCCTGCCAATTAAAATGACCGGACGCACGTGCTCCATGCCATTTCAGACTTGGTGCACTGGATGCACTGCGGCCGGCACAGGCACACCGCAACAGGACGGTGTTTTTCAGTCCACTGAGGTAGTGGCATTGTAAGTGCTGAGCGGGTGTGCAGCCTGCAATGATGCCCCGTCCCGGTGG
The DNA here is from genome assembly GCF_964204655.1 of Triturus cristatus. Lineage (NCBI taxonomy): Eukaryota > Metazoa > Chordata > Amphibia > Caudata > Salamandridae > Triturus > Triturus cristatus. The sequence continues at coordinate 1,119,871,866 of NC_140590.1, forward strand.
TCCGGACAGCTCATGTTTTGTGTGCCCTGCTGGACCACAGTGTAGGCCTGAGCCATCAAACAACGGGGGCCTACCGCCACGTGCGTGGCCTCACTGGTCACTGAGTTAGTGTCACCGCAAGGGCTGAGTGGGTGTGCAACCTACAATGATGGTAGGTGCAGTGGTATGTCCTCTGCCATGGCAAAATCAAGATGCAGCACCAAATGTAAGACCTGTTGGCCTGCGGAGCGGGGCTGCATGATGTGGAAGGTGCCCTGTCTGCAAAAAGGTGAGCAGTGAGGCCTGGGTGCGCAGGGGTGGACAAACACCTCTGGGCAGCGGGAGTGGATGGGGTGCAGCAGCCTGGATGCGCAGCAGTAGTCAGACACCTCTGAGCAGTGGAAGTGGATGATGTGCAGGAGTCTGGATGCACAAAGGCGGGACAGCAATTTAGGCGTGCGCAGTCGTTTATACTCTGCCATTTCTGATTCTGTACTATGTTTCAGATGTGGTACCTTGAGGGCTCCACTAGGTCCCGGCACGTGGTTAGAGACCCAGCGGTGGTATAAAGGTAAGCTGTGAGGGTTTTGTCCGCAGTGTGGGCACTCAGTGTCCCTCTTCATCTCTTCCTTTCTCTCCTTCACACTCTTTATCTCTCTTCCTCTCTCTCACACTGTTTCTCTCTTTCTCTCTCTCTTCCTCTCTCTCTCACTCTTTCTCTCTCTCTCTCTCACTTGTCCTCTGTTTCTTTCTTTCGCTTTCTCACACTCTTTCTCTCTCTCTTCCTCTCTCTCACTGTTTCTCTATCTCTTCGTCTCTCTCACTCTTTTTCTCTATCTCTCTGTCGTCCTCTCACTCTTTCTTTCTTTTTCTCTCTCTCTTCCTCTCACTCCTTCTTTCTCTCTCTCTCTTCTTCTCTCACACTCTTTCTGTCTCTTTCTCTCTCCTTTGATGGACGCATGATGCACAATCATATCTTGCTTTTGATTCTTGAATTGACATTCCCACAACACGGAACTCCCGTCACTCAGTGCCACCAGAACCAAACGCGTGTGCAGCCTGCGATGATGCGTGGCCATCCTGACAATCAACACCCAGTCTGAATTGTGAGCTCTGCTTTACAGCATGTACGCAATGCCTGAGAAGGTTGCTTTGGCACCTGATGCACCCTCTTACACACACGCCGGTGGCAGAAGGTGAGCAAAGAGGCTTGTTTCTGCAGCAGTGGACAGTCACCTGTGGGCGGTGGGAGTGGACAGCAGCCTGGGTGCACAAGAGAGGATAGATACCTCTGGGCACTGGGAGTGGATGGGGTGCCGCAGCCTGGATGCACAGGAACGGGCAGTCACCTCCGGGCACTGAGAGTGGATGGGGTGCAGCAGCCTGGGTGCCAGCAGAGGGCAGACACCTCTGGGCAGTGGGAGTGGATGGGGTACATCAGCCTGGGTGCGCAGACGCAGTCAGACACCTCTAGGTGGCAGGAGTCAATGGTGTGCAACAGCCTGAGTGCGCAGGCCAGACAGACACCTCTGGGTGACGGTAGTCAATGGGGTGCAGCAGCCTGAGTGCGCAGGGGCAAAACAGAGAATAATGCGTGTGCAGTTGTATGTACTCTGCCATCACTGTTTCTATACTATGTTTCAGATGACTAAACTTGAGGGCTGCATTATATCCCGGCACGCGGTTGTAGACACACCGGTGGCAGAAAGGTGAGCTGTGAAGATTTTCTCCACAGTGTCAACACTCACTCTCCCTCTCCATCTCTTCTTTTCTGCCACTCACACTCGTTCTCTCTTTTATTCTCTATCTCTTCCTTTCTCTCTCTCACACTTTCTCTCTTTCTCTGTCTCTTCATTCTTTCTTTCTCTCTCTTCCTCTCTCTCACTCCTTCTCTCTCTCTCTCTTCCTCTCTCTCACACTGTTTGTCTCTTTCTCTCTTCCTTGTATCTCACTCTTTCTCTCTTTCTCTCTCTCACTCTTTCTCTATCTTCCTCTCTCTCTCACTCTTTCTTTTTACTCTCTCTCTTCCTCTCTCTCACTCTTTCTCTCTCTCTCTCTCCTTTCCTGGATGCATGACGCACCATCTTATCTTTCTTTTTGTCTGTGATTCACAAATTGTCGAGGTATTACACTCCATACCTGTATCTACTTTTATTTTGTTCTTTTGTTTAAATAAAATGTTTTATATGTAAATCCATACATGACTAAGATTCTTATTTGTCCAACCTCACAAGCATTATCTTATTAATAATTATACAACATTAGCCAATTTTTTTATGTTCCAGATTCCCTAACGTGACTGTCACATTTGTTTTGGGGGTGTGGGGGTGAGGGGGGATGGCTGACAAGGAGCTGCTGGTGGGGGGTGTCGGAGCAGTGTTGGGTGTCCACCCTGCATGATCATTGGGTCCATTGCATCTGTTCTCAGAGACTTGCAAGCCAGTGGGCTGGATCGTAGATGAAGAGCAGCAACCCGATTGGCTGGCTTATAGAGGGAGAGCCGCGGCCCGTCAGAACGCAAGGGAGAGCTGCAGGCCAGCTCGCAGAGGAACAGCTGCGGGCCGACAGGAATAGGGAAAGGTGCAGCCCGTTGGCTTCCGAAGGGATAGCTGAGGAACAGTGATGTGGGGAGAGGGAGCATGAAGGAGGAATCTCCTAGAGAGAGACCTGCAGTATATTTCCAGTCTTGGCTTTACAGATACATCTGCGTGCCCGAGAAGTTGCACCCGAAGAGCTGCGAGCCGACCAGTGGTTCGCAGAGGAAGACTCGCGGGCCCAAGAAGGTTCTTGGGAATATGCTGGTGATGTGGGAAGAGGGCGGGTTACCTGCTGATGTGGGCAGAGGCAGCATGAAAGGCGTATCTCGCACAGACAGAGCTCCAGTATGTTTTCACAGTTGCCTCGGACAGATGCGAGCTGACGTACAGAATCAAAAAATGGCTTTTCAATGCTCATATAGTGTGACTTATCAACAGTTCACACCCAGGCTCGCAAAGGGACAGCTGCGGCCCATGGGCTTGACTCGCAGAGGGAGAACTACAGGGCGTCCACTCCCAAAGGAACAGCAGTGTACTAGTTCACACAGGTAGAGGCACAGCAGCGAACTAGCTCGCAAAGGTAGAGAGCTGCGAGCCGACGGACTGGCTTCTAAATGCATTTCTGCGAAGTGGTGATGTGGGGAAAGGGAGCGTGAAACGGGAATCTCGCACAGACAGAGCTCCGGTATATTTTCAGTATTGCCTCGCAGAGGTAGAACTATGGAGAGATATGAGCTGACGGACTGAATCACAAAATGGCTGCAAGCACTTCCTAGTCTCAACAGTTCGCAGCCAATGAGCTGCAAGCTCGTACTCGTACCGCCTCAACCAATCAGATGTCAGAATTCTCAGAGGGAGTGTGAAAGGGGTATCTCGCATAGACAGAGCTCTGGTATATTAAATTGCCCCCGGCACCTTTGTTTCATATTTTCACTTGATGCGAGGCACAAGATGGCTGCTAACACTTCCTCAAAACCTACGGAATGGATTTACACCATTTCAACAAAAGCGTGCTTTCTGGACCAAGACCTTTCTCTCTGCCAAATTTGGTGTAATTCCGCTCAGCAGTTTGACCTGTAGCCTTGTCTAATGTTTCCTATGGAAAATGCCTTGAGAAACCCCTTGTTTATCAGCCCCCCTTGACCAATCACCCCCAAACCTTCAGGAGAGGAGCTCATCAAAAAGGAAAAACTTTTTAGAAACTTTCGTAAAGATTCGTCAAACGACGCCAAAGTTATAAGCACATGAAAACATGTTTTTCCTAGGGAAATGTGTTCCTAACTACAAATAACTACTGGCGACTGCCAGTAGATAATATAATAAAATAATACATATTAAATAGGTAAAAAGATGAAATTAATATAAAAAAATAAAGTAGACACACATACATAATAATTAATATATATATTTATTTTAAAACAATTAATAAATTATTAACTTAAATGTTAAATGTTAAACTTAAAAGGGGTAACAATTACGATTCCCACTCCAGTGAGTGCAACATTAGGGAAAGTTTTGGATAGCGGAGGGGTAAAAATTACAATTCCCATTACAATCAGTGCAACAGTAGGGAAAGTGTTGTATAGCGGAGGGGTAAAAATGTATATTCCCTCTCCAGTCAGTGCAATAGTAGGGACATTGTTGGATTGTGGAGGGGTAAAAATTACTATTCCCCCTCCAATTATTGTAAAAGAAGGTAAAGTTTTGGATAGTGGAGAGGTAAAAATTACTATATACATTTCAATGAGTGCAACAGCAGGGAAAGTGTTGGATGGCGGAGGGATAAAATTACTATTCACACTCCAGTGAGTGCAATAGTAGGGAAAGTGTTGGATAGTGTCAGGATGCAATTTGCTATTCACACTCCAGTAAGTGCAACAGTAGGGTAAGTGTTGGGATGTGGAGGGCTAACAATTAATTATCTCACTAAAGTAGGATCAAAATTAAAACAAACCAAATATTAACTAAACAAATATTTAAAAACAGAAAATAAATAATTAATATGTAAATACGCTAAAAATTAAAATACAAATATATTAAATATTAAAATGTAAACAACATAGTATAATGTAAATACATATGACAAATACCTACAAATATTATATTAAAAAAATACATATATTTTTCAAACAAATACATATTATTCATTACAAATCATTTAGAAAAAAAACTGTAGTTATTACATAAATGTACTTCTTTTATTTCCTACCCTATAATACCACACTATTCACAAACCACATCTACATTTTGTAAAAATGGACTTCCATTGTTAACATAATTATTTACCAATTAAACAAATATTATTCATTAAAAAACAAATTAAAACTCATAAAAATGAATTACTTTAGCGCAAGTCCCTATAATTACCACAACACACAGATAAAATGCTCTAAAAAAACTTTTTTTCAATTAAAAAACTAATAGTAACAACTAATTATAAAGTAAAATTAATTTACTCCCCTCCCTTCACCCCTATAGAAGGAAAACCCACACAAAAAAATATACAAATATCCTAATTAAATACCAATTAATTAATAATAATAATTAACAAAATAATAATTGATTAAACATACACTTTCCACCCTTTGCCCCTATAAACCCCACAACCCACACCTAAAATTAATTACGTATTTTCCATATTTAATATTCAGTTGATTAATAATTAATTACAAGTTGAGAACTTCCCACCCTTTAACCCTACAAACCCCACAACACGCACCTAAAATTAATTACACAATTTTCATATTTAATTTACAATCAATTAATTAATATGAATAATTAACTACGTATTTATTAATTAAACTTAATTTATTTACCACCCTTTACCCCTTTAAACCCCACACCTGCACCTAAAAGTAATTACACCATTTCCATTATATTTGTTTTTATAAATTAAATAATATAAATTACCAACTAATTATTAATTAATCAGAATATTTCCCACCCTTTACCCCTATAAACCCCACAACCCGCAAATAATTTTTCTTTACACAATTACCATGATTAATTACCAATTAATCTGTATTAATTAACAAACAATTAAGAATTAATTACAAATATATTACTTACCACAATTAACACTATACAATCTCAATAAAATAAATATTATTAAATAAAAAAATTATCATTTATTCATTATAATGAAATACTTCCCCTTTATATCCACAACCCGCTACGGAACTGAAGAACGGAAAATGTATTTAAAATAAATGGATGACTACTAAACATTTAACACATATTTAAAAACACATAAACAATACTTATACAAAAAACATACATCAGGTACATTTAAAATATAAACTAAAATACATATCACAGATTAAAAAATCTATATTTTAAACAACTATATTTTTGCAAACGATATTGAATGCTATATTTTTGAAAATGATATTTCTTACCTTAAATTCGCTATTCTTGACCACGATCTTCTTGCTGTCGATATTTCTGTGTCACGATATTTCCCACTCGATACTTGTTTTGGTCGACATTTCCAACTCAATTTTCTGTCTGCATATCACAATTTATGTAAAATACATAGGCTGTTCGATTTTAGGTTTAAACCTATAATAACTGATAAAACCCCACTGGAATGGAAATAGCCCTCACCAGTGAAAACATATAAACAATGAAAAAAAACCTGCACAACCACAAACTAAATGCCATTGAATGAAAGAAAAAGGAGAGTGAAAGAGTCATTTTTAATTCTTCCTGAAGGGGGCAATGCAATGTAGCTTTGTTATATTAGGTAGCAGTAAGACAGACTGGGCTAACATTTTTCTGTTTGAGCTTTGTAGTTTAGGGATGTCACTAAAATATTGTTTCTTCTACATTTTTTCAGTTGGTGGTATTTGCTCTAAAGATAAATGGGTTTGAAGCATGTTTTAGGTGTTGTTTATTTATTTTATAAACTGTAAAGGATCAGGAAATATCAAAATCATAATTGATTTTTGGCTACATTTGAGTCTTTCACTGATAGGAAAATATAGGTTTCATCAGAATCTTTACCAATATGTACTATCACATTTACCCAAAGAGAATGGGTAAAAAAAGCCTTGTTACATCAGCCCTCTTTTCTAGTGAGTCAGTATTGACAGTAGGTGAATTGCCAAACACCCCAGGTTTTAAATATTCAATACAAGGTATAGTGACAGGTATATGTGAAAAGAGTGCACAAAGCATCTGGGATACTGGTGAAAACATGACACCAGACTTTTGGAAAACATGGAACGCAGTGTCACTTGGAATGCTGCTGCAAAAAGTTCTTATCAAGTTCAACAAAGATTTTAGTGATTTATTTTGTATTTGCAGTGATTCAGCTACGTATATGAAAAATTTGTGTGATGACCTGTCACAATCGATACCTGAGCTGAAGTGCTTCCCTGTAAGAGATCCTTGACACTTGTTAGATGGTATGCTAAAAGCATCTTTAAGATCTTCAGAGTTAATGAAGAATGCTGTTGACTTATTAGTCCATTCTACTGCACTGATACTATGGAGTTTCAAAAGTGCTGCCTCATTTTTGACCGCTTCATTAACTATGAGGGCATATGCACCCAATTCAATGCATATGTTGCAGAACCTGTCACAGAGATTCACAAACCAGTATTGGCATGGAAAGCTATGCCAGTGGCCAGAGTTAGTAAATTGTATACTGGCTAATTTGATATTGCCTGTCTCAAGTGCCAATGTTGAGAGGGCCTTTTCACAGATAAAAGTTTACATGGGAAGGAAATAGCAAGAGCGCATGCCCAAAGACTCACTGAAGAAGTATTGTATGGTGTACTACGATAAGTTTGGTTTGTAAAAATGTATTTGGACCTCATTTACACTGTACATACACTGTCTATATACCATGCACTTTCAGTGCAGAAAGCAAGCAATAATAAAAGCAAAAAGTTGCATAAACACAGGAAAAAAACTGTTTCTGTAGTTTTAAATAGCGTGAAAATGTTTAGCCACTGATAAGCACCTATTTTTTAAGATATTGAAATCACTTGAAAACACTGAAAAAACCCACCAGAATTTACCAGTGGAGTAAATGGAACATTTGCATCATGTGCACAATGATGTGCCATTGACCATGTGGGCACTGTGCACTGTTGATGTTTGCAAGATGGCCATTGCGATTATATGGCACCCATATCGCGGTAGCTACCGCCTGGCCCCAGCGGTGTGTCACCAGCACCCCCATTCACACAAGTGCGGTAGTCATAGGCATGGAGACACGCCCAAATAGCGGTGGGCATTCTCCGCCACCTTAAAACTCAGAAAGACGCCGCAAGACCACCGATCACATCTGATCAGCAGTGTGAAGAGCTTGCCGCCTACTTTGTTAGGATGGTAGAAGACATTTATAAATGCTTCCTGATGGTCCAACCCGGCCCCCTTGAGGCACCTTGCAATCACATCAGTGTTACACTAGAGGCTTTTTCCCCTTTTCCTCAGGATCTATTACTCACCCTTTGCTCTAAAGTCAAGTCGGGCTCTCCAGTCGATCCACTGAATCCCCACCAATTTCAGAAAATTCTACCCAGTATCCTACGTCCTTTGAAACAGGTGCTCAATGGGTCCCTCACCCATTGAGTGTGGCTCAATGATTAGAGCGGCAGACCCTGATGCAGAGGTCTAGCCCGGGACCAGGGTTCAATTCCCCGCCTCGGCGGGTCTTGGGCTAAAAAAAAATTCCACGGACCTGATAATTCTCGCCTCGGTGCCATTCTAATCATGGAGTCCCACTCTGCAACTCTGGGCAATAGCTTGCTTAATCTCCACAGCGGCCCCCACAATGCTAAGGATGCCTGGCCTTCACCTTGGGGGTGCCCAGGAGTGGACGCCTCACAGGGAAAAGCCAGGATGGGTTCCACAGCGGTATTCGTACAAGCGCCGAGAGACCTCCGGGTAGTCGTGCGCTATACAAGTATCCATACATTTACATTTACATTTACATTTACACCTCAGCTGTCATGCCTACAGCTTGGAAACAGGCCAGGGTGATACCGCTGCTCAAAAAACCTTCCTTAGACTGAAAAAAGCCAGAAAACTGTTGGACAATCTCCTTGCTACCCTGGGCTGCAAAGATCACAGAGGCCTACGTTAACTCTCTCCTCACCGAACACCTAAAATCGAACAACAGGCTCGACCCTTCTCAAAATGGTTTTTCGCCCTGGCCACAGCACAGAGTAAGCGCTCTTGGCCGTGACTGAACATCTCTGGAAAGCCTTAAACGCTGGGCAGACATCGGCACTGGTCCTTTTGGATCTTAGTGCCGCGTTAGACACGGTGTCTCACGCCATTATGCTACAATGCCTGGAGGAGACGGGAGTCATTGGCTCAGCCTTGAAGTGGCTGGCATCTTTCCTTGTGGACAGGATGTTTCAGGTGGTAGCTCTCTCATTTACCTCCAGCATCCTTCCCATAAGTCAAGGGATACCACAGGGCTCTTCCCTGAGCCCGCTTCTTTTCAATCTTTACGTTCAGCCTCTTGCGAGACTAGCCAAGAGCAGAGGGCTGACCATGGTCTACTATGCCGACGACACACACTTGGTGGTGGCTCTTTTGAGTGACTCCAAGCAGGACGTCATGGAATTTCAGGGTGATCTTGTGGCAGTCGCCGAGTGGATGACCACCAGTCGTCTCCAACTGAATGCCAACAAGTCGGACGGTGTTGTTGGTGGGAAAGGACCATGATGTATGGAATGAGCTCTGGTGGCCAAAGAGCCTAGGCACTGCCCCCACCCCCAAGCAATCAATGAAGAATCTCGGGGTCTGGATGGACGCTTCACCTAACTTTCAGACTCAAACTAAAAAGGTGGCGGGAACCTGCTTCAGATTGTTGCGTGGACTCAAACCCATCCTGGAATTCTTTGATGCCCTTACCAGGCAGATCATCATCCAGGCCCTGATTATGTCAAGACTTGACTACACTAGCTCACTGTATCTGGGAGCGAACAAGTCAGAAATACAGAGGCAACAGAGAGTCCAGAATGTGGCCGCAAGATCTCTCCTCCATCTGCGCAGAGTCTGCTCAGTGACAAGTGCCATTCGCCATCTCCCCCGGTTGCCTGTGGCTAGGCGAATCGTGTTTAAGGCACTCTGTATAGCCTTTAAAACCATGAAACTGGCATCTCTGATAAACCTGCCCAACCTGCTTCTACCCTATGTCCCCACCAGCCAGCTTTGCTCCATGGGACAATGCCTGGTTGTGGTCCCCGAGTTGGGAGGGTTCGCGCCGGAGGTCGTTCCTTCCAGAACAGAGCGGCCATCCTTTGGAATTCTTTGCCGGCACATATTCAGGGGCTTAATAACTACCTCGAATTCAGGAAAACCACTAAAACCTTTCTCTTCCTTACTCCGTAGTTCTCTCTGGGCCCTTTCTGAGTTCGGTCATATCTCTGCTGTTCAGCGCCGGGACGCCTCTTTGCCGGGGCAGCTGTTGCACTTTATAAACCCGCTAACATAACATAACATGACTCTAAAGCTTTCTAGAACCTTCTTTTTCCCCTAGCCTTGTCTCACAGCATGTCTCAATCTCGGATTAAGGTGGCTTCCACGTGGCATCTAGATCATCTGAAGGGGGCTTGCAGAAGAAATTGATGGACTAACCCTCTTTTTCCTTGCTGGGGATCTGGAAGACAATGGATCTTCTGAAAGAGGGGCTTGCTCTTTTTCTTCCTCTGCAGGAAGCTCAATCTCCTGAACTGCCCCTACTTCGGGAGGAACAACTACTAATGGGGTGGTTGTGGCTGTTGTTGCTCACTTATCTGAGTTTTCTGCATTGATTAGGTCCTACTTTGCGATAATGATAAGTCAATTTCAACATCACTGCTTGTCGGCATTGGACTGGCTGCATCTGTAACCGACATGGGCTTGGGCCAAGGTTGGTGGGGTGGGTCCACTGATGTGGGGGTGCTTCTCCCAGCTTGCTCCCCGGACACCGCTGCTGCAGGCGCAATTTTTGTTTTCCCAAAAAAGGTCTTGGGCAACATACCGGTCTTGGTAAGTGGCAGTGCCTTCTTCTCCCTGGCCACTTTCTTGGTACTGGACCTGGTACCTTTCTTTGGGGCCATTTGATGATGTCAGCAGCATGCAGTGGCACAATTTGAAGAGACGTCTCTGGTCACATGTCACATGACGTTGTGTGCAGCAGGACTTCTGTCTGGCAGTACAATGGGTGGTGTTGTCTTCTCCTCTTTTGTGCACAAAAAACAAAGAAGCAAGAAGAAGATCAGTGAAACGTGGCATTCATTGTTGTGGTTCAATCACTACTTGTACAAACAAACTTATATAATATGTAACTTAGTGTGTGGTCACACTTGTTAGTGTTCTTAATATTATTAAATGTATTACCTCAGTTGTTAAAAAAACATAATACAGTGTAGCCATTTGTGAGACTTTGACAACAACAAGGGCTTTCCAAGTGTACTGTAAGTACACTCAGGAAGGATAGGATATACAAATAAGAACAACAAAACTACTAATGTAACTGACCCAGTTTGGCATTGTTCATCATGTGGCATGCAGCATTCAGGGATCTGCAGCTGACAATGGATAGACGCAGTAAGCCAAGAGGAACAATGGAAAGACATGCAGGCCTATGGCAAAAGCAGTAAAGCACACTAACTGCGACCACAAAATGGTCACCAGCCACATGGTCACTCACAAGTCACAACAACAACAAGCAGGTGGCCTGGAAAACAATGAACTGAAGCAGGCCTATATGGAGGCAGACACAGACTTTACAAACTTACCCCTTGCCACATGGGGAGGCTCAACCAAGGCAAATGCTGGGCCACTATTACAAACACACTCATACACTGGCCAGACAAAGGAGGCATGCTAAACAACACAGCTTTAATGCAACAATGCCAAAACCGAAAATCCACAGAGCCAGAAAAGGTTTACAAGTTACAACAACCACACACATCCAAAAAAGGCATTTTTTTACGCAGTCGAAAAAAGTGAAAACAAATTTTGCATTTTTCAATCCAATGCCATCCATTCCCTAAATGATTTTTAAATTCAACAGCCACCACAGAAACAGTTGTTTCATGCACCAATGAGTAGCTCTGGGCCTATTGCTTGCAAAACCCATTGGCAGACTAGGCCACATGCTGAATCAATTAAAATCAATATTATTGCAAATTTATTAGAAAATGTAGTGAACTGTGTTACATTTTTTGCTAGATTAAAGAAGAAAAAAATGTATGCAAAACAACAACCAGCAAGAAGGCCTGGCCACCACAAAATCAGGCCTAATGCAGAAGCACACTGTCTGCCACTTCACAAAAAGACTGCCAGCCACATGGCCAGGCTACAAGAACAAGAAAGGGAAGAGAGACGCTGCAGGCCTATGGCAAAAGGACACTGACGGCATTCATGAAATGGCCATTAGCCACATGGCCAGGCTACCACAACAAGACGCAATAACTATAAGCCAAGAGGAACAAAGGAAAGACATGTAGGCCTATGGTAAAAGCACACTAACTACCATCAGAAAGTGGCCACCAGCCACATGGTCACTCACAGCAAAACAAGCAGGAGGCCTGGAAAACAATGACCTCAAGCAGGTCTATATGGACACAGACATTACAAAATGTTCCCTGGCCACATAGGGAGGCTCAGCCAAGGCAAATGCTGGCCCACTATTAAAAAAAAATATCATACACTGGCCAGAAAAAGGAGGCATGTTAAACAACACAGCTTTAATGCAACAATGCCCAAAACTAATATCCACAGGAATAAAAAGTGTTTGCAAGGTACAACTACCACGCACAATGGCATTTATTTAACACACAAAAAAAAGTGAAATACCCCCCCAAAAACATGTTGCATTTTAATCTAATGTCATCCATACCCTAAATGATGTTTAAATTCAACAGACACCACAGAAAGTTTTTTGATGCACCTATGAAAAGCTTTGGGCATAGTGGCTGAAAGGCCTATTGGCAGACTACGGGGCTTGTGAATTAAATAAATATTGCAAATTGATTAAAAAAAAATTAGAAAATGTGGTGATCTGTGCAACATATTTTCCTTATAAAAGAAGAAAAAATACTCACAAAGAAACAACTAGGCCCCTACTGAAACAACAGACCACCCACCACAATGAATTTTAAATAAAACAATGAAAAGTTCAAAAAATCTAGGTGTATGGCCCCAATCAAACAAACAACACCAATTCTCCAACCTACTTGTGAAATCTGAAATTCAAAAGTCATCTAATCCAATGATATATGATGCACCAGTCACAAAGAGTGATCCTTCCAGCTCTGAATCCAAATGAAAAGTGAACAGCAGATGGACAAAGCACTGGGAGGAGCCTGCTGGGCAGGAACAGGACATTGGAGACACTAGGGCAGTTCCTTCCTCCTTGCACAAGAAAGTACATCCAAATGTCAATCTGAGCAGTTTTTTTTATCCAAATCCTCATTTTGAGTAGGTTTTGATGCTACTCAGGAGAGAACATTCTCCAGATTGCAGATTCTGCGTGTTCGTGTTCTCATTCTTCGCAAAACTTCCAAGGCCGATGCCACGCCCAAATGATGTGTTCATAATCGCAAACTCTTGCAGGACCACGCAGCTAGCTAGCAAATCTCGTGGCACCCATGAACAGATGGGAAATCTCATCGGCGATCGCAGGCACAAGGTAAGTTGCTCCTGGGTGCGTGAAAATGCATTTAGGGCATGCAAACACAAATAAACTCAGTTCCATTGTGGATGCAGAGTTTTCCGTCAACTCCACATTCTGTACAGAATGTGGAGTTGCCAAAAATCTGCAAACTCCGCAAGCTGAGCGGAGTTTTAAGCCCAGGGTTAATATTTACAATACTACATACAAACATATAATATCTTTTTTTTCTTTTTTAAATCAGAATTTATGGTTCTAGCAAGAACCATTTTTCTAACTGGGCAATTTTGATAGCTGTCTTTACCCAATCTTCACCTTTCAGGGCAGGGGACCCTCCATTTTATGTAGATTTCCCTCAGGGCTATCAGGATAAGATAGAGCAAAAGTCCTCTGTGTGAATTCTTCAGCCTGTTACTGATTGTACCAGCTTCTCCAAATTAAACAAGCGCCATATTCAGGGTAATTTTCCTACCAAAAAACCCAATAAAAGTGTTCTTGCTTCTGACCCAGTAATCTCTCAACTTCGGACATTCAAAGAATATATGCAGATCATTGGCTCTTATACAGTTACACCTAGGACACTTGGGGGAGGAGAAGGAGCAAACTTTGTTATCTTAGCCGGTGTCCAGTATAGGCGATTAATGGTAAAAAAGTGGTTCTTTTTCAGGTTGGCTGGTTTAACAAATGTGTATAGGAGCCTCAAGGAATGTTCCCACACTGCATCTATATCACACTAAAGGGGGGTCCCATTTCAAACTAAATATTGTGGTAAACACTCCTTCTCGTCTGCCTCCAAGTGCTTCTCATACCACTTAGAAATTTCCTTTTTCTTGAGGTTTACATCTGGAGAGATAGCTCCAACTCGCAGAAATCATTCCTAATGTTTGCTCTTAGGGCTTTCCAAGGGTGGACCCCCCGATGATATCAAGTCTGACCATTTTATAATGCCTGCCATTCTGATTGGTGTGCTCAAGCTATCTTGCAGGCATAACTGAGTCCCTGGAGATTCCCAGATTGGGACAAAGTCCGAATAATAACCTAACCCGCACCTACTGCTAACCTTATACCATAGATGGAGGGCAGAGTTCAATATTTTAAGCGTACTCTTTTGAAGTACCTGGGGGCACAAAATTTGTACAGAAAGCCAGATCCACCTTCCTGCCTTACTATTTTACCCCAAAGTCTCCTCTAGATTGAGTCATCGGCCTTCACAAGCAGCATCCAGATGTTTTTAAATTGGAAAGCCTTCTTTACTAAGCCTTCACCTAAGTTTCTTCCAGGCCAGCCTTGCACCCTTGTAGGCCCAAATAAATCTCATAGTCTTTCCCTGGATTTTACTGATACCTAACTTTGGAAAGCCGAGGGGGATAGCATTGAACAAGTAGGTTAGTTTGGGGAGTATAGCCATTTTAATTAGGTCAATCCTTCCGTAGATAGTTAGGGGGAGGTTTTTCCACCTTGATAATAATCAATCTATTTCTTTTGCAAACCTATTTAGGTTGATCCGTCGGATCTTCTCTATTTCTTTAACAATTATAATGCCCAAATACTTAAAATCTTGAGCAACTTTCCCCTCCCAGTCCAGAATGTTCCAGCACATCACCTCAGTTTTAGATGTATTAACTAAATATCCAGATAGGGATCCAAACTCTCCTAACAGATGTTTGGCCCTTGGTATTGCCACAGCTAGATCAGCAGTATATAACAGTGAATCGTCTGCGTATAGGGCGACCTTGCTAATATAACGGTGAGATTTAAAAGGATTTATTAGGGTATCTGATCTTATCGCCTGGTCTAATGGTTTCTATATATAGGTCAAACAACAGGGGTGAAAGGGGACAGCACTGTCTCGTTCCTCTCAATATATTACAACTAGATGTTAACACCCCATTTGGCAATTTCCTGGCTGAGGCACCCTTGCTGCATTTTTTTAAAGTTTGAATAAAGATAGATCCAAATCCCATTATTCTCAACACTTCCCACAGATATGCCCAACACTGGCCGCATTGAGAGCCACCACAGCCAAGGGTTCGGTTCGTTCAGATGCAAGATCTATACTGCCTATGAGTTGCTGGGTCTGTTCTTGGATATATCTCTTGGGAATAAAACCTTTCTGGTCTAAGTGGATCAGTTGTTGTGCGATCTTAGCCAGTCTCCCTGCCAAAATGATCATGAAGATCTTATAATCTGCATTCAGCAGGGAGATCGGTCTGTAAGAATCGGCTCTCATGGGATCTTTAGTGGGTTGCAGAATAAGCACGATCGTTGACTCCTTACAGGACCTAGGAACTTCAACCCTTAAATGATAGATTGCATTAAACAGAGTTTCCATTATCGGGACTAACTCCTCTATTAGAAGTTTGTACATCTCATTTGGAAGCGCATCGTGCCTGCTGCTTTATTGCTCTTGCTTTTTCCGAGACTCAAACAAATCTCGTCCCCAGTAATTGGGGCATCAAGCAGTTCGCGGCTATATGATGTTAAGATAGGTAAGGATTTATCCCTTAGCCTGATTTTAAAGGCCCCAGGATTTGGTAAGACCTCTTCCTTATATAGCATAGAATAGAGTAAGTAAGAAAGTTTGCACATCCTCTGATTTATTAGATGTATCTCCGTTTTTGTTTGTAATGAATTGATTTATGTGATTCCTAGCCCGATCCAATCTGGCCTTCCAAGCCCGCAGCGCCCCTGATTCCTCTCCGTACTCGAAGTTCTACATTAGTTTTGCAAGCCATTGTGCTTTGCACTTCTGATCTAACTTGATCCTGTAATCCTGACAGGCCTCATCAAGCTGCCGCTGCACCTGTAGCTTTGCCTATGCCGTCCCCGGATTCAACCGGAGGTGATCTGCCTCTAATTAGCCCACTTTGTCATCCATCTTTTTTTTAACTTGGGATTCCTCTCTATTCTTGGTGCATATGAGACTATGCAGAGTGCCCCTCAAAAATGCCTTAAAAGCATCCCATGCAAAGTCAATAGACATAGACCCAATATTTACTGCAAAATAGTCAAGGCATGCACGTTTGAGCTCTTCAACTATACCTGGATCTGTCAATATCAATTTTTTAAGTGTCCATCTAGGTCTCGATATATGCCTGCTTCCTACTAGGGAGAAGGCAACTGCAGGGTGGTCTGATATATGACTTGGGTAGAAATTGATTGATGTTATATCATTGATGATAGATCTATCTGCCAACACATAGTCTATTCTTGAAAAGTGGCCATGTTTCCTGCTCTGGAAAGTGAATCCATGGATATTGCCCTACTTAGCCCTCCATACATCTAAAAGTTCCAGATCGTGTTTTAAACTAAAAAAGTAAATAGGTTTTGCAGGAATCGACTGTTCTCCCATACTCAGCACCTTCTTAAATTTCAGCCAAAATTGTCTCAACATCACAAACTCTGAAACAGAGCAGGTAGCTGTTGCGCCACTCCAGGACTCCAAAATGCAAACTGTAAAAAACATTTTTTGCTGTCGATCTGGAAGTGGGAATTTGCACAGCCACGCTTAAAGCATGAAAAACACGGGAGGGTACATCCTTTATAAATGGTGGAAACACACTTAAACTTAAAAAATCCATTTGTTTCTGTCACATGGGATTCAGAACTACGTTGCAATGATGTCACAATGTCATCGCAAATCTGCAAAATATATTTAAACAACATTTTAAATTTTTTCCTTTATTACTATATACGTTTCTTAATATTTCAGTTGAACACTTACTCAAAGAATAATGTTACGTTGTCTATTTATGTTTTTGAGTGCTTTAAAAAACAAACATTTTGAGAATGTCCAGAAGTACCAGAAAATAGGTATTGGAACAGTTTGCAGCAGATTCATGAATAAATAAAACAAATGTGAAAAAAGAGAGGTTACAAAGCAATTAGAAAAAAAACAACCAAAAAAATCATCATCATAAATCCGAGAATGAACTATAGCACATGCTTCTGAAACACACAACATAGACTGGTGTGTGCTCTTAATATCAAGCAGAAGGTATCGGTATGCAATAATTTTGCACTATGATATCAAGGTAAGGACAAATACATCTTCTATGCCTAACTCAATATATATTTATCTTAACTATATATAAAGTTATAGTTGAGAAATTTAAATTTCAAAAACCTTTGAAATTCACTCAAATAAAAACAAAGGTTACAGGGACATTAAAGCTAGGAAATTCATTTAAAATCTTAGGAATTCACTGAAAAAACAAATGTTACATGGGCGTGTTATTAGATACAGATTTGAAACAGACAAAACCACAGAAATGTAGCAGTTATTATTACCTAAGCCAACTATAAAGCATATATATATATACATATATATATATCCAAAATCCACAAACGCTTCTTCCGGACAGCTGGCCCCCTCGGAAAGTGGCGTACACGCAGGCGAAGCAACCGGCAAAATTATCACCAAAGTTCAAAGATACGTGCGCTCTCAGGTCAGTAAACGACACATCCAGGTTATAATAGTGACCAGGTTTATTCCATAACGCGTTTCGACTGCGTCCGCAGCCTTGCTCACATGGAACCGTGAAATGAATAACTTTATGCAACTATATACAATGGACACAACTATTGAGGGCAGTGGAGTCAAAATAGGACTGTGTGAATGTCAGCGTCCGCCATCTTGGAAAGGTCAGCATAGGTAAACATTGTTAATAGCTTAATGCAATACAGATTCCAAGTACCGAAATGCATGAAAGACCAACAGTGCAGATGAACAAATGAACATCCTCTACCATTCCTCGTATGTGACGTTGAATTACAATGACAAGTATATTGTACGCCTCGGAAAGCAGTAACGTACCGGAGCAACTCACAAGTGACTAACAGTGACGTAAAATACATGGTAGACTGCAAGCATCGTAATACTATGTCCTAAATGATCAGGAACGCCTGGCCAGTGTGAAAGCCCTGCACAGTAGTGATAACCCGCTCTGCTGAGAGGTCGTGGCTAAAATAGCCAGAAAATTAGCATCTTGGTTAGTATAAACGATGGAAATCAGGACAAAATTCAGGCGTATAATGGATATAACATAAAGTGTTGAGGTCACAAGAGAGGGTGAGTGATAGTGCCAGCCACTAAAAAAATATAATAGGCTAGTTAGGACCAATGCCTCTTCGTATGCTCGTTGCACGAAATGCATCGTTCACCCTGAAAATGTACATGGGGATGATAATCCATGCACAAAAGTACCGGCATAGTGCTCATGAAGTGCATAACACCTAGTCTCTCAAATCATAGAGGATAAATAAGCAGTGTAAAAAGTGTAAAAACAGTGATGAGCAATTGCCCTGGGTCAATCAATAACCAAAATTCACTTATCCTGTTACTCTCAGAGCCCCTCTGGAAGTGTCCAATCGTAATCCAAGTGCCCCATTTCTCTTAGTGAAGGTGAAGACGTGACTCCGAAGAAAAGGTTAGGCACCTGTGTAGTGGTTAGGTGCCTTCCTTCTCTCCTGCAATTAAAACATGAGATAAACATTAGCTGACAAGTCAGAGAAACATGTGAAAGCAAAACAAAACAAAACACAAGCAGGTACATCCTAGGTTATACAAGACATCTCGTTAGACCTGTCGGAATAAAAGGTATAGGATTACTCTTTCTTCAAATGTATTGAAAGTTCCTCGTCTTGGTTCATACCTCCAGGGGCCTTCGTTTGGAGATCTACAATGTATTTTGACTCTCTCTGTCTGAGTTTGAGTGTCCTGTTACCCCCTCTGTGATCTAAACGGACTTGTTCCAAAATAAAATATTTCAGTAGTGAGGAGTCAGAGTAGTGTCGTTCTTGGAAATGTCTAGCCACTGGGTATTTAGGGTCTTTGTTGGTGATGGCCCGCTTGTGTTCGAGTACCCTTTTCTTGGCCATCAGGGTGGTACTGCCTATATAGTATAGTCCACATGGGCATTCTATCACATATATAGCAAATGTGGTGCTGCATGTGAGGAACTGGGTTATTACTCTCTGATTGTGACCTTGTTCGTATGTTTTACGTGAGGTACTAGCCGAACACGCTTTGCAGTGACCACATGGGAAGAAACCTACAAGGTTCTGGATACCTCTGTCTTGTGTCAAAGTGATGTCACTATGTACTAGTATGTCCTTTAGGTTTCTTCCTCGCCTGTATGTGATATTAGGTCTGTCCTTGAAAGTGTGGCCTATGCTGTTGTCATTCTTGAGTGTGTTCCAATTTTTAGACAAAATATGTCTGATGCCATCAGACTCCGTATTGTAGGTCATGATCACCCTAGTTTCAGCATCTCCAGTACCCTCCATCACTGTAGTGTCATCCCTGAGTATGTCTTTTCTATCCACGGACTCTACTCTACAGACCGCTTTCTTGAGGACCCAGTTGGGGTACCCTCGAAGTTTGAATCTTTCAATCATAACTGTGCTTTCTTTCTCGAAAGCCTCAATGCTGCTACAATTCCTTTTTGCCCTCAGCAGTTCACCATAGGGGATACTCCATTTGAGGGTATCCGGGTGGCTGCTGAGGGCATGTAGGATACTGTTGCCTGCTGTGCTTTTGCGGTATAAAGAGGTATGTAGTATGTTGGATCTCACCTCTACCTTCACATCTAGATATTCGACCATGTTGTCACTGATGCTCCCTGTGAGATGTATGTTCCGGTCGTTGTTGTTGAGTTCTTGAATCAGTTCCAGGGCCTCTGTGTGACTACCTTTCCATATAATGAAAAGGTCATCAATGTATCTGAGCCAAAGTGCTACTTTGCTCAGATTCTTTATGGCAATCTTTTCTGAGAATATCTCCTCCTCCCAGAGGCCCATGAAGAGATTGGCAAAGCTAGGGGCCAGACAAGAACCCATCGCGGTACCAATCAGTTGTTTATAGATGGTACCGTTGAAGATGAAGATGTTATTGGTGAGGCAGAATTCTGTCATTTCAATGATCATGTCATTGTGTTCCAAATATTTGATCTGTCTTTGGTTGAGGAAGTGCCTGCACGCATCTAATCCCTGTTGGTGGTCAATTATGGTGTACAGTGATTGTACATCCAGTGTGATGAGGAGTAGACCATTCTCCCATTTGATCTTTTCTAGTTTCCCTAGGAAATCTTTAGTATCCCTCACGTAACTCGGGAGCTTGGTAACAAATTCCCTGAGAAAATGGTCCACATATTTGGATATGTGCTCCGCTACACTTCCTATGGAGGACACTATGGGACGGCCAGGTGGAGATGTGGCACTCTTGTGGACCTTGGGTAGAAGGTAAAGCACCGGTATCTTGGGAAAATCCCTCTTGAGATAACAGTACTCCTCCCACTCAAGGATCCCTTTGTCCCTCCAAGTGATGAGTTTGTCCCATATCATGATGACACTTTCATTGTACACCTCCCTAGTGATCTGCATGTAGGAATTGATGTCCCCTAGTTGTCTGAGGGCCTCAGCAATGTATTGCTCTCTGTCCAGAATTACCACATTCCCACCTTTGTCTGCTGGTCGGATGACTATATCTTTGTCATCGGCTAATGATTTCAGAATCTGTCTCTGATTAAATGACAGATTGTTGTTGGACTTGTTACTATAGTGTGATTTGTTTCTCAGATCAATGAGGGCCTTGGTGACATTGTCGTGAAATGTGTCAATGCCGTCGTGTGGTAGCGTGGGTAAAAATGTCGAAGGGGGTTTAAAACCAGTAGTGGCGGCTGAGTTGTAGGTGATGTCCATAACATCCAAGATGTCTGTTTCTTCCACGGTCAGAATATCCCTGTTTGTATCGTTGTTGAGTTCGAATAGGGTAGTAAGTGTGTTTAGATCCCCTATTGCTAGGTTTGCTTCATGTTCCTCCTGTGTACTAGTGTCGGTAACTATTCTGGGCTGTTAGCGACGTAATATATGCCACTTCTTTAGCTTAAGCTTCCTGACATACTTAAAGAGGTCAATTCTTGTTTCAACATAGTTAAATCTGGATGAAGGGCAGAATGACAGGCCTAAACATAATGTGTACTTCTCCACATCACTCAAGTGTCTTTTAGAAAGATTAATAATAGTTTTATTAACCATATTGGGGTCCATCAATATGTTCTTTTGGAGCGCGTCTTGTTGCTTCCCATACGGCCCCTTCCTCTGCCTCTTCTGCCACTGTTGTCTGACTCGTTGACGTCTGTTCCTCCGTCTGCTCGGCCTCTTCCCCGTGCCCGTCCTCTTTGGCCCCTCGATCTCGGTGTTGTTGCGTCTCTCGTACTCTGTCGTGTTTGTCGCATTGTCCGATATTCGTCTAAAAACGTGATGGTACGGGTACTGCGTTCCTCGCTTGAGGTCTCCCCTTTGGATATGTCCGATTCCGTATCACTGGCAGTGGATATCTCTGAGGGTACTTCCTCCACCGGATTGGCCTTCTCTGTTGTTGCTGTTTCTTTGTCCTTGTAGAGATGATCATATTTCCGGTTAAAAGTTAGTATTCTCCCGCTGTCGTAGTCTCCATAGTCCCTGTTGAGTTTCCTCTGTTTGCGTCCTTTGATGTCCTCCTCGTGTTTCACCAGTCTCTCTTTCATATTCTCCATTGCTTTGTTGTATGTCTCAATACTCATGTTTTTTGTAAGGTCTTCTTGAAGATCTTTGATTTCTTTCAATAATGCATCACGGTCGATCCAAGCATACTTTATCAATATCTCCAGCATGCGTCTGGAGCTGAGTGCCGAGTTCTGGGACCATTCTTTGAGCATTTCGGGGTTCGGTTTTTCTACAAGGACAAAGAAACAGCAACAACAGAGAAGGCCAATCCGGTGGAGGAAGTACCCTCAGAGATATCCACTGCCAGTGATACGGAATCGGACATATTCAAAGGGGAGACCTCAGGCGAGGAACGCAGTACCCGTACCATCACTTTTTTAGACGAATATCGGACAATGCGACAAACACGACAGAGTACGAGAGACGCAACAACACCGAGATCGAGGGGCCAAAGAGGACGGGCACGGGGAAGAGGCCGAGCAGACGGAGGAACAGACGTCAACGAGTCAGACAACAGTGGCAGAAGAGGCAGAGGAAGGGGCCGTATGGGAAGCAACAAGACGCGCTCCAAAAGAACATATTGATGGACCCCAATATGGTTAATAAAACTATTATTAATCTTTCTAAAAGACACTTGAGTGATGTGGAGAAGTACACATTATGTTTAGGCCTGTCATTCTGCCCTTCATCCAGATTTAACTATGTTGAAACAAGAATTGACCTCTTTAAGTATGTCAGGAAGCTTAAGCTAAAGAAGTGGCATATATTACGTCGCTAACAGCCCAGAATAGTTACCGACACTAGTACACAGGAGGAACATGAAGCAAACCTAGCAATAGGGGATCTAAACACACTTACTACCCTATTCGAACTCAACAACGATACAAACAGGGATATTCTGACCGTGGAAGAAACAGACATCTTGGATGTTATGGACATCACCTACAACTCAGCCGCCACTACTGGTTTTAAACCCCCTTCGACATTTTTACCCACGCTACCACACGACGGCATTGACACATTTCACGACAATGTCACCAAGGCCCTCATTGATCTGAGAAACAAATCACACTATAGTAACAAGTCCAACAACAATCTGTCATTTAATCAGAGACAGATTCTGAAATCATTAGCCGATGACAAAGATATAGTCATCCGACCAGCAGACAAAGGTGGGAATGTGGTAATTCTGGACAGAGAGCAATACATTGCTGAGGCCCTCAGACAACTAGGGGACATCAATTCCTACATGCAGATCACTAGGGAGGTGTACAATGAAAGTGTCATCATGATATGGGACAAACTCATCACTTGGAGGGACAAAGGGATCCTTGAGTGGGAGGAGTACTGTTATCTCAAGAGGGATTTTCCCAAGATACCGGTGCTTTACCTTCTACCCAAGGTCCACAAGAGTGCCACATCTCCACCTGGCCGTCCCATAGTGTCCTCCATAGGAAGTGTAGCGGAGCACATATCCAAATATGTGGACCATTTTCTCAGGGAATTTGTTACCAAGCTCCCGAGTTACGTGAGGGATACTAAAGATTTCCTAGGGAAACTAGAAAAGATCAAATGGGAGAATGGTCTACTCCTCATCACACTGGATGTACAATCACTGTACACCATAATTGACCACCAACAGGGATTAGATGCGTGCAGGCACTTCCTCAACCAAAGACAGATCAAGTATTTGGAACACAATGACATGATCATTGAAATGACAGAATTCTGCCTCACCAATAACATCTTCATCTTCAACGGTACCATCTATAAACAACTGATTGGTACCGCGATGGGTTCTTGTCTGGCCCCTAGCTTTGCCAATCTCTTCATGGGCCTCTGGGAGGAGGAGATATTCTCAGAAAAGATTGCCATCAAGAATCTGAGCAAAGTAGCACTTTGGCTCAGATACATTGATGACCTTTTCATTATATGGAAAGGTAGTCACACAGAGGCCCAGGAACTGATTCAAGAACTCAACAACAACGACCGGAACATACATCTCACAGGGAGCATCAGTGACAACATGGTCGAATATCTAGATGTGAAGGTAGAGGTGAGATCCAACATACTACATACCTCTTTATACCGCAAAAGCACAGCAGGCAACAGTATCCTACATGCCCTCAGCAGCCACCCGGATACCCTCAAATGGAGTATCCCCTATGGTGAAGTGCTGAGGGCAAAAAGGAATTGTAGCAGCATTGAGGCTTTCGAGAAAGAAAGCACAGTTATGATTGAAAGATTCAAACTTCGAGGGTACCCCAACTGGGTCCTCAAGAAAGCGGTCTGTAGAGTAGAGTCCGTGGATAGAAAAGACATACTCAGGGATGACACTACAGTGATGGAGGGTACTGGAGATGCTGAAACTAGGGTGATCATGACCTACAATACGGAGTCTGATGGCATCAGACATATTTTGTCTAAAAATTGGAACACACTCAAGAATGACAACAGCATAGGCCACACTTTCAAGGACAGACCTAATATCACATACAGGCGAGGAAGAAACCTAAGGGACATACTAGTACATAGTGACATCACTCTGACACAAGACAGAGGTATCCAGAACCTTGTAGGTTTCTTCCCATGTGGTCACTGCAAAGCGTGTTCGGCTAGTACCTCATGTAAAACATACGAACAAGGTCACAATCAGAGAGTAATAACCCAGTTCCTCACATGCAGCACCACATTTGCTATATATGTGATAGAATGCCCATGTGGACTATACTATATAGGCAGTACCACCCTGATGGCCAAGAAAAGGGTACTCGAACACAAGCGGGCCATCACCAACAAAGACCCTAAATACCCAGTGGCTAGACATTTCCAAGAACGACACTACTCTGACTCCTCACTACTGAAATATTTTATTTTGGAACAAGTCCGGTTAGATCACAGAGGGGGTAACAGGACACTCAAACTCAGACAGAGAGAGTCAAAATACATTGTAGATCTCCAAACGAAGGCCCCTGGAGGTATGAACCAAGACGAGGAACTTTCAATACATTTGAAGAAAGAGTAATCCTATACCTTTTATTCCGACAGGTCTAACGAGATGTCTTGTATAACCTAGGATGTACCTGCTTGTGTTTTGTTTTGTTTTGCTTTCACATGTTTCTCTGACTTGTCAGCTAATGTTTATCTCATGTTTTAATTGCAGGAGAGAAGGAAGGCACCTAACCACTACACAGGTGCCTAACCTTTTCTTCGGAGTCACCTCTTCACCTTCACTAAGAGAAATGGGGCACTTGGATTACGATTGGACACTTCCAGAGGGGCTCTGAGAGTAACAGGATAAGTGAATTTTGGTTATTGATTGACCCAGGGCAATTGCTCATCACTGTTTTTACACTTTTTACACTGCTTATTTATCCTCTATGATTTGAGAGACTAGGTGTTATGCACTTCATGAGCACTATGCCGGTACTTTTGTGCATGGATTATCATCCCCATGTACATTTTCAGGGTGAACGATGCATTTCGTGCAACGAGCATACGAAGAGGCATTGGTCCTAACTAGCCTATTATATTTTTTTAGTGGCTGGCACTATCACTCACCCTCTCTTGTGACCTCAACACTTTATGTTATATCCATTATACGCCTGAATTTTGTCCTGATTTCCATCATTTATACTAACCAAGATGCTAATTTTCTGGCTATTTTAGCCACGACCTCTCAGCAGAGCGGGTTATCACTACTGTCTAGGGCTTTCACACTGGCCAGGCGTTCCTGATCATTTAGGACATAGTATTACGATGCTCGCAGTCTACCATGTATTTTACGTCACTGTTAGTCACTTGTGAGTTGCTCCGGTACGTTACTGCTTTCCGAGGCGTACAATATACTTGTCATTGTAATTCAACGTCACATACGAGGAATGGTAGAGGATGTTCATTTGTTCATCTGCACTGTTGGTCTTTCATGCATTTCGGTACTTGGAATCTGTATTGCATTAAGCTATTAACAATGTTCACCTATGCTGACCTTTCCAAGATGGCGGACGCTGACATTCACACAGTCCTATTTTGACTCCACTGCCCTCAATAGTTGTGTCCATTGTATATAGTTGCATAAAGTTATTCATTTCACGGTTCCATGTGAGCAAGGCTGCGGACGCAGTCGAAACGCGTTATGGAATAAACCTGGTCACTATTATAACCTGGATGTGTCGTTTACTGACCTGAGAGCGCACGTATCTTTGAACTTTGGTGACATATATATATATATATATATATATATATATATATATATATATATATATATATATATATACTCAAGACAACTTCTAAAGATCTTATGATTATGCTTATTGAATTTGCTGAAGATCAAAGAAAACTGTTATTGATAGAGATTGAGGAAATAAAGAAAGACATAGATAATCTTAAGTGCTCAGAGAACACAGCTAAAAACTATGAGATCTTAGACAAAATTATGGATTTATACCAAGTTGAATTGAAAGAAAAAAAGAGGCTTAAATTTGCAAGAGACAAAAGAGATTACAAATATGGTAGGGTGTATACATATGCTAGAAAATTTGACGGTTCTATACGAAATGATGAGAGAAACTATAAAAATCTTATTAAAAACACCACTAAAATTATAATCCCTAGTGACACATCAAGTGCTGGTTTAAGTAGTAGCGAATCTGACACAGAACGTTCTAACATTGAGGAAACAGGAGCTGGGGCAAGAACCTCTCCTTTTTTAAGGGAACTCAAAAGAATGCGGAGAATACAATTTCAATCAGGAGGGAGAGATCGAGAACAGATAATGAGAGGAGGAGAGGCAGTAAAGTAGGGGGTACTAGGACCTTCCGTAGAAGACAGAAACAGAGATGGGGTAAGAACCAGGTCACAACTACAGAGGGAGACAGAAATGAGGAAATAGAAAATCTGATAGTTAATTTGTCTAGCAAATCTTTGACAACAGCAGAAATTAATGTTCTTAATAAGGGTTTAAGCTTTGCACCGTCACATAAATGGGATGATTTGAAAGCTAAAGTTGATGTTAATAGATTTGCACGTAAATTGAAATTGAAGAAATACATTTTTAACAAAATGGATATGAGAAAAACAGTATGTATAGAGAAAGATATCAGCCAAATATCTATAAAAGAACTGAATTATATTGTATGTCTTGTTAATTTGGATGATGAAACCAATTGTGACATTGAAGATATTGCATTAGAACTAGATATTAAAACTGACCACAGTGGACCCAGTAAATTAAGACCAAAATCTAAGTTTGTACCTCCTATGAAAGGAGAGAATGTGATAGATGTATTTACTAATCTTGTTATGAGAGAGTTTGACAAAAACATACCAAGCAAATGTAAGTACAATCTAAATAAAGATGAATTTGAAGCACTGCAAAATTTGAGTAAAGACAAAAGTATTATTATTCAACAAGCAGATAAAGGGGGGAATGTGGTGGTGTTAAACCACAATGACTATCATAATGAAGCATTAAGACAATTGAGAGATCGTGAGAGTTATGCCAAAGCAAATTCATCTCAGCTAACTAACTCAAAAGAAATGATTCAGAATTCATTGAAGGTGTTTTTAGACAAAAAATGGATTGATATTGATGAATATAATTATCTATTGGTAGATAAAGCAAAAACTCGTATTATCTATTTCCTTCCAAAAATACATAAAGGTGGGAAATTACCACCAGGACGACCAATTATATCTGGTATTGGCAGTAGGACAGAACATATATCAGAATAAATAGATATGTTCCTAGCACCATTTGTTAAAACTCTTGTGTCGTATATCAAAGACACTAAAGATTTTTTGCGAGAAATGAGAAATATTACTTGGGAAAATGGAATGATTCTAGTAACTATGGATGTTAACAGTCTTTATACTAGTATCAAACATGACAAAGGGATTGAAACTGTTAAATACTTTCTGTATACCAAGTCAGCGAGCTATCTTCAACTGAGGTATGGGCTGAGGAAAAGGTTAGACGATCGTCGAAAGGTTGAGAGATCTTATCAAGGATCAGTAGACTGAGGACTGATAAAGAATACACTCTGATTATGAAGATATACTTTAGCTGTGCAACAAGTATACATGAATATTTAAGGAACCTATACTTAGAAAACGGAGACTCTACTAATGGGAGAACTTTTTCCAAAAATACAAGGCAAGAAGTGAGATTAGCTACTTAACTGAGCCCTGAAGAAGCGCAGTGTGCGCGAAACACGTGTTGGCTTTACTTTGATACTTGTATGTAAATCTGAACATAAAGGAAAAAGAAGGCATCACTGTGATTCTTATATGTAAATCTCTACAAAGAAAATAAGAATAAACATCAGAAGATGAATACATAAGAAGACTCATATATTGTTTCTTTGCTTGTAATATGAAACTATCTCAGATTTGTTTGTGTTGAATATATATATATATATGTATATATATATATATATTCACTGAAAAAACCATAGGTTTCACACATGTTATAGTTAGCTGGACATTTCATTCGTACAAAACCATTGAAATTCCCCCGTTATAGTTAGTTCAGCTAACTATAACTCGCGCGCTCGCAATCCACTGCTGAGGAAGTCACATATTACATCACTTATGACATGGTCAGTGACATCACTCATGACATCACTGATAACACCTCAAATGACATCATTGATGACATCACTGATGACGTCATCCATGTGATAAATTACCACATCTTCTCACACCCTAATATAACCTTTGATACACTGACTCAAAATTTCAGAGTTCCATTCTCAAAACCATACATACTGCAATACCAATAACTATAATGGGGGAATTTCAATGGTTTTGTACGAGTGAAATGTCCAGCTAACTATAACATGTGTGAAGCCTGTGGTTTTTTCAGTGAATTTGCAAGGTTTTTTAAATGCTAATTCCTAACTATAACGTGTGTGAAACCTATGTTTTTTTTCAGTGAATTTGCAAGGTTTTTTAAATGCTAATTTCTAACTTTAACGTGTGTGAAACCTATGGTTTTTTAAGTGAATTTGCAACGTTTTTTAAATGCTAATTTATGAATGTATTATTATATTTTTTAAATATTTATTTTACAATAAGCTACCTATATATATAGTTATAGATTGACTTTAATATGGAATGGCTCAGCTTTTTTTTTTTATTATTTGGATAAAGTTGAACAGCATAGTTAATATCTTCTATAAACTTACATACACTTTAATTTTTTTTTTTAAGGGTTTTTGACCGTGCGCGCACGGTGCACGCATGCGTACATGCTCCGCGTGCGCATGCGTATGTGCTCCACGTGCGCATGCGTATGTCGTGCGTGCTCCGTACGCGCATCCGCGCATACTCCGTACGCGTGTGCTCCGTACGCGCATGCGCGCGTGCTCTGTACGCGCATGCGTGCGTGCTCCATGCGCGCACCGTGCGCGTACCATGCGCGCAAGGCAAGTCATGTGATTTAGAAACAACACTTTTCATTGGTTTATAGTAGTTTCAGGTCATGTGATTAAGAAACAGCACAATGCGCGCACGGTGCACGCATGCGTATGTGCTCCGCGTGCGCATCCGTATGTGCTCCACGTGCGCATGCGTACATCGTGCGTGCTCCGTACGCGCATGCGTGTGTGCTCCATATGCGCATGCGTGCGTGCTCCGTGCGCGCACCGTGTACGTACCATGCGCCCACGGCAAGTCATGTGATTTAGAAACAACACTTTTCATTGGTTTATAGTAGTTTCAGGTCATGTGATTAAGAAACAACACTTTTCGTTGGTTTAAAGTAGTTTCAGTTCCAGAAACTTCCAACACCACACCCACTCCCCTCATTATTACTTCTGATTCCCTGGGAGAAGGAGCTGAGCAGCTTTTCCAGTACTCCAGTACTTGAGATTGGCAGAGCAGCAGTCATCTTCTGGGAGTGAGCAGGAGACCCTTGTACCAAAGAGGCAGAGGAAACAGAAAAACTCTTTTATATGGCAATTTTTCACTTTTCCAGAGGGGCAGAAGAAGGTGAATGCTCCAAAAGTCACCTGAACTATTTGTGGTGGTGTCTTATGAAGAGGAGATCCTAAAAAGAAATATTCTTTTAGTATCTTCACTATGATCAGGCATGTTAGAGAAGTACATCCTGTGGCTTATGCTCGAGCTGCTAGAGAAAACCCTCCAGCAGCTCAGCCGAGCACATCCGCAGCAGCTCAGCCGAGCACATCATCGGCAGCTCAGCCGAGCACTTCATCTGCGGTGGCAGCTTCACCTGCTTCTGTTCCTCTGGATATACACCCTCTTTTCAAGAGGGTCCATATACGGTGCAATGCATGC
The DNA here is from genome assembly GCF_964204655.1 of Triturus cristatus. Taxonomy (NCBI): domain Eukaryota; kingdom Metazoa; phylum Chordata; class Amphibia; order Caudata; family Salamandridae; genus Triturus; species Triturus cristatus. The sequence continues at coordinate 1,119,901,797 of NC_140590.1, forward strand.
AATGCTCTTCTCTCTTATGGGGACACCAGCATTCCCCTAATAGAGAGCAAGATACAGCAGCACACATGCGGCACCCTGTAATTTTTTTCATTTTTTGTTCCTCTGTTCCTCCATTAACACAACGGCTCTTTTTAGAGCCACCTAACATCTAAACACTTAAATTTGATTTTTAATTCTATTTGATTAATGATTTTTTTTCCACCTTGCGTGCACCGTGCGCGCACCCCGCGATTTAAAAAAAAAAACTAAATAGTTTTTTTCACCTTTCATGGACCTTCAGGGACCCCCTGACAAAAGCTAGGGGGTCAGGAACTCTGTACCCTGCCCCCTTTTCACGTTCGACACCTTTCCTTTTCACTGTCACGCACAAAATGGCGGACAACACTTTCTGATTTCGACCGATTCGAATGTTGACTGACATCTAACCACCAATCAGAATTACGCTCGCGCACGGCACGGTGCGTGCACGGTGCTCGCACGGTGTGCGCTCGGTGCGCGCATATAGATATTTATGTACTTTTAACTGCAATTTTCTCAGGAACTACTGAACAGATTGACACCATATATGCAAAAGGCACATCCCTGACCTGAGGACTACCTCCTTGCCAAATTTCAAGTAATTCTGTTCAGCCGTTCGGGCTGTACCTTTGACTAAAGGTCCTATGGGAAAATGCATGGGGAAAACGTGTTTTGGGACCCCCCTTTTTCCTCAGCCCCCGCTTGATGAATCACCCGAGACTTCCAGGGTAGGAGCTGAGCGGAGCGCCCCATTAGTTTTCAAAATTTCGCAAGGATCCGTCAACCAGCGCCAAAGATATTCAAAATAGAATTTTCAGATTTCCTATGGAACTACGGTCCTAACTATAACTATATACTGGCGACCGCCAGTAGATTATATATATATATATATATATATATATATATATGTTCCAAACAGCTCCATTTTACTGGGGGCCCCCGACTCTGCAGGGCGGGCTTTGTGACAGGAACGGAGATCCTGGTAATGTAACACCACAAAGAAAGCAAAGCCCAACTCCATCTTCCTTGACAAGCTGACTTTTATTCGTCGCATGCAGGCAGCCTCACAACACTCATTGCTTCCGACCGGTTTCGGCGTCATCGCCTTTTTCACAGGTGAGTGTCTTTAAGTAACTCCCAAGTGGTCACCTGACCCGTGGCAACTACTACGGGCCCCAGAATGCACCAAAATGTTTATCACATTGTCTCAAAAATTAGGTTTCTCCATAAGGTGCAAAACATTCAAAATAAAACGCACAGTGCACTTTGCTGCCTTGCATGTAAAATAGGTGCTTGAAAATGCGAAGTCCCAGAGACAGAAAACTCCCTCTTCCTCCTTTCTCCTTTACGTTACCAAATAACCTTGGTCATTCCAGTGGCTGGTACGCAGTAAGAGCGAGTCATGCCCCCTCATTTTAATGTTCCAAACAGCTCCATTTTACTGGGGGCCCCCGACTCTGCAGGGCGGGCTTTGTGACAGGAACGGAGATCCTGGTAATGTAACACCACAAAGAAAGCAAAGCCCAACTCCGTCTTCCTTGACAAGCTGACTTTTATTCGTCGCATGCAGGCAGCCTCACAACACTCATTGCTTCCGACCGGTTTCGGCGTCATCGCCTTTTTCACAGGTGAGTGTCTTTAAGTAACTCCCAAGTGGTCACCTGACCCGTGGCAACTACTACGGGCCCCAGAATGCACCAAAATGTTTATCACATTGTCTCAAAAATTAGGTTTCTCCATAAGGTGCAAAACATTCAAAATAAAACGCACAGTGCACTTTGCTGCCTTGCATGTAAAATAGGTGCTTGAAAATGCGAAGTCCCAGAGAGAGAAAACTCCCTCTTCCTCCTTTCTCCTTTACGTTACCAAATAACCTTGGTCATTCCAGTGGCTGGTACGCAGTAAGAGCGAGTCATGCCCCCTCATTTTAATGTTCCAAACAGCTCCATTTTACTGGGGGCCCCCGACTCTGCAGGGCGGGCTTTGTGACAGGAACGGAGATCCTGGTAATGTAACACCACAAAGAAAGCAAAGCCCAACTCCGTCTTCCTTGACAAGCTGACTTTTATTCGTCGCATGCAGGCAGCCTCACAACACTCATTGCTTCCGACCGGTTTCGGCGTCATCGCCTTTTTCACAGGTGAGTGTCTTTAAGTAACTCCCAAGTGGTCACCTGACCCGTGGCAACTACTACGGGCCCCAGAATGCACCAAAATGTTTATCACATTGTCTCAAAAATTAGGTTTCTCCATAAGGTGCAAAACATTCAAAATAAAACGCACAGTGCACTTTGCTGCCTTGCATGTAAAATAGGTGCTTGAAAATGCGAAGTCCCAGAGAGAGAAAACTCCCTCTTCCTCCTTTCTCCTTTACGTTACCAAATAACCTTGGTCATTCCAGTGGCTGGTACGCAGTAAGAGCGAGTCATGCCCCCTCATTTTAATGTTCCAAACAGCTCCATTTTACTGGGGGCCCCCGACTCTGCAGGGCGGGCTTTGTGTCCATTAACACAACGGCTCTTTTTAGAGCCACCTAACATCTAAACATTTAAATTTGATTTTTAATTCTATTTTTTTAATGATTTTTTTTCCACCTTGCGTGCACCGTGCGCGCACCCCGCGATTTAAAAAAAAAAAACTAAATAGTTTTTTTCACCTTTCATGGACCTTCAGGGACCCCCTGACAAAAGCTAGGCGGCCAGGAACTCTGTACCCTGCCCCCTTTTCACGTTCGACACCTTTCCTTTTCACTGTCACACACAAAATGGCGGACAACACTTTCTGATTTCGACCGATTCGAATGTTGACTGACATCTAACCACCAATCAGAATTACGCTCGCGCACGGCACGGTGCGTGCACGGTGCTCGCACGGTGTGCGCTCGGTGCGCGCATATAGATATTTATGTACTTTTAACTGCAATTTTCTCAGGAACTACTGAACAGATTGACACCATATATGCAAAAGGCACATCCCTGACCTGAGGACTACCTCTTTGCCAAATTTCAAGTAATTCTGTTCAGCCGTTCGGGCTGTACCTTTGACTAAAGGTCCTATGGGAAAATGCATGGGGAAAACGTGTTTAGGGACCCCCCTTTTTCCTCAGCCCCCGCTTGATGAATCACCCGAGACTTCCAGGGTAGGAGCTGAGCGGAGCGCCCCATTAGTTTTCAAAATTTCGCAAGGATCCGTCAACCAGCGCCAAAGATATTCAAAATAGAATTTTCAGATTTCCTATGGAACTACAGTCCTAACTATAACTATATACTGGCGACCGCCAGTAGATTATATATATATATATATATATATATATATATATATATATATATATATATATATATATATATATATACATATATATATATATATATATATAATAGTTAGGACCACGTTTCCATAGGAAATCCGCAACATTCTATTTTGAATAACTTTGGCGCCGGTTGACGAATCCTCGCGAATTTTTCAAAATAGGTGGGGCGCTACGCTCCGCTCCTACCCTGAAAGTCTCGGGGGGATTCGTCAAGCGGGGGCTGAGATAAAAGGGGGGTCCCAAAACGCATTTTTCCCATGCATTTTTCCATAGGACCTTTAGACACAGCTACAGCCCGAACGGCTGAACAGAATTACTTGAAATATGGCAGAGAGGTAGTCCTCAGGTCAAGGAAGTGCCTTTTGTAGGTTTGGTGTAAATCTGTTCAGTAGATTCTGAGAAAATAGCCTTTAAATCAATATATATATCTGAGCCAGCTTACGGTGCGCTTACGGTGCGCTTACCGTACGCGTACGGTGACGTGCGCGAGCGCGATTCTGATTGGCCCTTAGATCTTAGTAAACATTCGAATCGGTCGAAACCAAGAAGCGGCGGCCGCCATTTTCTCTCTCGCACTCTGACAGGGGGTTGAAAAACAAAGCCCCAAAACATGTAAAGGGGCTGTTTAGACAGCTCCCATGCACCTAGCCATGTCCAGGGAGTCCCCAACGATCCCCCAAGGGAAAAAAGGCAATTTTAATTTTTTCGAAAATTTCGCCGATTACGCTTACCGTACGCGTACGGTAATAAATTTAAAAAAAAAAAAAAAAAAATATCCACATTCTCCCCACCCCGTGTGCAAAAGGTGCCCGAAGGGCACCTTTTGTGCATTGTTTATTAGAGCTTAACCTAACACATATTTTACCTATCACAGCGATGCTCATCATATTTCCTCCATGTGCGCACGGTGCGCGAAGCGCATCGTGCGTTCATGGCCCATGTAGCGTAACGTGGGCGAAGCGCACCGTGCGCGCACAGAACGAACTGCGTTAAGTGGGCGCGCACGCCACAAATGGCGTAAAGTAACTTATCATTTAAAAAACCGTACAAATTCACTGAAAAAAACATAGGTTTCACACACGTTATAGTTAGGAATTAGCATTTAAAAAACCTTGCAAATTCACTGAAAAAACCATAGGTTTCACACATGTTATAGTTAGCTGGACATTTTACTGATAAAAAACCAATGAAATTCCCCCGTTATAGTTACTGTAGGCAACTATAACTCACGCGACCGTAATCCTCTGCTGATGACATATGTGTCTTTATGAAAAAAAAATATTTGTAATATATGTATAGCTAAAATTTAATGGAAGAAGACATGGGCAAATAAGTGTCTAAATACAGTATTAGCATCAGCAGAGGATTACGGTTGCGTGAGTTATAGTTGCCTACAGTAACTATAACGGGGGAATTTCATTGGTTTTTTATCAGTAAAATGTCCAGCTAACTATAACATGTGTGAAACCTATGGTTTTTTCAGTGAATATATATATATATATATCTTGAAGAAGTGTCAGCTTTCCCCCGTTTCCGGAGCCCCCGGCCCTTCAGGGTGGCCTCACTGCATGGGCACGGAGCAACCCACAATCACCATACTGGTAAGAAAAAACGATGTGAGGCCCAATACCTTGAAATTTGCTTTATTTCAAGAGTCCTTTTGCAGCGCCTTATTCCCTTTTGCCCAACGTTTCAGCATGTTGCCTTGATCACGGACAGGAACACAAGCGCCCAGGTGCGCACAGGTGTCTTTTATGAAGTATATCACGTGACTGCATTTGCCAGTACTACCGTTCCCAAAGTGCATTTGTGCTTCTTACTCGAATTGTGAACTGGCAATCCAACAATGTTTTATTCCCTCGGTGGTAATTACATTGCACAAGCACTGATATTGGCATGGAATCGTTTTTGAAGCAGGCAGGTGAATTTTAGTCCATGTCGCAAATGTTTTTAAAATATTAGCCTCATGAAAAGCGGCATCTTTCAGGCACGATTAAAGCAGGGAATCATCCCTCTTCAAATCCCTTCCACGCGCCATTCCATTTACTCAGTAGTCATCCCTTCGTGGGTTGGAAGGCGCGAGTGAGCCATGCTCCTCAGTTAACATCTTGAAGAAGCGTCAGCGTTCCCCCGTTTCCGGAGCCCCCGGCCCTTCAGGGTGGCCTCACTGCATGGGCACGGAGCAACCCACAATCACCATACTGGTAAGAAAAAACGATGTGAGGCCCAATACCTTGAAATTTGCTTTATTTCAAGAGTCCTTTTGCAGCGCCTTATTCCCTTTTGCCCAACGTTTCAGCATGTTGCCTTGATCACGGACAGGAACACAAGCGCCCAGGTGCGCACAGGTGTCTTTTATGAAGTATATCACGTGACTGCATTTGCCAGTACTACCGTTCCCAAAGTGCATTTGTGCTTCTTACTCGAATTGTGAACTGGCAATCCAACGATGTTTTATTCCCTCGGTGGTAATTACATTGCACAAGCACTGATATTGGCATGGAATTGTTTTTGAAGCAGGCAGGTGAATTTTAGTCCATGTCGCAAATGTTTTTAAAATATTAGCCTCATGAAAAGCGGCATCTTTCAGGCACGATTAAAGCAGGGAATCATCCCTCTTCAAACCCCTTCCACGCGCCATTCCATTTACTCAGTAGTCATCCCTTCGTGGGTTGGAAGGCGCGAGTGAGCCATGCTCCTCAGTTAACATCTTGAAGAAGCGTCAGCGTTCCCCTGTTTCCGGAGCCCCCGGCCCTTCAGGGTGGCCTCACTGCATGGGCACGGAGCAACCCACAATCACCATACTGGTAAGAAAAAACGATGTGAGGCCCAATACCTTGAAATTTGCTTTATTTCAAGAGTCCTTTTGCAGCGCTTTATTCCCTTTTGCCCAACGTTTCAGCATGTTGCCTTGATCACGGACAGGAACACAAGCGCCCATGTGCGCACAGGTGTCTTTTATGAAGTATATCACGTGACTGCATTTGCCAGTACTACCGTTCCCAAAGTGCATTTGTGCTTCTTACTCGAATTGTGAACTGGCAATCCAACGATGTTTTATTCCCTTGGTGGTAATTACATTGCACAAGCACTGATATTGGCATGGAATCGTTATTGAAGCAGGCAGGTGAATTTTAGTCCATGTCGAAAATGTTTTTAAAATATTAGCCTCATGAAAAGCGGCATCTTTCAGGCACGATTAAAGCAGGGAATCATCCCTCTTCAAATCCCTTCCACGCGCCATTCCATTTACTCAGTAGTCATCCCTTCGTGGGTTGGAAGGCGCGAGTGAGCCATGCTCCTCAGTTAACATCTTGAAGAAGCGTCCGCGTTCCCCCGTTTCCGGAGCCCCCGGCCCTTCAGGGTGGCCTCACTGCATGGGCACGGAGCAACCCACAATCACCATACTGGTAAGAAAAAACGATGTGAGTCCCAATACCTGCAGCGCCTTATTCCCTTTTGCCCAACGTTTCAGCATGTTGCCTTGATCACGGACAGGAACACAAGTATATATATATATATACATATATACATATATACATATATATATATATATATATATATATATATATGTATATATATATATATATATATATGTATATATGTATATATATATATATATATATATATATATATATATATATATATATATATATATTTTATATATATATATAAATATATATATATATATATATATATATATATATATATATTACCTACTGGCGGTCGCCAGTAGGTAGTTATAGTTAGGACCGTGTTTCCATAGGAAATCTCAAAATTCTATTTTGAATAACTTTGGCCCCGGTAGACAAATCCACGCAAAATTTTCAAACTAATGGGGCGCTCCGCTCAGCTCCTACCCTGAAAGTTTCGGGGTGATTCGTCAAGCGGGGGCCGAGAAAAAAGGGGGGTCCCAAAACGCGTTTTCCCCATGCATTTTTCCGTAGGGACTTTAGTCGCAGCTACAGCCCGAACGGCTGAACAGAATTATGTGAAATTTGGCAGAGAGGTAGCCATAAGGTCCATGAAGTGCCTTTTGCAGGTTTGGTGTAAATCTGTTCAGTATTTCCTGAGAAATTAGCATTTAAATCAATATATATATCTGTACGCGCGCAGCGTGCGCGCACTGAGCAAGTCCTGTGCGCGCACCCTGCCGTGCGCGAGCGCACTTCTGATTGGTTGTTAGGTGTCAGTAAACATTCGAATCGGTGGAAATCAGGAAGCGGCGGCCGCCATTTTGTCTCTTGCATAAAGAGGGGGTGATAAACAAAGGGGGAGAACGTGAAAAGGGGGCAGAGTGGGGAGATATTGACCCACTAGGCATTGTAAGGGGGTCACAATAGGACCTTGTATGGCAAAAAAAAAGATTTATATTTTGAAAAAAATTATCGCCGAGTGCGCGCACCCAGCGCGCACCCGAACAATTTTTAAAAACAAAAAAATTATAAAAATTCGCAATTAAGTGAAAAGATATATGGTGGCTCTAAAAAGAGCCCTTGTGTTTATTGTGTGTTTTTTGGTACCTACAAGTAAGTACCGATGCAGAGTCTAAAGTTCAAGAGGAAGACTCTGTTGCCTTCATCAGTGAAGTGTACACCATCTCCTCTATAAATGTCTTGCATGTTGTAACGCAAGTTGTTGTGGTATATAGAACCCATACCATAGTCTCTGAGGAAAGCAGAAATAGATTTGTTGACGTGCTTCCTTGCTTTGTCAATCTGCAGACAAAATTGGTTGGACCAGTTCCACTTTTGCCTTTGGCATATGTTAGAATATACAAAGGCAGTTTGTGGAAAAAGCGACATCAATTGCACAAAGGTGTCATTAATAAGCATTTCCAGACCTACCCCAGTTAAAGTGCCTAGGTCATTACCACCACAGTGCACAATAATAAGGTTAGGCTGTGGGAGATGTAGAAAGGTTTTCACCAAAGGCATTAATTGGTGCCACTTTAACCCTCTCTGACCAATCCATTTAATGTCTACATTTGGCAAAGCAAGGTCTCTCACCATAAGTCTTTTTTCTGCAAATTTTTCACTCCAGAAGACATAGCTGTGACCTACAATCCACACTGTGAACATCTTCCAAGGAGATCTGGATGCACTCAGGAGGTGTCTTTCAGTAGAAAGGCAATATGAAATGAAAGACAGTTGAAAAATGGAGGCACACATAGTTTTTTTTATAAAAAGAACTCATTGGCTGTTTCAAACCATTCTACACTAAAAACTAGGCTGTATGTTTAAATTTTAAAAAGCATGTTTTGTATTGGTTCACAAAAATGTGTTACCAAAGAACATTACTATGGATTTGCTGTTAGGTTTGAAAAGTCAAGCACTCTTGCTCTTTGGATATGAAACATTGTCTGCTGAACTTCTGACCTCTCTCCTCACAGCAGTGTTCCATGACCTGTTGCTATGGTAGCAGGCAGGAGACAAGTTGGGGGAAGAGTACATTTGGAAAGGGGTTGAAGTTTTCAACCAATAGAAATGTGTGATTTTATTTGAAAAAAAGTGGGAAGCACTGAGATTTGAAATTAACATGTATATGTGTGAAAAAAGAGAGGGAAACATTGCCATTTACTGGTTCTGGAGAGAGGAGAGAGGTGTGGAGCTCTGATATTCTGACTCTGATAGTCTGCTGTTTGAGTGGCACATTTCTTTCTCAACTAACTATTTTAAAAGGTGAGTTATGAGTTTGAGAGGGGATGTATGTGGTGATTTTTTAGATAAATATTAGAATTGTGAATCTTCTTCAAAAGTTATGTTTTACATTTTGAGGTTTGCGAGATATTTAACTGTTTTGAACTTGTAAGATATTATGGAGTATGTTTTCACAATAAGTTTATGTGTACTGGTAAGAATGAGGAATACTGTTTTGTGCCTACCATCAAACCAAGAGTCTGTGTGCAGAGAAGAATTGTTGACAGAGATTTAATTTGCGTTGCTGTTGAAAAGTAAGACTTGCAGTTGAAAGGAAAGGACAGCTTATTTTTAATTGTGATGATTAGGATTTAGCAGAAATCACTTTGAAAGAAAAGAGAGGAAAATGGCAGCACATTTGAAATTAGCATTAGTTCTGTAAGAATTGCTGACCCAGGAAAGGGGCAGCCTGTGTTTTGTGCCTACCAACACAGCATGAGTCTGTGTGAATATAGGAATTGTGGCCAAAGATGTATTTTGTGTTGCAGTTGTTTTGTAAAACATGCACTTGCAGGAAAGGGGCAGCTTGTTTTCTTGAAATGTGGTGGTTAGCACTCAGCAGAAATCACTTAATCGCAAATGAGAGGCAAAAGCTAAAACATTTGAAACCAACAGGGTAGATTTCCCTTTCAAAATAGCAAAGGCACAGGTAGTTGCCATATGTTCAAAACTAAAAATAACCCTTAGCACACATGCACTGTTACATACATCCCAGCAGTCTTCATGCAGTTTTGGAAGTCTCTTTGCTCATCTGTCTTGCACCAGACAATACACAGTCTCCAGAAACACACTCTTGGCACACACGCAGCAGCTTCTCCCGCACTCCCATGTGTAGTACTCAGGTCTGTGTGGTGTTTCAGATAGCACTGTGTAACGCAAACACATTCAACGTCAACAAGGCTCATTTCCTTTGCTCTAGTGTAGTCACTCACCCAGAATGCACATGCTCATGGTCTCAAGGAGCTGTTAGGACATGTGCTCTTTTCTGCCTCTGTGATCTACAAGGAAAATGTGTCAGGCTGTAACACTAATTATCACTTGCTCTACCATAGTAGTAAATGTGCTTTGAAATTGCAAATCAAATTCTGTTTTCTGCTTAGAAGCACACTATGAGGCTGTGTGCATATAGGAATTGTGGCCAGAGATGTAATTTGTGTTGCAGTTGTTCTGTAAAACATGCACTTGCAGGAAAGGGACAGCTTGTTTTCTTCAAATGTGGCGGTTAGCACTCAGCAGAAATCAGTTAATCGCAAATGAGAGGCAAAAGCTAAAACATTTGAAACCAAATGGGTAGATTTCTCTTTCTAAATAGCAAAGGCACAGGTAGTTGCCATATGTTCAAGACTGAAACTAACCTTTCACACACATGCACTGTTACATACATCCCAGCAGTCTTCATGCAGTTTTGAAGTCTCTTTGCTCATCTGTCTTGCACCAGACAATACACAGTCTCCAGAAACACACTCTTGGCACACAGGCAGCAGCTTCTCCAACACTCTCATGTGTAGTACTCAGCTCTGTGTGATGTTTCAGATAGCATTGTGTAATGCAAACACATTCAACGTCACCAAGGCCTCATTTTCATTGATCTCGTCTAATCACTCACCCTGTAACACATGGTCATGGTCTCAAGGAGCTGTTAGGACATGTGCTGTTTTCTGCCTCTTTAAATGATAAGGAAAATGTGTCAGGCTCTAACAGTAATTTGGTACTATTCAGGAACACTGTTTTGTTTCAAAAAACATAGCATGAGTCTGTGTGTATACAGGAATTGTGGGCAGAGATTTAATTTGTGAAGTTGTTGTTCTGAAAGAAATGCAGTCCCAGGAAAGGGGCAGCCTGTGTTATGTGCCTAAAATGACGATATGAGTCTGTGTGCACACAGGAATTGTGGGCAGAGATTTAATTTATGAAGTTGTTGTTCAGTAAGAATTGCAGTCCCAGGAAAGGGGCAGCCTGTGTTATGTTCCTAAAATGATGGCATGAGTCTGTGTGCACACAGGAATTGTGGGCAGAGATTTAATTTGTGAAGTTGTTGTTCAGTAAGAATTGCAGTCCCAGGAAAGGGGCAGCCTGTGTTATGTTCCTAAAATGATGGCATAAGTCTGTGTGCACACAGGAATTGTGGGCAGAGATTACATTTGTGAAGTTGTTGTTCAGTAAGAATTGCAGTCCCAGGAAAGGGGCAGCCTGTTGTCTTTACACAAATTATCCCTTAGCACACATGCACTGTTACATACATCCCTGCAGTCTTTATGCAATTCTGGAAGTCTCCTTGCTCATCTCTCTTGCAGCTGACAATACATAGTCTCCAGAAACACACTGTTGGCACACATGCAGCAGCTTCTCCAACACTCCCATGTGTAGTACTTAGCTCTGTGTGATGTTTCAGAAAGCAGTGTATAGCGCAAACACATAAAAACATCATCAAGGCCTCATTTTCTTTGCTCTACTCTAATCACTCACCCAGGTTGCAGATGCTTATGGTATGAAGTAGCTGTTAGGAAATGTGCTCTTTTCTGTCTCTGTAAACTATAAGGAAAATGTGTCAGGCTGTAACAGCAATTATCAGTTGCTCTACCACAGTAGTAAATGTGCATTTAAATTGCCAATCAAATATTGTTTTCTGCCTAGAATCACACCTTGAGCTGTGTGCACACAGGAATTGTGGGCAGAGATTTAAAGTCTGTTGCAGTTGTTCTGAAAGACTTGCAGTTGCAGGAAAGGGGCAGCTTGTTTTTTTTCAACTGTGGTGGTTAGCACTCTGCACAAATTAGTAAATTACAAATGAGAGGCAAATGGTAAAACATTTGAAATTAATGAAAAGCTTAAAAAATATTTTTTAAGTTTCTTGCAGGTATTGCTGAGCAACAGTGTAAAAATTTAAAAATGCCTTTAAGGACAAGAAAGAGGAAAGAAAAGCAACAACAAGTATATCTGGACAAAACTGGGGAAAAAAAATAGGAGGAGAAGCATGTGATGGAAAAAAGAAAAACTCTACTGGTAAGAAAAGTAAAGTTTTCTTTAAAAATATCTTCAAAAAAAAATGGCAAAAATAAATGTAAAACAAACAGTGTTTTATGTACAAAGCAACAACAGAGTCAACAGCAAAAAACAAAAGCTAATGTACAATCAGAAGTATGTAAAACTGATTTAACACGAAAATTAGATTTTAAAAACATTCGTCGAAAAATGTTTCAGAGAAGAGTGATGTTAAATTTGATAAAGGATGTGAAAAAATATAAGAAAAAATCAAAATTTATTAAGAAAAAAACATTTATAGAAAATATTGTAAGTAATGCTTTGGAAATAAAAAGAACACTTTTTATTCTAATTTTGAATAGGATGCGTAGATTAGATAAATTAGTCAATGCAATGAAGTCACGAAGCAAAAGGAAAAGAGAAGTGAAAAAAAGTAACTTTTGTAAAGTGTTCTTGGGAGAATGGAAACACAGTTCAAGTACTGAACCATTTTTTAATGAAGAGAGTTATCTTCAAAGTAATAGTTTGTTGCATGCAGTTGACACCAATGGTAGAGCATATGAAGTTAAGGATGGTTGTGTGATGGAAAAAGAGAAAATGGTCCCAAGAAATGAGGAAGAAGTAATGGCTGCTGAGGCTATGGGGAGACGTCCAAAAGCCCCAGTGTACACTTGGAACTGTAGTAGTATTTGTACTGTGCGTCAGGAATCTATTGATAAATGATGTGACTTTCTAAGAGAATATAGTAAAAAGAGTGTAAAACAGAAGATGAAGGTGCTTCAAACACTAGATCCATGCAGAGTGAGAGAGAATACTGGTTTGCAAGGACATTCTCTGGCTTGTCTATCTAGAAAAGTGTGTAAAAGTGTTTTTCATCATTTTAGGATGCTGGCTGTTCATCATACTGAAATGAGAAAGTTTGTGAGAACATTGTATTTTGCTAAAGGTCCAGCAGTAAAGTTGATTGAGTTGAATAATGCTCTGTTCCGTGGATCTGTATCAGATGTAGTGAAGGTTACTGATGAGATTCAGTTTTGTTACTTTGGTCCAGAACAAGAAAGTGCAGAAAAGGACACAGTTAATGAGGAAAATGAGGAACAGATTGTAGAACTCATTATTACTAAAAATTTCGAGGATGAAATGACAAAATTTACTATCATCTCTAATGAAAGACCAAATAATACTTGTATTTGTTGCCGCAGAAGCCATTATAAAATTCAAACAAGGAATGTTGATCTGTATAAAAAAAGTGAAAATGAAGATAATTATAAGTGGAAGGATTTTGAAACATATATATTTCTGGAAAATTGTTTTGAATTGGGTGAAGATCAGCGTATTTGTAAATACTGTTATAACAAGTTAGAAGAAAATAGAATGCCGACCAGAGCTGTACATAATAATTTAGAATTGGATGCTATTCCTGCCGAACTTTCTGATTTAAATACATATGAGTCTATACTCATTCAATGTGTTCATCCGTTCCAGACCATAGTACGTATGGAACCCAAAACTGGTAAATTACCTCCTTCAGATTTACTGAGAGGTTTAAAAGGAAGAGTGGTGTATTTGCCCTTGGATTTGAAAAAAAATATGGAAACTATTGATGCAGATACTGAACCATTAGTTATTCTGGTTAATGGTGTACCTACAAAGAATAAGAAGATTTGGCAGGAGCTGGTAGATGTACGGAAAGTACAAAGAGCAAATTTATATTTGAAAAGGAATAATAAATGGTATGAATCAATTTATATAGATGAAGAAGAAGAAGATTTACAAGAAGACACAGAAACACCAACTGGACAAATTGAAAAAGTGGACAAGTCAAAGGAAGAAGAAATTTATGAACATTTTAGCATACATCCTCTTCATTCAAAAGAAGTTATGGGAGACACTATTGATCTGTTTCAGATGAAGAAAGCAAAAGGAACTCCCGTGAGTGTATGGGAGAAGAGCTTGGAAGCTCGATGTTTTCCTCAGCTGTTTCCTACAGAAAAAGGTGGACGATACGATGAACGCCCAGAACAGATTCCAGCTTCTGAGTATCGGACTACAAGACTATATGCTGAAGATTCAAGATTTCGTCAAAGTATTCCTTATTTGTGTCATCTTTTATTTGAAAGCGACTTGTCTGCATTATCTTATGCAGTAAATCACATTTTAAAAAGTGGAGTACATCTACATAATGTGTCTGCTAAGGATTTTATGGAGAAAGTGCAGCACCGAGATGATCATTTGGAAACACAACTGACCAATCTGATGGCTTGTCAGCGTGGGACAAATGAATATTGGTACCGACGCCATGGTGAATTAAAATGCATGTTACGGAATTTAGGAACTCCTACATGGTTTGTAACCCTAAGCTGGGCCGAGTACGCTTGGGATGATTTATTGGATTTTCTACGAGAGGCAAATTCAAACATTAAAAACATTGAATACAAGACAGCAGGAGAACTGTGCTCATTGGATCCGGTTAATGTTTGCAGATATTTCAATCATAGATTTGAGGCTATGATGTCCTTCATCTGCAATAAAAAAAATCCACCTCTTGGAGAAGTAGTGGATTTCTTTTGGAGAAAAGAGTACCAGGCAAGAGGTGCTCCTCATATTCATATGCTGTTGTGGATCAAGGATGCCCCAAAATTTGGAACAGATGCTGATGAAGCAGTGTTATCTTTCATTGAAGAATATGCAACATGTGCTATACCTAATAGCACAGAAGAGAAAAAGTTAAAAGAACAAGTTTTACGTTTCCAAAGTCATCGGTGTGGAAAATACTGTCGACGGAAGTACAAGACCAAAGATAAATTCTACACAAAGTGTCGATTTGGATTTCCTAGACCTGTTCTTTCTAAAGGAAGAGTCAACAGTTTTATGTCAGCTGTTCGACATACTATAACCAGAAAATCTCCCAAAAATACATACAACCTAAGAAGAAAAGAAGAGTCAAAATTTATAAATGACTTCAACCCAGTCATTTTATCCATGTGGAATGCTAACATGGATATTCAGTATGTGGCAGACAATTCTATTGCTGTTGCTCGGTATGTCACATCTTACATCACTAAATCTGAGAAAACAGAATTGAAGGAAATGTGGGAAGAGATTTCTCACGAGAAGACTGTCAGTAAGAAGCTGTACAGTTTCAGTTTAAAGATGTTATCGCATCGAGAAATTGGATCCTACGAATGCTCAGATAGGTTATCATCTGCAAGTCTTTACTCGAAATCCAGAAGAATAATTTGGGTAAGCTTAGGCCTTGCAGGAATGAGAAATCGGGTACTGAAATCTGTTGGAGAAATTGAATATTTGGCCGAGAATGACCCAGAAAGTACAGATATTTTGAAAACAAACATGTTGGACACATATTACCCAAAAAGAAGTCATCATCTTGAGAACATGTGTCTCTATGAAGTGCTGCAGAACTACATTTTTTTCACGGAAAGCCACAGAAGACATCAACAATGGAAAATATAAAGTCATTGGTGAGGAAGGATGTTTGGTGAAGGAAACAAAAGGAAGTTTGATAAATCACAGGAAGCTTTTTTTAAACAATCTTTTAGATTGTTTGTTTTTTTGCCCGCTGTTAAATGATGAATACAATTGTTTTCACTATTTTAAGTGAAAATTAAAAAATTCTGAAAACAGCAAAAAAAGGGCAAAAAATTGCTTTGTAAAATATGTAAAAACATGTAATGCGTTTTGTAATGTATGATTGAATATTAATACTTTTTTTCTTTTTTTGCAGAACTAGAAAGAAAAAAGAAACAACGAAATTCTGTTCCCTTGCAAAATACAAAAAATTTTTTTTTTTCAAATAAGTTATTTTTTTTAAAAAATAAGTGAAAAATATTTGTATTTCTCAATCCTCCCTTTTCATGCTTCCATTTCTTCACCTCTTTTTGTACATTAAATATTTTTTTTTTTTTTTTTAATTTTTAAAAAACATCCTTGGGTGCGCGCAGGGTGCGCGCACCCAAAAAAAAAAAAAAAAAATCCCCAAAAAGTTTTGGGGGTTTAGTTTTTAAGTGGCTCTTAAAAGAGCCCTTGAGTTAATGGAGGGAAACAGGAAGAGAAAAACGAAAAAAAAGAAAAAACATCTATGGCCTACTGCACTCATGCGCATCAAATTTTCTCTGAATGAGATCAAGACTGGTCTCACCCACAGAATAAGTCGACCGCAATCAGTGCAGCGTGTGGACAACCTCGCCAAACAAGGTGGTCCAAAAAGAGGTGTGGAAGAAGGCAAAGGCACCACTGCAGAAGAAGTGCTCGCCTGAGCTGCCGAAGATGTGCTTGGCTGAGCTGCTGCAGATGTCGTCGGTTGAGCAGGTGGAGGGTTTGCTCCAGAAGCTCGACGAAAAGATACTGGATGCATTGCCTCAACATGCCTCGTCATTGTGTGTATGCTAAAAGAATATTTCTTGTTAGCATTCCCACGTGATAAGACTTTTTGACCCAATGTACAAGTAACTTTCGGTGTATTTACCTTTTTTTGTCCCTCTGGGAAAGTAAAAAACTGCCATATAAAGCTGTCTTTCTGCTTCCTGTTCCTCTGCCTCTCAAGAGTGTCCTGCTCAGTGTCTGAAGATGGTTGCTGTTCAGCCATTGTCTCTCAACAACAGAATAGCTCCTTCTCCAAAGGAATCAGAACTAATAATGAGGGGAGTAGGTGTGGTTTGGGAAGAATCTGGAACTGAAAGTACTTCAAACCAATCAAAAGTGATGATTCATGATCACATGACTTGCCATGAGGGGATTGGGTGTGGTGTTGAAACAATCAGAAACTGAAAGTAATGTAAACCAATTAGAAGTGTTGTTTTATTATGCATATAACCCGAGGTGCGCGCACTGAGCAAGCTCCGAGCGCTCACCTTGTGTTTACGCATGCGCGAACGCGTAGGAGCGCATGTGCATACGTCATATGCGCGTACGTAACGCGCATACGTTGCACACGCGTATACGCAAACGTTAATGCGCGTAATTTAAGCGTATGCGGAAGTGAACCGAGTGGAGCACGTACGACGCACGCACGCATGCGTACGTACGTACGCATACGTACTGGGTGCGCGCTCCCAGCGCGCACTATAACGTATGTATGCGTACGTAAATAACGTACGACGGTATTCATAAAAAACTTACGAAAACGTACTAGGTGCGCGCTCTGAGCGCGCACCCCAAGAATTTATATTAAAAAAAAAAGTGGAGAAAAATTAATTGAAAAAAATAAATAAACTGTTCAACTTTATCCTAATTGAAAGTTAAAAAAAAGAGCAAAAACAAATAAAAGGATACAGATAATATATAAATGAATACATAGGAATTTTATTTTAATAAAAAAAAAAAAAAATGTATTTAATAATTCAAAAATTAGCATTTAAAAAACCGTACAAATTCACTGAAAAAAAAATAAATATTTAATTTAATAATTCAAAAATTAGCATTTAAAAAACCGTACAAATTCACTGAAAAAACCAAAGGTTTCACACACGTTATAGTTTGGAATTAGCATTTAAAAAACCTTGCAAATTCACTAAAAAAACCATAGGTTTCACACACGTTATAGTTAGCTGGACATTTCTCTCATACAAAACCAATGAAATTCCCCCGTTATAGTTAGTTCAGCTAACTATAACTCGCGCGCCCGCAATGCACTGCTGATGACGTCACATATTACATCACTCATGACATGGTCAGTGACATCACTCATGACGTCACTGATGACATCTCAAATGACATCACTGATGACATCACTGATGACATCATCCTTGTGATAGAGTGGTAGACCTCCTCTCACCCTAATATAACCTTTGATACACACATTCAAAAATAGAGACTAAAATTTTCAAAACATTCGACATACCAATACCAGTTACAACAACCTCTTCAGTAATTCTAAGATCCACATACACATCCACTCATTCACCAACAGTCCTATACAGTCACTCATACATGTACTCACTCATCATATGTACTCATACACCTATACATCCTGTTACACAATGCCACTCATCCATAGAGTTACTCACACACATAGTCACTCATGCTAATAAAGAATCAAACATACATTTACTTGCATATACAGTTATACACACACCACCACACTTACTTCTATGGAAACTTACACATACTTAGTCTTTTAAACAATCACTTATAGAAACACATACTTATTCATACAGGAACTCTTTCAATCTCTCACTCTCACATATACTCACTTATATACAACAATAGTCACATATACTATTTTAAAACATATGTAGTTACTCATAAAGACACTATTGAGACAGTCATTCACTCACTAACACACCCATACACACACTCATCCACCCATACAGTCCTGCAGTCCTGCACACATGCTGTCTTCAACACATACAAACAGTGAGTCACTCATTCATGCACCTATGCACTACGTAATACCCCCACCGAACCATGCAGACACTCAGACTGATACTCAAAAAAGCAACTAGTAATGGTAATGGTAATGGTAATGGTAAAGGTATTTCTAAAGCGCTAACATTCATCCCAAAGGATATCATTGCGCTAAGATTGAACAATATACAGCGAGCGTTTTAGTGAGTGTTAGGGAACAACATGGTATTAAGTTTCTTTCTGAAGATGAGGTAATAACCTATATAGTCACCCATGTAGCTACTCAGCAACCCATACAGCCACTTATACACAAAGTGAGAGACTGATACAGATATTTACATATTTAAACATTACTCACTAAGCCATATATTCACTATGATACACTTAATCAGTCAGTTACACAATCAATTTTTCAAAAACAAATCATCCATTTAGACACTTATATACCCATTTATTCTTCCATCAACCTTGAGATATACATATATAAAACATATTTAATTTTCAGAAAACCACACATTCACTGGATGATGTCATCAGTGATGTCATCAGTGATGTCATTTGAGATGTCATCAGTGATGTCATGAGTGATGTCACTGACCATGTCATGAGTGATGTAATATGTGACGTCATCAGCAGTGCATTGCGGGCACGCGAGTTATAGTTAGCTGAACTAACTATAACGGGGGAATTTCATTGGTTTTGTATGAGAGAAATGTCCAGCTAACTATAACGTGTGTGAAACGTATGTTTTTTTTAGTGAATTTGCAAGGTTTTTTAAATGCTAATTCCTAACTATAACGTGTGTGAAACCTTTGGTTTTTTCAGTGAATATATATATATATATATATTTATATTACCTACTGGCAGTCGCCAGTAGGTAGTTATAGTTAGGACCTATTTAACATAGGAAATCCGCAACATTCTATTTGGAATACCGTTGGCGCCGATTGACGAATCTTCGCAAAAATTTGCAAACTTTTGGCCAGCTCCGGTGGTTCGTCAAGCGGGGGCCGAGAAAAAAGGGGGGTCCCAAAACGCATTTTCCCCATTCATTTTCCCATAGGACCTGTTTAAGCAGCTACAGCCCGAACTACTGAACGGAAGTACACCAAATTTGGCAAAGAGGTAGTCCTCAGTTCAGACTTGTGCCTTTGGCTTAAATGGCTTAAATCCGTTCAGTAGTTCCTGAGAAAATTAGAGTTAAAAAGATAGATATATCTGGGCGGAGCCTAACCACACATCTAATCGTGAGATCGGCTGTCAGCACTTCATCTAAGAAGTGTTGGCAGCCATCTTGGGACTAATATACATGATAGCACCTCATTAAAAAGCATTGCAGTTAATAGAAGGTTTTAAGACTTTAGTTACATTATAAATCATTTGTTGATGGTACCATACTCATTTTAGGAATTGTGGTGTGTTCTAAGGTGATTTTACCATGTGAAAAAGCCTTCTGCTGTGATATCATGAATCATGTTTGAGAGAAAACTATTTTCTCATGCTTTTCCCACAGAGGTTTGGAAGGTGATCTATAAGCTAAACTGAGAGCATATTTTCTGTAAATTCACATTATCTTTCTCAGTCATGTGAGAATGAAGTCTGACATTCTCAGTAAAACATGTACATCCAACAAGGGCAGAGACTGTCATTTTATTCCTTTGTGTTCTACTGCAGCTTCCCAGAGTGTTCTAAAGATCAACTAGAGCACTAACCCTCCTACTTATGATAAACGCATTGCACACCTGAAGCCATCTTGATTGGAATAAAGTGGTAACTCTTAAAACATTTAATTTCCAAAGAACAAAATGAGGGGGTTCATTTTGCCATAGAAAGTATGATTAGTGCTGCAGAAAGAAAAATTAGGACACATTTTGACTTCTCAAACCCTCTTCTATTTCATTAAAAAAATTCTGACATGCAGACTGAAACATGCACTTTGAATACCAGCAGCAGACTTCCCTGGTGAGCAGTAGCTTTACTACAGTGATCTAATGAGCAACTAGAGTGCTGACATTCAGAATTTATGGCAAATGTGTGACACATCTGAATGCCTTCTTGATGGAACCAAAGTAAAAAACTGAAAGTATTTCCTACTGAGGAGACTGCAGTAAATGAGGAAATTAGGAAACTTCATAACAAATAAATCTCCCAAGATGGCCACCAGAGACAAAAGAGCCCAAATGTAGCCCAAATATCACCCAGATGTAGCCCAAGTATAGCCCAATGACAGAATGTCCCAGAGTGTTCTTAAGAACAACTAGAGCGCTTACTGTCTTACTTATCGTTACAACAAACAAATGATGGACGGAATGCTGACAATGCATACATTCTCCCCCAGTCAAGAGATCTGGGTTAAATCCATCGTTCTTTTGCCCACTACACCACCCCAGTTTAGACATGGCCATATGCAAATCAGTCTTGACCCTGTGCCTCATGGGAACAGTCCAGCCCGAACTGCCAAGCCATGTCTTCCCTGGACCGGAATCAAGCATCCTAGGACCGGTTTCTGGCTATCAGCCGTCATCAGCCAGGATAGCTTGACTCCAGTGGCGTAGTGAGCACGGGTCCCACGTCTGGGAATACCCATCCCACTTAGGGCGAAAATCGTTACAACAAACAAATGATGGACGGAATGCTGACAATGCATACATTCTCCCCCAGTCAAGAGATCTGGGTTAAATCCATCGTTCTTTTGCCCACTACACCACCCCAGTTTAGACATGGCCATATGCAAATCAGTCTTGACCCTGTGCCTCATGGGAACAGTCCAGCCCGAACTGCCAAGCCATGTCTTCCCTGGACCGGAATCAAGCATCCTAGGACCGGTTTCTGGCTATCAGCCGTCATCAGCCAGGATAGCTTGACTCCAGTGGCGTAGTGAGCACGGGTCCCACGTCTGGGAATACCCATCCCACTTAGGGCGAAAATCGTTACAACAAACAAATGATGGACGGAATGCTGACAATGCATACATTCTCCCCCAGTCAAGAGATCTGGGTTAAATCCATCGTTCTTTTGCCCACTACACCACCCCAGTTTAGACATGGCCATATGCAAATCAGTCTTGACCCTGTGCCTCATGGGAACAGTCCAGCCCGAACTGCCAAGCCATGTCTTCCCTGGACCGGAATCAAGCATCCTAGGACCGGTTTCTGGCTATCAGCCGTCATCAGCCAGGATAGCTTGACTCCAGTGGCGTAGTGAGCACGGGTCCCACGTCTGGGAATACCCATCCCACTTAGGGCGAAAATCGTTACAACAAACAAATGATGGACGGAATGCTGACAATGCATACATTCTCCCCCAGTCAAGAGATCTGGGTTAAATCCATCGTTCTTTTGCCCACTACACCACCCCAGTTTAGACATGGCCATATGCAAATCAGTCTTGACCCTGTGCCTCATGGGAACAGTCCAGCCCGAACTGCCAAGCCATGTCTTCCCTGGACCGGAATCAAGCATCCTAGGACCGGTTTCTGGCTATCAGCCGTCATCAGCCAGGATAGCTTGACTCCAGTGGCGTAGTGAGCACGGGTCCCACGTCTGGGAATACCCATCCCACTTAGGGCGAAAATCGTTACAACAAACAAATGATGGACGGAATGCTGACAATGCATACATGTCTTACTTATGACAAAAGTATGGCACACCTGAAGCCATCTTGATTGGAATAAAGTGGTAACTCTTACAACATTTAATTTAAAAAGGAACAACATGAGGGGGTTCATTTTGCCATAGAAAGTATGATTAGTGCTGCAGAAAGAAAAATTAGGGCACATTTTGAGTGACTTCTCAAATCCTCTTCTATTTCCTAAACAAATTCTGACATGCAGACTGAAACATGCACTTTCAGTACCAGCAGCAGACTTCCCTGGTGAGCAGTAGCTTTACTACAGTGATCTAATAAGCAACTAGAGTGCTAACATTCCGAATTTATGGCAAATGTGTGACATATCTGAATACCTTCTTGATGGAATCAAAGTAAAAAACTGAAAGCATTTCCTACTGAGGAGACTGCAGTAAATGAGGAAATTAGGAAACTTCATAACAAATAAATCTCCCAAGATGGCCACCAGAGACAAAAGAGCCCAAATGCAGCACAAATATCACCCAGATGTAGCCCACATGTAGCCCAATGACCGAAGTGTGCAAAACACTTATTTTTTGTGTATTTGCAGTTTTATATAGTGCAGACTTGTCAGGTATCGGAGCGCTTTACATGAGCATTGGTTACATCACACAAGATCAAATTCATTTTGGCTGTAGACATGGGGAGATTAAGTGATTTGACCAGAATCACAGAATGTTGCGCTGAAGCAGAAACTCCAACCTGATTCCCCAGTTGCAAAGTCTGCAGCTCTGGAAGTAACACCACATCCTCTCCCCTAGGTGCAACATTTAATCAAGTGGTCAACTGGATAAAAAAACATAAAGATTACAAATAAATTAAAAGTTCTTTGTCGCTATTTGAAAACTCAGAAAATATGTCCTCATTTTAATTTTTTAGAGCACTAACCATAATTTTGATGCAAATAAGACCCTCTCATATATGTAATTTCTAAAGGAAATGCTCTAGGTATTACAGTTATGATTACATCAAGATGACGTCAACCATTCCACACTTTTGTGATAAATATAGAATGTTAGCAATCTAAATGTTCATTGGGATACTGTTGAGAGGCAGAGGCCAGGGGCACGGACTCTGAAAATTGAAGGCAGGTAGGAGAGTGCAGAGGCAACAATTTGACCACACTGGGCAGGCAGGAAGGGCATTCGCAAAACAACAGACTAAGGAGGGCAGTGGAAAGGGGGCAGGGGCAACAAACTAACAATACAGGACTGGCAAGAGAGGCTGTGGCAATATAATAGACCATTGTGGGCAGAAGGAAGAGGCAGTGGTAGTACAACCATACATGCCAACAGACCCGTTTCAGCCAGGAAAAGTCCAATGTTTTTAAGCTCAAATGGGCATTATTTGGTCTGTCTCCTGTCTACAATCTCCTCTTTTTCAATGTAACTCAAAGGGGAAAATCAATACCCCATTTTTCTTTTCAAAATCTCCTTCTTACCAAGTTCAAGTATAGTACATTGGATCATGGTAGGCAGGAGGAATTGGAGTAGGGACATGGACTCGGATAACAGAGGACAGAAGGGACATGGAGAGGTGCACCAAACTGACCCTACAAGGCAGGCATCAGGGTTTGCAGCAGCACAATACACCACACAGGTCATGCTGGACGGGAGTGCAGCACAACAATCCATAGAAAGCAATAGGGAGGGGACAGGACCATGCACATGGACAACAGAGAACAGAGGGGAAAGAGGCAATGGTAGCTAGCTGACCATAATGGACAGACAGGAGAGAAAGCTGCAGCATAACAGACCATAAAGGGCAGGAGGGACGGATCAGGGGCATTACAATAGAACAGACAATCCAGGAGGGAGGGAATAGGGGTCTGCACATGGAAACAGAGGGCTGGGGGCAAGGGGGCAGGGCAGGAGCAGCAAGATGACCATGGAGGTCAGGCAGGATGGGCACTAGAAACAAGACACACCATGGAGAGCAACAGTGAGACTATGATGGCATACACACAGACCATGGAGGGAAGGTGGGAGGGGGTCAGGGGTAGCTAGCTGACCACAAAGGGAAGGTGGGAGGGGCCATGGCATCACAGAAGACCATGCATGGCAAGCGGGAGGGTTAGTGGCAGCACAATGGCTATGATGGGCAAGAAGGAGGGTGCAGGGGCATGCACAAAGGACCATGGAGGATAGAAGGGAGGGTCAGGACCTGGGCACAGACAAGAGAGTTCAGGGGAAGGGGCCTCACAACAGACTGCACAGGGCAGGCAGGAGGAGCAGTTGCAGCACAACAGACCAGGGATGGCAGAAGGGTGTGGCAGTAAAATGGACCATGGAGGACAGGAGGAAGGGGATAGGGGCATGGCATGTGGACAGGCAGGGTGGAGGTGGCAGGGACTGGTTACAGTCATCTGACAATGCTAGGCAGGTGGGAGGGGAGTGGCAGCTCCACACAACACTCAGAGTAGATAGGAGTGGCAGGTCCATGGAACATGGTGGGCAAATAGGATGGAGCACGGGCATGCACAAAGACATTGGAGGGCAGGGGGAAAGAGAATAGGGGCAGCCGGCTAAGCACAGAGTCTAAGCAGGAGGTCAATGATGGGCCATAGAATTGGGCAATGGAGGGCAGGAGGAGTGTACTGGTACATCATGCTAAATGGAGGGCAGTGGTAGCACATCAGACCATGCATGGCAGGAGGGAGGAGGCTAGTCCATGGATTCAGACAACAGAGGATAGGGAGGAGGTGGATGGGGCAGCAAGCTAACTGTTCAGAGAAGGTGGGTATTAGGAACTTTATTGTTTTTAAAATGTGTGAGAACTACTTAAAATATGAACAGGTATGCAGCATAATCTCATTTTTAATCAGGAAGAAGAGGACGTTTGTGACTGTGACTCCGGGTTCACTTGGCAGAAACACCCCCTGACACTCCACCCCCATCGCAAAATGTAATGCCCGTGAAAAGGGTAGGTGGACGCAGTGTTATATAGACCATAGTCCTGAGAGCACAATTGAAAATGAAAACTAGATATAGTATATGGTATAAACTATGCACCAAAAAGTGTGATATAAGATGAACCGGGCGTGAAATATAATATGGAATACATTGTGTGCAATGACCGATTCATTGGAGAGCGCGAGATAGCACAGGCACTAGCACGTGCTATGCGATATGCGCCTTGGCGTGTAATATGCACAGTGCAGTGTTGTGTAACCTAACTAGTCTCTAAAGTTGTAATATAAAATATGTGCTGGGGAGTGTAACGTTGCAAATGCACTGTGACAAAGATATGGATCCCAGATTGTTATATGTATGGCATAGCGCTGTGCGTTATAACATAGGCATTGAGGAAGGCACGTTAGATGGGGCAATATAACCCATGCGAAGGCAAGTGTGGCATGACATATTCACGGGGTGGTGTTACAATGCACATGGGCTAGGGAGTGTCATAGTATACGCACTAGCTGGTGGAATATAACACAGAGGTGTGTGGCACTCGGTGGGCACTGGTGGGTGTAACACAGCATTGGGCTCAGCCAGGAGCACGCTGTGACTCTCAAGTGAGGTTGGTCTCCTTTCCAGAGAGTAAAATAAAAAGTATTACACATCCGGCGGTGGATGTGTGTTTTATTAACCATGAGGGGGGGTTTCTTGCATAGTTTGGTCGAATTTTTGTCAATTCCCCTTTGAATGGCTTGGTGTGCGTGTGTATCAAATGTGCCCGTCAACAGCTACCCATGTTTGTATAAATAAATGACAAGGGTGTCTACTTGGAGAGTACCCATCGGCGGGGATGCCAGGATTAGGCACGGTAGGGCGTCAGACACGTCAGAGCTTCACTAGCGGTGTAAATACATTCCACATGGATTCATTGTATGCATAGTCGCCTTTTAATGATTATCACGCAAATCGTCATGGTGATAGGTATATACGGTTTGTCCAGCATGTCCTAAGTGTTTCTATAAATATACTAAAAAAAATAATAACAAAAAACAAAGGCCGGCCCCGGGGGATGGGGTCCCCGGGGCCATAAGTGGCCTGAGGAGGGGGGCAACGCAGCCCCCCTCCTAAAGAATTTTTTTTCAAAAACGGCCATGACCCGGGGATTGGGGTCCCCGGGGCCGATTAAGGCCTTGGGAGGTCCAAATTAATTTTTTTCAACAAACCAAATTAGGGTGCAGGCCCTGGGGGATGGGGTCCCCAGGGCCAATACATTAGAAAAAGAAGGGGGGCCACACAGCCCTCCTTCTTAAAAAAATAAAATAAATAAAAGATGGGCATTGCGCCGGAGGCCACGCCCCCTCCTTGCAGCACTCTGCAAACGCGCCCCCTGGCCAGTTGTAAGTTGGGGAATTAATTCCCCTTCAATTCTAAGGGTCCCTGAGGGCCAACTAGCCCAACATGTATCTCCAGTATGCGCCAGGGAGCTGCGTTGCAGACAGGTGTTCTGAGGCCATGCCCCTTTTTACACCTCTATGCAACGCAGCTCTGTGGCGCTTACTGGAGGTACCTAGTGGGCTAGTTTGACCCTAGGGACCCTTAGGATTCAAGGGAACTTAATCTCTCAACTTAGAGCGGCCACAGGGCGCGTTTACACAGTGGTGAAGGAAGGGGACGGGGCCTGAGGTGACGTTTGCAAACACGCCCTGTGGTGCATTTTAATTTGGGGAAATAATTCTCTTTCAATCCTGAGGGACCCTGGGGGCCAACTAGCCCACCAGGTACTTCCAGTAAGCACCACTGCTCTGCGTTGCAGAGAGGTGGTGCAGGCCGTGCCCCTTTTTACATCTCTCTGCAACGCAGCTCTGTGGCATTTACTGGAGGTACCTAGTGGTCTAGTTGGACCCTAGGGACCCTCAGGATTCAAGGGGACTTAATCTCCCAACTTAAAACGGCCACAAGGCGGCTTTACACAGTGGGGAAGGGAGGAGACGGGGCCTGAGGTGACGTGTGCAAACACGCCCTGTGGTGCATTTTAAGAGTTAGTTTTAATCCCCTGCCCTATTATATACTAGGGTCTTACAGAGGAGGTCATGCTAATCACAGGGGGACCCCAACACATAGTGTTCCCTAATGTATGTAGGTGTTTTCACTGTATTCTGAGTGTCTTTTAACATAGCACTGGCTCTAGGACTGGTTAGTCAGACTCAGTTACCACCAGTATCCGTCTGAAAAAGTTGAGGGTACAGGATGATTTTGCAACAAGGCTTCTTTCTGCTCTTCTGTTTGTTCTTTCTGCATGTTATCCTTCTTCCTGCACTTTTCTTTGTCTTTAAGGACTTCTGTTGCTTCTTTCTGCATTTCTTTTTTTCCTTTCTGTGCGTTTTTTCTTCTTTCTTCACATGTCCTATCTCTGTAGGCATAGTTAGAAATTAGCATTTAAAAAACCTTTGAAATTCACTGAAAAAACCATAGTTTTCAGGCACGTTATAGTTAGGAATTAGCATTTAAAAAACCTTAGAAATTCACTGAAAAAACCATAGGTTTCAGGGGCGTTATAGTTAGCTGGACTTTTCACTCATACAAAACCATTGAAATTCCCCCGTTATAGTTAGTTCAGCTAACTATAACTCGCGCGCCCGCAATGCACTGCTGATGACATCACATATTACATCACTCATGACATGGTCAGTGACATCACTCATGACATCACTGATGACATCTTAAATGACATCACTGATGACATCACTGATGACGTCATCCATGTGATAAATTAGTACATCTTCTCACATCCTAATATAACCTTTGATACACCGACTCAAAATTTCAGACGGCCATTTTGATCTGCACATCTATGTTTGAAATTGTGAAATGTACAATTAACTATAATGTACCTGAAACCTGTGGTTTTTTCAGTGAATTTCTAAGGTTTTTTCCAATGCTAATTTCTTTTGTTTTTACAATCATGTACAATTATAAACACCATAGACAAATGATACATGACAACGGGGTCGATCGGTTATCCAGTAATACATTCTTACCACCTCCGCTAATACCGATAGCTACCCCCTACAATACTCAATCATGGGTTCCCATATCGCAAAACCAAACTTTCGCCTGTTGGGGTTTTTAAGTGCGTATAAGCTGACTTCTAAATTAAAGATGTTGTAAAACTTTGCCCGCCATATTTCAAAAGGGGGGTCCTCAGGCTGTAACCAAGAAGTAGCTATACAGAGTCGATCCACTGCTGCCACTATAAAAATTAAAAAACGGTCTTTAAACAAAGGTTGACCCTCCTTAAGATCCTCCCCAATCCCTAATAACATCATACTAGCAGAAAATCGAATAGGCTTTCCAATAACCAATGATATACATTTTTCAATGTGACCCAAAAATTGTCCCAGCTTGGGACACAAGAAAAATAGATGCACAATATCGGCATTGTCACCCCTGCAGCAAAAGCACTTCCCATTATTTACAAAATTCACTGCCCCCCCCCATTTCATCATAACGGCAGGAGTACGATACAAGTTAAAACCGTTTTGTAATGCTGTGCCCTCAATGAAGCTGTAAGACATACTTTTCTGGCAACTTTAATGGGGTTTTCAACCGAAATCGAGCTGTCTGCCAAGATATCCCCCCATCTAAGATTAATCTTCCCCATGTCATCCCCTCTTGATGTTAACAATATTTGATATAACACTCCTATCCTTGCCTTACGCCTGATAGCCTCAACTATTTGATAGGAATTTACAGATGAAACATGTTTCATTAAAAAATCACGAATCTGCAAAAACTTAAAGAATTGTGTAGATGAGACATTATATTTATCCCTCAAATTAGAGAAGGAAACACAAACCCCATCAGTAGCATAAAAATCACCCAAGCGTATGATGCCTTTTAATCTCCAATCACTAAGTATGTGATCAAAGAAAATGGGGGATAAGAATTGATCTGCTGATAATGGTGTGTATAAGGAGAGTCTAGGAATCTGAAATGCTTTCCTACCAGTGTCCCATACCCCAAAGGCAGCCCCCAACATTTTGAATTGAGTCCTCTTATAGTAGCTGCCGTCAGGTCTGGAAAATAGACAATTATATGTCACAGGACCCAATACCATCTGATAGATAGAGGGTGACTCTGCGGGGTTGCTCACCTCTTCCCCAGTCAATAATAAACACATATTGGCCAATAGGCAAGATATATGATTAAAAGAAAAGTATGGCACTGCCCACCCACCCCGATCCACTGGTAGACTCATAAATCGAGCAGCTCTCCGAGGTCTCCCTGGAGCCCACAGATACCTAACACATAATGATTGAAGATGTTGAATCTGGGTTTTGGGAATCCCAAGGGGTACCGCCCTAAAAAAATACATAACTCTCGGTAGGATAACCATTTTCAATAAGTTAGATCTTCCCACTAATGAAAGATGCAAACTTTCCCAATTTGTCAGCGCTGCTTTAGTCTTATCCACTATGGAGTCCCAGTTTACCTGTACTAAATCTTTTAAACAGGGTCTCATTTTAATGCCTAGATACATAGCTTCTTCCTCTACTCTCTGATCTTTTACCCGTGAGCGATCTGTACAAACTAATTGAGTTTTAGTAATATTTAACTTGTATCCAGACATAGCCCCAAAACTACCAGCTAAATATTCGATCTCCGGGATAGTTATATCTGGGTCAGTTGTTATGACAGCAATATCATCCGCATACGCTAACACAGAGAAATGCTCATTATTCACCATAAACGGTGGAATATGGTTACTTAGTTCCAGCATGTTTAAAAAGGGATTGATATACAGCGCAATCAGGAGTGGGGAGCACGGACACCCCTGTCGCGTACCCCTAGATATCAAAACATCCTTGGAACTATATCCCATTGCACAAATCTTAGCAGTGGGAGAGCGGTAGAGAACCTGCAGGGCATGGTTGAACCCTGGGCCAAATCCCATACGGTATAAAACCCCCCAGAGAAATCCCCAGGCCACCTGGTCAAACGCCTTCTCGGCATCGAGCAGAACGAATCCCAACATCCTAGACTCGACCTGTGCGATGTCGAGAAGGGCCACAACTCTATTGACATGATTGACCGTCCCCCACCCTGGTATAAAGCTGTGTTGTCTCTTCGAGACCAAGGGTGGCACAACCAATGATAATCTATTAGCTAACATTTTTGCATATAGCTTGCCGTCACAGTTCACCAGGGAGATTGGTCGATACGAACTGGGGAAGTCAGCAGGTTTGTCTTTTTTCCTAAAAATAACTATGTTAGCTTCCTGCCAAGATCTCGGGGCATTACCAAGAAGGGCAGCCTGAAATGCAACAAACATATCTTCCTTCAGTTCTTGAAAGAAGATTTTATATACCTCCGCGGGGAGCCTATCAGGCCTTGCGGCCTTCCCCCCTCCCACACTGCTCACAGCATGTGCCAGCTCCTCTCTGGTGAATGGCCTCTCTAACATCTCATAATGTGCGGGGTCCAAATGCTCCCACGGCAAAGGAGGGAGTCCCAGATCAGGGGGAAGTTTACCAGACACCCGCTCTGCATATAAATTTGTATAAAACATATGAAAAACGTTTAAAATCGCCTGTGGGTCATAAACCAATGAACCTCCCATATCCTTAATCACTTGTATTCTTTGCTGAGCCTCTTTGGCACGGATTCTCTGGGCAAGGCACCTACCGGTGTCTTCCCCATACTCATACATTTGCTCCTTATACATCTGGTGCTTACATGCAATTTCTTGGGACCATATTCGATTTATGTTTGCCTTAGAATGTGCCAAATTATCCAGCAAGTCAGTTACATCCTGGCCGACCCCCAAGCCACCAGACAGCCTTTCTTCTGCTTTTTTAAGTTGATTATATAGCTCAAAAATTGTCATTTTCGCCTGTTTCTGTAAAAAAAGCCCATAGCTCAGCACCTCACCTCTAAAATAGGATTTAAACAAGTCCCAGACCATGTTGCATGACGCAGAGTTTCTGTTTATCAGGAAATAATCTTTAATCCAACTCTTCATGTAGCTAACAAAGGCTGGATCTAAGAGAAGCTTCCTATCAAACGTAAAAGACTTAGGGGGCTTATGTATCGCCATATTAGAAACCCTAATAACGACCGGAGCATGGTCCGATGTGACCCTAGGGTAGACTTGCATTAAAGCTTCAGAGGCCCAAGCGGCAGATGTAAAAAAATAATCCAACCGGACTAGCTTCTTATGGGGACAAGAGCAAAAGGTATATCCTGGATCCTGCACATGATGGGTGGCCCAGACATCCACCAGTCCATGATGCATAAGCAAAGACCTCAGAGCCCTAAACACTTTAGGCTTACGCCCTTTATAGTCCTGTCTGCCGAGCTGAAGTGTGTTACCGGACAGGTTAATGTTCATATCCCCACATACTACTAAAGGCGAGGGCCAAAGTGCTAGCTCACCATTCAGGTATTCCATAACCGTGTCCTCATCCAGATTAGACCCATAAACTGTACATAAGGTAAATTTTGCTTCCCCCACTAAGCACTCCGAGATAGCCCACCGCCCCTGATTATCTACCATTTGCCGTCCTGGGACCACTACCGAGGGTCTAGCTAATATTGCTACCCCTTTAACTGTATTAGATTGTTTAGAAGCAACCAATAGGTTAAACCCCAGATCTAATAAACTCTGCCGCTTGAGCCATGGTTGATGAGTCTCCTGTATACAAACTATATCTGGGTTGATAACCCTGAGCTCAGACTGAACTCTCTTCCTTTTATCATATCCGTTAAGCCCACATACGTTAAAGGAGCATATTCATAAGTCTAAATTAGCCATAGATAAATCTTCGGAGTTTGCATTTGAAATATTACAATCTGAAAATCAATAACAATCATCTTGCATAGAAACATGAAACTGTGGAACATTTTTTCCACCTTTTTCCCCCCGCCCATATCACCCCCTGAATCCCTCCCTCTACCCCCACTATACCCCAAACCCCGAGACCCCCAACATCCCTCCCCACCCCCACCCCCTTTAAGCGGCAAAAGGACCATAGGTCCCTAGCGATGGGGAGCTGGGAGCCCCCCACTGAGAGTGAGCCCCTCCCACGGAGCATTTCACTTATGTTCCCCACATCTGACCCCTTATATTAGATGCAAAAACTCCTTTGCCTGTATTTCTGAAGTGAAAAACTTTGTTTGTCCCTTATGGATCACTTTTAATTTTGCGGGATTAAGCAGAAATACCTGTGCCCCTTTAGCTTGAAATAGTGAAATTAGTTGGCGGAGCTGCCACCTTCGCTCAACTGTCGCCTGGCAAAAATCTGGCCTCACAAAAAAATCAAACCCCCTAGCAGCCCTTTTTCTATTAGGCCTAACAAGATCAAAAACAGCCTCTCGCGCTAAAAAATTATTCATAGAAATCAAGATAGCCCGGGGTAATACATTCGATTGACCAGGTTGTGATTTTAGGTGAAATGGGAATCGTGGGCTCTCTGCAGCTCGACCTTCCACTCCCAGTGATTCAGTTCCGGGAATGCCTCTGTGAAAAGCTCTACCACAAACTGGCGCGTGTCCTCGCCTTCTGACCCCTCTGGAATGCCTAATATCTGAAGGTTATTCCTTCTCATCCGATTCTCTAAATCGGAGAGCTTCCATGTAACATCATCTTTCTGATTTTTTAATGCCTCTGTAACTCCCTTCTGTACAACAAGTTCATCTACGAGCATAGAGATTCGACCCTCTGTTTCTCCTACCCAAAGACCGATATCTGTGCAAGCCTTAGCCATCCTCCTGATGGCGTTCTGAAGTTTGCGACAGGCCCCCTGGGTCCTGGCACTCTCAAGTCTGGTCTCAGCGTGATGGGCAACAATAGTCTGGTAAATCATATCGAGGGAGATCTCCTTTGGGGGGTCATGGGCCGGGTTTATCGCAGATACCACATCTCCTTTATCTACCAAAAGCGGCTTACCTAATGAGGTTGTAAACGAGTAATCCCAGTCCAGAGTACCCGCAATCCCATGACTCCCCCCTGCCTCCACATGTGCTTTAGGTCTGCGGACTGTTCCTATCTGGGATAAAGACAGTTTTTCTTGGCCGGTGCTGTTTGTATCATAATTAGCCCAGTCTTTACTTAAATCTCCTTCCTCGGATGAAGATGAAGAGTCCGACAATGAAAATAAATTATCCATTTAATCACTGTCCCCAGTACCTTCAACTTGGTGAGATGCCTGTGGGATACTTTGCTTAATCATAAACACCTTATCTTGTACCTCATTAACGATTAGACTGGGAGTTCTGTATTTATTCCTCAGCGGAACTGCATTGCCCACAATGCCACTGGCCAGAGGATTATTTTTGAGACTGGACTCTTCTCCTGAGACAGCTCCTAGAGTTAGACTTGTCTTAGTAGTGCCAAAATCCTCCGAATCCCCCAGGCTCTCTGCAGTCTGCCCACCGAATGCCCTCGTAATATCAAATGCTGTGACATCTATAGATTCTATAGCTTTAGCTGCAGGGTTCATGTCCGGACATCGGGTCACCGCGGCACAATCAGGGACAACAATATCCACCGCAGCAGGTATAACCTCACTAGAAGTTGCAACCTTAACATTAGTTTTCAAGTTCTCTGCTCCCTGAGCGACCTTCTTACTCTTAGTAGACTGAGTTTTAAAAATCGAAGGTACTGTTTGTTTACCTTGGCACGGCGTTATCTTCACATTAGGCTTTAATTATTGCTGCTGCTGCACCCGCCAAAGTTGCCCGAGTTTCCCGCATTTAAACTCTCCTTAGTAGGGATAGAGAGACCCTCTGTTGCTGCCACTACTGCTAATTTCTAACTATAACGTCCCTGAAACCTATGTTTTTTTTCAGTGAATTACAAAGGTTTCTTAAATGCTAATTCCTAACTATAACATATTTATATATTTATATGTATGAAATGGCGGATTTCAACAATGTGGCCCTGTGGCTGCGTTATGTTGACAATATCTTTTTCATATGGTGCGGTGATGAGGAATCAGTCAGAAACTTTATTGACAAACTCAACAGTAACAAATTCAATCTACAGTTTACAAAACATATCAGTAAGAATACAATGGAATTTCTTGATGTACTCTTAGAAGTGAAGGACAATCAATTAACAACTAAACTGTTTTGCAAAAAAACAGCAGGAAATAGTATTCTGAGTGCAAGCAGTAGTCATCCACGGAATTTGGTGTACATTATCCCACATGGAGAGTTACTGAGAGCCAAAAGAAAATGTAGTTCTGTTGAGGCTTACAAATGGGAGGAAATTACTATGTGCCAGAGATTCAAAGATCGAGGGTATAGTAACAAAATTATCAAGGAAGCAATTTCTAGAGTAGAATTGAAATCCAGAAATGAGTTACTATATCCTCAACAGAAGGACGAAGGTGGTGAGTGTATCAGGTTTATCACCACATTTTCGGGGCAGTCAAATGAGGTACGCAATATTTTTAAAAAACATTGGCATGTATTACTCACCGACGACCATCTAAAGAAAAATCTGGGGAGTAATCCACAAATTACCTTCAAGAAAGGACGATCATTGAAAGATGCATTCAGTCACAATTACATCACAGAACGGGATATAAATTTATCCAAAGGTACACCGTGGTTCAGATGCTGTCGCAAATGTAAAGCGTGTAAAAATAGCAGCGATTGCAATAGACTGTCAGTACCCAACTCTAAGAGGGAGTTTGTGATTAAGAAAAAATTGACATGCAATACTACATATTGCGTCTATGTTTTGATGTGTCCTTGTAATAAGTGGTACATTGGAAGCACGAAACATAATGCAAAAAAAAGAGTTTTGGAGCACTTTCGTGCAATACGAAATAACAATAGGCAATACCCTATAGCTCTTCATTTTCATGATAAACATATGCAGGACAATACATTAGTCCGCATGGTGGTAATTGATGCTGTGGATTTGGGTGTGAGGGGCGGCAACAGAGAATTGTCGCTAAGGAAACTGGAGTCTCGATACATTATTGATTTGGAAAGTCTGGCCCCTAAGGGGTTGAATTTGAGTGAAGAATTGGCAATTCATTTGCACAATTAATTGAATATAATGTACTGTCTGTCTCAGGATTTTAAATTAGATTTTGTTTTATCACAGGTACTTCTCTTGCATTTGGTGGAATTTCTGTTGTTCATTGAAGAAACATTGGATTATTGGAGAATGTCATGAAATTATGGACAGGTTTTTTCTTGTGTATATATACCAATGCCATTATTTTTTGCATAATTGATGTAGCCCACTTGGGCTCATACATATGATGAATTGCGCTGAGATACATAGACTTTAGATATTCTCAGCAGGGTATGCCATTCTCAGTTAAATCTTCTGATTTTGATATTGTAATACAGGAATTCAGGCACAGTGATACGGAGCCTAGAGTGCATTACAACGAGTATTGACACCCGTCAGAATGGAGTCGCGTAGAGCATGAAGTTCGCAGTGCAACATTGTTTGTGCTATTATTTCATTACCCAATATTCTTATGTGATATTTGTCCACTGGGACCACAATTACGATATGTATGACATTATCAATGAGCAATTTACGTCAAACTCATGTTAATGCGACATTTCAAAATGGCTGCGATGTTTGTACTCGTATACTGTTTTGTTTGCAAGAGTGGTCCGTTTTTCAGTATTCACTTGGTGATGTATTTAAACATGGTGGATTGTTTACTTTACGAGCGTGAACAAGCCGTAAAGGTGAAATGGGTCGTCTCTACTTGCCTAATTAAATGATCTACTTTCAAACGGGGTGTCCAAGTGTTTCCTTGGGATAAGGGGACTTGTGGAGTTGATATATATATATATATATATATATATATATATATTATAAATCCAAAGATGCGGCACTCGGGAAAGAGATTTTCAAAAGATTATTTATTTGCAACACAGCTCCAGCAACGCGTTTCAGCCACCAAGGCCTTGTTCACGGTCAGTAAGTCCTTTCTCTATTGCACCATTTATACACCCACCTGGCCTCAATGTTGCATTGTGGGAAATGTAGTGCAGTAAAAAACAAAATTGTATTTTTATCCAAAAGGAAACTCAATTACGACTGTTAAATAACAGGAAAGGGCACTTTAAACTAAGTTATGGTATAGTACCAGACATTTAGTATACAAATGGTTATAAATTCATTTGCTAGTAAAGAAACATTCAGTTACATTGGTATCATGATGTCTCAAAGTCTTGATTCCATCCTCATGTGTCTGTGTAGTACAATTGTCATGAAGGCGGCATAATAGATATAGAATGAAAAAGTTTCAGAGTACTATGTTTTCATGAACGGGAGTGAGAGGAAAAACACAAACAAGAGAAGAAAACGAGAAAAGTGAGAGAAAGAGTGGATCCTAATTAGGTTCATCGAAGGTCAAAAGGTTCATCATGTTACAGGATGTTATTCTAAGTGTACATAAAGTTCTTCGTCATTGTTCATGCCTCTCGGGTTCTTAGTTTTGAGTTTGATAATATAGCGTGATTCAAGTTGACGTAGCTTCTTGATTCTATTGCCACCTCGTTCGTTTGCTGGGATGGTGTCAATCCCATAGTAGCACATTGTTCTCCAGTTCCCCTTCTGGCATAGTATCATGTGTTTAGCAGTTGCATAGGAGATGTCTTTGTTTTTAACTGCTCGAATGTGCTCGAGAATACGCTTTTTTAGTGGGCAGATGGTGCTCCCCACGTATTTCTGTCCACATGTGCACTCAATGACGTAGATCACAAATTTGGTATTACAGGTTATTCTTGTCCTTATAGTTACAACATTTCCGTTAGGCTCTGTGATAGTTCTTATGTTTTTGCCAATCTTACATGCCTTGCATGAATTGCATTTAGTAAATCCATTTTGTTTTTCTGTTAGCCAGGTTGTTTCTTCTCTTTGTGTGAAGTGGCTTTTGACGAGCATGTCCCTCAGAGATTTGGTTTTTCTGGATGAAACAGTTGGTTTAGTACCTACTAGTTTGCCTATATCTGGGTCTTTCATAATTAGATGCCAGTGTTTTCTGATTTCTCCTCTCTAAATCTGGAACCTATGCTTAGTATTGACCAAGCAACTGATTTAAAGAATATCTTCGATCTCCTATATGATTTAAACGATGATGAGATGACTGAGGAACAACTTCTTGAACATCTGTCAATAGAAACAGACAAAAGACCAGACAGTGGACTAAAGAAGAAATCAAAGTATTGCCCTGTTTTACCACCTGGGAATCGCTTCGACCAATTTAGCGAGGCAGTAATTGAAGAACTGGATAAAATCACAAATACCAGGAATGTCACGCATAGAGAAAATATGAGCAAAAAAGAACGAGAAGCAATCAAAAATCTGATGCAGAATAAAAATCTGATAATAAAACCGGCGGATAAAGGCGGCAACACGGTACTTCTAAACACCGAAGATTACCTAGATGAAGCATATAGACAGTTGAACAATACCTCGAATTACAACAGGATTACTACTAATCCAATGAATGCAATGATAAAGGACTTGAGTGAAAAACTAACTAAATGGCATAATGAAAATCTAATCAGTGAAGATGAATTGAAATTCCTGACTAATGAATTTCCGACCATCCCAACTATATACTTCTTGCCTAAAATTCATAAAACTTTAAATCATCCACCAGGCAGGCCGATCGTATCTTCATGTGACTCTATGTACGAGAACATATCAGAATATGTGGATCACTTTCTCGCCCCAATAGCCCGTAGCATGAGCTCCTATATTAGGGACACCGGAGACTTCTTACGTGTCTTGAATGGTATATCTTGGAACAACCAGTTTCTGTTAATCACCATAGATGCGGTGTCATTATACACATCCATACGAGATGAGGTGGGCCTGGAAGCATGCAATTATTTTCTGAGACAAAGAAAAATCACAGAAATGAAACATACACAAATGCTTCTTAGCATGATCGAGATGTGTCTCACTAATAACATTTTTTGTTTCAATAAAGAATTGTTCAAACAAATGTGCGGAACAGCCATGGGCATTTCCTTTTCTGTAAATTACGCTAACATCACCATGGGATGGTGGGAGAAAACCATAGCGTGGAACCTAGACAACCAGGATGAGCTGGAGAAGATCATACTATGGGTCCGTATCGATGACTTGTTTTTAATTTGGAATGGCACAGATGATGATTTCAAAAAATACTTTGACAAACTTAATAACAACAAAACTGGCCTATCCTTTACATACAATATGCGCAGGTCAGAAATTCCATTCCTGGACACTTTGATCTACATTGAGAATGATCAGATCCATTCGACACTTTACAGAAAGGAAACAGCAACAAACAGTATCCTGCATGGAACTAGCTTCCACCCCAAACCCCTCTTGGATAGTATTCCCTATGGGGAATTCATGCG
The DNA here is from genome assembly GCF_964204655.1 of Triturus cristatus. Taxonomy (NCBI): domain Eukaryota; kingdom Metazoa; phylum Chordata; class Amphibia; order Caudata; family Salamandridae; genus Triturus; species Triturus cristatus. Next base: position 1,119,940,096 of record NC_140590.1, read on the forward strand.
ACTAAAACGTAATGGCTCAAAACCGGAAGATGCTGAAAGCAAAATTTATGAATCTATGGAAAGACTCAAACAGAGAGGCTACTCAGAACTCACTCTCAAGAAAAATAAAAAGAGAATCGATAACAAAACTCGAGCAGAGACCTTAATACCTAAAATGACACCAATACCTGAAGACGGAAAACAAATCCCGAGATTTATTACTACCTACAGCAGAGAGAGTAGTACCATCATGGGCAAAATCATAAAACACTGGCATCTAATTATGAAAGACCCAGATATAGGCAAACTAGTAGGTACTAAACCAACTGTTTCATACAGAAAAACCAAATCTCTGAGGGACATGCTCGTCAAAAGCCACTTCACACAAAGAGAAGAAACAACCTGGCTAACAGAAAAACAAAATGGATTTACTAAATGCAATTCATGCAAGGCATGTAAGATTGGCAAAAACATAAGAACTATCACAGAGCCTAACGGAAATGTTGTAACTATAAGGACAAGAATAACCTGTAATACCAAATTTGTGATCTACGTCATTGAGTGCACATGTGGACAGAAATACGTGGGGAGCACCATCTGCCCACTAAAAAAGCGTATTCTCGAGCACATTCGAGCAGTTAAAAACAAAGACATCTCCTATGCAACTGCTAAACACATGATACTATGCCAGAAGGGGAACTGGAGATCAATGTGCTACTATGGGATTGACACCATCCCAGCAAACGAACGAGGTGGCAATAGAATCAAGAAGCTACGTCAACTTGAATCACGCTATATTATCAAACTCAAAACTAAGAACCCGAGAGGCATGAACAATGACGAAGAACTTTATGTACACTTAGAATAACGTCCTGTAACATGATGAACCTTTTGACCTTCGATGAACCTAATTAGGATCCACTCTTTCTCTCACTTTTCTCATTTTCTTCTTTTGTTTGTGTTTTTCCTCTCACTCCCGTTCATGAAAACATAGTACTCTGAAACTTTTTCATTCTATATCTATTATGCCGCCTTCATGACAATTGTACTACACAGACACATGAGGATGGAATCAAGACTTTGAGACATCATGATACCAATGTTACTGAATGTTTCTTTACTAGCAAATGAATTTATAACCATTTGTATACTAAATGTCTGGTACTATACCATAACTTAGTTTAAAGTGCCCTTTCCTGTTATTTAACAGTCGTAATTGAGTTTCCTTTTGGATAAAAATACAATTTTGTTTTTTACTGCACTACATTTCCCACAATGCAACATTGAGGCCAGGTGGGTGTATAAATGGTGCAATAGAGAAAGGACTTACTGACCGTGAACAAGGCCTTGGTGGCTGAAACGCGTTGCTGGAGCTGTGTTGCAAATAAATAATCTTTTGAAAATCTCTTTCCCGAGTGCCGCATCTTTGGATTTATAATATATATATATATATATATATATCAACTCCACAATTCCCCTTATCCCAAGGAAACACTTGGACACCCCGTTTGAAAGTAGATCATTTAATTAGGCAAGTAGAGACGACCCATTTCACCTTTACGGCTTGTTCACGCTCGTAAAGTAAACAATCCACCATGTTTAAATACATCACCAAGTGAATACTGAAAAACGGACCACTCTTGCAAACAAAACAGTATACGAGTACAAACATCGCAGCCATTTTGAAATGTCGCATTAACATGAGTTAGACGTAAATTGCTCATTGATAATGTCATACATATCGTAATTGTGGTCCCAGTGGACAAATATCACATAAGAATATTGGGTAATGAAATATTAGCACAAACAATGTTGCACTGCGAACTTCATGCTCTACGCGACTCCATTCTGACGGGTGTCAATACTCGTTGTAATGCACTCTAGGCTCCGTATCACTGTGCCTGAATTCCTGTATTACAATATCAAAATCAGAAGATTTAACTGAGAATGGCATACCCTGCTGAGAATATCTAAAGTCTATGTATCTCAGCGCAATTCATCATATGTATGAGCCCAAGTGGGCTACATCAATTATGCAAAAAATAATGGCATTGGTATATATACACAAGAAAAAACCTGTCCATAATTTCATGACATTCTCCAATAATCCAATGTTTCTTCAATGAACAACAGAAATTCCACCAAATGCAAGAGAAGTACCTGTGATAAAACAAAATCTAATTTAAAATCCTGAGACAGACAGTACATTATATTCAATTAATTGTGCAAATGAATTGCCAATTCTTCACTCAAATTCAACCCCTTAGGGGCCAGACTTTCCAAATCCATAATGTATCGAGACTCCAGTTTCCTTAGCGACAATTCTCTGTTGCCGCCCCTCACACCCAAATCCACAGCATCAATTACCACCATGCGGACTAATGTATTGTCCTGCATATGTTTATCATGAAAATGAAGAGCTATAGGGTATTGCCTATTGTTATTTCGTATTGCACGAAAGTGCTCCAAAACTCTTTTTTTTGCATTATGTTTCGTGCTTCCAATGTACCACTTATTACAAGGACACATCAAAACATAGACGCAATATGTAGTATTGCATGTCAATTTTTTCTTAATCACAAACTCCCTCTTAGAGTTGGGTACTGACAGTCTATTGCAATCGCTGCTATTTTTACACGCTTTACATTTGTGACAGCATCTGAACCACGGTGTACCTTTGGATAAATTTATATCCCGTTCTGTGATGTAATTGTGACTGAATACATCTTTCAATGATCGTCCTTTCTTGAAGGTAATTTGTGGATTACTCCCCAGATTTTTCTTTAGATGCGTCTGTGAGTAATACATGCCAATGTTTTTTAAAAATATTGCGTACCTCATTTGACTGCCCCGAAAATGTGGTGATAAACCTGATACACTCACCACCTTCGTCCTTCTGTTGAGGATATAGTAACTCATTTCTGGATTTCAATTCTACTCTAGAAATTGCTTCCTTGATCATTTTGTTACTATACCCTCGATCTTTGAATCTCTGGCACATAGTTATTTCCTCCCATTTGTAAGCCTCAACAGAACTACATTTTCTTTTGGCTCTCAGTAACTCTCCATGTGGGATTATGTACACCAAATTCCGTGGATGACTACTGCTTGCACTCAGAATACTATTTCCTGCTGTTTTTTTGCAAAACAGTTTAGTTGTTAATTGATTGTCCTTCACTTCTAAGAGTACATCAAGAAATTCCATTGTATTCTTACTGATATGTTTTGTAAACTGTAGATTGAATTTGTTACTGTTGAGTTTGTCAATAAAGTTTCTGACTGATTCCTCATCACCGCACCATATGAAAAAGATATCGTCAACATAACGCAGCCACAGGGCCACATTGTTGAAATCCGCCATTTCATACATATAAATATATAAATATGTTGTAGTTAGGAATTAGCATTTAAGAAACCTTTGTAATTCACTGAAAAAAAACATAGGTTTCAGGGACGTTATAGTTAGAAATTAGCAGTAGTGGCAGCAACAGTGGGTCTCTCTATCCCTACTAATGAGAGTTTAAATGCGGGAAACTCGGGCAACTTTGGCGGGTGCAGCAGCAGCAATAATTAAAGCCTAATGTGAAGATAACGCCGTGCCAAGGTAAACAAACAGTACCTTCGATTTTTAAAACTCAGTCTACTAAGAGTAAGAAGGTCGCTCAGGGAGCAGAGAACTTGAAAACTAATGTTAAGGTTGCAACTTCTAGTGAGGTTATACCTGCTGCGGTGGATATTGTTGTCCCTGATTGTGCCGCGGTGACCCGATGTCCGGACATGAACCCTGCAGCTAAAGCTATAGAATCTATAGATGTCACAGCATTTGATATTACGAGGGCATATTGACTGCATCTACCACAATGCAATGCCTGACGACGCCCATTGGGGCGGGACCTTAATCCAATTAAAATGGTTTCCATACACTGAAGCTGCCTCCGTGTTTGTTTGCACCAGTGATCAAGGGCTCACCGCCCGAAACGCGTTTGGTGAATCGAGGGATATGAGCGAGAGCAGCGACTTTGTCACCGCCGGGGATGTGAGTGCGGTAACTCTTCTCTGAGTGACCTCTCCTATATGGGCAACCTTGGTTTAATGTTATGCGGCCAGTCCGGTCGCGGAGATGTCCCGCCGCTAATCATAGCGGATCCCGGCGTTTTAACACAGCGCCGTGTGGAATTGAGGAGGCCTCATCTTCGGGGGATATTGGTGCCAAAGGAACTGTATTGAGCACATCTCCATACTTGTTACGGGGCAGCAACGCCCACCTGGGTGTACCGTGGATAACCTGGGGTCTTTACAAGCATATTGACTGCATCTACCACAATGCAATGCCTGACGACGCCCATTGGGGCGGGACCTTAATCCAATTAAAATGGTTTCCATACACTGAAGCTGCCTCCGTGTTGTTTGCACCAGTGATCAAGGGCTCACCGCCCGAAACGCGTTTGGTGAATCGAGGGATATGAGCGAGAGCAGCGACTTTGTCACCGCCGGGGATGTGAGTGCGGTAACTCTTCTCTGAGTGACCTCTCCTATATGGGCAACCTTGGTTTAATGTTATGCGGCCAGTCCGGTCGCGGAGATGTCCCGCCGCTAATCATAGCGGATCCCGGCGTTTTAACACAGCGCCGTGTGGAATTGAGGAGGCCTCATCTTCGGGGGATATTGGTGCCAAAGGAACTGTATTGAGCACATCTCCATACTTGTTACGGGGCAGCAACGCCCACCTGGGTGTACCGTGGATAACCTGGGGTCTTTACAAGCATATTGACTGCATCTACCACAATGCAATGCCTGACGACGCCCATTGGGGCGGGACCTTAATCCAATTAAAATGGTTTCCATACACTGAAGCTGCCTCCGTGTTTGTTTGCACCAGTGATCAAGGGCTCACCGCCCGAAACGCGTTTGGTGAATCGAGGGATATGAGCGAGAGCAGCGACTTTGTCACCGCCGGGGATGTGAGTGCGGTAACTCTTCTCTGAGTGACCTCTCCTATATGGGCAACCTTGGTTTAATATATATATATATATATATATATATATATATATATATATATGACTCGAACTCCACTTTCGTTTTACCAATCTCGTAACAGATGGAGCGTGGACCACAAGATTTAGCGATTGAATAGTTTATTGTTCCTCAGCAAAAAGATAGAACAGCCATTATATATATATATAGATATATATATATATATATATATATATATATATATAATATATACTGGCGGTCGCCAGTAGATAGTTACAGTTAGGACCTATTTTCCATAGGAAATCTGCAACATTCTATTCCCAATAAGTCTGGCTCCGATTGACGAATCTTCGCGAAATTTTCCAAACTTTTGGCCAGCTCCGCTCCGCTCCTACCCTGAAAGTTTCGCGGTGATTCGTCAAGCAGGGGCCGAGAAAAAAGGGGGTCCCAAAACGCGTTTTCCCCGTGCAATTTCCCATAGGACCTGTTGTCGCAGCTACAGCCCAAACTGCTGAACGGAATTACACCAAATTCGGCAAAGAGGTAGTCCTCAGTTCAGACTCGTGCCTTTTGCTTAAATGGTGTAAATCCGTTCAGCAGTTCCTGAGAAAATTAGAGTTAAAAGTTAGTGATATCTATGGCTGAGGAGGATCAGCGCACCCTCCCCACACCCAGCACGCACCCTGCCGTGCACGAGCTGAATGCTAATTGGCTGTCAACACTCCAGATCAGGAAGTGTTGGCAGCCATCTTGTGCCTCGGTAGAACCGAGCCACAAGAAGCCCCCCCAAAAAATCGCAAAAAGCGAAAAGGGGGCAGGGTAGAAACACCCTGACTCCCTAGGCCTGCTCAGGGGGTCCCACAAGGACCCCCAAGGCCCAAAAAAAAAATTGCAAAAAAAATGTGCATCCCGCTGAGGAAAAAAAAAGCGAAGCACGTGCTCCCGCGCTTTAATTACAATTAGCCCCCGGGGGGCCATGTCCCGGGGGCAATTTTTCATAGTCATGGGAGGCCCAGAGGGGCCCCGGGGACCGCCACCCCCTGGGGCTTAAAGTTAATGTATGCAGGGGGGCTCATGGCCCCCTCACAGCCCCGGGGACCGCCACCCCCCGGGGCTTGTTTTAAAAATATTATGATGGGGGCCCAGAGGGGCCCCCCAGCCACAGGGACCGCCACCCCTGGGGGCTTATCTTAATGTATGCGGGGGGCTCATGGCCCCCTCGCAGCCCCTGGGACTGCCACCCCCGGGGCTTTTTTTTTTTTTTTAAACCCTGTGTGGGGGGCTTGAGCCCCCACACATGCCCCGGGGACTGCCACCTCCCTGGGGCACTACATATTTAAAGTAGGGGGTCCATTACGGACCCCCAAGCCCCGGGGACCACCACCCCCAGGGGCTTTAACTTAAGTGGGAGGGGGGCCACGCGGCCCCCCTCCTGGAGCCTTGTCGTGGCCCTGGGGACCGCCACCCCCCAGGGCCGGCTCCTGCAGTGTCCCGGGGTGCCCACCCCCGGGACACTGCTGTTTGCAATGGCAGGGCAGGAGCCTCGCGGCTCCCACCCTGTCATTGCAAACTGCTTTGCTATTTGGAAGAGAGAGCAGGGAAACCTGCTCTCTCTTCCAAATAGCAAAGCAGATTGCTTATCCACATGGGGAGCAGCATGTTAGCTGCTCCCCATGTGGAAAAGCAATGCCAGCTCCCGCAGGAGGCGGGGAGCCGGCGGGGCAGTGGGGGGATTGGGGACCCCCCACAGTCCCCAACGGAGGCCAGGCCCCAGTGGATGGGGTCCCCGGGGCCAGTAGTGGCCTGGGAGGGGGGCCACGTTGCCCCTCTCCCCAAAATAAAAAAATTAAAAGTAAAAAACGGCCCAGGGGGATGGGGTCCCCGGGACCAAAAGAGGCCACAGGCAGGCCCCCTCCAAAGAAAAGGAAAAAAAAAAGTCCCTGTGGCAAATTAAGGCCTCAGGAGGGGGGCCATGCAGCCCCCCTCCACAGTTAAAAAAAAAAAAAAATAGGGGGCAGGCCCTGGGGGATGGGCTCCCCAGGGCCAAAAAATAAGAAAAAGAAGGGGAGCTACACAGCTCCCTTTCTTAAAAAAAAAAAAAAAAAAAAAAAACGGGATCGGGAGGAGGCCACGCCCCCTCCTTTCATCACTCTGCAAACACGCCCTACAATACTGGGGGTCCCTGGGGGCCAACTAGCCCACCAGGAACCTCCAGTATGCGGCAGGGTGTTGCGTTGCAGAGAGGTGTAATGAGGCCACGCCCCTTTTTACACCCCTTTGCAAACTTGCCACTTACTGGAGGTACCTAGTTGACCACCAGGGGACCTCAGGATTCAAGGAGACTTAATCTCCCAACTTTAAACACGCCACGGGGCACGTTTGCACAGTGGTGAAGGTAGGGGGCGGGGCCTGAGGTGATACTGTGCAACCACGCCCTGTGGCGCGTTTTAAGTTGGGGAATTCATTCCTCTTCAATCCAGAGGTCCCCTAGGGGACAACTAGCCCAACAGGTACCTCCACTAAGCGCCACGGAGCTGCGTTGTAGAGTGTTGTAAAAAGGGGTGTGGCTTCTGAACACCTCTCTGCAATGCAGCTCCCTGGAACATACTGGAGGTACCTGGTGGGCTAGTTGGACGCCAGGGGACCTCAGGATTCAAGGGGACTTAATCCCCCAACTTAAAACACCCCACGGGGCGTGTTTGCACAGTGGTGAAGGTAGGGGCGGGGCCTGAGGTGATATGTGTGCAAACACGCCCTGTGGCACGTTTTAAGTTGGGTAATTAATTCCTCTTCAATCCTGAGGGTCCCTGGGGACCAACTAGCCCACCAGATACCTCCAATAAGTGCCACGGAGCTGCATTGCTGAGTGTTGTAAAAAGGGGCGTGGCCTCAGAACACCTCTCTGCAATGCAGCCCCCTGGCGCATACTGGCGGTACCTGGTGGGCTTGTTGGCCCTCAGGATTGAAGAGGAATTAATTCCCCAACTTAAAACGTGCCACAGGACGTGTTTGCACACGTCACCTCAGGCCCCGCCCCCTTCCTTCACCATTGTACAAATATTCCTCTAAAATAAGCCGAACTACGAATTCTGATTTACTCACCTGTTATCAGGAGAGAACCCAGGGCTGCATCTTTTTGCCCAGCACTGACCCTGAAAGGTAATTCTAAGCGTATTTACCAGTAACTTGTTTTTCCTTCTATAGGAATCCATTGTGTGGTTTTCAGCAGAAAAGTTTCTGTGTCTATTTTCACAAAATAAAAATATTTCTAAAAAATCATCTGTATGACTTAAACACATTCTTTCAACTGTTTACAGGAGTTTACCAGTGCTGGATCCAGGATCCACTACTGAGTAAGAAAAAGTAACGATAACACTACTTATCTGCTAAGTGAATTTTCTGCCATAGGATAACATTGGTGATTCTATGTGAAAAAATTTCTAAGTGTCAACTTTTAAAATACAATAATATTCCTTAAAAATAACTACTGTAACCAAAACGCTTTTACTCAACTATTTACAGGAGATGTCCAAGGACTGAATCTAGGATCCAGTCCTGTGGTTAGAAAATTAATCCATAAAGTAACTAATTGCATTTAACTAGAAATTCACATTGAGCTTAATGTTGCTTTGTGTTTGAAATTGTGTTGGCCATTGTAACAACTGTAACTACTGTACTTAAAAGTCTGTTGCCTATTTGCCAAGTATTTAAAATAAAGTAATTCATTCTAAGAAAGTATATTTTGTATTGTAATGTATAATGTAATTATAATGTAATAAAAAAAATATCTAAAAATAAATAGTTTAAAAAATGTAGTAAATCAGTATCAAAAAAATCAGTATAACAATTAATTCACTGCAGGCATGTATAGCTGCTCTAGAGCCAGAGAACCAGGTCAGCAGAGCTGCTTTAGAGACACAGAACCAGGTCAGCAGAGCTGCTTTGTAGCCTAAGAACTAGGTCAGCAGAGATGCTCTAGAGCCAGAGAACAAGGTCAGCAGACCTCCTGTAGAGCCAGAGAAACCAGGTCATCAGAGATGCTTTAGAGGGAGAGAACCAAGTCAGCAGAGCTGCTTTAAAGCTAGAGAACCAGGTCAGCAGAGCTGCTCTAGCTGACACTGATTGACTGACACTGACTGACTGAGACTGATTGACCCTGATTGACTGACACTGACTGACTGACTGACAGTGACTGACTGACACTGACACTGATTGACTGACACTGACTGACACTGACTGACTACTCTCTACTACTCTACTACTCACTTTCTACTACTCTCTACTTCTCTCTCTCTACTACTCACTCTCTACTACTCACTCTCTACAACTCTACTACTCACTCTCTACTACTCTCTACTTCTCACTCTCTACTACTCACTCTCTAATACTCTCTAATACTCACTCTCTACTACTCTCTACTACTCACTCTCTACTACTCTCTCTCTAATACTCACTCTCTACTACTCTCTACTATTCACTCTCTACCACTCACTCTCTACTACTCTACTACTGACTCTCTACTACTCTCTACTACTCTCTCTCTACTACTCACTCTCTACTACTCTACTACTCTCTACTACTCACTCTCTACTACTCACTCTCTACTACTCTCCACTACTCACTCTCTACTACTCACTCGCTACTACTCTCTACTACTCGCTCTCTACTATTCTCTACTACTTTCTCTCTACTACACACTCTCTACTACTCACTCTACTACTCTCTACTACTCACTCTCTACTATACACTCGCTACTACTCTCTCTCTACTACTCACTCTCTACTACTCTCTACTACTCACTCTCTACTACTCACTCTCTATTACTCGCTCTTTACTGCTCTCTACTACTCACTCTCTACTACACACTCTCTACTACTCTCTACTACTCACTCTACTACTCTCTACTAGTCTATACCACTCACTCTCTACTACTCTACTACTCACTCCCTACTACCCTCTACTACTCTCTCTCTACTACTCACTCTCTACTACTCACTCTACTACTCTCTACTACTCACTCTCTACTATACACTCTCTACTACTCACTCTCTACTATTCACTCTCTACTACTCTCTACTACTCACTCTCCACTACTCTCTCTCTATTACTCGCTCTCTACTACTCTCTACTACTCACTCTCTACTACACACACTCTGTTCTACGCTACCACTCACTACTACTCTCTCTACTATTCACTCTCCACTACTCACTCTCTACTAATCACTCTCTACTACTCTACTACTCTCTACCACTCTCTCTACTACTCACTCTCTACTATTCTCGACTACTCACTCTCTCTCTACTACTCACTTTCTACTACTCACTCTACTACTCTCTACTACTTACTTTCTACTACTCTCTCTCTACTACTCTCTCTCTTCTACTCACTCTCTACTAATCTCTACTTCTCACACTCCACTACTCCCTCTCTACTACTCTACTACTCTCTCTTACTCTCTCTACTTCTCACTCTCTACTACTCTCTCTACTACTTCATCTCTACTACCCTCCACTACTCACTCTCTACTACACACTTTCTACTACTTGTTCTCTACTACTCAGTCTCTACTTCTATCTAGTACTCACTCTACTACTCACTCTACTACTCACTCTCTACTACTCTCTACTACTCTCTACTACTCACTCTACTACTCACTCTCTACTACTCCACTACTCGCTACTACTCACTCTCTACTACTCACTCTCTGCTACTCACTCTCTACTACTCTCTACTACTCACTTTCTACTACTCTCTCTCTACTACTCTCTCTACTACTCTCTCTCTCTACTACTCTCTACTACTCACTCTACTACTCACTCTCTACTACTATCTAATACTCTCTCTCAGCTACTTACTCTCGACTACTCACTCTCTACTACTCGCTCTCTATGACTCTCTTCTACTCACTCTACTACTCACTCTCTACTACTCTCTACTACTCACTCTCTCATACTCTCTCTCTCTAATACTCCCTCTCCACTACTCTCTACTACTCACTCTCTACTACTCACTATACTACTCTCTACTACTCACTCTCTGCTACTTTCTCTACTACTCCCTACTACTCTCTACTACTCACTCTCTGCTGTCTATTACTCACTCTCTATTCTCTACCTCTCTACCTCTCTCTAATACTCTCTACGTCTCTACCTCTCTACCTCTCTCCCTCTACCTTTACCTCTCTACTTCTACACCTCTACCTCTCTCTACACGCACACATATGCACATATATATGCATATGCATTTATATATATGTATGTGTATATATATATATATATACATACATATATAAACATATATATAATCTGCATATCTATATAAATACAAATATAAATGCATGCATGCATATACATATACATAAACTACAAAAAAACAAAACCTGTCTTCCAATGACAAATTCAGCAACAAACGAACCGCCACAAGGATTAGTGGTAGCTGATACTGTGCTATTTTGTGACATGCAAGCTCTCGAAGCAAACATTTCCCCAACTTTAGACTCACAAAATATCAATCTAATTTTTGAGCAGCAAGCCATTTCCACTAATGCCACCATCAATTTGGGATTCAAACCTAAATCAACCTTTGTCCCCATTCTACCACGCGACTCTATCGATGCCTTCCATGAAGTAGTACAGAACGAAATCAAAAAGCTCAATCACAAAGTTCAAAAAAACTTAAATTATCAACAAGCACGCCAGTACCAGTACCATCAATTGATCACCAAATTGCAAAAGGATGACTCTCTTGTTATAAGAAATTCTGACAAGGGAGGCAATGTTGTTCTTTGGCCAAAAAAATTATATTTGGAAGAGGCGTTACGACAACTGAGTGATAGAACCTGCTACAAACTGAGCAATAAACCAACATTAGTGGCAGCACAAAATGAGCTCTTCAAATGGCTGCTAGCATGGAAAAGTGCAGGCTTAATAAATGCGGATGAATACAAGTTCATGAAAAAAGACTATCCTGTAATGCCCGTGTTATACTTTATCCCTAAGATTCATAAAGACATTAAACAACCTCCGGGCAGACCCATCATTTCGGCCAAGCAAAGTCCGTTGGAAAACATCTCCATCTACATAGACTCATTTCTACAGGACCACGTCAGAGCTCTACCTTCTTTCATAAAAGATACCACTGACTTTTTAACAAAAATCCATGAACTACAATGGTGCAAAGATTATCTACTAATGACTAAAGATGTGTCTAGTCTATACACTAGCATACACCATAAGGATGGTTTACAAGCTTTAAAACACTTTTTGGATAGGCGACCAATTCAGTTCCTCAACCATAACAAAATGTTGTTAACTTTGACTGAATTTTGCCTTAGCAACAACTACTTCCTCTTCCAGAATCAAATCTACCAGCAAATTCAAGGTGTGGCTATGGGGGCAAGCTTTTCACCCAGCTATGCTTGCCTCCATATGGGCTGGTGGGAGGAGGAAGTAGTACATGCTCAATACCAGGACATAATTGACAAACATGTAATTAAATGGGTCAGATATATAGATGATCTTTTTTTAGTTTGGCATGGCAATAGGGAAAGCGCAGTATCATTCATTAGCATGCTTAATGACAATGACATCAATTTACAGCTCACATACAATATCAGTAATTACTCGGTTTGTTTTCCTGATGTGGAAGTGTTTATTCATAATGATAAACTGGAAACTAGGTTGCATCGCAAACCAAAAGCGGGAAACACTATTCTCCACGCTTCTAGTTTTCACCCTAAACACACCATACATAGCATTCCGTATGGAGAAATGCTGAGGCTACGCAGGATATGCAGTAGAGATCATGATCTGGCGCAAGCACAAAAGGGATGCAAAAATCGCTTTTTAGCGAGAGGGTATTCTATGCATACAATCTCTGCTGCAATAAATAAAACCAGTCAATTCCGCAGAGATGAGTTAATTTTCCCCATTGCCAGAATGGAATCGCACGTGATCTCTAGCCAGAAAACAGAAGAGCCTCTTAATCCTAGGTTAAAAATGACTTACAACAAACAAAGGGACATAATCAGTCGCGTCATAAGAAAAAATTGGCATATTGTACGCACTGATCCCATAATTGGGGAACAACTTTTAGCCAATCCAGTCATTACCTATAGGAAGGCTCCATCATCTAGTGACTACTTAGTTAAAAGTAGTCCAGAAATCTCGGCCAACAAAAACTGGCTATTAAGTTCTAGAGGTTTCAAGAAATGTTTTTCATGCAAAGCCTGCAAATTGGGTTTGAACAAAAATTCTTTCATAACCCCATTCAAATTGGCCCCGTCCACAATCTCCAAATCCTTAACCTGCAAATCAGAGTATGCAATCTATGTGTTGGAATGCGCTTGTGGACTGAAGTATATCGGTAGCACCAAGCTGCAAGTCCACAAGCGCATTCTCCAGCACACGAGAGCTGTAACCAACGCAGATCCCAGCTACCCTGTGGCCCGACATATTAAGGAAGTCCACAACAACTCAGTACATGATCTCAAATATTATGTTGTGGACGCGGTACCATCACTTAGGAGAGGGGGTAACAGGGAGGCCCAATTGAGGAAACTGGAAACCAAATATATTTTGGAGTTTGACAGTAAGTCTCTGAATGGTCTTAATACGACCGAAGACTTATACGCCTGGCTCTAAATTCTATAAAAAGATCTATAACTTGTACAAACAAAACTGAAATTAAGTTTATTGATATAAATGTTCGGCTTCTAGCATTAGCCAAGTGGCCATGTACAGTACTCCAGTTCAAATAATTGTGGTATCCTCCTATATTTCAGCAGACTCCCTACTATCTGTAATTTTAAAAATTAAAATTTAAATTTTAGACTTTTTCCTTTCTTTTGGCTAAAAGAGGATTGTCTTTGTAAACACTGGATTTCAATTGGTTTATTCCAAAACGTATTTTAGCACTATTTGCACTTTATTCCAAGTTTTGCACATATTCTCAGCACTTTATATTCCTAGACCTAGCCCAACAATTCATTTATCCTCAAATACAAGTAAAGAAATGTCCTTTTCTAAGGAAGGAATCAATTTTACATCGTATAATGTGTTTTTAAGTTGTTTTGAGTGTTTTTACATTTAGAATGATTTTAGCACGTATTTGAATGTATACCCTCCTATTAATTTCTTACTCAAAAAAACAATTGTTATGCTACAGGGTCACATCATTTATACAGCAAATACCATTGTATTCTTTTACTGTGTTTAGTGTATTTATACAAGAAGTGAAACTATGTATTGCAATACAGTGATTTTAGTTTTAGTTATTCTTCGGCATTATGCCGCAAGTCTAAACATACAGGAGACAAATGTACAACCTGTTCATAATGTTTGTTGAATAGTTTATGCACATCATATGACTATAATGGTCTAAATCAATATAGGCATGTATTGATTAATGCTCAAAACCATATACATTCGAAAAACATATGAACATCGTCAGCTTTATCACTTTTACATCTGTGGCATTGTGGAGACGTGACCGGGGCAAACCTAGCAATTCTGGCCAGGGTATAATAAAGCCTGTTTAGCACAAAAAAGTGATTCTTTTTTAGCATAGCAGGCTTTATAAATCTATAAAGTAATTTAAGAGAGGATTCAAAATGGGCTTCTGTGGGATGGGCTTGGGGAAGAGGGTTCTGCACCGATGCTTGGGGCGGGATCTCACTATCCTCCGCTTCAGGCAAACTTGCATACCAGAGGGATATTTCTTTTTTCCTTGGTTGCGGATCTTGGAATAACTGCTCCAGATCCAAATTCCCTTTAATTTTACCCACTTCAGCCTCATACCATGATCTTAACTGGAGGTACTTTAACCTTGAAAAGGTGGAGCCAATCTTGAACTCTAACAGCTCCCATGGGAATACCCCCTCTGAATCGACCAAGTCCAACCATTTCCACAACCAGCCTTCCTTATAGAAGTCGCTAGGCTATCCTCAAACATTCTGGAGCCCCTGGTGAATCCCATATCGGGGCAAAGTTGGAAAAATAGACTATACCCAGAGTTCGCCTCATTTTGTACCAATTTGACAAGGCAGTTTTTAGGACTTTGAGGTGCACACGTTTAAAAAATCTGGGAACTCCAAATTTATACAAAAACCCACTTTGCCCATTGCCCCCCTCTGCTGATACCATTTCCCCCAAAAGCCTGCCCCACTTAGTCTCTGCCGGAGTTGTTAATAACATCCTAATGCCCTTAAACTGGAATGCCATTAGGTACCAATTAATATCTGGTAAGGCCAGGCCGCCCTTCAAGAGCTTTCTTCTTAGTTTCTTCCATGATAGTCTTGCACTCTTTTGCCCCCATATAAAACTTCTGATTTTACCCTGAATTTTACTAATGATTTTCTGTGGAAAAGTGAGGGGGATCGTGTTAAAAAGATATGTCAGTTTAGGGAGGACCGACATCTTAACTAGGTTTACCCTTCCGTAGATCGTCATAGGGAAGTTTTTCCACCTAGCAAAGAGGTAATCTATGTCCTTTTCAATTTTGACCAGATTTAAGAGGGGTATTTTCTTCAGTTCCTTCGCTATTTTTATCCCGAGATATATGAACTCCCCACTCTCAGAGCCTCGCCTATATGCTGTATTCCAACACATAATTTCGGTTTTATCCGAATTAGCTAGATATCCTGACAATAAGCCAAACTCCTGTAACAATATCTCAATCCGGGGGATGGCAATGTTGGGACCACTGGTGTAAATGATAATATCATCGGCATAAAGTGCGATTTTACAATGATAATCTTGTGATTCAAATGGGCTTCTGCCGTTATCCAGCCTGATCATCTGTGCCAAAGGTTCAATATATATATTTACCAAAAGAGGAGACAAAGGACATCCCTGCTTCGTTCCTCTCTGTATTTCGAAACTAGGGATCAAAGAACCATTTAGCAAGATTTTCGTCGATGCCCCAGCATAACAATTTTTTAGGGTCTGGACAAATATCGGGCCTATACCTGCAATCTCTAACGCCCCCCATAGGTATCTCCAACATACTCGATCACCGCTAAGGGATCACCCCTAATCTCTGCCAAGTCAATATTTCCGATCAAAATTTGGGTTTGCTCCTGGATAGATCTCCCAACCATAAAACCTTTCTGGTCGATATTTATTAAGCTTGCTGCCAATTTTGCCAGCCTCCCTGCTAAATTGCCCATGAAGATCTTATAATCGGCATCAGCAGGGAGATTGGTCAATAAGAGTCTGTCGCCTGGGGATCTTTCCCTGGTTTCAATATTAAAACTATTGTGGCCTCTTTCCAAGATCCAGGGACCACCCCGGAGGTGCTGTAAACTGAATTAAAAAGTGTGTGAAGAATAGGCAAAAGTTCATCTGCTAACAATTTATAGACTTCATTAGGAAGAGAGTCAAGACCAGCCGCTTTTTTATTTTTTGCCCTCTTAATTTGAACCCTTATCTCCTCAATAGAGATAGGCGCTTCTAACAAATCTTTAGCGGCTTCAGTTAACACAGGTAGGGACTTGTCCCTTAGCCATGAGCTAATTGCTTCAGTAGAGGGAGTAATGTTCTCTCTATACAGCTTTGAAAAGAGGGACCGAAGGCAATCCTGCATTTCTACATGCTTACTTGATTTAGTACCCTCGCTATCTATGATAAGTTTGTTTATATCATTTT
This sequence comes from Triturus cristatus, assembly GCF_964204655.1. Classification (NCBI taxonomy): domain Eukaryota; kingdom Metazoa; phylum Chordata; class Amphibia; order Caudata; family Salamandridae; genus Triturus; species Triturus cristatus. The sequence goes on from NC_140590.1 coordinate 1,119,956,695, forward strand.
TTGCCCGATCCAACCTTGCTTTCCAGGCCAATTATGCTCCGCCTCTTTCCCCGTATTCAAAATTCTCCATATTCCGTGCCTGCCACTGGGCCTTGCATTTCTCATCTAGAAATATCCTGAGATTCTGTCTAGCTTTCTCAAGTTCCTTTTCTAGTTTGTCCGAATCCCTAGAATTTTCTTGATTAATGAGATTCCTTTCTTTTTCAAGGGCAGATATTCTTGACTCTAATGACTGTAATTCAAGAATCTTTTTTTTATTTTTTATTCGTATTTGACAACCCAGCACCCTTCTCAAATTGGATTTATATGCCTCCCAAACCTGATCTATTGAGGCCGAGCCCATATTAAAAAAAAAGAATTCAGTGGTAGCCTCTTTGATTGCCTGAATAATCCCTGAATCTGACAAGAATGCTCTATTCAAAGTCCACCTTGGTTGCGGACGTGGATTGCTCATAGAATATTGCAGGAGCAGAGGTGCATGATCTGAAAGATGACTTGGTGGAATGGAGATATTGAGGATCTTATCCAGGGCCTCTTTGGTTGTCAGGACATAATCTATCCTGGCAGAACGATGATACTTTTTACTATGAAAAGTAAAGCCCTGTGCACTACCCATCTTAGATCTCCATACATCCACCAAGTTGATATTTAATAAGAGGTTTTTCAGGACCCTTCGAGATTTTAGAGAGCCGATGGTATGACTCTGATTAGACCTATCCTTGACCGAGTCGAGCCGGACATTGAAATCACCTCCCACAATTAGGGGGGGAGATGCTGAGATAAGATTATCCTGTAGTTTAACCAGGAAGGAGGGATCGTCCACGTTAGGGCCGTAAGAGGAAGAACAGGTCAACTTTTCCCCCTCAAAATCCAACTGGGTGATAATCCATCTTCCTGATTGGTCTGTTAAAACCGAGTTTATTTCACAGGAAAATCCCCCCTTAACCAAAAATGCCACCCCGCGGCTGTTCATTGATTGTTGAGAGTGGCAAAAAGATTGTATCCACGGGAGTTTGGACAAAATACTCTTAGACGTTTCTTGGTTTAGGTGAGTTTCCTGCAATAAACAAACCTGAACTGGTAACATCTCTAGATATTTAAAAATCAATCTTTGTCTTCTGGGACATCTTAAACCATTTATATTCCACAAAATAACTTGGATCTTGCGGCCCCCCTTTTTTTTTTATCCTTCCGAGGTGAATTCCCTGCTTAACGGGTAACACTTATCTAAATAGCCAGTGAGATGAGAACATTTTTTACCATTTTTCCTGCCACCCTGTGCCCCACCACTCCCCCACCCTCCCTCGCCCCTTCCCTCCCTAACCCCTCGTGATCCCCTGACCCCCTTACGCCCTGAGAAACCCTACCCTCCAAAAGGCAAATGCCTATTCTGGCTATTCCCCTCTCCGGGCAACATAAATCATTAACTAACGGCTTGACTTGACTGAGGAATCATAATGAGTTTCTACCCTTCCCCCTCATGGACCTCCATGTTTATCGTGCTGAATTTTTGCAATTAAAGTGTCAACTTCTTGTGATGAGCGAATCATGTGCATGTGATTGTTCCACATAACCCACCGTGTAGCTGGAAACCTTAGTTTAGCCCTCGCCCCCAACCCATTCAATTCTGATAGTCTTTTCCCTAGTACCCATTGCCTTTCCGCTGTTATGTGAGAAATGTCTGATCTTATAAAAAAGGAAAAAGAAGACTGTTGTGAAAATGGCGATGGGATAGCCCCTTCCTTTAGAGCAGCAGATAAGATCTGTTCTTTCACTGAATAAGATAGGAAGTTGACCAAAATTTGCCGGGGTTTCAACCGACCCGGGTTTCTTTTGAATGGATGTCTATGAACTCTCTGGATTTCATAGCTTAAATCTATACCAGTATGATCTTTCAGTACAGTGCGCTTCAATAAGGAGATCAGAAAACTCTTGATATCATCTCCCTCCATTGCTTCGGGAATGTTCAAAATGTTCAAATTATTTCTCCTTGAGTCTTTAAGATCTTTGTTCTGGATAGATATTTTTTCCAGTTGTGCCGCGGTGGCCTCCATCACGTTCTTAATCTTGGGGATTTCCTTCTCAATTGCACCTGTCCTTGTGGTAACTAGTTCCAATTTCTGGTCCAGCAACTCACTAGAAGATCGAATGGCAGCCTGATTTGCCTCGGAGACCAAGAATCTATTCGCTAGATCAGCTTGGTTTGCCTTGGAAACTGTAAATCTATTTGCCATTGTGTCTTTCAGCGCCAAGAGGATATCAGCCAACGAGTGGGAAATTGGGATTGAATTGGCCTTTATTTCCATAGGAAGGGGGGTTGAGCCTTTGATGCACTGGCTGGTAGAACAACTCGGATCCTCTGATTGTCCTTTTACCTTTCCTTTATTTTGTGCCCCTATTAATAGCTCTAATAGTTCTTGCTTGTCCATTCAATTCCCTTCCTCCCGGCCTTGAACTTGTTGCATTCCCTGTAGCTGGTCGAATCCCTGATCATCCTCTTTCTGCTGATCCAAAATGGAGTATCTGTTAACAAGGGTAATAGCTGGATGTACTTCTGAATCCAGATCAGATTTTTCAATACATTCTACCAAGTTAACTAAATCTCTTGACTCCGAGAGGGGGCTTTCCCTATGTATACTGTTCTGCTTGCAGTCAATAACCTCCAATATTGACCCTTTCCTCCCTTTAGGGTGGAAGGGGGAGGAGGGAGGGAACGGAAACAGACGAATGGGACACAATGGACTCTGATAGAGATGCCACTTTGGAGCTGACAGGGGCTTGTGATTGAGATCGGGGGTTCATTTTTGTGGCGGTCAGAGACATAACCTGGTAGTAGGATCTCAATGAGGGCTTAGTTCTTACATTAGTACCCACCAATTTATTTTCTTTTAGTTTCACCTTACCCCTTTGTGGTTTTGGGAAAGAAACAGGTGCCTCTGAGACCCCAAAAATCCCCTCCTGCTTAATCTGTTTTCCTTTCCTGGTCAAGATGTTAATCTCAGCCACTGGGGGGGGGGGTCGCTGCGGGAAAATCGACTGGGTGATCAATTTATTAGAAACTAAATGTGCCGCCCCAGCCCTTAGTGAGTATCTGGTAAGTTTAGGGGGAGAAGCACCCTCTTGCACAGTAATCCTACTCTCCATACATTCGGGGGGAATTTCACCTAGAATTACCCCCTCTGCTTTTTCCAATGTGCTGTTCCTATTACTGTTTCTATTGCTGGAAACAAGCAAGGGTAATTCGTTCTTAATTGAATCCAAAATAGTCACCTCCACACTCGGGGATACTGCTCCCACCAACAAGCAGAATGGCCAGGAAAGTTCCAGGAAGCACACTGCACTCACTCCAGCCTGAAATCGTCGCCAGCCCCTCCGGCACACTGTCCCAACCCTCTCTACCTGTTCTGAAGACAAACAAGGAAAATCCGGGCAGTGAACACCGTCAGGACTACAACACAATGCTCCATCTCAATGCCTCCACCGCGTTTCCCCACCTCCAACTCAGGCATTCAGCAGCTCCACGCTCGCTCCTCCTCGCCGGCGCCTCAGGCACGGCCCAGCCTTCACACCGTCTGACCCTGCCGCACACACAGGAACCGGAATCGGAAAGACGAAAACAGACTATCCGCTCTGAATCCGCCACCGCCACAGCAGCCAGGGGCGCCGACAGGAGAACAGGCTCTGGTAAGTAATAACAAAAATTTCTGTTTGTGGGGGACCACACCATATTTCGAAGAGATCGATACGGGGGATTTTCATAGTTGATTAATTTTGCCTCGAAGTCAAGCTTTATGGCCCGAAAACCCGAAGCAGAGCACCCGCGGCCATTCAGTCAGCGGCTGCCATGTAGTGTGTGAAAGTTTAGATGAATGTATGTGTAGTGCATAATTGACTGAACAAATGCATTAGTAGCGTATGGTGAATGTATAAGTGCAGAACTATGAGGAAGTGCTGCAGCATCACACAGTAACCTCTTTATCTGCAGTGTGCTGTAGGACTTCCGAAGAACAGGGATGTAACATATGTACATAAATATATGTTGCCAATCTATGCTTCTCTCTGCATGGCTGCTTAAACTGCAGCCATATGGTGACACAGGCACCCTTGCACCATGGTGCACGGATATCTGTGTCATGTGGTGTTTGTTTTTGTGCAGGTAGACACACCTTCCTGCACAAAAATAATCAGTAAACACATTTTTCTCCTTCAATGTATGCTGAACATTTTAGCATGCATTGATGGTTAAAAAATGAGGAGAAATGAAAACAATTCTCCTTGTTGTGATTTGCTTCACCAATTGGAGAATAGTGCAGCATTCACACACATGTTGAGATTTATGATTTCTGATAAATCTGGAGATGTGTCTTGTTCTATGAGTATTCTGTTGAATCACGCACAACAACACTTATAGAACACCCTTTCAACGCAAAATGGTGTGTATGATGAGGTTGCATTTACATGGAGAAGAAAAGGTACACAGAGTGCCTTTTGCTCTCTTTGTAAATATGAAAGAGTGTCTTGCGCTATAGCTATGTTACAAAAAGTGACATATTTCTGTTTGGAAAATTGCTTGCGAATGATAGGAGGTAAGCACAGAGTTTTGTCTGCAAAGATGCTCAAAGAAGAATGATTGAAATGATTGCGGCCCTTCAATAGGTACAATGGGAAATATTATGAACCACTCAAATCAGTTTTTTTGCAGGTCACATGATATCCTATGACAGGCAGATTCAAAAACTACATAGGTATCAACAGGGTGTTTTGAAAAACGTATTCAAACTTTGCAGCTTCTTGCAGATCTGCCCATTGTAGATATTAATACTTAGTTAAACTTACCTTCACAGTAATAGAAATAAAAAATGGTACACATTTTTTTCAGATGTTTTTTGTAATGTAAATTGGGGTAAATTGCTTATTTTAGAATTAGGATCTGTGAAAGAAAAGACAAAATAGTTATAACATGTAATAATACATTTTTAACAACACAGCATAATTTAAACACAGTCATTTGTGTGCCTTTTTTGCTGTTCTCAGAATATATTGAATTTCACTAGAAATAGTGATTTCAATCGTACTCATCACATAACAGCAGGCAAAAAAAACCAATCAAAAAGATTGTTTAAAAAAACCCAACATGCTATTCTCAGTAAAATACCAGAAAATACAAATCACACATATATGAAATGCTTATGGCTAACAACATTTTATAACTTTAACTTATAAAAACTGTAAATGTTGTCGCTTTAAAATATTCACCGAGTCAATGAGCCCAAAAAAGTCCATAATTCAAACATATACCTTTCCTTGAGGCCAAATGGTATTTTTGCACTCCTTTTTATGTAAATTGTCCAATGGTAATCCTATTAAAATATAATAATAAATTCCTCAGAGAGTGAAATATCTTCCTAAAACTTTGGCTTTAAAAATATTAGGTAGGAGTTTGGTAATTCACTAGGCAAACGTTGTTTGAAAACCAACTGGGCATCATTACAAAGTGTCCAGCCTTTGTCACATTTTAGATAGGCAGTGTAATGTCCAGATGTTGTTGAAGGACCATCATGGAAAATTATTGCAATTGCTTCCTGATATTGATAGTTGTGTTGCTACAAATTGCTTTATTAAAGTATTAAATGTTCTTCCATCAGCTGTACAACGTTGCATCATAAAAATTATATATTGTCCATATTTTTTTTTTAAATAATGTGGATAACATTTCTGATTTACATTGGCTACACTCCATGTTTTGATTTGCACATTTAACTAATTTATTCAAAGACACTGATTTACAGTCTGTTAATGTTAAATATAGAAATCTTTCAGTGTCTACATTAGTGCTAGATGTATACATGCAATTTTCACAATGATGTTCACATTTGTAACAAAGGCCAAAAATATGTTCTATTTCTACACCTTCATTTTCAAATATGGTAGGCATATACATTAAAAATTCATGAGCATCTTGTTGGATATTTTTCGTAAATTGTGTAGAACCAGAACACACATCCAAAAGATTACGAACATCTGAAACAGTTTGTATTTTACTTGTATCTGTTGTCAATTTTTCATAAACAGAATGCAACAAGGAACAAAATCTTTTTTGCCGATTCTGCATAATTTGTTCTTGCAAACCTTTAAGATAAAAAACAACATTGACCACTACATTAGCATAGCAGTTGACACCTGAACTATTTTCAGACTGATAACCAACAATCTCTTCAATAATGTCCTTTTTCTTTTTACTTGCAATCACAACATTATCTTGTTCTTTTCCCTTCTCTACACCTGCAGTACAGATATTCTCAAACCATCTTTTTCAACCAACCACACGCTTTTCAAATACAGGATATTGACCTAAATTGGGAGCATATGCCCTTCTTAACCTATTATACTCTTTTACACAGTTTGCATCTGCAGTAACCTTTGTGTCATCAAAATCAATCAAAAACAAACCAGATAATGTTCTGACTCGTGACAAAGCAACATATGCCATACCCTCTTTAAACACAGTAGATCCAGTGTTCACCAAAGCACTGTCTACACTTAATCCTTGAGATTTATGAATAGTCTCTGCATATGCCAGATAAAATGGAAATTGTTTCCTACAGACATATAAATCTTTAACAAGCAAAAAACGAACTGAACCACGACCAATTTCTTTAACTTCTTCAATCTGATCAAATTTAATTTTTAAAAATTCAATTCCTACTTTTTTCTGATAATTAACAAAATCCACCACTTTACCCATTGCTCCATTAACTAAACCTTTTTCTACATCCAAATTACGCCTTAAAATTACCCGATAGTTTACACATGCATATAGAGTCTTGTCTAAACCAGCCGTTTTAGATATCTTTTTTTCTAAAGAATCCAGTTTTGTTTCCAATTTTCCCGTCAAAATAATAGTGATTCCTTTATGCTCTATTTTATCAATGGCTTCCATTTTTATAATTTCTTCATTTTCCAGTTACAATAGTTCTTCGTTGAATATAGAACACTCTTGCAGTGTTGGCATTAAGTAGATCACTGATTTATTTTCTGCATTTTTCATGTACACTTTCTCAGGAAATACATTTTCATTTGGAAACAAATAGGAAAGTAATCGACTCTGCAAAGCTTGTTTGCCATGTTCTGTCAGAAGTCCAATTCTTATATCTTGAAGAATACTACCATATTCAGCATAATTTGCCTGTCGCATATTTGTTGTCAGTTCTTTGTATTCAAAATATGTCCAAATGTTCACGTTACCAACACTACCGAGAGACTTTCTGATATCTTCATGTGCAAGTGTTTTAAATACCAGTTGTCCTTTTACCGGAGTCAGTTGCAGTAGATCTCCAAAAACTATGACGTGTTTTCCTCCAAATAAAACTTCATACTCTGTTTTAAGAATTTGCTGCATTCTTCAATGCACAAAGGCAAGCATCAAGTTTGAGACCATGCTTACCTCATCAATAATGAGAAGTTTAATTTTCTTCAGGACGCTCGAAACTTCACAACAGCCCTGGGCGTAGTCGGCGTAGTGAGGCTACGTGAAGCATTACGGAGTGGGGGCAAATCTACGCCCACCCGCACACTTCGTGTAGCCCCACTACGCGCCGCACGCCTCCCACCTGCACCGATTTTACTATTACTTAGAACCATACATATAAAGAAAATTACTTACCTGAGCTGCCGCGTCTCGGGAATCTCACGCGCTCCCGCGAATGCGCATTCGTGAGGTAGAAGCTTATCCAGGAAGCTGGAAGATGGAGCCCCGGGACGCGGCAGCTCAGGTAAGTAATTTTCTTTATATGTAAGGTTCTAAGTAATTGTAAAATGAGGGCAGGAGGGAGGCGGGTGGCGGGCAACTCTGCTCCACCACGGCGTGTGCGTAGCCTGCCCCTGCTATGCCTACTTTGCGAAGCTCGAAGTAGACAGCACTACGCACACTCCGCAGGCGGAGCGGAGCACTGCGCCCACCCTTACTTCACAACAACCTTCTCCAGATAGCTTGTGGTATTCCAATTTGTTCTCATGCTCTATTGGTAGCATTAGTAAACAATGTAAAGTAATTCCTTTAATGTTATGTGCTGCCAACCCAATTGGAGCTGTGACAGCACAAGACAAATGCGACTCAGTTGTTCTCTGCAGATAACTTGTAATTACTTTAATTGAGAAACTTTTTCCTGTTCCAGCTTGACCACTCACATACATTCGGATAGGTTGAAATGATGTACATGAGCACCCTTCTTTCCATGAAATAATCCATGGTCAATCTGTTCTTTCACTTGTTGATACTTTGTTCAACATTTAGTTGTTCTTCCAAGTTTCCTAACTGCATTACATCTTCTTGAGCTTGATGCATTGCTGTTTCCACCTCATTCATGGCAATTGCTTCTTCATTTTCAACAATTGGTTGTCCTAGTGGATCTTGACTCAGTGCAGCAGAACTTTGACTGTCTTGAGAACTGTCTCTAGCAATCTCAGCTGCAATTGTAGCTTCTTGATCAATTTCATCATTCAACATTTTCACATAATTTACAAAAGCACTGCATTGTATCCTATCTTTACAAGCATTAAATGAATCTTCATAGCTGAAAATCTCCAAGTATTTCCAGTTCTGAACGCCATGGTTTGAACATTTGCAAAAGGGCTAAATAGCGAAATTCCCTTTTATCTCAGTTTCCTGTGATTAATTAAATTTCCTTTCCTTTGCTTCACCAAACATCCTTCGGAACCAATCACTGCATATTTTCCATCATTGATGTTCTCTGTAGTATTCCGTTTAAAAGTGTAGTTTTGCAGCACTTCATAGAGACACATGTTCTCAAGATGATGACTTCTGTTTGGGTAATATGTGTCCAACATATTCGATTTAAAAATATCTGTACTTTCTGGTTCTTTTTCTGCTAAATATTCAATTTCTTGAACAGATTTTAGCACTCGATTTCGCATTGCTGCAAGACCAAGACTCACTCAAATGATTCTTCTACTTTTGGAGTATAGACTTGCAGATGATAACCGATGTGAGCATTCATATGCTCCAATTTCACGATGCGATAACATCTTCAAACTGAAACTCTATAATTTCTTAATTAAAGTCTTCTCGTGAGAAATCTCTTCCCACATTTTTTTCAATTCCGTCTTTTCTGATTTATTAATGTAGGACGTTACATATCGAGCAACAGCAATGGAATTGTCCGCAACATACTGAATATCCATGTTAGCGTTCCACATGGATAAAATAACTGGATCGTAGTCATTTATGTATTTTGACTCTTCGCTTCTTCTTAAGCTGGAGGTATTTTTCAGAGACTTTCTTGCGATGGTATGTCTCATAGCTGACATAAAACTGTTCACTCTTCCTTTAGATAATACAGGACGGGGAAATCCAAAATGATATTTGGTATAGAACCTATCCTTTGACTTGTACTTTCGTCGACAGTATTTCCCACACCTATTGCTTTGGAATCGTAAGACTAGTTGTTTTAAGTTTTTATCTTCTCTGCTATTGGGTACAGCACATGTGGCATAATCTTCAATGAAAGACAAAACAGTATCATCTGAATCTGTTCCAAATTTGGGGGCTTCCTTGATCCATAACAACATATATATATATGAGGAGCACCTCTTGCTTGATACTCCTTTCTCCAAAAGAAATCCACAACTTCTCCAAGAGGAGGATTTTTTTATTGCAGATGAAAGACATCATATCTTCAAATCTATGATTGAAATATCTGCATACATTAACAGGATCCAAAGAGCACAATTCTCCAGGAGTCTTGTATTCAATATTTTTTATATTGGAATTTGCCTCTCGAAGAAATTCATGTAAATCATCCCAAGCATACTCAGCACAGCATAGTGTAATAAACCATGTAGGAGTTCCTAAGTTCCATAGAATACATTTCAGTTCTCCATGATGACGGCACAAATAATTATTAGTCCCACGCTGACATGCCATCAGATTAATCAACTGAGATTCTAAATGATCATCTCTCTGATGCACTTTATCCATAAAATCCTTTGCAGTTACATTTTGCAGATGCATTCCAGTTTTTAAAATGTGATTTACTGCATATGAAAGTCCAGACAAGTCACTTTCAAACAGAAGATGAAATATATAAGGGATACATTGTCGAAATCTTGGATCTTCAGCATATAATCTTGTTGTCCGATATTCAGATGCAGGAATCTGCACAGTACCTTCATCATGTCGTCCACCTTTTCCTGTTGGAAACAACTGCGGGAAACAACGAGCTTCCAAGCTCTCTTCCCATACACTCATGGGACTTCCTCTTGCTTTTTTCATTTGGAACAACTCAATCGTATTCCCCATCACCTCTTTGGAATGAAGTGGATGTACACTGTAATGTTCATAGATTTCTTCACATCTGGACATGTCCACTTTTTCAATTTGTCCACTTAATGTTTCAGTATCTTCTGCTAAATCTACTTCTTCTTCTCCTACAAACACATTTCTATAGTACTCATTATTTTTTATCACATACAATGATGCCTTTTGCATTTTTTTAACATCCACTAACTATTGCCAGATTTTCTTATTCTTAGTAGGAACACCATTAACTAGAATGACTAGTGGTTCATTTGCTGCATGGTCTACACCAATAGTTTCAATGTTTTTCTTTAAATCTAATGGTAAATACACAACTCTTCCTTTCAATCCTCTTTGTAACTCTGATGGAGGTAATTTACCTGTTTTAGGCTCCATATGAACAATAGCCTGAAACGGGTGCACACATTGAAGGAGAATAGACTCATACGTATTTAAATCTATCAGCTCTGGAGGAATAGCAACCAACTCTAGATTATTATGAACAGCTCTAGCAGGCATTTTATTCTCATCTAATTTGTTATAACAATATTTGCAAATATGCTGCTCAGATCCCAAATCAAATGATTTTTTTAGTGACTTCGCCGACAACAAATACAAGAAACATTTGGTCTTTCACCTGAAATTACCTTAAACTTTGTGATTTGATCTTCAACATTTTTTGTAATCACGGGTCCTACATTGTCTTCAACATTTTGTTCTACTAATGTGTTAGTTTCTGCACTCTCTTGCTGAGGACCAAAGTAACAAAACTCAATATCATCACGAACCTTCTTCACATCTGATACTGACCCACGCAAAAGAGCACTGTTCAACTCATTTAACTTTAATGCTGGACTTTTTGCATAATACAATCTTCTCACTAACTTCCGCATTTGAGTATGATGTACTGCCAACATCCTAAAATAGTGAAAAACACTTTGACAAACTTTCCTAGAAAGGCAAGCCAGAGAATGACCTTGCAAACCACTATTTTTTCTCACTCTGCAAGGGTCTAGTCCTTGCAACACCTTAATCTTTTGTTTAACACTTTTTTACTATATGCTCGTAAGAAACTACATAATTTATCAATAGATTCTTGTCGTACACTACAAATACTACTGCAATCCCAAGTGTACACAGGGTGTTTAGGACGTCTCCCTAGAACTTCATCAGCTATCACTTCTTCTACATTTCTTTCAACCATTTTCTCTTTGTCAATTGGACAACCATCTCTATCCTCATAACCTCGACCACTGGATGCAATAAATAAATAAATAAATTATTATAAATTATAATGTAATTATAATATTATTATTATAAATAAATTATTGCTCTGTAAATAACTCTCTTCATTAAAGAAAGGGTCTGAACTTGAACTGTGTTTCCATTCTCCCCAAAAAAATCACAAAATGTTGTTCTATTCATTACTCTTTTCTTCCTACTTTTGGCCTTCATTAAATGTATTGGTTTATCTAGTGATCTAATTCTCTTTAATACTAAAATGAATAGTTTCCTTTTTACTTCAAAAGCCTTTTCAACAATGGTTTCATTATGCTTCTTCATTTTATAAAATAGAGCTCTCTTTTTATATTTCTTCACATATTTCAGCAAATTATGTACTACTCTCTTGTAAAATGTTTTTTTGCGTATTTCCTTATACTGATTTTGCCTTCTTTTACCATACTTTGTCTCCTTTGACTGTCCATTTGCTTTTTTGCTTTTCCTATTATTTTAAATATTTTTTCTAGTTGAAGCATTCTTAGAGGTTTCAGCATTCTGGACATTCTGTATGGTCCTACAAACATTTTTAATACATTGCTTTGTGATCTTACCAGAAGATTTTTTCTTTTTAGCCACATTATGTTGTTCATTCAATACTTGTGGTTGATTTTTCTTCAAGTAACTTTCCTTTCTCTGTTCTTTTCTTTTTCTGGCATGATTTCTCTATTTTAATGGAGAAAAAGAGTATCTGTAAAAAATAATCACAAATAAATGTATATTAATATCGTTATAATTTATATTTTTCTATTACTATACAAACACATTTTATATAAATACTGACTAAGAAATTATAGCCCTGAAGCACAAGTGGGACGATCGTTAAAACACTACAATCATAGTGCATACTACTTAGAAGCAGTTCATGCCCTAAAGCCTGCCTCACTGAAAGACTACATGCTAACTAACTGAATGATTACACTACTATAAGGAGAGACACTGAGTGAAATCACAGTTGTTTGAATTTTACTTCATTGAATAGATCACTACATGCTACTAAAACACTCACAAAGGGTTTGCATCAGCAGTCACAGTGTGTTTGCTGGAGTGTATGCATAGTAACTGTGGAAAAGTAGGCCTGATGCACAAGTGTAAAACTGGTTAGACCACTATATACATAGTGGATAGTTACTTCAAACAGTCCTTGTCAAAAGGCATGCTTCACTGCATGAGTACCTGAATACTGACTGAAACATTAGAGTAATGCAAGGATAGTACCTGAATAAATCTTTTAAGGGTTTGGGTTTTTGTGTAGTAAAGATTACTACATGGTGCCTGATGAGTTACTAAAAGAGAGTAAGGGGATTGACAGGGTGTCTGCTGGAAGTGTATGGATACTGACTGGCGAATTGAAGGTGTGAAAGACAATTGTATACGTGGTTAGAGGCCTACATGCATAGTGGATAGGCGTTTGAATCAATCCATGTGCTAAGGCCTGCCTCACTCCATTAGTACTTGGGTACTGACTGAATGTTTAGAGTATTGCAAGGAGAGTGCCTGCATGAATTTATAAGTGTTTGTTTTTTGACACAGTTAATGGATGACTTCATGTCACTGAAAAAATCACTGGAGAAATGCAAAGGAAGTGACAGGGTGTTGGCAAGAACAGTATGGATATTGACTGGAATATTGATGGTGTGAAAGACAAGTGTGTAGGTGATTAGAGACCTATATGCATAGTGGATAGGCGTTTGAATCAATCCATGTGCTAAGGCCTGCTGCACTCCAATAGTACTTGGGTACTGACTGAATGTTTTGAGTATTGCAAGGAGAGTGCCTGGAAGAATTTATAAGTATTTGTTTTTTGGCTCAGTAAATACATTACTACATGGTGCTGAATGAGTCACTGGAGAACTATAAGGGGAGTGACAGGGTGCTTGCTGGAACTGTATGAATACTGACTGTGGAATTAAAGGTGTGAAAGAGAAGTGTGTAGGTGGCTAGAGACCTGCATGCATGGTGGATAGACGTTTTAAACAGTCCATGGACTAACACCTGGATCACTTCATAACTACCTGGGTACTGACTGAATCATTAGAGTACTGCTAGGAGAGTGCCTGAGTGAATCTTTTTAAGTTTTGGGGTTTTGGCGCAGTGAATAGATAAGTACATAGTGCCAAATGAGTAAGTGGAGGTGTGCAATTGTAGTGACAGGGTATTTATTGGAGTTTATAGATACTGACTGGGAAATTGAAGGTCTGAAAGACAATTGTGTTGGTAGTTAGAGGCCTCCATGCATAGTGGAAACGCGTTTGAATCAATCCATGTGCTAAGGCCTGCCTCACTCCATTAGTACTTGGGTACTGACTGAATGATTAGACTATTGCAAGAAGAGTGCCTGGGTGAATGTATAAGTGTTTCAGTTTTGGCACAGTGAATGCATTACTACATGGTGCTGAATAAGTCACTGGAAGAGTGCAAGGGGAGTGACAGGGTGTTTGCTGGAAGTACATGGATACTGACTGGGGAATTCAAGCTGTTAAAGACAAGTGTATAGTAGGTTAGAAGCCTGCATGCATACTGGATAGTCCTTTGAAGCAGTCCATGTGGTAATGCATGGTTCACTGCATGAGTACCTGGGTACTGACTGAATCATTAAACTACTGCTAGGAGACTGCCTGGGTAAAACTTTTAAGTTGTTCGGTTTTGGCGCAGTGAATAGATTAGTATATGGTACTGAATCAGTCACTAGAGGAGTGCAAGGTGAGTGACAGGGTGTTTATTGAAGTATATAGATACTGACTAGTTAAATGAAAAAGTGAAAGACAAGTGTGTAGGTGACTAGAGGCCTGCATGCATAGTGGATAGATGTTTAAACAGACCATGAGCTAAGACCTCGGACACTGCATGATTACCAGGGTACTGACTGAATCAGTACAGAACTGCAAGGAGAATGCCTGGGTCAATCTTTTTAAGTTTTTGTGTTTTGATGCAGTGAATAGATTACTGCATAGTGCTAGATGAGTCACTAGAGGTGTGCAAGTGGACTGAAAGAGTGTTTACTGGAGTTTATAGATACTGCTGGGAAATTAAAGGTCTGAAAGATAATTGTGTAGGTGGTTAGAAGACTCCATGCATAGTGGATACGCATTTGAATCAATCCATGTGCTAAGGCCTGCCTAACTCCATTACTACTTGCATATTAACTAAATGTATACAGTATTGTACGGAGAGTTCCTGGGTGAATTTATACGGGTTTAGGATTTGGCGCCGTAAAAGGATTACTACATGATGCTGAATGAGTCACTGGAGAACTATAAGGGGAGTGACAGGGTGTTTGCTGGAACTGTATGAATACTGTCTGGGGAATTGAAGGTGTGAAAGACAAGTGTGCAGATGGTTAGAGGACTGCCTGCATAGTCGATAGGGGTTTGAAGCAGTCCATGTGCTAAGGCCTGGTCACTGCATGAGTACTTGGGTACTGACTGAATAATTAGAGTACTGCAAGGAGAATGACTGGATGAATTTATAAGTGGTTGGGTTTTCGCACAGTGAATGGATTAGTACATGGTGCTGAATGGATCAGTAGAGGAGTGCAAGGGCAGTGACAGGGTGTTTGCTGGAAGTGTATGGATATTGACTGGGGAATTGAAGGTGTGAAAGACAAGTGTGTAGATGGTTAGAGGACTGCATGCAGAGTGGATAAGCATTTGAATCAATCCATGTGCTAAGGCCTGCCTCACTCCATTACTACTTGGATATTAACTGAATGTTTACAGTATTGCAAGGAGAGGTCCTGGGTGAATAGATAAGCAATGACTGGCTTCTAATTCTACCAAAACTTGAGAACAGGAAAGGTGTTTAAGCAGTTATGTGTATGCAAAGATATGAAGTACCCAAATGTAGGAAGGAGTAAGGGAACTGCACACAATCTACATATTTCAGTACTGCACTTTAGTGTCAAAGCCTGACTCATTTTATCAATGTTAAGCAAAGACTGGCTTCTAATACTACTACAACTTTGCAACATGACAAGTTTTAAAACAGTTATCTGTCAGCAAATACACAATGTTACCAAATGCTTCTCTTACAATGGTTACTCAAATGCACACAGACTCACAGTGTGATTCTAGACAAGCAACACTTTCCCTTGGACTTTACCAAAACACATTCACTACTCTGGAAGTAGTAAGGAAACTGCACACAATCTACATATTTCAGTACTTTTCTTTACTGTCAAAGCCTGACTCATTTTATCAATGCATAAGCAAAGACTGGCTTCTAATGCTACTAAAACTTGACAACATGACAGGTTTTAAAACAGTAATCTGCAAGCAAATACACGATATTACCAAATACTTCTCTCACAATGCTTACCCAAAAGCACACAGACTCACAGTGGGATTCTAGACAAGCAACACTATCCCTTGGACATTACCAAAACACATTCACTACTCTGGAAGGAGTAAGGGGACTGCACACAAATTACGTATTTCAGTACTGCACTTTAGTTGCAAAGCCTGACTCATTTTATCAATGCATAAGCAAAGACTGGCTTCTAATGCTACTAAAACTTGACAACATGACAGGTTTTAAAACAGTTATCTGTCAGCAAATACACAATGTTATAAATGCTTCTCTCACAATGGTTGGCCAAACGCACACAGACTCACAATGTGATTCTAGACAAGCAACACTATCCCTTGGACTTTACCAAAACTAATTCACTACTCTGGAATGGGTAAGGTGACTGCACACATTCTACATATTTCAATACTGCACACTACTGTGAAAGCCTGACTCATTTTGCAATTGCATAAGCAATGACTGGCTTCTAATGCCACTCAAACTTGACAACAAACCACATTTTAAAGCAGTAATCTGCAATCAAATTCATGATGTTACCATATGCTTTTCTCACAATAATTGCCCAAATGCACACAGACTCACAGTGTAATTGCAGACAGCCAACTATCCCTTGTACAAAATGCATTTACTAGTCTACAAGATGTAGGTGACTGCACACATTGCAGAACATTTTCTTTTACACATTAGTACCAAAATGTTTCTCTCAAAATGATTCCTAAATGCACACAGACTCACTGTGTGATTCTAGACAAACAACACTATCCCTTGCACTGTACCAAAACACATTTCTTAATCTAGAAGGAGTACTACATTTTAGTGTAGAAACATGACTCATTTTGCAAATACATAAACAATGACTGGTTTCTAATTCTACGAAAACATAAAAACAGCACAGTTATCTGTCTGCAAACACATGAAAAACACAAATGCTTATCACAGAATGGTTTCTACATGCACACACATTGACAATAAGATTGTAGACAAAAAAAGTACTCCCTGCACTTTAGCAGGAGAAATATATTAGTCTGATTGTTGGACCCGGCCTCGTGGCGTGGTCTTAACCCTCTTGGATTGTGCTCATCCCCCCCGCACCGGCCTACACGGGCCGCCCTTTCAGGCCGCCAGGGACCCCTCCTCCCTTCGAGGCCCCCTTTGGATTGTACCCGTTTTCCTACACCGCCTCAGCGGCCCCCTTTTCCAGGCCACACAGGGGCCCCTCATCCCTTCGGGGTCCCCCCCCCCATACTTGCTCCACGCACCAGCCCACGCAGCCCGGCTCCCTCCGGCCTCAGCCCCAGCGAAGCCCCGACATCGAGGCACCAAGATCTGGCCAGGGGGCACCGCATGGCCACTTCACCACTCCCGGAGGAGGAGAGTTTCGATGGGACCCCCACCGTCCCTCAACACCTAGGTGCGATCGTCCTCCGGCCTCCCTGGGCCTGGCGCCTCTCCCGCTGGGCATCTGGCCTCTCCCAGCCCGGCCTCTCCGCCCCCCCCAGGCGCAAGGGTCCCGACATCAAAGGGCTCCAGACCTATATCTGGGGCAACCCCGCAATGGGACAGTAGTTGTATCCCGGAGTCAAGAGCCCTGCTGATGGAATCGCGGCTGACCCTACGGAGAAGAACTCTTGCTGGACACTATACCACGAGCCCTGCTGACTGCGTCGCGGCTCCACCTTATTGAGACAAGGAACCTCACGGAACATCGGAGCCCTGCTGACGCTGTCGCGGCCCAACCTCGCTGAAACCTCCCCCCAGAGCCCTGCTGACGTTGTCGCGGCTCGAGCTGAACTGAAACACCTTAAGAGCCCTGCTGACCTAGTCGCGGCTCAAGCTCCACGAACTGATCGCCAGAGCCCTGCTGACGCCGTCACGGCTCGACTTCTCCGAGACCTGGAGTCCCGCCAGCTTGAGGATCAAGACCTGGGCCTAAGGTACCCTCGTACCCAGCTGCTACTAGAGACTGTCCCGCTACCCCGTCCCTACCAAAGACTTTGAGACTCTTGCGGATCCCTTGATCCCCCCTTGTATATATCGATAACCGTAACTTCCTAAATGCTGATAAAGAATTGCTCGTCTTGATAAACATCCTCGAGTCCTGTGTGGTGGTGTTACTCTGCTAGTACGGTATAGGAGAAGGACCTCTCCTAGGAGGCTTCTCAGCAGCGCTCGGCTACTTCGTACAGTGTGGGGGCCCCCCTGGGTGGTCTCTCTGACCCCCGAGGTCCGCCTTCCAACATTTGGTGGCCAGCGACGGGATCCGAGCCGAACGCAGATCGTACAAGCAAGTAACCCACTCGCTATCCATCCAGACGAACAGAGACCATGAGCAACCAGGAAACCACCACGACCATGGAGTTCCAACCAGAAAGATTGGAAGAGTACACGCACAAAGAGTTAAAACAGTTCTGCAAGGACAAGGGCATTGCGACCACCGGCCTAGGTACCAAGGAAGAGATGCAGAAAGCCCTGAGAACCTGGATAGAGTCCCAGGCGGGTCCCTCCCAGAGTGAAGGTCCCCTGCCCCTGAATACAGCCATGCCACCAGCACCGACCCCAGCGAACGGAGGGAGAAACAGCCTGGAAACCGGCCTCTCCGCGGAAGAAATACGAGAGCGGGAGAAGGTCCGGACCCATGAGCTAGAGCTCGCACGACTTCGGCTGGACGGCGAACTCCTGCTGGCCGAAAAGAAATTGGCCATGGAACAGCTACGGCTACAAGAGGAGATAGAGGAGAAGAAGCGGCATCGAGAGCTGGAGGAGAAAAGGCTGACCCTCGAACACGAGCGGGGCCTCAAAGAACTTGAGCTCAAGGCCCAGAAGGGGGAGACCGGCACCCCCAGCAATAGAGACGCTCTGCCGCCCACCGAAGCCAAGGTCCATATTCCCAAAGATGTCGTCAAGGAGTACTATAAAAACGACGACATCCAGCAGTGGTTTAAGGCGTACGAGGTGGCCATGACCTCCCATCGGGTACCCCGGAAGGATTGGGGTGCCGGCCTATGGGGTCGGTTCCTTAGCGATGGCCGAGACACCCTACTCCAGCTCCCGGAAGAGGTGATGACCTCGTACGACCATATGAAGGAGGCCCTGCTCACCCGCTATGGACTAACCGCGGAAATGTACCGCCAGCATTTCAGAGACTGCAAGAAAATCCCCGGTACCACGTGGGTAGAGTATGTTGACTTTTTCAGCAGGGCCCTGGAAGGTTGGATCAAGGGGAGCAAGGTCACCACCTACGGGCAGCTGGTCGACCTCATTATTTGGGAACACCTCTCCAACAACTGCTTCGTGGAGCTAAGACAACACCTCCTCGACAGCAAGCTGACCGAGCCGCGGAAGCTCGCCGATCGATGGGTCAACACCCGAGTCCCCCGGAGCTCGATGGGGGAGTACCAGCGAAACCCCACCGGACCCCCCCGCCAGCGCGGCAGGGGAGGAGGGTTGAACAGGAATCGGGTCATCCCAGCCAGGCTGCACCGGAGTCCGCCTCGGGGGCCGCATCAGCAACACACCTCCCCGAACCTAGCCCGAAGAGGGACGACGCCAGCCAAAACCGGACGCCGGCCCACGATAACCTGCTACGGCTGCCAACAAACAGGACACTATGCCAGCGACCCTGCCTGCCCCCGGAACCGACGAAGTGGGACCAGCGGGCCCCCGCCCCGACAACTAGCGGCTGCCGCCCTGGGAGAAGGGGAGGAAAAGGAAGAACCCCTCGACGGGGGGTCCACTGAGTGGGAGCCGGCGGCCATGTCCCTGGTCTGCCTGGGCAGCCGAGAAATGGTGCCCCGAACACCCATCCCGAGCAACACCCAGAAGTACCAACAGTGGGTCACTATCAATGGACGACGGGCCGAAGCCCTCCGTGACACCGGGGCCAGTGTCACCGCTGTCCGCTGCCACCTGGTGGCCCCCGAACAGATCCTGCCGAATGTGCTATGCCCCGTCCGGACGGCCGACAACAGCGTGAGCATGTGCCAGATAGCCCAGATTCCCTTCGAATGGGGAGGGGTGACGGGCATGCTGAAGGTGACTGTCCGCGACGACGCACCGGTGGACTGCCTGCTTGGGAACGACCTTGAGAGTTCCCCCTGGGCTCAAGTGGAGCGGTGAGAGCATCTCCGAATGCTAGGACTACCCGAATGGACCTGCGCCACCACCCGGTCCATGGCCGCCCAGGCCCCCCGTTCGTCCATGGCCGCCGACACCGTCGAGCCCGAGGGGCCCATGCCACCACCTGCCTCCAGCGAGGAAGAAGCGGACACCGATGCCAGATCCACGGTGCCCCCCCCGGACGAGAACGCCTCTCTCGGCACACTCCCGGAGCTTGCCCAATGGCGCCACGACGGGGGCCCCACCAGAGAACAGTTCTTGCAGGAACAGAAGACCTGCCCCTCCCTTGAAGGAGTCCGGCAGCAAGCGGCCTCGCAGGCCAACGGTGACCAGACCGGAACCCACTGGGTCTATTGGGCCGAAGCACTACTGTACAGCGAGCAGAAGATTGCAGAACTGGGGGCCAGTCGAGTGCTGGTGGTCCCCCTCCGATTCCGGTAGTTCCTCCTTAACCTGGCACATGATGTGCCCCTCGCCGGGAACCTGGGGCAGGACAAAACCTACATCCGCCTGGTGACCCACTTCTACTGGCCCCGGATGCGGAAGGACGTGGACAACCACTGCCGGTCCTGCCAGACCTGCCAAGCCAGCGGCAAGATGGGGGGACGGGTCAAAGCCCCTCTCCAGCCCTTCCCAGCAGTCAACACCCCGTTCGAACGGGTCGGAATAGACATCGTAGGGCCCCTGGACCCCCGGACCGCCCTGGGTCACCGCTTCATCCTGGTCCTCGTAGACCACGCAACCAGGTACCCTGAGGCCATCCCGCTTCGAACTGTGACAGCCCCCGTAGTGGGCCGGGCCTTAATGGGCATCTTCTCGAGAGTGGGGTTCTCCCGAGAAGTGGTGAGCGACCGAGGTATGAACTTCATCTCTAAATACATGCGGTCCCTGTGGCAGCAGTGCGGGGTCACGTACAAGTTCACCACCCCATACCACCCTCAGGGGAACGGACTGGTCGAGCGGTTCAACAGAAACTTAAAAGGCATGATCAAGGGCCTGGAAGAACCCCTACGGCGGAGATGGGATGTCCTGCTGCCGTGCCTCCTGTTTGCCTATCGGGAGGTCCCGCAGAAGTCCCTGGGATTGAGCCCTTTCGAATTATTGTATGGGCATCATGTCCAAGGGCCCCTCAGCCTGGTCAAAGAGGGCTGGGAGACGAAGCCCCGAGATGCCCCTCCCGACGTCTACAGATACCTCC
This sequence comes from Triturus cristatus, assembly GCF_964204655.1. Taxonomy (NCBI): domain Eukaryota; kingdom Metazoa; phylum Chordata; class Amphibia; order Caudata; family Salamandridae; genus Triturus; species Triturus cristatus. The sequence goes on from NC_140590.1 coordinate 1,119,977,910, forward strand.
TGACCCTACGAAACCAGACACGAAGGTTCCGAGCCCTGGCCGAAGCCAACCTCGAGGCCAGCCAAGAGGACATGAAAAGATGGTACGATCAAAACGCCTCTACCATCGAGTTTGAGCCGGGCCAGCAAGTCTGGGTCATGTCACCGGTTGACCCCTGCGCCCTCCAGGACAAATGGACCGGGCCCTTCAAGGTGGTGGAAAAGAAGAGCCCTGTCACCTACCTGATCGACATAGAGTCTCCCCGGAACCCCCTCCGGGTTCTACACGCTAACCGGCTCAAACCCCACTTTGCCCGGACCGAACTAAGCCTACTGCTAGCGACCGACGACAGGGGCGAAGGCGACTCTGAGCCCCTACCCGACCTCCTGCGGACCAGCGACCACGACGGGACCATCGAAGGCGAACAACTCGCCTCCTCCCTGACCCTGGAACAGCACCACGACTGTCAGCAACTGTTGCAGCCCTTTGCGGCCCTCTTCTCCCTCACTCCGGGGGTGACTCCATGGTGTGTTCACGACGTCGACACTGGGATCAGTCCCCCCGTGCGACACAGAGCCTACAGAGTACCCGACCGGGTGCGGGCCTGCATCCAGGCTGAGGTGGCGAAGATGCTGGCCCTCGGGGTCATCGAGCCCTCCGACAGCCCGTGGGCCAGTCCCGTCGTCCTGGTGCCAAAGGCCGCCGCACCAGGCACCCCCCCGGAGCTATGATTTTGTGTGGACTACCGGGCCCTGAACGCTGTTACCAAGACCGATGCCCATCCTCTTCCCCGGGCCGACAAGCTCATCGACCGCTTAGGGGCAGCCCGCTACCTGAGCACTTTTGACCTCACCGCCGGGTACTGGCAGATCCAGCTCACCCCCGGTGCCCAAGAGAGATCCGCTTTCTCCACCCCTGATGGGCACTACCACTTTCGGGTGATGCCCTTCGGCATGAAGAACGCCCCGGCCACCTTCCAGAGACTAGTGAACAAGGTCCTGGCCGGGCTAGAGGCCTTCAGCGCGGCTTATTTAGATGACATTGCCGTATACAGCAGTCACAGGGCTGAGCACCTGGGGCACCTCAAAGCAGTCCTGGCCGCCCTCCAAAGGGCCGGGCTCACGATCAAGGCCAGCAAATGCCAGATAGGCCAAGGATCGGTGACCTATCTGGGCCATCAAGTAGGGAGCGGTCAGGTGGCTCCCCTCCAACCGAAAGTTGATGCCATTCAGGCGTGGGAACCCCCCACCACCCAGACAGCTGTCCGGGCCTTCCTGGGCCTCACCGGGTACTACCGGCGATTCATCAGAGACTATGGGAGCATTGTCGGCCCCCTCACAGAGCTCACGTCAAAAAAGCAGCCCAAGAAGGTACACTGAACCCCCCGCTGCCAGACGGCCTTCGAGACTCTCAAAACGGTGATGTGCACTGCCCCCGTGCTACAGGCCCCTGACTACAGCAAGGAGTTCGTGGTGCAGACGGACGCCTCCGAATATGGAATTGGGGCCGTCCTGTCCCAGGTAGATTCGGAGGGACTCGACAGACCAGTGACCTTCATCAGCCGACGGCTGCTGCTCCGGGAGCAGCGGTGGAGCACCATCGAGCGGGAGGCCTTCGCTGTAGTGTGGGCCCTCAAAAAGCTCCGGCCCTATCTCTTCGGCACCTACTTCCGGGTCCAGACCGACCACCGGCCCTTGCGGTGTATAATGCAAATGAGGGGCGAGAACCCCAAGCTGCTGCGATGGTCCATCTCGCTGCAAGGGATGGACTTCTCTGTTGAACACCGGCCCGGCAATGACCACGCCAACGCCGATGGCCTGTCCCGCTTCTTCCGCCTCGACGAGGAGAACCCCCAAGGAAATGGGGGACTCTCCCTGCCTTCGGCTGGGGGGGACGCCTGTTGGACCCGGCCTCGTGGCGTGGTCTTAACCCTCTTGGATTGTGCTCGTCCCCCCCGCACCGGCCTACACGGGCCGCCCTTTCAGGCCGCCAGGGACCCCTCCTCCCTTCGAGGCCCCCTTTGGATTGTACCCGTTTTCCTACACCCGCCTCAGCGGCCCCCTTTTCCAGGCCGCACAGGGGCCCCTCATCCCTTCGGGGTCCCCCCCCCATACTTGCTCCACGCACCAGCCCACGCAGCCCGGCTCCCTCCGGCCTCGGCCCCAGCGAAGCCCCGACATCGAGGCACCAAGATCTGGCCATGAGGCACCGCATGGCCACTTCACCACTCCCGGAGGAGGAGAGTTTCGATGGGACCCCCACCGTCCCTCAACACCTAGGTGCGATCGTCCTCCGGCCTCCCCGGGCCTGGCGCCTCTCCCGCTGGGCGTCTGGCCTCTCCCAGCCCGGCCTCTCCGCCCCCCCAGGCGCAAGGGTCCGGACATCAAAGGGCTCCAGACCTATATCTGGGGCAACCCCGCAATGGGACAGTAGTTGTATCCCGGAGTCAAGAGCCCTGCTGATGGAATCGCGGCTGACCCTACGGAGAAGAACTCTTGCTGGACACTATACCACGAGCCCTGCTGACTGCGTCGCGGCTCCACCTTATTGAGACAAGGAACCTCACGGAACATCGGAGCCCTGCTGACGCTGTCGCGGCCCAACCTCGCTGAAACCTCCCCCCAGAGCCCTGCTGACGTCGTCGCGGCTCGAGCTGAACTGAAACACCTTAAGAGCCCTGCTGACCTAGTCGCGGCTCAAGCTCCACGAACTGATCGCCAGAGCCCTGCTGACGCCGTCGCGGCTCGACCCCTCCGAGACCCGGAGTCCCGCCAGCTTGAGGATCAAGACCTGGGCCTAAGGTACCCTCGTACCCAGCTGCTACTAGAGACTGTCCCGCTACCCCGTCCCTACCAAAGACTTTGAGACTATTGCGGATCCCTCGATCCCCCCTTGTATATATCGATAACCGTAACTTCCTAAATGCTGATAAAGAATTGCTTGTCTTGATAAACATCCTCGAGTCCCGTGTGGTGGTGTTACTGTGCTAGTACGGTATAGGAGAAGGACCTCTCGTAGGAGGCTTCTCAGCAGCGCTCGGCTACTTCGTACAGTGTGGGGGCCCCCCTGTGTGGTCTCTCCGACCCCCCCGAGGTCCGCCTTCCAACACTGATTAAAATCTAAATAGACCACATACATCCCCTCACAATTAAATAACTCACCTTTCAAGTTGTTTTGTTGATTAAGAAGTATGTCAGTGACACACCAGATTTTCTTAGACAGAATCTCTGCACTGTGCACCTGTCAGCAAAACCAAAGAATGGCAACGTTTCCCTCTCATTTTGCACGCATATACATGTAAACATCAAATCACATTCCTTCCCACATTAATTCAAAAGCTAACACACATTTCTATTGGTTTAACATTTCGACCCTTTCCAAATGACATACATTTGAACCCTACCCTAATCTGCCTTCTGCCTGTTATCATAGAAACAGGTCATGGAGCACTTAACTGAGCACACAGGTCACAAGTTCAGCACACAATGTTGCTAATCAAAACTGCAAGTGTGCTTGACTTTTCAACATATCAGCTTATCATATATAATGTTCCTTTCAATCAGTTTTTGTTTACCAATAAGAATCAAGCGTTTAAAAAACAGAAACATGCACCCTAGTTTTCAGTGTAGAAGGTTGTCAAACAACCAATGATTTCTTGTCTTTTTTCAAAACTGCATCTTAGCCACCATTTTAGAAAAATCTTACTTTTCAAACTGCCATTTCATTTACAGAGACCATCTGAGTGCATCCAGACCTTCCTTCAAGATGCTTAGAATGTGGATTGAGGGACACAGCTAAATTTTCTCAAAGACCTAGGTTTGCCAAATGTAGACATTAAATGGACTGGATAGAGAGGGTTAAAGTGGCACCAATTGATGCCATTGGTAAAATCCTTTATGCATCTCCAACACCCTGACCTCATAATAGTGCGCTGTGGTGGCAATGACCTAGGTACTTTGACTGGTGTAGGTCTGGAAATGCTTATGCAGGACACTTTTGCAGAATTGATTTCACTTTTTCCCAAAACTGCCATTGTGTATTCTAACATATGCCAAAGGCAGAAATGGAACTGGTCCAATCATTTTTGTCCACTGATTGAGAAAGCTAGGAAACATATGAATTAATCTGTTTCTGATTTTCTCTGAGACTATAGAATGGGGTCCATTTACAATAACAATCTGAGCTTTCATATGCAAGAGATGTACAGGAGAGATGGAGTACACTTTACTGATGAGGGAAACAGAGTCTTCCTCAACAACTTTAGACTCTGTATAGTTACTTACTTATAAGTACCAAAAACTCTCAATGAACACAACAGCTCTTTTTAGAGCCACTCAAGAACAAAACACTTAAGCTTGATGTTTATCTCCCAAAGATTTCAGTTTTTCCCTTGGAGTCGTGCACCCAACGCGTTAGGAACCGCCCACCCTACGCGAGAGAAATCGTGCACCTAACGCGTTAGGATGCGCGACTCCTAATTTTACCGTAAAAAAGAACATAGCCCCTATCACTAATTTTTATTATACCCGGGGACCCCATCCCCCGGGGCTTATAAAAACACGTTGGGGACTGTGGGGGGAGCCCCAACACCCCCACGGACCCAGCCGGCTCCCCGCGTCCTTCGGGAGCCGGCATTGCTTTTCCACATGGGGAGCTGCTGACATACAGCTCGCCATGTGGAAAAGCAATATGGTTTGGATTTTGAAAGAGAGAGCAGGTTTCCCGCTCTCTCTTTCAAAATCCAAACGAAGTTTACTATGGGAGGGCGGGAGACTGCCGCCCTCTCATAGCAAACAACAGTGTCCTGGGGGTGGGCACCCCAGGACACTGTAGGAGGTGGGGATCCTCAGGGCCCTCGATGGCTCCAGGAGGGAGGCCACGCTGCCCCCTTCCCTCAATATATAAAGCCCCGGGGGGTGGTGGTCGCCTGGGCTTGGGGGGGCCGTTCATCCCCCCCACCCTATTTATTTGCTAGCCCCGGGGGTAGCGGTTAATTTGATACACATTTTGCCCCTGGGATCAGGCACCCCGGGGGCTAATTATTAAGGAAGTGCGAAAGCCCACGCTATGTTTTTTTACGGCTGGATCCACACACCCTGCGCGCATTTTGCCGTTTAAAAAAAAAAAAAGGGGGCCCTGGGTTTCCTTCTGGGACCCCATAAGCAACACTAGAGGGTCAGAGAATTTCTACCCTGCCCCCTTTACATCTTTCACACACTTATTTCCCTTACTTCCTCAGCCTCACTTCTACCGAGGCACAAAATGGCTGCCAACAGTTCCTGGTTTCGAATGTTGACAGACACTTGACAGCCAATTAGCATTCAGCGCGTGATTGGGAGGGTGCGTGCACGGTTCGCAGAGGGTGTGCTCAGGTTAAAAATAGGGTGCGCGGATCCTCCGAGGCCATAGATATATATGTACATTTAACTCTAATTTTCTCAGGAACTACTGAACGGATTTACACCATTTAAGCAAAAGGCACGAGTCTGAACGGAGGACTACCTTTTTACCAAATTTGGTGTAATTCCGTTCAGCAGTTCGGGCTGTAGCTGCGTCAAAAGGTCCTATGGGAAATTCCATGGGGAAAAACGCGTTTTGAGACCCCCCTTTTTTCTCGGGCCCCCACTTGACGAATCACCCTGAAACTTTCAGGATAGGAGCGGACCAGAGCTGGCCAAAAGTTTGGAAAAGTTTGCGAAGATTCGTCAACCGGTGCCAGACTTATTGGGAATAGAATGTTGCAGATTTCCTATGGAAAATAGGTTCCAGCTATAACTACCTACTGGCGTCATCCTGTAGGTAATATATATACATACATATATATAAATGCATATGCATATATATGCATCTATATATATGTGCATATGTGTACGCGTAGAGAGAGGTAGAGAGAGCTGTAGAGGTAGAGGTGTAGAGTTAGAGGTGTAGAGGTAGATGTGTAGAGGTAGCGAGGTAGAGGTAGAGAGGTAGAGAGTAGTAGAGAGAGAGGTAGAGAGAGGTAAAGAGGTAGAGAGTAGAGTGTGAGTAATAGAGAGTAGAGAGTGAGTAGTAGAGAGTAGTAGAGAGTAGTAGAGAGGGTAGCAGAGAGTGAGTAGTAGACAGTAGTAGAGTGAGTAATAGAGAGTGAGTAGTAGAGAGTAGTAGAGAGAGAGTAGTAGAGAGTGAGTAGTAGAGAGTGAGTAGTAGAGTGAGTAGTAGAGAGTAGTAGAGAGAAGTAGAGAGTGAGTATTAGAGAGTGAGTAGTAAAGAGTGAGTTGTAGAGAGTAGTAGAGTGAGTAGCAGAGAGAGAGAGTAGTAGAGAGTAGTAGAGAGTGAGTAGTAGAGAGTAGTAGAGAGAGAGTAGTAGAGACTGAGTAGTAGAGAGTAGTATGAGTAGTAAAGACTTGTAGAGAGAGAGTAGTAGAGACTGAGTAGTAGAGAGTAGTAGAGCATGAGTAGTAGAGAGTGAGTAGTAGAGAGTAGTAGAGAGTGAGTATTAGAGAGTGAGTAATAGAGAGTAGTGAAGTAGTAGAGAATGAGAAGTGGAGAGTAGTAGAGAGTGAGTAGTAGAGTGAGTAGTAGAGAGTAGTAGAGAGTGAGTAGTAGAGTGAGTACTAGAGAGAAATAGAGAGCGAGTAGTAGAGCGTGTGTAGTAGAGAGAGAGTAGTAGAGAGTGAGTAGTAGAGAAAGTAGTGGAGAGTGAGAAGTAGAGAGAGTAAGAGAGAGCAGTAGAGTAGTAGAGAGTGAGTAGTAGAGTAAGTAGTAGAGAGTAGTTGAGAGCGAGTAGTAGAGAGCGAGTAGTGGAGAGTAAGCAGTAGAGAGTAGAAGAAAGTGTGTAGTAGAGAGTGAGTAGTAGAGAGTAGTAGAGAGTAGTAGAGAGTGAGTAGTAGAGAGAGAATAGTAGAGAGAGTAGTAGAGAGTGAGTAGTACAGAGTAGTAGAGTGAGTAGTAGACAGTGAGTAGTAGAGAGTAGTAGAGTGAGTAGTAGATAGAGTAGTAGAGAGTGAGCAGAAGAGAGTGAGTAGTAGAGAGAGTAGTAGAGAGTAGTAGAGTAGTAGAGAGTAAGTAGTAGAGAGTGAGTAGTAGAGAATAGTAGAGAGCGAGAAATAGAGAGTGAGTAGTAGAGAGTAGAAGTGAATGAGTAGTAGAGTGAGTAGTAGAGAGTAGTAGAGAGTGAGTAGTAGAGTGAGTACTAGAGAGTAGTAGAGAGCTAGTAGTAGAGAGCAAGTAGTAGAGCGTGTGTAGTAGAGAGTGAGTAGTAGAGAGTAGTAGAGAGTGAGTAGTAGAGAAAGTAGTAGAGAAGTAGAGAGAGTAAGAGAGAACAGTAGAGTAGTAGAGAGTGAGTAGTAGAGTGAGTAGTAGAGAGTAGTTGAGAGTGAGTAGCAGAGAGTGTGTAGTGAAAAGTGAGCAGTAGAGAGTAGTAAAGAGTGAATAGTAGAGAGTGAGTAGTAGAGAGTAGTAGAGAGTAGTAGACAGTGAGTAGTAGAGAGAGAGTAGTAGAGCGAGAGTAGTAGAGAGTGAGTAGTACAGAGTAGTAGAGTAGTAGAGAATGAGTGGAAGAGAGTAGTAGAGAGTAGCAGAGTGAGTAGTAGAGAATAGTAGAGAGTGAGTAGTAGAGAGAGTAGTAGAGAGTAGTAGAGTAGTAGAGAGTGAGTAGCAGAGAGTGAGTAGTAGAGAGTGAGAAGTAGAAAGAGTAGTAGAGAGTAGTAGAGTAGTAGAGAGTAAGTAGTAGAGAGTGAGTAGTAGGGAGTAGTAGAGATTGAGTAGTAGAGAAAGAATAGTGGAGAGTGAGTAGTAGAGAGTAGTAGAGAGTGAGCAGTAGAGAGTAAGTAGTAGAGTGAATAGTAGAGAGTGGTTAGTAGAGAGAGAGTATTAAAGAGTGAGTAGTAGAGAGTAGTAGAGTGAGTAGTAGAGTGAGTAGTAGAGAGAGAGTAGTAGAGAGTAGTAGAGAGTAAGTAGTAGAGATTAAATAGTAGAGAATAGTAGAGAGAGAGTAGTAGACAGTAGCATAGAGTGAGTCGAAGAGAGTGAGTAGTAGAGCAGTAGCGAGTGAGTAGTAGTGAGTAGTGGAGAGTGGTAGAGAGTGAGTAGTAGAGAGTAGTAGAGTAGTAGAGAGTGAGTAGTAGAGAGAGAGTAGTAGAGAGTAGTAGAGAGTGAGCAGTAGAGTAGTAGAGAGTGAGTAGTAGAGAGTGAGTAGTAGAGAGTTATAGAGAGTGAGTAGTAGAGTGAGTACTAGAGAGAAGTAGAGAGCGAGTAGTAGAGAGCAAGTAGTAAAGCATGTCTAGTAGAGAGTGAGTAGTAGAGAGTAGTAGAGAGTGAGTAGTAGAGAGAGTAAGAGAGAGTAGTAGAGTAGTAGAGAGTGAGTAGTAGAGTGAGTAGTAGAGAGTAGTAGAGAGCGAGTAGTAGAGAGTGAGCAGTAGAGAGTGAGTAGTAGAGAAAGTAGTAGAGAGAGTAAGAGAGAGTAGTGGAATAGTAGAGAGTGAGCAGTAGAGTGAGTAGTAGAGAGAAGTAGAGAGTGAGTAGTAGAGAGCAAGTAGTAGAGTGTGTGTAGTAGAGAGTGAGTAGTAGAGAGTGAGTAGTAGAGAAAGTAGTACAGAGTGAAAAGTAGAGAGAGTAAGAGAGAGTAGTGGAGTAGTAGAGAGTGAGCAGTAGAGTGAGTAGTAGAGAGAAGTAGAGAGTAAGTAGTAGAGTGAGTACTAGAGAGTAGTAGAGAGTGAGTAGTAGAGAGCAAGTAGTAGAGTGTGTGTAGTAGAGAGTGAGTAGTAGAGAGTAGTAGAGAGTGAGTAGTAGAGAAAGTAGTAAAGAGTGAGAAGTAGAGAGAGTAAGAGAGAGTAGTAGAGTAGTAGAGAATGAGTAGTAGAGTGAGTAGTAGAGAGTAGTTGAGAGCGATTAGTAGAGAGTGAGTAGTGGAGAGTGAGCAGTAGAGAGTAGCAGAGAGTGAGTAGAAGAGAGTGAGTAGAAGATAGTGAGTAGTAGAGAGTAGTAAAGAGTAGTAGAGAGTGAGTAGTAGAGAGAGAAGAGTAGTAGAGAGTGAGTAGTAGAGTGAGTAGTAGAGAGTGAGTAGTAGAGCAGTTGTGAGTGAGTGGAAGAGAGTAGTAGAGTGAGTAGTAGAGAATAGTGGAGAGTGAGTAGTAGAGAGAGTAGTAGAGAGTAGCAGAATAGTAGAGAGTGAGTAGTAGAGAGTGAGTAGTAGAGAGAGTAGTAGAGAGTAAGTAGTAGAGAGTGAGTAGTAGAGAGTAGTAGAGAGTGAGTAGTAGAGGGTGAGTAGTGGACAGTGAGTATTAGAGAGTAGTAGAGTAGTAGAGAGTAAGTAGTAGAGAGTGAGCAGTATAGAGTAGTAGAGAGTGAGTCGTAGAGAGTGACTAGTGGAGAGTGAGTAGCAGAGAGTAGTAGAGAGCGAGTAGTAGAGAGTGAGCAGTATAGAGTGAGTAGTAGAATGAATAGTAGAGAGTGAGTAGTGGAGAGAGAGTAGTAGAGAGTGAGTAGTAGAGAGTAGTAGAGTGAGTAGTAGAGAGAGAGTAGTAGAGAGTAGTAGAGAGTGAGTAGTAGAGTAGTAGTAGAGAGAGAGTAGTAGACAGTAGTATAGTGAGTGGTAGAGTGTAGTAGAGAGTAGTAGAGTGAGTAGTAGAGGGTGAGTAGTAGAGAGTGAATAGTAGAGAGTAGTAGAGAGAGAGTAGTAGACAGTAGTATAGAGTGAGTAGAAGAGAGTGAGTAGAAGAGTAGTAGAGTAGTAGCGTGTGAGTAGTAGTGAGTAGTAGAGAGTAGTAGAGAGTGAGTAGTAGAGAGTAGTAGAGTAGTATAGAGTGAGTAGTAGAGAGAGAGTAGTAGAGAGTGAATAGTAGAGAGTGAGTAATAGACAGTAGTAGAGTGATTAATAGAGAGTGAGTTGTAGAGAGTGAGTACTAGAGTGAGTACTAGAGAGTAGTAGAGAGAAGTAGAGAGTGAGTAGTAGAGAGTGAGTATTAGAGAGTAGTAGAGTAAGTAGCAGAGAGAGAGTAGTAGAGAAAGTAGTAGAGAGTGAGAAGTAGAGAGAGTAAGAGAGAGTAGTAGAGTAGTAGAGAATGAGTAGTAGAGTGAGTAGTAGAGAGTAGTTGAGAGCGAGTAGTAGAGAAAGTAGTAGAGAGTGAGAAGTAGAGAGAGTAAGAGAGAGTAGTGGAGTAGTAGAGAATGAGTAGTAGAGTGAGTAGTAGAGAGTAGTTGAGAGCGAGTAGTAGAGAGTGAGTAGTGGAGAGTGAGCAGTAGAGAGTAGCAGAGAGTGAGTAGAAGAGAGTGAGTAGAAGATAGTGAGTAGTAGAGAGTAGTAAAAAGTAGTAGAGAGTGAGTAGTAGAGAGAGAAGAGAAGAGAGAGAGTAGTAGAGAGTGAGTAATAGAGTGAGTAGTAGAGAGTGAGTAGTAGAGAGTGAGTAGTAGAGTAGTTGTGAGTGAGTGGAAGAGAGTAGTAGAGTGAGTAGTAGAGAATAGTGGAGAGTGAGTAGTAGAGAGAGTAGTAGAGAGTAGCAGAATAGTAGAGAGTGAGTAGTAGAGAGTGAGTAGTAGAGAGAGTAGTAGAGAGTAGTAGAGTAGTAGAGAGTAAGTAGTAGAGAGTGAGTAGTAGAGAGTAGTAGAGAGTGAGTAGTAGAGAGTGAGTAGTGGACAGTGAGTATTAGAGAGTAGTAGAGTAGTAGAGAGTAAGTAGTAGAGAGTGAGCAGTATAGAGTAGTAGAGAGTGAGTCATAGAGAGTGAGTAGTGGAGAGTGAGTAGTAGAGAGTAGTAGAGAGCGAGTAGTAGAGAGTGAGCAGTATAGAGTGAGTAGTAGAATGAATAGTAGAGAGTGAGTAGTGGAGAGAGAGTAGTAGAGAGTGAGTAGTAGAGAGTAGTAGAGTGAGTAGTAGAGAGAGAGTAGTAGAGAGTAGTAGAGAGTGAGTAGTAGAGTAGTAGTAGAGAGAGAGTAGTAGACAGTAGTATAGTGAGTGGTAGAGAGTAGTAGAGAGTAGTAGAGTGAGTAGTAGAGGGTGAGTAGTAGAGAGTGAATAGTAGAGAGTAGTAGAGAGAGAGTAGTAGACAGTAGTATAGAGTGAGTAAAAGAGAGTGAGTCGAAGAGTAGTAGAGTAGTAGCGCGTGAGTAGTAGTGAGTAGTAGAGAGTAGTAGAGAGTGAGTAGTAGAGAGTAGTAGAGTAGTATAGAGTGAGTAGTAGAGAGAGAGTAGTAGAGAGTGAATAGTAGAGAGTGAGTAGTAGACAGTAGTAGAGTGATTAATAGAGAGTGAGTTGTAGAGAGTGAGTACTAGAGTGAGTATTAGAGAGTAGTAGAGAGAAGTAGAGAGTGAGTAGTAGAGAGTGAGTATTAGAGAGTAGTAGAGTAAGTAGCAGAGAGAGAGAGTAGTGGAGAGTGAGTAGTAGAGTGAGTAGTAGAGAGTAGTAGAGAGAGAGTAGTAGAGAGTGAGTAATAAAGAGTAGTAGAGAGTGAGTAGTAGAGAGTGATTAGTAGAGTGAGTAGTTGAGAGTGAGTAGTAGAGAGTAGTAGAGAGAGAGTAGTAGAGAGTGAGTAGTAGAGAGGAGTAGCGATTGAGTAGTAGAGAGTAGTAGAGAGAGAGTAGTAGAGACTGAGTAGTAGAGAGTGAGTAGTAGAGAGTGAGTAGTAGAGAGTAGTAGAGTGAGTAGTAGAGAGTGAGTAATAGAGAGAGAGTAGTAGAAAGTGAGTAGTAGAGAGAGTAGTAGAGAGTAGTAGAGTAGTATAGAGTAAGTAGTAGAGAGTGAGTAGTAGAGAGTAGTAGAGAGTGAGTAGTAGAGAGTGAGTAGTGGAGAGTGAATAGTAGAGAGTAGTAGAGAGGGAGTAGTAGAGAGTGAGCAGTAGAGAGTGAGTAGTAGAATGAATAGTAGGGAGTGATTAGTTCAGAGAGAGTAGTAGAGAGTGAGTAGTAGAGAGTAGTAGAGTGAGTAGTAGAGTGAGTAGTAGAGAGAGAGTAGTAGAGAGTAGTAGAGATTGAGTAGTAGAATGAGTAGTAGAGAGTAGTAGAGAGTGAGTAGTGAGTGAGTACTAGAGAGAAGTAGAGAGCGAGTAGTAGAGAGCACGTAGTAGAGCATGTGTAGTAGAGAGTGAGTAGTAGAGAGTAGTAGAGAGTGAGTAGTAGAGAAAGTAGTGGAGAGTGAGAAGTAGAGAGAGTAGTAGAGTAGTAGAGAGTGAGTAGTGAAGTGAGTAGTAGAGAGTAGTTGAGAGCGAGCAGTAGAGAGTGAGTAGTGGAGAGTGACCAGTAGAGAGTAGTCAGTAGAGAATAGTAGAGAGTGAGTAGTAGAGAGTGAGTAGTAGAGAAAGTAGTACAGAGTGAAAAGTAGAGAGAGTAAGAGAGAGTAGTGGAGAAGTAGAGAGTGAGCAGTAGAGTGAGTAGTAGAGAGAAGTAGAGAGTGAGTAGTAGAGTGAGTACTAGAGAGTAGTAGAGAGTGAGTAGTAGAGAGCAAGTAGTAGAGTGTGTGTAGTAGAGAGTGAGTAGTAGAGAGTAGTAGAGAGTGAGTAGTAGAGAAAGTAGTAGAGAGTGAGAAGTAGAGAGAGTAAGAGAGAGTAGTAGAGTAGTAGAGAATGAGTAGTAGAGTGAGTAGTAGAGAGTAGTTGAGAGCGATTAGTAGAGAGTGAGTAGTGGAGAGTGAGCAGTAGAGAGTAGCAGAGAGTGAGTAGAAGAGAGTGAGTAGAAGATAGTGAGTAGTAGAGAGTAGTAAAGAGTAGTAGAGAGTGAGTATTAGAGAGAGAAGAGTAGTAGAGAGTGAGTAGTAGAGTGAGTAGTAGAGAGTGAGTAGTAGAGCAGTTGTGAGTGAGTGGAAGAGAGTAGTAGAGTGAGTAGTAGAGAATAGTGGAGAGTGAGTAGTAGAGAGAGTAGTAGAGAGTAGCAGAATAGTAGAGAGTGAGTAGTAGAGAGTGAGTAGTAGAGAGAGTAGTAGAGAGTAAGTAGTAGAGAGTGAGTAGTAGAGAGTAGTAGAGAGTGAGTAGTAGAGAGTGAGTAGTGGACAGTGAGTATTAGAGAGTAGTAGAGTAGTAGAGAGTAAGTAGTAGAGAGTGAGCAGTATAGAGTAGTAGAGAGTGAGTCGTAGAGAGTGACTAGTGGAGAGTGAGTAGCAGAGAGTAGTAGAGAGCGAGTAGTAGAGAGTGAGCAGTATAGAGTGAGTAGTAGAATGAATAGTAGAGAGTGAGTAGTGGAGAGAGAGTAGTAGAGAGTGAGTAGTAGAGAGTAGTAGAGTGAGTAGTAGAGAGAGAGTAGTAGAGAGTAGTAGAGAGTGAGTAGTAGAGTAGTAGTAGAGAGAGAGTAGTAGACAGTAGTATAGTGAGTGGTAGAGAGTAGTAGAGAGTAGTAGAGTGAGTAGTAGAGGGTGAGTAGTAGAGAGTGAATAGTAGAGAGTAGTAGAGAGAGAGTAGTAGACAGTAGTATAGAGTGAGTAGAAGAGAGTGAGTAGAAGAGTAGTAGAGTAGTAGCGTGTGAGTAGTAGTGAGTAGTAGAGAGTAGTAGAGAGTGAGTAGTAGAGAGTAGTAGAGTAGTATAGAGTGAGTAGTAGAGAGAGAGTAGTAGAGAGTGAATAGTAGAGAGTGAGTAGTAGACAGTAGTAGAGTGATTAATAGAGAGTGAGTTGTAGAGAGTGAGTACTAGAGTGAGTACTAGAGAGTAGTAGAGAGAAGTAGAGAGTGAGTAGTAGAGAGTGAGTATTAGAGAGTAGTAGAGTAAGTAGCAGAGAGAGAGTAGTAGAGAAAGTAGTAGAGAGTGAGAAGTAGAGAGAGTAAGAGAGAGTAGTAGAGTAGTAGAGAATGAGTAGTAGAGTGAGTAGTAGAGAGTAGTTGAGAGCGAGTAGTAGAGAAAGTAGTAGAGAGTGAGAAGTAGAGAGAGTAAGAGAGAGTAGTGGAGTAGTAGAGAATGAGTAGTAGAGTGAGTAGTAGAGAGTAGTTGAGAGCGAGTAGTAGAGAGTGAGTAGTGGAGAGTGAGCAGTAGAGAGTAGCAGAGAGTGAGTAGAAGAGAGTGAGTAGAAGATAGTGAGTAGTAGAGAGTAGTAAAAAGTAGTAGAGAGTGAGTAGTAGAGAGAGAAGAGAAGAGAGAGAGTAGTAGAGAGTGAGTAATAGAGTGAGTAGTAGAGAGTGAGTAGTAGAGAGTGAGTAGTAGAGTAGTTGTGAGTGAGTGGAAGAGAGTAGTAGAGTGAGTAGTAGAGAATAGTGGAGAGTGAGTAGTAGAGAGAGTAGTAGAGAGTAGCAGAATAGTAGAGAGTGAGTAGTAGAGAGTGAGTAGTAGAGAGAGTAGTAGAGAGTAGTAGAGTAGTAGAGAGTAAGTAGTAGAGAGTGAGTAGTAGAGAGTAGTAGAGAGTGAGTAGTAGAGAGTGAGTAGTGGACAGTGAGTATTAGAGAGTAGTAGAGTAGTAGAGAGTAAGTAGTAGAGAGTGAGCAGTATAGAGTAGTAGAGAGTGAGTCGTAGAGAGTGAGTAGTGGAGAGTGAGTAGTAGAGAGTAGTAGAGAGCGAGTAGTAGAGAGTGAGCAGTATAGAGTGAGTAGTAGAATGAATAGTAGAGAGTGAGTAGTGGAGAGAGAGTAGTAGAGAGTGAGTAGTAGAGAGTAGTAGAGTGAGTAGTAGAGAGAGAGTAGTAGAGAGTAGTAGAGAGTGAGTAGTAGAGAGAGAGTAGTAGACAGTAGTATAGTGAGTGGTAGAGAGTAGTAGAGAGTAGTAGAGTGAGTAGTAGAGGGTGAGTAGTAGAGAGTGAATAGTAGAGAGTAGTAGAGAGAGAGTAGTAGACAGTAGTATAGAGTGAGTAAAAGAGAGTGAGTAGAAGAGTAGTAGAGTAGTAGCGCGTGAGTAGTAGTGAGTAGTAGAGAGTAGTAGAGAGTGAGTAGTAGAGAGTAGTAGAGTAGTATAGAGTGAGTAGTAGAGAGAGAGTAGTAGAGAGTGAATAGTAGAGAGTGAGTAGTAGACAGTAGTAGAGTGATTAATAGAGAGTGAGTTGTAGAGAGTGAGTACTAGAGTGAGTATTAGAGAGTAGTAGAGAGAAGTAGAGAGTGAGTAGTAGAGAGTGAGTATTAGAGAGTAGTAGAGTAAGTAGCAGAGAGAGAGTAGTGGAGAGTGAGTAGTAGAGTGAGTAGTAGAGAGTAGTAGAGAGAGAGTAGTAGAGAGTGAGTAATAAAGAGTAGTAGAGAGTGAGTAGTAGAGAGTGATTAGTAGAGTGAGTAGTTGAGAGTGAGTAGTAGAGAGTAGTAGAGAGAGAGTAGTAGAGAGTGAGTAGTAGAGAGGAGTAGCGATTGAGTAGTAGAGAGTAGTAGAGAGAGAGTAGTAGAGACTGAGTAGTAGAGAGTGAGTAGTAGAGAGTGAGTAGTAGAGAGTAGTAGAGTGAGTAGTAGAGAGTGAGTAATAGAGAGAGAGTAGTAGAAAGTGAGTAGTAGAGAGAGTAGTAGAGAGTAGTAGAGTAGTATAGAGTAAGTAGTAGAGCGTGAGTAGTAGAGAGTAGTAGAGAGTGAGTAGTAGAGAGTGAGTAGTGGAGAGTGAGTAGTAGAGAGTAGTAGAGAGGGAGTAGTAGAGAGTGAGCAGTAGAGAGTGAGTAGTAGAATGAATAGTAGGGAGTGATTAGTGGAGAGAGAGTAGTAGAGAGTGAGTAGTAGAGAGTAGTAGAGTGAGTAGTAGAGTGAGTAGTAGAGAGAGAGTAGTAGAGAGTAGTAGAGATTGAGTAGTAGAATGAGTAGTAGAGAGTAGTAGAGAGTGAGTAGTAGAGTGAGTACTAGAGAGAAGTAGAGAGCGAGTAGTAGAGAGCACGTAGTAGAGCATGTGTAGTAGAGAGTGAGTAGTAGAGAGTAGTAGAGAGTGAGTAGTAGAGAAAGTAGTGGAGAGTGAGAAGTAGAGAGAGTAGTAGAGTAGTAGAGAGTGAGTAGTGAAGTGAGTAGTAGAGAGTAGTTGAGAGCGAGCAGTAGAGAGTGAGTAGTGGAGAGTGACCAGTAGAGAGTAGTCAGTAGAGAATAGTAGAGAGTGAGTAGTAGAGAGTGAGTGGTAGAGAGTAGTAGAGAGTAGTAGAGAGTGAGTAGTAGAGAGAGAATAGTAGAGAGAGTAGTAGAGAGTGAGTAGTACAGAGTAGTAGAGTGAGTAATAGAGAGTGAGTAGTACAGAGTGAGTTGTAGAGTAGTAGAGAGTGAGTGGTAGAGAGTAGTAGAGAGTAGTAGAGTGAGTAGTAGAGAATAGTAGAGTGTGAGTAGTAGAGAGAGTAGTAGAGAGTAGTAGAGAGTAAGTAGAAGAGAGTGAGTAGTAGAGAGTGAGAAGTAGAGAGAGTAGTAGAGAGTAGTAGAGTAGTAGAGAGTAAGTAGTAGAGAGTGAGTAGTAGAGAGTAGTAGAGAGTGAGTAGTTGAGAGTGAGTAGTGGAGAGTGAGTAGTAGAGAGTAGTAGAGAGCGAGTAGTAGAGAGTGAGCAGTAGAGAGTGAGTAGTAGTGTGAATAGTAGAGAGTGATTAGTGGAGAGAGAGTGGTAGAGAGTGAGTAGTAGAGAGTAGTAGAGTGAGTAGTAGAGTGAGTAGTAGAGAGAGAGTAGTAGAGAGTAGTAGAGAGTGAGTAGTAGAGTGAGTGGAAGAGAGTTGTGGAGAGTGAGTAGCAGAGTGAGTACTAGAGAGAAGTAGAGAGCGAGTATTAGAGAGCAAGTAGTAGATCATGTGTAGTAGAGAGTGAGTTGTAGAGAGTAGTAGAGAGTGAGTAGTAGAGAAAGTAGTAGAGTGTGAGAAGTAGAGAGAGTAAGAGAGAGGAGTAGAGTAGTAGAGAGTGAGTAGTAGAGTGAGTAGTAGAGAGTAGTTGAGAGCGAGCAGTAGAGAGTGAGTAGTGGAGAGTGAAAAGTAGAGAGTAGTCAGAAGAGAGTAGCAGAGAGTGAGTAGTAGAGAGTGAGTAGTAGAGAGTAGTAGAGCGTAGTAGAGAGTGAGTAGTAGAGAGAGAATAGTAGAGAGAGTAGTAGAGAGTGAGTAGTACAGAGTGAGTTGTAGAGTAGTAGAGAGTGAGTGGTAGAGAGTAGTAGAGAGTAGTAGAGTGAGTAGTAGAGAATAGTAGAAAGTGAGTAGTAGAGTGAGTAGTAGAAAGTAGTGGAGAGTGAGTAGTAGAGTGAGTACTAGAGAGTAGTAGAGAGCAAGTAGCAGAGAGCAAGTAGTAGAGCGTGTGTAGTACAGAGTGAGTAGTAGAGAGTAGTAGAGAGTGAGTAGTAGAGAAAGTAGTAGAGAGTGAGAAGTAGAGAGAGTAAGAGAGAGTAGTAGAGTAGTAGAGAGTGAGTAGTAGAGTGAGTAGTAGAGAGTGGTAGAGAGTGAGTAGTAGAGTGAGTACTAGAGAGTAGTAGAGAGCGAGAAGTAGAGAGCAAGTAGTAGAGCGTGTGTAGTAGAGAGTGAGTAGTAGAGAGTAGCAGAGAGTGAGTAGTAGAGAGTAGTAGAGTGAGTAGTAGAGAGTGAGTAGTAGAGAGTGATTAGTAGAGTAGTAGAGAATGAGTGGTAGAGAGTAGTAGAGTGAGTAGTAGAGAATAGTAGAGAGTGAGTAGTAGAGAGAGAGAAGTAGAGAGAGTAGTAGAGAGTAGTAGAGTAGTAGAGAGGAAGTATTAGAGAGTGAGTAGTAGAGAGTAGTAGAGAGTGAGTAGTAGAGAGTTAGTAGTGGAGAGTGAGTAGTAGAGAATAGTAGAGAGCTACTAGAGAGTGAGCAGTAGAGAGTGATTAGTAGAGTGAATAGTAGAGAGTGATTAGTGGAGAGAGAGTAGTAGAGAGTGAGTAGTAGAGAGTAGTAGAGTGAGTAGTAGAGTGAGTAATAGAGAGAGAGTAGTAGAGAGTGAGTAGTAGAGTAGTAGAGAGTGAGTGGTAGAGAGTAGTAGAAAGTGAGCAGTAGAGAGTGATTAGTAGAGTGAATAGTAGAGAGTGATTAGTGGAGAGAGAGTAGTAGAGAGTGAGTAGTAGAGAGTAGAAGAGTGAGTAGTAGAGTGAGTCCTAGAGAGTAGTAGAGAGCAAGTAGTGTAGCGTGTGTAGTACAGAGTGAGTAGTAGAGAGTAGTAGAGAGTGAGTAGTAGAGAAAGTAGTAGAGAGTGAGAAGTAGAGAGAGTAAGAGAGAGTAGTAGAGTAGTAGAGAGTGAGTAGTAGAGTGAGTAGTAGAGCGTAGTAGAGAGTGAGTAGTAGAGTGAGTACTAGAGAGTAGTAGAGAGCGAGAAGTAGAGAGCGAGCAAGTAGTAGAGCGTGTGTAGTAAAGAGTGAGTAGTAGAGAGTGAGTAGTAGAGAGTGAGTAGTAGAGTAGTAGAGAATGAGTGGTAGAGAGTAGTAGAGAGTAGTAGATTGAGTAGTAGAGAATAGTAAAGAGTGAGTAGTAGAGAGAGTGGTAGAGAGTAGTAGAGAGTGAGTAGTAGAGAGTGAGTAGTAGAGAGTGAGAAGTAGAGAGAGTAGTAGAGAGCAGTAGTGTAGTAGAGAGTAAGTAGTAGAGAGTGAGTAGTAGAGAGTAGAAGAGAGTGAGTAGTAGAGAGTGAGTAGTGGAAAATGAGTAGTAGAGAGTAGTAGAGAGCGAGTAGTTGAGAGTGAGTAGTAGAGTGAACAGTAGAGAGAGATTCGTGGAGAGAGAGTAGTAGAGATTGAGTAGTAGAGAGTAGTGGAGTGAGTAGTAGAGTGAGTAATATAGAGAGAGTAGTAGAGAGTGAGTAGTAGAGTAGTAGTAGAGAGTAGTTGAGAGCGAGTAGTAGAGAGTGAGTAGTGGAGAGTGAGCAGTAGAGAGTAGCAGAGAGTGAGTAGAAGTAAGTGAGTAGAAGAGAGTGAGTAGTAGAGAGTAGTAGAGAGTAGTAGAGAGTGAGTAGTAGAGAGAGAAGTGTAGAGAGAGAGTAGTAGAGAGTGAGTAGTACAGAGTAGTAGAGTGAGTAGTAGAGAGTGAGTAGTAGAGAGTGAGTAGTAGAGTAGTTGAGAGTGAGTGGAAGCGAGTAGTAGAGAATAGTGAAGAGTGAGTAGTAGAGAGAGTAGTAGAGAGTGGCAGATTAGTAGAGAGTGAGTAGTAGAGAGTGAGTAGTAGAGAGAGTAGTAGAGAGTAGAAGAGTAGTAGAGAGTAAGTAGTAGAGAGTGAGTAGTAGAGAGTAGTAGAGAGTGAGTAGTACAGAGTGAGTAGTGGAGAGTGAGTAGTAGAGAGTAGTAGAGTAGTAGAGAGTAAGTAGTGGAGAGTGAGCAGTATAGAGTAGTAGAGAGTGAGTAGTAGAGAGTGAGTAGTGGAGAGTGAGTAGTAGAGAGTAGTAGAGAGCGAGTAGTAGAGAGTGAGCAGTATAGACTGAGTAGTAGAGTGAATAGTAGAGAGTGAGTAGTGGAGAGAGAGTAGTAGAGAGTGAGTAGTAGAGAGTAGTAGAGTGAGTAGTAGAGAGAGAGTAGTAGAGAGAGAGTAGTAGAGAGTAGTAGAGAGTGAGTAGTAGAGAGTGAGTGGTAGAGAGTAGTAGAGAGTAGTAGAGTGAGTAGTAGAGGGTGAGTAGTAGAGAGTGAATAGTAGATCGTAGTAGAGAGAGAGTAGTAGACAGTAGTATAGAGTGAGTAGAAGAGAGTGAGTAGAAGAGTAGTAGAGTAGTAGCGCGTGAGTAGTAGTGAGTAGTAGAGAGTAGTAGAGAGTGAGTAGTAGAGAGTAGTAGAGTAGTATAGAGTGAGTAGTAGAGAGAAAGTAGTAGAGAGTAGTAGAGAGTGAGTAGTAGACAGTAGTAGATTGAGTAATAGAGAGTGAGTAGTAGAGAGTGAGTACTAGAGTAAGTATTAGAGAGTAGTAGAGAGAAGAAGAGAGTGAGTAGTAGAGAGTGAGTAGTAGAGAGTAGTAGAGTGAATAGCAGAGAGAGAGTAGTAGAGAGTGAGTAGTAGAGTAAGTAGTAGAGAGTAGGAGAGAGAGAGTAGTAGAGAGTGAGTAATAGAGAGTAGTAGAGAGTGAGTAGTAGAGAGTGATTAGTAGAGTGAGTAGTAGAGAGTGAGTAGTAGAGAGTAGTAGAGAATAGTAGAGAGAGAGTAGTAGAGAGTGAGTAGTAGAGAGTAGTAGAGATTGAGTAGTAGAGAGTAGTGGAGAGAGAGTAGTAGAGACTGAGTAGTAGAGAGTAGTAGAGAGTGAGTAGTAGAGAGTGAGTAGTAGAGATTAGTAGAGTGAGTAGTAGAGAGTGAGTAGTAGAGAGAGAGTAGTAGAAAGTGAGTAGTAGAGAGTGAGAAGTAGAGAGAGTAGTAAAGAGTAGTAGAGTAGTATAGAGTAAGTAGCAGAGAGTGAGTAGTAGAGAGTAGTAGAGAGTGAGTAGTAGAGAGTGAGCAGTAGAGAGTGAGTAGTTGAGTGAATAGTAGAGAGTGATTAGTAGAAGAGAGTAGTAGGGAGTGAGTAGTAGAGAGTAGTAAAGTGAGTAGTAGAGTGAGTAGTAGAGAGAGAGAGTAGTAGAGAGAAGTAGAGAGTGAGTAGTAGAGTGAGTACTAGAGAGAAGTAGAGAGCAAGTAGTAGAGCATGTGTAGTAGAGAGTGAGTAGTAGAGAGTAGTACAGAGTGAGTAGTAGAGAAAGTAGTAGAGAGTGAGAAGTAGAGAGAGTAAGAGAGAGTAGTAGAGTAGTAGAGAGTGAGTAGTAGAGTGAGTAGTAGAGAGTAGTTGAGAGCGAGCAGTAGAGAGTGAGTAGAGGAGTGTGACCAGTAGAGAGTAGTCAGTAGAGAGTAGTAGAGAGTGAGTAGTAGTGAGTGAGTAGTAGAGAGTACTAAAGAGTAGTAGAGAGAGAATAGTAGAGAGAGAATAGTAGAGAGAGTAGTAGAGAGTAGTAGAGTGAGTAATAGAGAGTGAGTTGTAGAGTAGTAGAGAGTGAGTGGTAGAGAGTAGTAGAGAGTAGTAGAATGAGTAGTAGAGAATAGTAAAGAGTGAGTAGTAGAGAGAGTAGTAGAGAGTAGTAGAGAGTAAGTAGTAGAGAGTGAGTAGTAGAGAGTAGTGGAGAGAGAGTAGTAGACAGTAGTAGAGTAGTAGAGAGTGAGTAGTAGAGTGAGTAGTAGAGAGGTGTAGAGAGTGAGTAGCAGAGTGAGTACTAGAGAGTTGTAGAGAGCAAGTAGTAGAGAGCAAGTGGTAGAGTGTGTGTAGTAGAGAGTGAGTAGTAGAGAATAGTAGAGAGTGAGTAGCAGAGAAAGTAGTAGAGAGTGAGAAGTAGAGAGAGTAAGTGAGAATAGTAGAGTAGTAGAGAGTGAGTAGTAGAGAGTGAGTAGTAGAGAGAGTAGTAGAGTAGTAGAGAATAAGTAGTAGAGAGTGAGTAGTAAAGAATAGTAGAGAGTGAGTAGTAGAGAGTGAGTAGTGGAGAGTGAGTAGTAGAGAGTAGTAGAGAGCGAGTAGTAGAGAGTGAGCAGTAGAGAGTGAGTAGTAGAGTGAATAGTGGAGAGCGATTAGTGGAGAGAGAGTACTAGAGAGTGAGTAGTAGAGAGTAGTCGAGTGAGTAGTAGAGAGTGAGTAGTAGAGAGAGAGTAGTAGAGAGTAGTAGAGAGTGAGTAGTAGAGTAGTAGAGAGTGAGTGGTAGAGAGTAGTAGAGAGTAGTAGAGTGAGTAGTAGAGAGTGAGTAGCAGAGAGTGAATAGTAGAGAGTAGTAAAGAGACAGTAGTAGGCAGTAGTATAGAGTGAGTAGAAGAGAGTGGGTAGTAGAGTAGTAGCGAGAGAGTAGTGGTGAGTAGTAGAGAGTAGTAGAGAGTGAGTAGTAGAGAGTAGTAGAGTAGTATAGAGTGAGTAGTAGAGAGAGAGTAGTAGAGAGTAATATAGAGTGAGTAGTAGAGTAGTAGAGAGTGAGTAGTAGAGAGTGAGTAGTAGAGAGTTGTTGGAGGGAGGCCCACCGGGTAGTCGGGGAGACTATTCCGGCACCATCCTACCGCAAAGTTATAGACGAGCGCCGCTGACAAGCCCCCTCGGGGAGGTCTTTCTCCTATGATCGTACTAGGCCCAGTAACACCACCACACAGGACTCAATAGCAGTTGCGAGATTAGATTCTTTATCGGCAGTAATACGTGCAATATTTACAGAGGGATCGAGGGATCCTGTCAGAGTCTCAGTGTTCGTTCAAGAGGATAGGGTAGCGGGACAGTCTTAGTGCCAGCCAGGCACGGGAGGGCTCTGCGCCAGACCTTGGATGCTGGTCTCAGAGCGGCTCGGACGTGGAGAGCCGCGACGTCGTCTGCAGGACTCGGATGGTAGTTCCGCTTCGGTCGAGCCGCGACGAGGTCAGCTGGGCTCTGGTGGTAAGGTTCAACAAGGTCGGGCTGCGACAGCGTCAGCAGGGCCCCAAAGGTTCGTGAAGGTCTTTAAGCACGGTGGAGCCGCGACGCCGTCAGCAGGGCTCAAGTGGTGGTTCAGGGTGAGTCTTCTACCGTAGGGTCAGCCGCGATCCGATCAGCAGGGCTCTTGACTCCAGGATACAACTACTGTCCAGTTGTCGGGTCGCCCCAGATATAGGACGGGAGCCCTTTGATGTCCGGACCCGTGCGCCCGGAGGGGGCAGAGAGGCCGGGTAGGGAGCGGCCAGACGCCCAGCAGGAGAGGCGCCAGGCCCCAGAGAGCTGTGGGGTGATCACACCTAGGTGTGGAGAGACGGTAGGGGGTCCCATCGATACTGCCCTCCGCCGGGAGTGGAAAGGGCTCATGTGGTCTCCCCCGGGCCAGGGGTTGGCGTCTCGATGTCGTGCCTCGCTGGGACCGAGGCCGGGTAGAGCAGGGTCATACAGGTGGTCACGTGGAGTGACGGGCAATCCAAGATGGCGGAGTTCCGATGTGCATGGGACCTCGTGCGGCTGAGCGCGGGGAAACAGGACCACGCCACGAGGCCGGCTCCCACAGAATAGTATACATTAGTATAGAGTGAGTAGAAGAGAGTGAGTAGTAGAGTAGTAGCGAGTGAGTAGTAGAGAGTAGTAGAGAGTGAGTAGTAGAGAGTGAGTAGTAGAGAGTAGTTGAGAGTGACTAGGACAGAGACGCAGAGAGTGAGTAGTAGAGAGTGAGTAGTAGAGAGAGAGTAGTAGAGAGTGAACAGTAGAGTAGTAGAGAGTAGTCAGTCAGTGTCAGTCAGTGTCAGTCAGTCAGTGTCAGTCAGTCAGTGTCAGTGTCAGTCAGTCAGTGTCAGTCAGTCTGTCAGTGTCAGTCAGTCAGTGTCAGTCAATCAGTGTCCGTCAGTCAGTCAGTGTCAGTCAATCAGTGTCAGTCAGTGAGTCAGTCAGTGTCAGTCAATCAGTGTCAGTCAATCAGTGTCAGTCATTGTCAGTCAGTCAGTTTCAGTCAATCAGTGTCAGTGTCAGTCAGTGTCAGTGTCAGTCAGTGACAGTGTCAGTCAATTAGTGTTAGTCAGTGTCAATCAGTCCGTGTCAGCTAGAGGAGTTCTCCTGACCTGGTTCTCTGGCTCTAAAGCAGCTCTGCTGTCCTGGTTCTCTCCCTCTAAAGCAGCTCTCCTGACCTGGTTTCTCTGGCTCTACAGCAGGTCTGCTGATCTGGTTCTCTGGCTGTAGAGCAGCTCTGCTGACCCAGTTCTTATGCTACAGAGCAGCACTGCTGATCTGGTTCTCTGGCTCTACAACAGCTCTGTTGACCTGGTTCTCTGGCTCTAAAGCAGCTCTGCTGACCTTGTTCTATGGCTCTAAAGCAGTTCTGGTGACATGGTTCTCTGGCTCTAGAGCAGCTCTGCTAACCTGGTTCTCTGCCTCTAGAGCAGCTCTGCTGACCTGCTTCTCTCCCTCTAAAGCACCTCTGCTGACCTGGTTTCTCTGGCTCTATTGCAGCTCTGCTGACCTGGTTCTCTGGCTCTAGAGCAGCTCTGCTGATCTAGTTCTTTGGCTCTAGAGCAGCTCTGCTGACCTGGTTCTCTGACTCTACAACAGCTCTGCTGACCTGGTTCTCTGGCTCTAAAGCAGCTCTGCTGACCTGGTTCTCTGGCTCTAGAGCAGCTCTGCTGACCTGGTTCTCTGGCTCTAAAGCAACTCTGATGACATGGTTCTCTCCCTCTAAATCAGCTCTACTGACCTGGTTCTCTGCCTCTAGAGCAGCTCTGCTGAGCTGGTTCTCTGGCTCTAAAGCAGCTCTTCTGACCTGGTTCTCTCCCTCTAAAGCAGCTCTGCTGACCTGTTTTCTCTGGCTCTAAAGCAGCTCTGCTGACCTGATTCTCTGGCTCTAAAGCAGCTCTGCTGACCTGGTTCTCTCCCTCTAAAACAGCTCTGCTGACCTGGTTCTCTGCCTCTAGAGCAGCTCTGCTGACCTGGTTCTCTGGCTCTAAAGCAACTCTGCTGACCTGGTTCTCTCCCTCTAAATCAGCTCTACTGACCTGGTTCTCTGCCTCTAGAGCAACTCTGTTGACCTGGTTCTATGGCTCTAAAGCAGCTCTGCTGACCTGGTTCTCTGGCTCTAAAGCAGCTTTGCTGAGCTGGTTCTCTGGCTCTAAAGCAGCTCTGCTGACCTGGTTCTCTCCCTCTAAAGCAGCTCTGCTGACCTGCTTTCTTTGGCTCTAAAGCAGCTCTGCTGACCTGGTTCCCTGGCTCTAAAGCAGCTCTGCTGACCTGGTTCTCTCCCTCTTTAGAGCTCTGCTGACCTGGTTCTCTGGCTCTAAAGCAGCTCTGCTGCCCTAGTTCTCTACTTCTAGAGCAGCTCTGCTGACCTGGTTCTATGGCTCTAAAGCAGCTCTGCTGACCTGGTTTCTCTGGCTCTACAGCAGCTCTGCTGACCTGGTTCTCGGTCTCTAGAGCAGCTCTGCTGACCTGGGTCTCTGGCTCTAGAGCAGCTCTGCTGACCTGGGTCTCTTTTTCTAGAGCATCTCTGCTGACCTGCTTCTTAGGCTCTACAGCAGCTCTGCTGACCTGGTTCTCTGCACTCACGATGCACGCACCCGACTTCGCGAAAATATATGTCAAAATCATATAAGTTTATTATAAATACAAATATATTATTTTTATGAATATATCTTAGATAATCACTTGCCCTAATATGTATATTAAAGACACATACATATCATTTTGGAACATCATTTTTTTTTGCAGAGTCGCGCACCCAGCGCGTCCCAGCACGTATATGACGTCACGCGGGAACCGCAACCGCGCAAGCATCTCGCACTCTAATGTGCATTTGTCGCGAATGCGCGGGAGCAGGAGTTGCGGACTGGTCACATACCAATCGCGCACATCACGTAATATTAAATGTATATAATGTAACATTAAAACACGCAGCCACCGTACGCGGATCCTTCATGACTTTTCTAAAATGGCGGCTAGAATGTGCACACCCACCGTGATGTGCCAGCTTTGAGAGCGCGACTCCGAAAAAAAATAGATATTTTTTTAAAGACAATAATATAAATATATTCAAATAAAAATTAAAACAGGAAAATAAATCAATATTTCATTTTGAATTTTTTTTGTTAATTTTTTTTGTAATTTTCAGAAAAATATATAATGTTATTTAATGAATAAAAAATGTATAAATAAAAAGTTAAAAACTGTAGAAAATCAGTACAAAAAATAGGTATAACTACTATCACACTTAAAAATTAGCATTTAAAAAACCTTAGAAATTCACAGAAAAACCGTAGGTTTCAGGGGTGTTATAGTTAGCTGGCCATTTCACTCATACAAAACCATAGAAAATCCTCCGTTATAGTTAGTTCTGCTAACTATAATTCGCGTGCCCGCAATGCACTGCTGATGATGTCACATATTGCATCATTCATGACATGGTCAGTGACATCACTGATGATATCACTGATGACATCTCAAATAACACCCCTGAAACCTATGTTTTTTTCTGCGAATAGATATATAGATATATATATATTGTCTACTGGCGGTCACCAGTAGATAGTTATAGTTAGGACCAAGTTTTCATAGGAAAAGCATTTTTTGATATGCTTATAACTTTGGTGTCGTTTGACGAATCTTTATAAAATTTTCCCCAAAAATAATTTTTTCAGATCAGCTCCTATCTTGAAAGTTTTGGGGTGATTTGTCTAGGGGGTGGCTGAGAAAAAAGGGGGGTCCCAAAACGTGTTTTCACCATGCAATTTCCATAGGAAACTTTTGACAAGGCTATAGGTCACACTGCTGAACGGAATTATGCCAAATTTGGCAGGGAGAAAGGTATTGGTCCAGCAAGCACGATTTTGTTTAAATGGTGTAAATCCGTTCAGTAGTTTTTGAGAAATATCAAAATTTACAGATATCGATATTTGAGAATTCTGACATCTGATTTGCTGAGGCATTACGAGCACGAGCTTGCGGCTCATTGGCTTTAAATGGTTGAAACTAGGAAGTGTTGGCAGCCATTTTGTAACTCAGTTGAAAGGAGTAGGGGAAAAAAGAGAAAAATTATTTAAGAGGGTATAGTAGGAACAGTGTGGACTTAGTTTAAGCAGTCTGTACAGTGCAGGGGCAGGGAGTTTGAATGTTGCGTAGGCTCTGGAAATCATGTCCGCAGAACAACGATGTGCGGTATTGTGGCAAGGTTTCGTAGGCTCTGGAAATCCCGTCGGAAAAAGAATGAGCGGTATTGCGTTAAGCAGTGTGTAGGGTGCACACAGAGGTGTTGTGAATGTTGCGTAGGCCGTGGAAATCACGTCCCTAAAACAACGATGCGCGGTATTGCGGCAATGTTCAGTAGGCTGTGGAAATCATATCGGCAAAACAACAATGCGCCGCTTTGCGGCCTTCCTTTAACCCCTTCAGCGCTGCGCGGATTCCAGCGTGGTGCTGAAGGTTCTGAGCGCGGGCGGGGCCATGACGGAACGGTTCCGTCATAAGCATAGCCCAACCGACGTGCATGACGGAACCGTTCCGTCATAAGCGTCGAAGGGGTTAATGTAATGCGCAATAATGTTTACTTATAATGCGGTTTTCACTTTTATCACGGATAGTGTCACTTTGTTAGAGGAAATTTAATATTATGTGGAAGGGCGTGTTCTGTCCCTGTGGGCGGCACAAAATTAACATTTAATTGGTTGAGGCATTCCAAGAACGAGCTTAATGTTCATTGCTGCGAACCATTGAAAGTAGAAGTGTTGCCAGCCATTCCCTCCCCCTCCATGGAGTAGCAAGGACATCTGATTGGCTCACATGTTCCAAGAAGGACCTTCCAGAGCTTAATGTTCATTGGCTGTGAACCATTGAAAGTAGAAGTGTTGCCAGCCATTCCCTCCCCCTCTGCGGAACACCATGGAATTTTATTGGCTAAAGTGTTCTGAGTACAAATTTGCTCCTTATTGTCTCGGAACGGTTCACTGTTGTCAGCCATTTTGTGACGCACTTCAAAGGAGTACGTGAAAAAAGTAGTAGAGGGGAGGGTAGGAACACTATTAACTCTGTAGAGTGGTCACAAGGTGGTGGTCTGGGACTGTGAAGGTAAAAATTGTTTTTTATATATTTTAGGGGCCATTTATATAATTAGCATGGAGCCTACAAATCACGTCGGGAAAATAACAGAGTGTGTTGCGCTCTTCTTTTTATTAAGTCAGCGGGTGGGACACTTCCCAGGAGCACTATTTACTTATAATGTGGCGTTTACTTTTGTGACGAGGAGCGCTATAACTTTGGAGCAAATATAATATGGAGTA
Organism: Triturus cristatus; assembly: GCF_964204655.1. NCBI lineage: Eukaryota > Metazoa > Chordata > Amphibia > Caudata > Salamandridae > Triturus > Triturus cristatus. The sequence continues at coordinate 1,120,005,363 of NC_140590.1, forward strand.
GGGGGTTGCAAAAACAAAGCACGCTGTTGCGGTCTTCATTTAAATAAGGTTCTGAGTAGGCTACTTCTCGGGAGCAATGTTTACTTATAATGTATAGTTATAGTGCAGTGCTTACTTCTGTTACGGGGAGTGCTACTTCCTTGCAGCAAAATAGTAGGTGTGGTCAGTCTAGGTTTGAAAGTTTTTATCAAGCAATCACAAATATACTTTCTTAGGAACACAATTCATAAAATATTCCTTAAGCGTGGCCACACCCTCCCTTTTTTTTGTCGCCTATAGTTTGTAAAAGTGTTGGCCCATATTCTTGTTAGTATAGGAGGGCCTCAGTTACCTTTAGATAAATTAGAAAAGAAGTGCTACAAGAAACACTCCCGCACTACATCATCTTAGGTTACAACAACAATAACAAGTAAAAAACAGTTAAACACAAATGACGTCATATTACATAGAGATGTACGCCTCATCAAAACATTAAATGAAGCATTATGTATACAACTTTTTTAGCAACTACTATTTTATAAAACACTAGTAGTGTTACAAACTGTGAAGTAGTAAGTTATCAACAGAAATACCTGTAGATAGATCTCCAACCCCTTTGAAGTACTATAAACTCACAGTCTTAAAATATAAAGGGTGAGTTTATTTATTTGAAAAGTTTTATATAGTGCTTCAAGACCCGGGGGTAGCAGAGCGCTTTACATGAGCATTAAGATTCCAGTCGGTACAGTAGATTCATCTGGATCAAAAGAATTTACTGACATACACATTTAACAAAAAACACTTCTTAAATAAGCAAATAGAGTAACAGTTATGGCCATGAGTAGAACGAAAATGACACTACAGACAATTAACAAAGGAACAATAAAAAGGCAAGGGAGCTAAAGAAACCCGGGACAAGGCTTTCATTTAAGCAGTTAAATGGGATAGGGCTGATCAAATATACATTGTCCGAAACATGCAGCACAGCTCAAATTAGGAAAGGGGGGAGAGGGAGAGATCGGGGTTGTTAAGTGAGGAAGCTAAGAATAATCAAGTGAAATAGGGTGGGAGGGATCAAAAGAGAGAAGAAGGGAGCTACAAGTTTGGGGGAGAAATTGAGGAGGAGCTAGAGGTAAGTGTTAAAAGGAGGGAGGGTAAAATTAGAGTGGAGAAAAGAAAAGTCAAGGAGGGAGAGAGAGGGGAGAAGAGTCGGACAGAAAAAGACTGTAAGGGTAATGAATAACGGGGTATGAATAAAGGGTTGAATACAGTGATTATGGACCCCAGTATTTGCAGAGAAGGTGGGATTTGAGGTATTTTTTAAAGCTGTGGTACGAGGGGTTGCAGCGCAGGTCTCTGGAGAGGGCAGTCCAGATGATTGGGGCGTTTACCGAGAAGGAGCGGAATTGTGTGGAGCTCCTATTTGATAGGGGGGGACGAGAAGTAGAGCATTTGAGCTTATTGCCTGCTGGGAGCAGCCCACTTTCTCAAGTTTGTCAGAGAGATATAGCGGGGTTTGTTAGTGGAGGGTTTTGTGTATAATACAGGCAGTCTTGTAAGCAGATCTTCCCTCAATGGTTAGCCAGTTTAGGGCCTTGAGGGCTGGGTGGATGTGGTCGAAACGTTTACAGTCAGTGATTAGCCTGGCGGCGGATTTAAACACAGATATGAGGGGGGCAAGGTGTGTTTTGGGGATTCCGGTGAGGATAGCATTACCATGGTCTATTTTGGAGAGGATTAGGGATTTGACAACCCATTTAAAGCTGTCAGAAGGAATGAAGGGTTTGAGTTTTTTAAGATGCCAGAGAGTGCAGAGAGCTCCTTTAGCCGCATACTTAATGTGGTTGTTAAGAGTGAATTTATTGTTGATATTGAAGCCAAGTGATTTTGCTGAGTTAGATAAGGAGAGAGAGCAGTTCAGGGCATTGAGGTCAGAGAGCCAGCCTTGGATGGGAAGCTTGTTGTTTTTAGGTGAGAAGAGAATGATTTCAGTTTTATTAGGGTTAAGTGTGAGGTGATTGTAGAATATCAGAGTGGGATTTGATCTTGTAGTACAGTTGGGTGTCGTCCGTGTAGAGATGGTAGTTAATTCCTGCTTGTTTCAGAATGAGAGTACGGGGTTCCATAAAGAGGTTGATGTGGGAGGGAGAGGAATGGCGCCCTTGGGTATGCCAAGGGAGACCAGCATTGGGTTGGAGAGACAGTCCTTGATTTTGATTTGTTGTGTTCTGTGTTGGAGACAGGAGGAGAACCATTTGAGGGCTAGACCGTTGATGCCAAAACGGGTTTTGAGTGAGTTAAGTAGCGAGGCGTGGTTAACTGTATCGAAGGCAGCGGGGAGGTCAAGGAGAATGAGAAGGCAGGACCTCCCATTGTCAAGGAAATGGTGGAGGTCATCGACAATCCTTTTCTGAAACCGGATTGCAACGGGTCAAGTAGGTGGAAATTTTTGATGTGATTGTCAAATTGTCGGAGAGCACATTTTTGCAGGACTTTAGATTGCAGTGGGAGGTTCAAAATGGGGCGAAAGTTGTTAGGGTCATTCAGGTCGGCAGATGGGTTTTTGAGGATGGGAGTGATTTGAGCTGGTGAGAGTCAGGGACACACTCCGTGGCAAAGGAGCAGTTAATGATTGAAGTCCAGAAAGGGGCGATGATTTGTTTGAGGTCATGGACGAGGCTGGGGGGGAGGGGATCTTTGGAGTGCGAAGAAGGCTTAAGTTTGGAGATGATGTTAAGGACTTCCTGTTTAGTGACAGGATGGAAATTTTGCCAGGAGGCATTACTTGTCAGCTGTAAGATGGAGGGGAAGGAATCAGGAGAGGTAGAAACAGGAATATCTGTTGGAGTGCTGGGATGATGGGGCAGGTTCGACGTGGTCGGGAGGACTGAAAAGATATCACCCGCAGGTAGAAGGGAAGGTGAGGCAGGGGTAGTGAGGAAAGATTGTTCAATTTTGGTGATTTTCTCAGAAAAGAAGTTAGCAATTCCTGCATATCTCTCTGAGGAGGTGATCAGCTCCGGGGGGCGGATGATGTTTGTTTTCTAACAATATGAAACAGTTCTCTGGGCCTATTTTTGGCACGATCAAGCTGTGAAAGAAAAAAATTGCTTTTTCCTTGAAGATGTGTTTCTTGTATTCCGATCTTGCTGATCCGAGGAGTGCTAGATGGGAGTGAGAAGGGTGTTGTCTCCATGTTCTTTCAGTCTGTCTAAGAGAACGTCTTTCATTATTCAGATCGGAGTTGAACCAAGAGTTGGATGGGATGTTTCTTTATATTTTTAGTTTGGTAGGGGCTAAGTGATCCAGCACCTCATTGACTGTCTTGTTAAAATGCTCAGTGAGCTTGTTGGCATTGTGGGAGAGAGGGGTGAACAGGAGTTGGGCTTAGAGTTCAGATTCAAGTACGTCTGAGGGAATTTGACTAAGGTTTCTGGTCCATTTTAAGGGTTTGGAGATTTTTGTTAGGTGAGCGGGATTAGTTACGAACTTAAAAAGAATGAGGTGATAGTCCGACCAGTCAGTGGGAGTGATGCTGGTAAGGGATATAATGTCGCTGTCAGAAATGATAGCGTCAAGAGTTGCTCCTTTGATGTGGGTTGGATGTTGACATACTTGTTTGAGATCATTACTCTCTAGGAGGTTACTGAGGCGCATGACTATGGGATCCTCTATGTTGTTCCAATGGATGGTAAAATCTTCTAGGAAGAGATTTTTGGAGTTTGAAAGAGAGGAAAGTGAGATAAAGTCAGACAGTTCTTCGGCAAAGAGAAGCGGTTCACCCGGCGGGTGATAGATGTTGTGCAGTTGGATGGGGGGCGCACCCTGTATCAAGAGTTCAACCCTGAGGTATTCAAAGGTTTGGTGGTCAGATTCTTTTAGAAGGAGAGATTAAGGATGTTTTATATATAATGGCTAGACCGCCACCTTTCTTAACGTGCCTATCTTTCCTGAGGATAGAGAAACTGGGTAGAATGATTAGGTCCAGAAAAGCCATTGAATGGTCCTTGAACCAGGTTTCTGTCAGGAATGTGATGTCAATGTCTTCGCTGAGTATAGTTTCAGATAATTTGGTTGCATGTCGGACCGCCGAGCGGCAGTTTACCAGCATGCAAGAGAGGGGATTTGGGCTATCTGATGTAGTATTGCATTGGATTGTGGTGAGTTGACCAGGGGGTCGGGGGAAGGGAGTGCGTATGGGATTCTGTTGATACCCATTATCACGGGAATATTGGCATGTTGGGGGGGAAGGTCGTGATCCAAGAGATTCGGGAGGAATGAATTACTGAGGTCCCTGAGGTCAGAGGAGGATAAGTCGCTCACAGTGCGCAGAGGCCTACGATCTCGGTCATGGGAGTGTGTAGTCCTCCATTTATTGGGAAGGTGCATGCCTCGGGCGCAGGCACAGGGGACCTCCTTATAGTTAGGGAGGACCAGGGATTTGAGGGAGTTGTAGTCCTTTCTGAGCCTTGAAAGTTCAGAGGTCACAATGGAGAGATATCGCTAGATGTTGATAAGCGTCTGTGTTAGAAGAATAGGTGAGGGTTCAGTTGAAAGGGTGTTTGGGGATGCCGTAGGTTCCGTTCTTGTCATGGGAGGACGTCTAGTGTATGCCGGGAGAGGGGGATCTGGAGGTGCCGTTGGAAAGACCTTCTGGCTGATTTGCAGGATGTTAGGCATGTATAGAGAACGGTTTGTAGTAGAGTCAATCAGGGCAGAGGAAGGTGGTAATTGGGAATCTTCTGAATGAGAGGGGGAGTCATTCAGGGAGGGAGAGATTAGCAGCGGGAGTGGTGGGGCAGAAGTTATGAGTTGTAGTGGACGGGTGAGATGAGTGAGGTTAGAGGAGGGATGATGGGTAGGTGACGGTTGATCGTGGGTGAGAAGGAGAGTAGGCATGTTAGTCTGTACTGGGTTGATGTGTAGGTGTTGGCGAGGGAGATCTAGTGGGGGAGGGGACCGAATGTGGTCATCGGGTAGTCTGGGTGGGGATTGGAGAAGCTAGAGAGAGTTGGTACGTCAAGGGACTAAAGTGTTTCTCAAAGAGGGTGAGGTGGTGGTCTGAGGCTTGTATGATGATGTTGTCAGTTTTGAAGATGGAAATGTCAATTTCACGGGAAAGATTGGGGATGGGGATTAAAACTGTAAGGAATGTTAGTGGAATTAGAGATTTGAAGGTGGCGGAGGAAGGTGCTTTTCCATTTAGAGAGGCGTTTGGTAAAGAAAATGAAATTCGATTTAATGGGAGAGGTGACCCTAAGATAGGTATCGGCAATTAACATTTCTGGGAGACGAGTAAGTAATTTATGCTTGAAGTTTTTCTTGCCGTTTTTTGAAAGGTTGGAGGGGTATAGGATGTTCCATGAGTTGGGGCCATGTCTAGAGAGTGCAGTGTCAGGAGGAGAGAGGGGGTTGTGGGGGTGGTATGGCTGGGACAGGGGAGATTATGGGGGTGAGGTTGGGGGGAATAAAGAGTGGTAAGAGTAACTAGGGGAGTCCCTGTTAAAGACCAGAGAGTGGGAGAATAGGCATGAGCGAGGGGGGAGAGATTAAGATTGCGAGGAGACCGGGGAGATATGCAGGATCACAATGATCTTTTTTCCACGAGAAGTTAGGGGTCGGCCCATGGGATAGAGGCGGATAGTATTCAGCTAATTAGGGTGACAGAGCGGTTCAACATTCAAGGCAATTAAAATCAAGATGAGGAAGAACAGTTTGGGAGCATGTAGCGCAATGGGTTAAAAACATCTAGTCACCATTCAAAATAGAATATAGATAGACTAGCAGTGGGCTAAGAACAATTTGAAATAAGAAACCAAGATGAGGTAGATTACTTTGGGTGCACGTAGCATGTTAGGTTAACAATACAGGTAGACCTAGCAGCAGGCAAAAAAGAAAAACATCAAAATGAGGTAGATTACTTTGGGTGCACATAGCATAATTAGGGTTAACAATACAGATGGCCTAGCAGCGGGCAAGGAAACATTTGAAATAAAAAACCATACAATGAGGAGGATCAATTTGGAAGCACATAGTGCATTAGGTTAAAGTCCAGCAGCAAGTCCGAAAAACAAAATTACAGCTTGTCTAACAGCGGGTAAGGAGGACCCATATAAAATATTAAAATATCACAGTGAGGTAGAAACTTTTGGGGGTATATAGTGCATAAAGTAAAAAAAATCTTGGAGCATTTCCAGCTAAAGTACAGATTATCAAGCAGCTAATAAAAAAACGATTGAGGTAAAAAGCCACCAAATGAGGTAGATCAATTTGGGTGCACGTAGCGCATTAGGTTAAATGCATCTAATGGCTATTCAACATCAAATACAGATTGTCTAGCAGCAGGGAGAGCAACAATTAAAATATAAGATAGAATCTACAGTTTTTGGAGCTCATCACGCATTTGGTGGAGGTGGAAAAATGTAGTTGCACATATGACAACAGATTAAAAATCCACCCACTGATCTGGATTAATTAAAGGGTGTACCTTCAGCCCAGGAAGTACCTGAATAAAGTTAGGAGGGTACAAAAATTAATAAGCAAGGTGGTGTATGAGTATCATGAACATCCGAGAAATAATGTAAAACAGGGTGAGGTGGGGTAGCTAGGATGGATCAGGATTATAGGAGTATCATGAACATCAGAGAAATATAGTAAAACAGGGTGAGGTGGGGTAGCTAGGACGGACACAAAGATTGCATTTTGGAATTTCAAGCAGCGATTCAGCCTCACCTATTGGGGTAGACATTAAGAGTGAGGAAGGGCAAGATGGGTAGCTAATGAAGATCAAAAACCGCGGCTGCCCTCGCATGCGCATTTGTGAGGAAGAAGTCGGCGAGAGAAGGAAGAGGGAGCCCCGGGACGCTGCAGCTCAGGTAAGTTTTTTAAATTACTTTAAGCTTGTTTTTTAAAAGTTTAGGATCATTCTCACTGCATTTTAAAAGCGGGAGGGAAGGAGGTGGGTGGCGCGTAGTGGGGCAACGCGGACTTTGCGGGTGTGCGTAGATTTGCCCCCACTCCGTGATGCTCCGCTTAGCCCCACTACGCCCACTACGCCCAGGGTTACTAGAGAGTATCAGCATACTTTATTGAGGGCCAACAAGATGCACGCAATTTATGTTAATATAATGATTCAGAGGAACAGTTCAATAAAAAGTAAAATACATTCTCTCTGTCACAAATGCCTTCATGTAGTTTAACTGGGAGTAGTATACTGGCAAAGTTATGGGCGTGGAGCAAGAAGGAGGCTTAATCACGGTTAACTTGGTTTAGGATTATTTGTCTAGTAGATGTAGGAAAAAGGGCCAGAAGATGGCGCTAATGCCTCATTATTATTCTTGCTTTTCTATTTCAACAGTGTGCAATGCTTTCAAAGCCTGGGGGCCAGATGTTAGATGTTGGGTACACTGATTAATGAAGGATGAGTCTCACAATTGGCAGACCCGTCGTTTACGAGATGCTCAGTGAATATGTTTTTTCAGTGCAGGGCTTACTATTTGTATAGCACTATGCAGCTGCCACGTAGACTACCATTTCGGGAGAGGTGAAGACCAGTTGGGATCTGGGCTTTTCACCCAAGAGTGATGCTGAGCCCCAGAGCTTCCATGGGGGGCTCCAGCACGGCTGCCATTTTCTCAGATGAATCGGAGTTCAGGGCTAAATGAAGTTATCCAAGGGGAAATGGACACTTTCATAATATTATGATATGGAGAAGTGACTACAGGCAGAGCTAGCGGCTCAGGGGAGAGGGCCAAGTAAAGGATGTTGACCCCCACCAAATGTGCCGCTTTTCCGGCTCTCCCCTCCGTAGTCCAGTAGACATCCAGAAATCATCGGATGTGCACCAGTATGCCGCCTTACCCAACCGCAGGATCTTCCCTCCATGGTCCAGTAATTGTCAGCTGAGGCCGGTGGGCAGCACCAACCCCCAATTTGAAAGTCCAGGGACCTCACTGCATAGATCTGGGCGAGAGCTGGTTCGTCTCGAAGTTTTGATTGTGGCTGTTTCCAGTGGTGCTTGTAACCACCCACCATCTCTCACCAATGGTCTTGTAGGTCCTGTAGGGTGCAATATGATAATCTACATTGTTGGGATGCAGGATTTAACGGAAACAGAGGCGTCTCAAAAGAGACGTTGAGAAAAATATTTTGACAACTTCCTGACAGCAGTTTGAATTTTTCATTTTGATCATTTCCTGGGAGAACTGCTCTCTCACAGCTGAGGTAGATGATCGGTGGGATGGTTAGTGGTGGCAATGGTACACCCAGAGAACAGATGGATCATTCATAGCGCTCTTTAGAAGATTCATTCATTTGTCTGAGTTGGAGGGCCTTCACGCAGGTCAGAAAGCAGCATCACTGAGCTGCCCTCCCCCAAGGAGCCTAGGGTTGATGAATGTATTAGGGTGACAGAATACATGCTCAGAATAAGCAACTCTCAATGCTGGCTTTGAGTGACAGAAGCCACAATTTAATATCCTTTATTCTCTGAAGAGATGTGCTGTTGCAACGCCTTGGTCACACTTCAGAAAAATAAGCAATTTTCAAAGTACTGTTCTAATTTGGTACCTGCATTATGATTAGTTTATATGGTGGGTTGAAATGGAGGTGCCAACAAAAATCTGGAATAGGACACAGTGAAGAGGTAAGTCAGAACGTGTACATACCTACAAAGTTACATAAAATTTTACTATTAAATCAAACTAATGTATGCTGTATTTTTATTAAAATATTATATACACCCGAGTTCAGCGATTGAATATTAAGAAGTCATTGATTGATTAAACCACTCATGTAAACTTGATATTAGAGGGCGGAAGGGGATTTGGGAGTACTCTCTTAGAAAGTGACACGTTGGAGGAAAATTTGTAGCAGCTGATGCTCTTTGTAAATTATATATGCAAAGTCGATAGTGTTCATACTTGCAAGGTAAATTGTGCAAACATAAGACATTAAAATATAGTTAAAAATTGAATTAGATAGTCTTATTGTGGTTCTCATAGATCTGTGAGACTTTGAGAACCAGAGAAAAATATGGATAATAAGGAAAGCAAATATAATGTTATGAGTGGAAGTTAAGTCATCCACAAAAGATCTACAAAGTTAAATAAGATCTACAGTACTGCCATTGGTGAATTCAATTTGTGTAATTTAGAAACTAAACATTTTATTCAATCATGCATTCGAAAATGGCAGTCCCTATTATTGTAAGAAAGAGAATTCTTCAGAGGATACTGCTGGGAAAATAGATTCAGTAAAACCGGATCTGAAATACTCTTGAGACGTTTATTGCTCTCCACTATTAAACTGAATACATGGCATCATCAAATTATAATATCCATAGGAGATTAATTCATTTGGTTAATGATTTCCAAAAAACGAGTTACAAAAAAAGTATCTAAAAAGTGAAGAGGAGAAACGACAAAGGAAGAAGGGTCAAAAATGTTACATTTGTTAAAATGGAAGAATATAGACTATCTACAATATAAATTACTGACACTAAATGAAATCATATCAGCAGCTAACATAATAACTCATTGTCTGAAATATAAAACCTGGGTCTCTTTTATGTACAATAGGAGAAGAGTTGTGGGATATAAGAAAATCGACTAAAAATACCAATTTTTCAAATGCACTAACCTGACACTGATATTATTGGAACATTCATCAAAGAACAAATAAGAATTATATCAGTGCTAAATTTAAGTATAAGGGAGTGCCCTCACAATATACCCACAGTAACTATCCAAATAAATATTACCTCTCACTCATCGGTGAAAAAATGTGCATCCTCTTTCCAATTGATAACTAACATCAGACAAATCTCAATTTCATGGAGCGGGGGAGTCATAATACCTATTTCTGAAAAAGGTGATTGTGGTATGCCTAGCAAATATAGAATGATCAATTTAATGGCTATAACCTCAAAGGTTTTTGCAGATGTTCTTCAGGAACACTAGGATTAATGCATTAAAAATAATAATCATTTACCAATCGCACAAGGGAAATGCCAGGAACGTGATTCTGTGATAGATCACTGATTTGCCCTTTGGTCACTAAGTCAGAAATCAAAAGAGACAAATCTTAGGTAATGTTGTTGTTTCACAAATTGCCAACATCATTGGGCTCAGTGGATCGAGAAAGCCTTAGGCATAAGTTATCCAAATGCAAAAACACTGAGGGCCAGCTGTCACTCCTTCGGGCACTGAATACAATACATTGGGCACAAGTGGAACTTGATCCGACAGGATGACTTTCAAAAAGAATAACATTGAGAGTGGGCTTTGGAGGAGAGGTGTATTTGCTCCATTCTTTGTTGGGCTTTATGCATCAGATTTACCATCTTTGTTGAAAGAATCGCTATTTGTTTCACCAAAAATAGGTGCTGTCCACATTCTCTGCCTTTTAAACTTTGATGAATTAATATAATTGGACTATACAGCGATAGGCCTACAAAGAAAGTTGAATGTCTTAATAAAATATTCTGAAATACATTGGTTAACATTTAGATTGAAAAACACTAAAATATTAGTATTTGGTAAGAAAGAGTTTAAGTTTAAACTGTACCCAGAAGAAAATACAGTGCAGGAGGTCAATTTATATCAATATCGAGGTTTATTATTTACAGCTGGAAAGAACACCTACACTGCCTCAATCAATTTCAGGGCTTTATTAACAGTGTGTGCTTTAGTAAAATATACGCACCAATATGGGAGGTATTCTTTGGCCCTCTTGCTTAAAACCTATCCGGCTAAAATCCCACCAATGGCAGTATATGGTTCCAAGTTATTGTGTCTTGACCTAAATGTCTCTTTTGAATATTCAGAGAGTGACAGTTTAAAACAATGAGTCTCCCAATAGGACACAATGCAAATTAAACCTCATAGCATCCATATGCAAATTTTTATAAATACATTTCTGGTAAATGAAGAACAGAATAAAATCTCTTAAGTAAAATATAGGGGCACAAGCATCAAGCCTGTTTTTTCTGATTTTTAAATAGCAAATTTTACTGATTCGCTATTTAGAAATCGCAAAATGCAATGCATGTAGGAATCACACAAAAAAATGCATTTCCTACAAATTCTTTAATTGCGACTCACAAATTGCGAGTCTCAATTAAGGAATTGATTCCTATGGGCCAGGAGGCCCTTAGGAATGAATGGGAATTGCATGCGCAATTTGCGAGTACTCAATAGGTACTCCCAAATTGCGCATGCAATTTCAAGGGTGCAAGGGTTCCAAAAGGATACCCCGTTGCACCCCTGAAAATCAAATTGTTCCACATGTTGCGCACACACATGCCCCGAGGGCATGCATGTGTGTAAAATCTGCCTTTGAAAAATGCACTTTAGGAATGTATGACGTTACAAATCATACATTTGGAATGCATGCCTTTGCAACGCAGTTTTTACATCGCAACATCCTTTACAATGCATTCTTTTACATCGCATGCCATTACATCGCATTTTCAGAAACTACCTTTACAACGCATTCCAATACATCGCATTAAACCTTTTACAACGCATACAATTCCAATGCATAGCATTACATCGCATTTAAGGTAAGTGTTGGATAGTATAGGGGTAATAATTACTATTCTAACTCCAGTGAGTGTAACATTAGGGTAAGTGTTGGATAGTATAAGGGTACTATACGTTGTAATGGTATGCATTGTAATGACTTGCGATGTAATGCCTGCATTGTAGTGACATGCATTGTAATGACTTGAGTTGTAGTGACATGCGAAGTAATGGCTGCATTGTATTGACATGTGATGTAAAGGATGTTGCAATGTAATGACTGCTTTGTAAAATTAGTGCGATGTAATGACTGCATTGTAAAGGTTGTTTCAGGCAATTTAGTGCATTTTTCACAAAAAATCGCAAATTACCATCGACTTTAGTTTGATGGTAATGTGCGATTCCTAATAGCAAAATCGCAATAATTTTTTGTTTAATGCATCGAATTTAAGGAATCACAATTTGCGATTCCTAAAATGCAATCTCAATTTAAGTAATCACAATTTTAAGGATTCCCTAAGTTGCGATTTTTGCATTTCGGATGATGCATCCCAAATGAAAAAATATTGGTCGCAAAGGGGCAGATTCGCAGAATATGCCTCTTTGTGACTGTTTTTTGGTTTGATGCATGGGGTCTATAATATCATGGGAACTGTTGGACAAAAGCACGTTTAAGAAAATCAACTTTAAAACATCTTTAGAGGGGGGTATGGCTTGGATATCAAGTCAGATGGCAGGCTAACTCTGCCACTCTTACCAGCGCAGAGCTTATCATTTTTTCCACGCATTTCCAGAACAGCACTATGGTAGTGAAGGATATTCAATGAAAGAAGAATAATTGGGGAACAAAAACGGCAGATGTTGTCATGCGTGAGCTTGCATCATGGCATACAGGAACAACTAAAAACCCTGATGCTCACTCTTAACAGCGAGCTACGAGGAGGTAAGACTGACGGTATGGTGGTGGAGTGCTGCTCAACATTAAAGATTACAAGTAAAAACCAATTAAGCTATGAAATATCAGCCCAACCACCCTGCCTGACCTCAAAATGGTGCTGTGAGTGTGCTTAGCGAATTGGCACAACACAGTTTATCTACATGAACATCAGAGGTAGTACATGGATAAAGATGCAGAGGGAAGCTGTTATTTATATGGCATGTCACTGCAGATCTCAAACTATTACAACAAAAGACCTAAGGCACAAAAGGTTTCATTTTTCAGCTGTATATAGTACTATAGTTAAGCTAGAATGATCATGACAAATAGGATCAGATTGAGGTTAGCCTATTATGTTAAGAAAAGGCGTACTTAATCCATTGTTGAGAAACACTTCATCATTGACACCTGAGAGTCATCTCGAACCTTGCCTGTCCTCAACATGGTAGCCAAGTAAGTCTCTTGTCCTCATTCTCTCTGGTCCAAAGGCCTGTCAGTTATTAAACTCATCTAATCCCTATACTGTTGCATATTTGCATTCTACATTGCTACTTAGGCATCTAGAAGAATGTAGAACAATCAACATGTATGGCTATTTGGCATCTAAAGTGATTTAGTGCATACCAGAGTCCTAATTTCGGTCCTCTGCTGTCAATTGGGCAACTAAAGGAGCGTGGCACTTATCAGCATACTGGTAATCTAAAATCAACTCCTACAAATCAATAAGACCATCCTGTCTGCCCTCGAATACCAAGTCACACAAATTCCTCAATCGTAAAGGTACAATTTTGTTCCTACACTGGCACTTCATAAATATAATCTTGTTCCTTTTATGCTGTGTGTAAAGGTCAGAAACACTTGTCATTTGCTCAGATTTCACTATACGTTCATGGTCAAGGTCATTCACACATACATATCCCTGCAGCACAATATACACACACAATTTCTGGAAGAGTGCAATCATGGTGGAGAAGCCCACTAAATCAAATCTCAAATGCTCAGACGCTAATCCTCCATTATTGGACTCACTGATTAAAGGGAAAATTGACATCAATAGAACTATGGATATGATCCTTGGAACATTGGTTGAGGTCCACTAACTAACAAAGTCCAATACATATGTGATGTAACTAAAAATGACAGCCATAAGAACCAACATTAACTAAATCAATAATAAAATACTTGAGGCCAAACATTAGATTAGAAAATGTGAGAATATATCGGTAATGGCAAACAAGGACCTTAAAGTACTTCACTCAACAATAAAATCCCTCCACAGAGACCTTTCGGTATTATAGATAGGAATCGCTGAGGGAACCTGCAGACCTTTGGCATTCCTGAACTGGCTGAAGAAACAGCTGATTCCTGTATTTCCTATCTGGAAAAACGGATACCGTAAGTCACTGGGCTATCCTTCAACAAAGATTTTTAACTGGAGCATGAACATTCAGTTCCTTCAGTTAAACCTACAAACAAATATATCACAAGACAGATTGTGTGCAGGCCCCTGCACTTCCAACACATGGAACTGGCCTTCAATTATATGTATAAAAATAACCATATTCTTTGGAATGGTCAGAATATCTAAATCTCACAGTATTGCCCAAAATCATCAGTGGAAATGATGAAGGGCTTATTGGCTTTTCACCCTAGACTCAAAAGCTTGACTCTCCAATTCTCCTTTGCTGGCCCTGCAATATGTAGAGATTTTGCAGATGGGGAACATCATATCTTTGTTGACTGCAAAGATCTCTCAACCTTTTTAGATGGAAGAGATTAACAATGAATGGAAAGTCAACATAACAGCAAAACCAAGAGGAAATACCGAACATTTGTTAGCCGGCTTTCTGGGTTCGGTTACCAAGTCCTGCAATATATTTTTCTTCCAGGTAGAGGCAAATAAGTTGACATTATTGTCTAAATAGTATTTATACTTATAAGCATAGCTCGGAACCTTGAACCTCATGTTTGAATTTACTATGTGCGGAGTTTACCATATTGTGTTATTATTCACTGAAGATTATGTTATATGTTACTATCAATCAATCAATCAATCAATCGATTTATATAGCGCGCTGCTCACCCGTAAGGGTCTCAAGGCGCTGGGGGGGGGGGTCCGTTACTGCTCGAAAAGCCAGGTCTTGAGTTGCTTCCTGAAGGAGAGATGGTCCTGTGTCAGCTGTAGGTGGATGGGGAGGGAGTTCCATGTCTTGGCTGCCAGGTAGGAGAAGGATCTTCCTCTGGCGGTGGCTCTGCGAATGCGTGGGACGGCTGCGAGGGCAAGGTGGGTCGATCGCAGCTGGTGGGTGGGCGTGTAGAAAGTGAGGCGGTTGTTGAGGTACTTGGGGCCCAGGTCGTGAAGAGCCTTGTGTGCGTGGGCGAGGAGTGTGAACCTGATCCTCTTGCTGACGGGGAGCCAGTGCAGGTCTCTCAGGTGGGCGGAGATGTGGTTCTGGCGGGGGATGTCCAGAACGAGTCGTGCGGAGGCGTTCTGTATGCGCTGGAGTCTTTTCTGTAGTTTGGCTGTGGTTCCTGCGTAGAGAGTGTTCCCGTAGTCCAGTCGGCTGGTGACGGGTGCCTGGGTGACCGTTTTTCTGGTTTCGGTGGGGATCCATCGAAAGATCTTTCGGAGCATGCGCAGGGTGTTGAAGCAGGATGACGAGACGGCGTTGACTTGTTTGGTCATCGAGAGGGAGGAGTCCAGGATGAAGCCCAGGTTTCGTGCGTGGTCCATTGGCTTGGGGGTGGTGCCCAGGGCAGGGGGCCACCAGGAGTCGTCCCAGGCGGAAGGGGATGATCCCAGGATGAGAACTTCTGTCTTGTCTGAGTTCAGTTTCAGGCGGCTGTTCTTCATCCACTCGGCGACGTCTTTCATTCCTTCGTGTAGGTTGGCTCTGGCATTGGCGGGGTCGTTGGTGAGGGAGAGGATCAGCTGGGTGTCGTCGGCATAGGAAATGATGTTAAGGTTGTGTTGGCGTGCGATGGCCGCGAGGGGGCTCATGTAGACATTGAAGAGGGTGGGGCTGAGCGAGGATCCTTGGGGTACGCCACAGGTGACTTCGGTGGCCGCAGAACGGAACGCGGGAGGTGGACTCTCTGGATTCTTCCGGCGAGGAACGAGGTAATCCACTCCAGTGCCTTCTCTCGGATTCCGGTGTGGCGCTGTGTTAGTGTGCGGTGGCAAACTGTGTCGAACGCTGCAGAGAGGTCCAGGAGGATGAGGGCAGCCGTTTCCCTGTTGTCGAGCAGGGATCTTATGTCGTCGGTGGCTGCGATGAGGGCGGTCTCGGTGCTGTGGTTGGCTCGGAAACCGGACTGTGAGGGGTTGAGGGATTTGTTCATCTCGAGGAATGCGGGGAGCTGTTTGTTGACGGTCTTCTCGATGACTTTGGCAGGAAAAGGGAGGAGCGAGATGGGGCGAAGTTCTTGAGGTCGGTGGGGTCCGCTGTCGGTTTCTTCAGGAGGGCGCTGAGCTCGGCATGCTTCCAGCTCTCCGGGAAGGTGGCGGTGGTGAAGGAGATGTTGATGATGTCCCGGAGTTGGGGTGCGATGATGGAGTCGGCCATGTTGAAGACGTGGTGGGGGCAGGGGTCGGTAGGGGATCCGGAGCGGATGGTGTTCATCGTGCGGATGGTGTCTTCTGTGCTGACTGGGGTCTAGTTGCAGAGGGTGGTGGTGGGGGGCGTTGGTTTGGTGGTTGGGTGCGTGGTCTGTGCGCCGATGCTGTTGTGTATGTCAGCGATCTTGCGGTGGAAGAATGAGGCGAGTGAGTCGCAGAGGTCCTGCGAGGGTGTGATGTCGTTGTTTCCGGCGCTGGGGTTGGAGAGCTCCTTGACGATGCTGAAGAGTTCCTTGCTGTTGTGGGTGTTGTTGTCCAGTCGTTCTTTGAATGTTGTTCTTTTGGTGGTGCGGATCAGCTGATGGTGTATGCGGGTGGCATTCTTGAGGGCTGTCATGTTTTCCTTAGTCTGGTTGTGGCGCCAGGTTTTTTCGAGGGTGCGGCAGTTTTTCTTGGACGTTTTGAGTTTGTTGGTGAACCACGAGGCTTTCTTGCTGCCGGGTCTGCTGGGTGGGTTCTTCAGAGGTGCGAGGTCATCGGTGCAGTTGGTGAGCCACTTTGTGAAGTTGCGGGCTGCTTCGTTGGGGTCAGTTGCGCTGGCGGGAGGGTTCTGGCTGAGGGAGGTGGTGAGCTGGTCGCTGGTGATCTTGTTCCAGCTCCTGCGGGGAACCTGTTGCGGGTGGTGGTGGGTCGTGGTTCTTCTGAAGTTGAAGTGGACGCAGCTGTGATCAGTCCAACGAAGTCTGGTGGAGTGGCTGAAGGAGATGTGCTTGCTGGAGGAGAAGACGGGGTCAAGCTTATGGCCGGCGTAGTGGGTGGGGGTGTTCACCAGTTGCTTGAGTCCGAGGTTGGCGAGGTTGTCCAGCAGGGTGTTGGTGTTGCTGTCATTGTTGTTCTCCAAGTGGAAGTTGAGGTCTCCTAGGAGGATGTAGTCAGAGGAGGTGAGGGCGTGCGGGCTGATGAAGTCTGCGATGGCTTCGCAGAGTTGTGTGCGTGGTCCCGGGGGTCTGTAGATGAGAGTGCCTCTGAGGGTGGTCTTGGGGTCAGTGTGTATCTGGAAGTGAAGGTGCTCGGCGGCGGTGATGGTGTCGTCGGAGTTGGTCGTGATGCGGATGGTGTTCCTGTGGACAATGGCGATGCCTCCTCCGGTCTGGTTTGCCCGATCCCTCCGGGTGATCTTGTATCCGTCCGGGATGGCTATGGCGATGTCGGGGGCTGAGGAGGTGTTCATCCAGGATTCCGTGAGGAAGGCGACGTCTGGTGCTGTTGTGTCGAGCAGGTTCTAGAGTTCGACGGCGTGTATCTGGACGGAGCGGGTGTTGAGCAGGATGCCCTTGAGGTGGTTGTTGCTGGTGCCTGGCCTTTTAGGTGTGGTGCAGGTCCGGAGGCAGGTGAAGTTGCAGGCTTGGCAGGTGAAGGGTCCTTGGTAGCAGGCAGGGTTCCGGCCGGGTTTGGAGAGTAACCTCTGTTATGTTTTAAAACTCACATACATTTCAGTCCAATGATGCCTATAGAAAAACTGTGGTCCTAATCATTATTATTAGTTATACATAATATAAGTTAAAAATGTCATATCCGTGGTTAGGCTTGAACAGAAGTCTTCTATTTAGTACACAGTAGCTACCACAGCAGCACTTGCACCTTCACCTAGTTATTTGCGGAAAACCCGGCTAACTGTCTTGACTTATGCATGATGCGAAGCTTTCTATTGTTTGCAATGCATTCAGACCTACCTGTTGTAAAACCTTAAAATAAGTTTACGAAAGGTTTGTATCTGTTTTGGAAGCTATATCTACAGCTCTGCCACTGCTGGGATGACGCTTCTCCGTCGTCTCTCCCAATATCTCTGTTGGGAATTGGGTGGGTGGGGAGATGGCACAGGGGATCTGGGGTGGGTTTATTGTGTTGGATTTCCCTTTTCTATTTCTTGTAATATATGCTCTTTATTTGCTATGCGGTCTTTTATTCACTAAAATTACCCTCAACCTCTGCAAATCAAAAAACATGGTTTCTCCTTTACCACAATCTCAACAGATTGTTTGTAACCTAACTAATACACAAAGATACAGCGTACACTCATACCCACCAATTGAAGGAGTGCATACAATCCTCCTCCTGAAATTGTGCCTTCTCTTAGAACAATATAGGCATATCATAGACCTTTTCACCTAGGTAACCAAGCTACCACAGATCAACCAATTATTCTCCCTAACTACCAAAACCTCCTCTCACTGACAACATAAATGTGGCACCACTGAATATTAAGGATCTAAACCATCCTGTTGAATGCCAGAAGGTTGTAGACTATGGATTCAAAGTCAAGGCAGACATAATCATGTTTCAGAAGACTAATATAGGCTCAAAGGAGGCAGCTACATTTAAAAACAATTAGTCAAGTAACATAATATGCTCTCTGCAGTAAACAAATTAAATGAAGTGATGACCCTGATCTCGGAAAATTCAGATTTGAAGATAGACTTCCACTTTTTTGACATAGAGAGCAAATGGATAATCACAAAACTTTGCAAAAACAACAAATATATGCATGCAAACTTATACATCCAAACTCAGAAGAACCCATATTCTGGAACATTAGTGGGCAGCAACTTCAATCTTTCTCTTGACTTGATTCTTCACAGACAATCCACAATCTCATAACATCTCCCAAAGTCTCACAAAGCTGTACTAAAATTATGTTCTAAATAGAATTTATGCGATTGTTGTACCCTCCAACGTCCAGACACAAGAGACTACACCTTTTTCTCTGATCCACATAATTCTTACTGTATAATTGATTATCGCCTCAATTTGGGCTCATACACCCATCTCATTGATCAAACTAATATTCTCCCTAGGCTCATCTGAGATCATTCACGTATAACTACGACCCTCATAGGTAAGAACCCCAAACCAAAGTATAAAATATGACACTTTAGCAAGAGATTCTTAAGAATGAAGTTAACAGAGAAAATGTAGAATAAACTATGCTTAATTACATCAATTATAATAAATCTTCTGAAGTTTCATTCCCCTTATTTTTGGACGCACTTAACGCTAACAGAATTGGAATAAGAAATTGTAAAGCTCGAGACGCATCATCTAGATAATTCCACTCTCAATCAATTTACAAATAAATTATGAAAATATGAAAGAATATTATGTCAAAACTCAGCGAACCAAACAAAGTAGGAAAAATGATCATGTCCTACCTAAAACACAAACAAAATCAAAAAGGTATTACCACACTTAAAGATAAGATAAACAATACACAAACAAATCCTCAACAAATGTGTATGTGTTCAGGGAATTGTCTGAATCATTATATAGGAATTAATCACACACTTCCTTTGAAAAATGCAAATTCTTCAAAATTAAAATGAAACTCCCAGAAATAACTGAAGAGGATAAAAATTAAAACACCCAATTCAGTGCAGAGGAAATAACCATGGCCATAAAATCTCTTAAGTTGAACAAAGGTGAGGACCCAGATGTTTATACTGCAACTGACTTTGAAGCATTTTCCAACACTCACCCCTATGTTAGTAGATTTATTCAATGGTTTTGCAGATCCTGGTTCTTTTTCCTGGAACCACAGACAAAGCCATAATAGTAGTCCTCCTAAAAGTAGGTAAAGATCCACTTTTAAAAAAAACTTCAGGCCAATTAATCTTGATGAGAAGATTCATGCTAAAAGACTGGCCAAAGATTTGAACCTTACTTACCTCATCTAATAGGTCACTCACAAGTAGGATTTGTGAGAAATTGCATGTCTAATGACAAGACATGGCTTTTGTGCCATGTTCTAGAAAGCATGAAAATGGCAGTAACTCTAGATGCTGAGAAGGCCATTGATAATATTTAATGGGATTTTCTCAAAAACACTCTGACAAATTTAACCTGGGAGTTTGTTCTTAGAATGATTATGACTCTACACAGCAATTCCAGTGCTAGAGTAAGGACAGGCTGGCTCATCTCTACCTTCCTTAAACTTGAGAAAGGTACAAGGCAAGGGTACCGCTCTCCCCCTCTCTTTTCATCATGGCAATTGAACCTTTAATCTAAAACATCCAATCCAATTCCCTAATTTACAATATTGATGTTGATACCACTACTGCAGTAGTGTCAACATATGCAGATGACATTTTGATTGTAACCAAAAAAGCCTGATCATCTAGAAAAGCCCTCATAAACACAATCAACATTTATGCTTCAGTATCAGGCTACAAACCTAATAGAGAGAAATCAGAGGTCAAAGTTCTCAATGCGCTATACTCTAAGGACATTCTAGAAAACTTGGGTTTAGTTTGGCAAGCACAGCGCCTGAAGAACATGGGCATAGATGTTGGATCAGATATAACAGATAACCATTTAATACAATGAAAAAATCACACTAAGGAAATCAGAACGTTTACTGGACAGCTGGAATCCTAAATTGATCACCTGGAGGGGTTGTATCAATATAATTAAGATGAGGGTAACACATATAGTCAACTATTTGTTCAGTATGCTTCCCCTCACTCTATCAGAATACTTCCACCACAAATTGGACAAACTCCTAGGAAACTTTGTTTGGCAAAACAAATGTCTTAGGATGTCAATATAAACTGTATCTTCCAACCAATTTAGGTGGAGTGAATCTGACAAACTTCAGAAATTACCAAACCCTCTTTCTGGCCAAACAGAGATCTTTGTGGTTCTCACCATTGTTGAATCATAATCCAACCTGGCTACTTGTCGAAATAGCAATCTTAGAAGGGATTCATCTTATTATGCTAATATCTACTAAAATTAATTACTCACAACCCTCCAAATACATTTTCAAAAATACTAAACAGGTAATACTAAGGATCGACAATTTTTTAGAAATCCCAATAACATCTTCCAGCTTAATCTCAATATAAATATATCCAAAAACATGTAACCTGAAAGCCTCACCTTTATACTCAAAATCCTGGACCCACAAAGACATCCTTGTTCTCAAACAACTTTGCACACAGAATTGACCGCTCACTTTCAATAATCTCCGAATCCAATTAAGCTAGAAAATATGGACTTCTATGTCATTCTCAAACTCAAAGACTGTATATCCAAAGTCAAATTTACCTATAAAGACCTGACTCTACCCACCCTGATAAGCTAGCTTACCAAATCAGAACACCAAGGGGCATATGTACAAGTCCCTATCACCACCACAACGTCAACTACAGTGACGTTGTGGTGGCAATAGGGGCTTTCATGCTATGGTTAGCGTAAATGGGGTGGACAGTGGGTGTTGCGGTGGGAGTTCCACCGTAACACCCATTCATTTTGATGATGCCCCCTATGTACAAGGGTGGCGTACATAGGAGGCAGCGCCAAAATAAAGATCAGGTTAAAACAGATCTTAAGATGGCAAAACGAGGAGAAATGCATTATTTCTCCTTGTTTTTGCTTTTTCTATGTGTGCTGTCTTGTGCAGCACACATGGAACACGCAAAATGTCTTTCTTTGTTTATGTATAGGAAGGTGTCCCTTCCTGTACATAAACAAACTTTAAAATAAAATTCCATGTTGTCACTTTTATGTGTGCTGCATGAAGCAGCATGCAAGAAAGTGACTGAATGGCATTTCTAGGATTGTTTATGTGCAGGAAGAGACACCTTCCTACATATAAACAATCCTACCCTGCCCGCCGACACCCTTGTACGGGTGCCTGCATTGGCACTAAGTTGCTAAACTTAGTGCCATCGCAGGGGGAAATGCAAGACTGCACCACATTCTTGTAAATATGGTGCAGCCTTGCGTTTCAGAAGTGGAGGAGAGAGGCATTTAGCCAGGAAGACTGATGCCCGCCTCCTCCACTTCCTTGTACATATCCCCCCAAGTATCCAAATTCTATCAAATTTTCCAACTAAAAACCACACATCTCAATCATGCGTTAAGGAAGAAAAGGATCGAGGCTAATACAATTTTGACTGAGTATTGGATTCTGATATGTAAATCAGTTGTTTCTCACAAAATCACTCCTTTATTGTCCCAGTCTAAATATTGGCTATTTCATAGAACATATTCCACAACTTCATGATTGCACAAACTGTCTTTTAATGATGGCCCTATAAACTGGAACTGTAAAAAAGCCATGGATCATATGCCACTCTTACTGTTTTTCTTCTGCTCAGTCTCCCCATTCTGGGATAAGTTATTTAAATTTATCTCAATTGTATTTGACTTTCAACCCAAAACATAATTCATTTTTCTCAATAATGGATTCCCAGATCCACAGGTGTGTTCACCTAATGATAGACTATGACTGGACATTCTCGTAATGGAGATTTGCAAGACTGTGATTAGTAATTGGAAAAACAGCTGTGCTACAAATAGCCTTCATATTTACTGTTTTCCGGACACTCATGTCTCTAGGTTCTCCTATTCTCCCTGATGTTCGCTGAGACTGGTGATTGTTGAAAAGTATAACATCATAGTGAGGGAACTTATATGGATAAATCGCTTGTTGATTGGTTCAACATAACATATTTTGATTTCCAGACTCTTTGCTCCATCAAGTAGTGTATTTGCATGCAGTAGGAAGGTTTGCATGGGGATACTGATAGACCTTCTACTCATCCCTGATATGTTTTCTTGTATATCTGTTTTGTTAACTCTGATTATTTGTTTTTCACATTGCTGTAACATGGCTTTTTCTTTTTTTTTCCAATTTGTTTTATAATCCATCAAAGAATTTGAAATGGAAAGATATGTATTTGAAACATTTTTTTTTAAATATCTAGCATCAAAATCTTCTATTGCTTTAACAGTAAGAACCTTGGGGAAAGTGTTTCCATATATTAATCAATAAGCAGATCCCAATCCATGTCTTAACGTATTAAATATAATTTAGAATATATTCAATTTATGTTATTCTGGAGCTAAGTGTTAGGGTTCATGCAATGGATGGTTTATGTCCTTGCCAGTTAAATACAAAAAGCTCTTTACATTATGTATTAATTGAATTCCCATTATTCCTAGATGCAACAGTCATAAGATGGACAGTTAAATTATATTCTAAATAGAATTGCATTGTATACTTAATTGTTTGTAAGGATTATCAACTGTCATTTTATTGTTATGTTTTACGGACTAATGGCTAAATAAACTTGCTTCAAACAACATTTCCTCACCTACACCTGTTGAGAGAAGATCGTGTTCTGCTCCATGGTTTGTTTAAAAACACCCTAATCCATGTCACAGTCATTCCTTGACTAGATGACCACAGCAGCACAGCCACTGGATAACCCTGCACTCATTTCTGTAAATTACAGGGAGTTCAAAATACTGCAGTACCTCTTGTTTTACATAAATCTTCACAACTACATCACACTTGCTGAAACACAGCTACAGGGTTCCCACAAAAAATATTCTCTTTAAAATACTTTGATTTGAACACAAGTCTCTTAGGGCCTGATTTAGATTTTGGCAGACTGGTTACTCTATCACAGCAGTGACAGATATCCCGTCTGCCAAAATATAACTCCCATAGGATATTATGGGATTTGTATTTTGACAGATGGGATATCTAAAATCTAAACCAAGCACTAACGGACCATTCACCGAACTAACAGATTAAACTGTTTGCCCTAAACCAACTGACCAGAAGCCTTAGATCTACCAACCAGTGCCTACTGATGAGCTGTCCAGAGAGATACAATATGTCAACATCCTGGCTCCTTTGTGTAGAGTTCCCCACCTCTTCATTTGAGGCTAGAACGTGAATATGACAAATTCAGAGGATTTTTAAAGGCATATTATGCAGCCCTGGAATGTGGTTGACTTAATCTTTTGCCTCTAAGATCTACAATATGTGTTCCTAAGCCTCAACTGACCAGACACCTAAGACCAGCTTTGTCTTTCAAGAAAGGCCCCCAAGACTCTTGCTCTTTTAAATGCCTTTTTCATCTTACCTGGATATATTTGATGATGGGTCCTCTTGAGGTACTGTCCACCACTGCTGACATTTGAGTGGTTCTCTTCCTTCAGGTTTGGCATATGTGTTATAATGTAATCTGTCAATACCTTCACATATGTCCTTTTCCTGCAAAGTGGTCTGTGCCCAGCAGTTTATTAGCACTCTGCCCAAAACCCAACGCATAAATAAATATCTCAAATGCAACTGTAGGTAAGTGAAATGGGATCTATTATATTCATCATCATATCAACCGCTACAATAAAAGCCTTCATATATTTATAATATTACATAGCATGAATTCAGACAATATTTTTCTCTAAGTGGAAGGCACCTAGAATCTCCAGTATAAGCTGTAATAAGCAGGGTTGTTATTCCTTCCACTGAAGGTGGAATTATGAAACCAGGAGCTAATATAGCAAACAAAAGTTGCCTTACATAAAAGTGCTAATCACTAATTTAGTAGCCTATGACTTTTGGAACAGCTTTAACTCTTTTGCGGGCCAGATGTTAAAAAATATTTGATTCCGGTACTATAGCCCAGTACACTGAAAACATTTCATCTCTATCCAGGGCCGGTTTTGGGGCACTGCAGCCAGGACAGCCGCACCTGGTGCTGAACAAGGGGTGCAGCATATTTAGAAATAAGTTATGAGTTTAAAAGCATGTGCTTCAGAGTTCCTTGTGAGTCCAGCAGTTTTCAGACAACAATAAACCTGTCCGTATAACACTGTTGTTTAATGTTCCTGCTAGGAACAGATGGGAGGTTTTTTATTGGCAGTTTTGGCTCATCGTAAAGCCTTGCTGATCCCCAAAATCAGAAGAGAGATCATATACATGTGTCTGCTTGTACTGCCAATAGTGGAATTCAGACGGTCCTGGGCAAGCCAAATTTCAGGTGGAGTAAGTCGAAATAAGAATCATGGCTACATCTTCTGTGCTGTTGCCCTGCCTTAGCAAAGGAAAGGAGATTTCTTCTCAAGGAACTATACCTGAGTGAAAAAGCAGGCAACTGCCTTGGCAATATGTTTCACACAAAAGGAACCCCCACATCCTGGCACGGTGTGGAAGAATTGTACAATCCATCAGGGACGCTCTTCAGCCCCGCACTGGCCCCCAACCTTGCCCTCATATAATCCAAAAGCTGATTCTGGATTACTTTTGAAAAATGACCCTCAAAAGAATGCAGACCCTGCCTTGGATGCAGCAATTGAGACCAGAGACCTCCAACCATTTTACCCCCAAAAAAGTCTGCTCTAAATTGTCATAAAATTGCAATGCATATGTACAAGCACTTTATAAGTGAACTTGGAACAACAGCAGTAAACGTGGTGCCTGAGGAGAAAAAAAGGAAGGAAGATTTGGACAACCGATGAGCCAGATAGGTGACATCCTCCACCGGGGCCAGACGCAGAGCTACGGAAAAAAGTAATTATGAGAATAAGCCCCTGAGTAACATGATGGCACATAACATTTGCACTACAACAAACAAAAATCTGTTATAATGTTCAGATGCTTCCAGTTTTGTGAAATATGGGAGAAGGGAGGTGGGGATTGTTTATTGTATTCATGCTTTGTTGGTTATTGAATAGTTGTAGTCCTGTTGTTCACACCAAATCTGACATGACATGCACTTAGAGGACATGATTCTTTACCATCTACAAACATACCTAGTTGCACATCAGGGGGTACATTGTAAAATGGAATGTGAGGGGGTACTGGATACAATTAAATGAGGGCCAGTCCTCTTGCAGGCAAAACACTTGGGTTCAGACATTCTCCTCTTACAAAAAAAAATCTTAAGGGAACAAAAACAGTCTGCCTAGCATGTCTTAGCTATACACAGATTTTTCACTCGGGTTTACACAGGGCTCCCAGGGCTAAGCCTTTTTAATCCATCGTAGGGTCCCTTTTGCCACTGAATGGGTATGGGTAGTTATTTAAGGTCGGTACGTTGCAGTGACGGGAGACAATCATGGGGAACAGCTCACGCTATTGAGTGTCTATGCACCCCTCTGTTAGGGGTTGCCTTAACTGAACCCCTGCTTAAGGGGTGAGATGCCAGGCGGGCTTTGATTGGTAGGGGGAGTCTGGAATTACATCATTCACCCCGGGTTAGACAGATGACAACCAGAGGGTGGTAGGGACATCCAACATAACTCTAGACTGTTCACTCTGGTGACTACTCTGGGATGGGCGGACACATGGATGGCCTATCACCCTTCTGAGAATATATATAAATACTACTCAACAGTCCATGGGTCCTTTTCTCGCTTGGACTACCTATTGATCCCAACCACATATCTCCACAGTGTGTTATCACACCATATTCAACACAAGGAGTTCTCAGATCTCTTCCCTGTATCCCTGGAGCTTCATATTGGTGCCACTTGCCCTGGATTTCTATGGCAGATGTCTGAATGGCATCTTCAGAACCTGACTTAAAGGACCACTGTAAAAAAAAGCAATAACGGAATACCTTGCATTCAATACATCAACAACCTCCACACAGGTAGTTCTGTTGGTGGCACTTAAGCCATCTATTCAAGGGGTGACCATCAGCTTATGCATAGGAGACTATAGGCTTAGAGCACAGGAGTGGGTTGCCCCTGAAACACAAATTGAGAAGTTGAAGAGCGATTGTAGGAAGCCAGGCAATGATGCAGCAAGACTAGAGCTTAATCTTACCCAACAATTATACTACTAACACTTACTAAATGAGGCAAAGACGGCATGGCAGTCCACATAACAACAAAAATCAATAGGTAGATAAGTCCAGTCGCATGCTGCATGGAATGCATCAGGCCGTGAGGACTTTGTTGCCAGAGTCGGTATGGAACCATCGGGGGGTTTGATTTTGGGGCTGGCAGAGGTCTCCCAAAGTTTTGCAGATTATTATAGAGTGCTATATGTTCCAAATGATCATATTCAAATTGAATTAGTCCAGGGAATCTTCAGGGACATCTTGCCATGTACTTTATCTGTAGTTGTGCAGAGATAAATAGATGAGAAACTTACGGTGAAGGAACTGGCAACGACCTTAGCCGAAATTCATACAGGGTGAGCCTCGGGACCACTGGCTTCCCATGCGAGTTCTTGAAGTTCTTATGCCATCTTGGCAGTACCCTACTAGAAGTCATAGAGGAGGCATCAGATGATGCCATACTCCCCTAGGACTGGTGACATGCAGAGTTTGTTGTACTCCTGAAGCCAGGGCAACCACCAGATCTACACGTGTCCTACTGCCCAATCTCCCTTCTTAAATTTGAAGTGAAGCTCTTAGTCAAGACCCTGGCCAATAGACTACCAAAATGGATGTCCAATCTTGTACACCTAGACCAAGCGGGCTTTTTGGCCCAGCGGTCCACACGTCATAACAGAAAGTGTGTCTATAAAGCCCTGGCTATGGTTGATAGCCTGACTCTACCAGCGGTAGTGCTTTTAGTAGATATGGACAAAGTGTTTGCTTCTCTCAGCTGGCAATACCGCTTCACTTTACTGCAGAGCATTAATTTTGGCCCGTGATTCCTCAACTACGCAAAACTCAATGTTGGTCTGTTATTGCACTGAATAAGAGAGGAGATCAAAGTGTGGTCCCTGCTGCCTCTCTTTCTGCTAAGCCGTTCAATGATTTTTAAAAGGTTTCAATGGCACAAATGCTCTATAAATTGCAGTGTTATCCCTTTACCATCACCCAACATGGTTTAAGTGGGTCAATATGGCCCTCAGACAGTTTCTTTGGGGTGAATGCGTAGTGCGTATTGCTCTACAGACCTATGTTCAGTCCACCTTCATTCAACGGGGGCATTGCTGCCCTGGACGTTGACTCCTACTATGCTGTGTCCCATCTCCTCCTTATCAATGAAAGGTGGTATGCACTATGGGCAGACCCAGCGAAGAAGCCAGAGTGCTGGGCGATGGAAGATTTTTAACTCATACACCTCCTTTATGGGGGTCATATCCAGCATGCAGCCCAACCGGGGTTCTGACTGTGGAAACTGACACTAAATGGATGGGTTGGTGGACCAGACTGACGTAGATGACACCACTGTGGGTTGAGAACTTCTTGGGCCAAATAACGTAGCAGTAGGATGCTATTGGCTTTTCAACTCTAGGAGCTATCATGCAGGGTCTAGTTTTTAAATCCTTATAGAAACTGCAGACAGACTTTCAATTGCATCAACAGCAACTCTATAGATATCTCCAGTTACAGCATGCTCTTACTCCCTACCTACACGATATACATGAACTACCAGAATTCAAACCACTAGAGGACAAACTACTAACTGGGGATTTGGGTAAACAAACAATTAGACAGCTTTACCAGACACTAGTGACGCACAGTACGTCCACACTTCCAACTTTCAGACACACCTGGCAGGAGGACATACCCACACTCGATAATGATGACTGGGCAGAGGCTCTAATGGCACCACGTTGAGCGGTGATACTGTCCAGACTACGTCTTATCTAATTGAAATTCCTTCATAGAGCTTATTTTACTGGATATTGCCTATGGTGCATAGGCACCATCGCCTCGCCGGTCTGTCTAAGACGTGGAATGAGTGAGGGTACCTTCCTCCACATTGTATGGGAATATACAACTCTCAAGAGTTTCTGGCAGGGAGCTGTTGCCTGCCTAGAAGGGGTCCTGTCCTGGGAGATTCCCTTTCACCCAAAGATGACCTTACTCCATAGCACAGAAAGAGTTGAAGGTAATAGATATAAGAAACACTTACTCTTCTTGGGCTTAACTCTAGCTAAACGCAACATTGAACGGCTATGAAAGGATGTGTCCCTGCCCATGGTAGATACCTGGAAGCAAGGAATGTGCCATTGTATGGGCGTAGAAATAGCAGTAAATCAAGCTAGGGTTTGCCCATAAAAACACATAAAAATATGGCAGTGATGGGCATGCCACAGAGGCATACTATTGGCATAGGTCCATTTGAAAGACTACTTCCATGACACAGAACTACTATGATTTGATGGCAGTCCATGAGGTTTCCGGTCACCTATCAGATCCACACACCCCTATATGGAGATTATGAGAATGTTGTTCTTGGTGGGAATGATAGATTTGATTTTGGCAGCATATGTTGGAATTTTTGGGGGAGGGCGAAGGGGTGTTACTACCCTGCACGTTTAAGGCCATGTTGGCCATCAGGTAATGTCAAAACAAAATATAATAAAATGTGTTGAGAAAAGAAAAGTTAGCCCCAACCAGTGGTACATTTTAAATCCTGAGTTTTGGCTTCTCCTGTCCAAACACTCTTAAAATATATTGCCTACTAGTATGAGTGACATGATTCTTATATCTTGCAATCCTCATTGTCATATGTAACATTTCCTATATACTGATCAACACACATATGATTCATTGTATCTGTATGTAATGTAATGTAAAGTCCACTTCTATAGCGCTACTATCACTCCAGGGAGTATCTTGGCGCTCACCCAACTCAGATGTACGAGATGGGGGGGGAGTAGACACAGTTCACGCAAGACACTACATCTTTAAACCATTGCTATGCAAGCTGAATCGGTCATAGAAAATACCCAAGTTTTTAATGCTTTCCTGTATTGGGTTTCATCCGACATGGAACATAAGGAGAGGGGGAGCTTGTTCCAGGCCTTAGCACCCAACACGAAAAGGGATTTACCACCTGTGGTTGTCAGCCTGAATTTAGGAATAACCAACAGATTCTGACCCACAGACCTTAGACAGCGTACCGGATTGTATCGTCTAAAGCCCTGGCTTAGATATTTAGGGCGTTGATGGTGATAAGCCCTAAAGGTAATCAAGAGGACCTTAAAGAGAATCCTCTTTGCAATTGGGAGCCAGTGTAGTGCATCCATTGCTGCAGAGGCTGATGATCTGCGTGGCCAGCCTAGTACTAGGCGGGCCGCTGCATGTTGGACCATGTGATAAAAAGTATTTTGACACCCTACACTTATATGAGTAGTGGCATAAAAACAATGACATTTGAAGTACTGTCATTTCACCATGTGGCAAACACCGATTAATTCCTGTTGCCAGTGTTTCCCCCACAGTAATTGCAGCTTTCTTTTCTTAACAGGGTGTGATCCTTCCATACATCCTGTTCCCTTCCCATCCTGCTGACTGACACTTCTCCACCTACAACTGCAGCACTATTTAATTAGGTGTCTGCAGTGCAAACAGCAAAATGTATGTTAGAAGGAAGAACATGGTCCAATGTCTGCGTACCATGAAATGCATGTGAGAGAGGGGCTTTTGAGATATGGGGGACATTGTTGGAGGGTGGTAATGAGGGAATCTGGGGAGAAGGACATCATTTGAGGGTGTCAAAAAGACTGTCGCACTGGGTGCAAACAGTGCTAAAGCTGGCCTAACCCTATCATTGGACACATGCTGCAATAACACTGAAGTGCCAGAATCATGATATGCATTCAACAAAGATTATCTACTACAGCTCACACAAAAGTACTTTGATATGATGGCACCGCTATGCAATTTCTTATGTAATTGAAGCCCATATGTACAAATTGATTTTGCATTTCTTAATGGTCTGAATCATTATTTAGGGTCATTAAAAAATGCAAAATTACATTTTGGTATGTTAGAAAGGTATATGCAGTGATGCAAAATGGATTTTGCATTTCGCAAAGTAGGAAATGACAAATAGTATGTACAGCGGACTTCCTAATTGCGACTTGTCGCAAAAAGGGCATTTAAAAAACACAATTTTCATCAAAGCGGATCTGTTCGTAAGCAGGCGCAAACATGAAAAAGGCACTCAAAGTGCGCCAGCATTCTTCCCAATGTCAGCATTGAACATTCTGCCAAAGAGGATGAGGATTTTGGCTCAGAGGCAGAGAAGGGGAAGGAGAAATATGACCTGCTTTATTTGCGTTCATGTTTTCATAGGGAACACCTATTACAATGCAGTCTTTACCACACATGCCAATACAACTCATATTTCTACCACGATCGCCAGTAGACAGTTATAGTTAGGACGTAGTTTCCATAGGACAAGCGTTTTTTCATTTCCCAATAACTTTGGCGCCGATTGACGAATCTTTGCAAAACTTTCAAAACATGTGGCCCGTTCTGGTCAGCTAATATCCAGAAAGATTTGGAGTGATTCGCCAAGTGGGGGCTGAGAAAAAAGGGGGGTCCCAAAACGTGTTTTCTCCATTTTATTTCCCATAGAAAACTTTAAACATGACTAAAGCCTGAACTGCTGAACGGAATTACACCAAATTTGGCAAAAAGGTAGCCCTTTGCTCATAAAGAGACCTTTATTTTAAATGGTGTAAATCCATTCAGTCGTTCCAGAGAAATTAAAAAAATAGTGGTCAAAAAATCTATTTCCCATAGGAAACTTTAGACACGGTTACAGCTGAAACTGCTGAACGGAATTATTCCAAATTTGGCAAAAAGGTAGTGCTTGGTCTATAAAGTGACCTATTTTCTAAATGGTGTAAATCCGTTCAGTAGTTTTTGAGATATTAAAGGAAAAATATATTTATATATCTGGGCGGAACCTAACTACACAAGCAAGAGCTTGGCTCTAATTGGCTGCCAACACATCAATCCAGGAAGTGTTGGCAGCCATTTTGGGGCAATGCTTTTTAGGTCTCACCTAGCAACGCAGCGCATGCGCTGCCCACTACACAAACACCACTGCACTGCCCTAAACCCCAAAACACTATCCCTGCATGAACCCCTTTACTGCACGAACACCACTGCACTGCCCTAAACCCTGAAACACCACCACAAGCACAACCATCTACACTGCCCGAACACCACTGCACTGCCCTAAACCCTGAAACACCATCCCCAGCATGACCCCCTACACTGCCCGAACACCACTGCACTGCCCTAAACCCTGAAACACTACCCCAGCAAGACCCCCTGCACTGCCTGAACACCACTGCACTGCCCTAAACCCTGAAACACCACTCCCAGGAAGACCTCCTACACAACCCGAACACTACTGCCCTAAACCCTGAAACACCACCCCCAGCATGACCCCCTGCACTGCCCCAACACCACTGCACTGCCCAAAACCCTGAAACACCACCCCCAGCATGACCCCGTACATTGCCCGAACACCACTGCTCTGCCCAAAACCCTGAAACACCAGCCCCAGCACGACCCCTACGCTGCCCGAACACCATTGCTCTGCCCAAAACCCTGAAACACCAGCCCCAGCATGACCCCCTACACTCCCCGAACACCACTGCACTGCCCTAAACCCTGAAACACCAGCCCAGCAACATCCCCTACATTGCCAAATACCACTGCAGTGCCCTAAACCCTGAAAAACCACCCCACATGACCCCCTACATTGCCTGAACACCACTGCACTGCCCTAAACCCTGAAACACCACCCCCAGCACTACCCTCTACACTGCCTGAACACCACTGCATTGCCCTACACTCTGAAACACAACCCCATGCACGACCCCCTGCACTGCCCGAACACCACTGCACTGCACTAAACCCTGAAACACCACCACCTGCACAACCCCCCACACTGCCTGAACACCACAGCACTGCCCTAAACCCTGAAACACCACCCCCAGCACAAACCTCTACACTGCCCGAACACAACTGCACAGCCCTAAACCCTGAAACACCACCCCAACACGATCACTAAACTACCTGAACACCACTGCACTACCCTAAACCCTAAACCAGCATACCCAGCACGACCCCCTACACTGCCCGAACTCCACTGCACTGCCCTAAACCGTAAAACACCTCTCCAGCATGACCCTCTACACTACCCGGACACCACTGCACTGCCCTAAACCCTAACATACTACCCCCAGCACAACCCCCTTCACTACCCAAACACCAATGCACTACCCTAAACCCTAAAAGACTACCCCCAGCACGACCCACTACACTACCCAAACGCCAATGCACTACCCTAAACCCTAAAACACTACCCCCAGCACGACCCCTTTCACTACACAAACACCAATGCACTATCCTAAACCCTACAACACTATGCCCAGCACGACCCCCTACACTACCCAAAGACCACTGCACTACCCTAAACCCTAAAATACTACCCCCAGCACGAACCCCTACACTACCCAAAGACCACTGCACTACCTTAAACCCTAAAACACTACCCCCGCACGACCCCCTACACTACACAAATACCATTGCACTACCCTAAACCCTAAAACACGACCCCCTACATTACACAAACACCGCTGCAGTTCCTTGGACCCTAAAACACTACCCCCAGCACGAGGCCCTACACTACACAAATACCACTGCACTACCCTAAACCCTAAACACTACCCCCTACACTACACAAACACCACTACACTACCCTAAACCCTAAAACACAACCCCCTACACTACCCAAAGACCACTGCACTACCCTAAACCTTAAAACACTACCCCCAGCAGTACCCCCTACACTAACCAAACACTGCTGCACTACCCTAAACCCTAAAATACTACCCATCAGTACCCCCTACACTACTCAAACACCACTGCACTACCCTAAACCCTAAAACACTACCCCAGCACGAACCCCTACACTTCCCAAATACCACTGCACTACCCTAAACCCTAAAACACTACCCCCGCACGACCCCCTACACTACACAAATACCACTGCACTACCCTAAACCCTAAAACACTACCCCCTACACTACACAAACACCACTAGACTACCCTAAACCCTAAAACACTACCGCCAGCATGACCCCCTACACTATCCAAACACCACTGCACTACCCTAAACCCTAAAACACTACCCCCAGCAGTACCCCCTACACTACCCAAATACCACTGCACTACCCTAAACCCTAAAACATGACCCCCTACATTACACAAACACTGCTGCACTTCCTTGGACCCTAAAACACTACCCCAGCACGACGCCCTACACTACACAAACACCACGGCTCTACCCTAAACCCTAAAACACTACCCCCTACACTAAACAAACACCACTACACTACCCTAAACCCTAAAACACTACCCCACCACGACCCCCTACACTACCTAAACACCACTGCACTACCATAAACCCTAAAACACTACCCCCAGCAGCACCCCCTACACTACCCAAATACCACTGCACTACCCTAAACCCTAAAACACTACACCAGCAGTACCCCCTATACTACTCAAACACCACTGCACTACCCTAAACCACTACCCCCAGCACAACCCCCTACACTACCCAAACCGCACTGCACTACCCTAAACCCTAAATCTATCCTCTGCATGACCCCCTACACTACCCAAACACCACTGCACTACCCTAAACCCTACAACACTCCCGCCAGCACGACTCCCTACACTATGCAAACACCGCTGCACTACCCTAAACCCCAAATTTACCCCAGCACTACCCCCTACACTACCCAAACACCACTGCACTACCCTAAACCCTAAATCTACCGTCAGCATTACCCCCTACACTACCCAAACCCCACTGCACTACCCTGAACCCTAAAACACTGCCCCAGCATGACCCCCTACACTACCCAAACATCACTGCACTACCCTAAACCCTAAAACAGCACCCCAGCATGAACCCCTACACTACCCAAACACCACTGCACTACTCTAAACCCTAAATCACTACCCCCAGCACAACCCCCTACACTACACAAACACCACTGCACTGCCCTCAACCCTAAAACACTACCCCCAGCACGACCCCCTTCACTACACAAACACCACTGCACTACCCTAAACCCTAAATCTACCCCAAGCACGACCACCCTACATTACACAAACATCACTGCACTACCCTAAACCCTAAAAAACTACCACCAGCACGACCCCCTACACTACACAAACATCACTGAACTACCCTAAACCCTAAATCTACCCCCAGCACGACCCCCTACACTACCCAAACACCACTGCACTACCCTAAACCCTAAATTTACCCTCAGCATGACCCCCTACACTACCCAAACACCACTGCACTACCCTAAACCCTAAAACACTACCCCGAGCACGGCCCCCTACACTACACCAACACCTCTGCACTACCTTAAACCCTAAAACACTGCCCCAACATGACCACCTACACTACCCAAACACCACTGCACTAACCTAAACCCTAAAACATTATCCCCAGAACAACCCCCTACACTGCCCTAAACCCTAAAGCACTACCACCAGCATGACCCCCTTCACTACACAAACACCACTGCACCACTTCCCCATGTGGAAAAGCAATGCCGGCTCCCGCAGGAGGCGGGGAGCCGGCTGGACCGTGGGGGGATTGGGGACCCCCCCACGGCCCCCAACGGAGATGGCCAGCCCCGGGGAATGGGGTCCCCTGGGCTATTAGTGGACCGGGAGGGGGGCCACGTGCCCCCCTCCCCCCAAAAAAATTAGAAAGGCAGGCCCTGGGGGATGGGGTCCCCGGGGCTTTTAGTGGCCAGAGGAGGGGGCAACGCAGCCCCCCTCCAAAAAACAAAAAAAAAGACAAAAAGGCCATGCTCTGGGGGATGGCGTCCCTGGGGCTGATTAAGGCCTCGGGCCCCCTTCCCAAATATATATATATTTTTTTTAAATTAGGGGGCAGGCCCTAGGGGACGGGGTCCCCGGGGCCAAAAAATAAGAAAAAGAAGGGGGGGCTATGCAGCCCCCCTTAAAAAAAAAAAAGAAATACCGGCATTGTGCCGGAAGCCACGCCCCCTCGTTTCAGGACTCTGGAAACGCACCTCCTGGCGCGTTTGCGGATGGGGAAGGAATTCCCCTTGAATACTGGGGGTCTGAGGCCACGCCCCTTTTAACACCTCTCTGCAACGCAGCTCTATGGAGCTTAATGGAGGTAGCTGGTGGGGTAGTTGCACCCCAGGGACCCTCAGGATTCAAGGGGGGGTAATCCCCCAACTTAAAATGCGCCACGGGGCACATTTGCACAGTGGTGAAGGGAGGGGGCAGGGCCTGAGTTGATATGTGTGCAAACACGCCCTGTGGCGCGTTTTAGGTTCAGGAATTAATTTCTCTTCAATCCGGAGGGTCCCTGGGGGCCAACTCGCCCATGAGGTACCTCCAGTGAGCGCCACAGAGCTGCGTTGCAGAGTGTTGTAAAAGGGGTGTGGCCTCTGAATACCTCTCTGCAAGGCAGCTCTCTGGTGCATACTGAAGGTACCTGGTGGGCTAGTTGGCCACCAGGGACACTCAGGATTGAGGAGGAATTAATTCCCCAACTTATACCGCACCACAGGGTGTGTTTGCAGACAGGTCATTTCAGGCCACGCCTCCTTAATTCACCACTGTGCAAACACACCCTGTGGCATGTGTTAGGTTGGGGGATTAACTCTTCTTTAATACTGAGGGTCCCTGAGGGCCAACTAACCCAACAGGTATCTCCAGTGCGCCAGGGAGCTGCGTTGGAGACAGGTGTTCAGAGGCCATGCCCCTTTTTCCACCTCTCTGGAACTCAGCTCTGTAGCACTTACTGGAGGTACCTAGTGAGGTAGTTTGACACTACGGATCCTTAGGATTCAGGGGACTTAATCTCTCAACTTGGAACGGCCACAGGGCGGGTTTACACAGTGGTGAAGGGAGGGGACGGGGCCTGAGGTGACGTGTGCAAACACGCCCTGTGGCGCGTTTTAAGCTGGGTAAATAATTCCCCTTCAATCCTGAGGGCCCATGGGGGCCAATTAGTCTACCAGGTGCTTCCAGTAAGCACCACTGTGCTGCGTTGCAGAGAGGTGGTCCAGGCCGTGCCCATTTTCTCTGAAAGGCAGCTCTGTGGTGCTAACTAGAGATACCTGAAGGGCTAGTTGTACCCAAGGGACACTCAGGATTCAAGGGGACTTTATACCCCAAATTAAAAGGGCCATAGGGCGTGTTTGCACACGTCAGCTCAGCCCCCCTCCCTTCACCAGTGTGCAAACGCACCATGTGGCGCGTTGTAAGAGGTAATTTTAATACCCCTGCCCTATTATATACTAGGAGCTTACAGAGGAGGTCATGCTAATAACAGGGGTACCCCAACGCATAGTGTTCCCTAGTGTATGTAGGTGTTTTAACTGTATTTTAAGTGTCTTTTAGCATAGCACTGGCTCTAGGACTGGTTAGTCAGAGTCAGTTACCACCAGTAACCATCTGAAAAAGTTGAGGGTACAGGATGATTTTGCAACAAAGACTCTTTCTCCTCCTCTGTTTGTTCTTTCTGCACAGCTTCCTTCTTCCGGCACTTTTCTTTGTCTTTGACGACTTCTGTAGCTTCTTTCTGCATTTCTTTTTCTTCTTTCTGTGTGTTTTTTCTTCTTTCTTCACATGTCCTATCTCTGTAAGCATAGTTAGAAATTAGCATTTAAAAAACCTTTGAAATTCACTTAAAAAACCAAAGGTTTCAGGCATGTTATAGTTAGGAATTAGCATTTAAAAAACCTTAGAAATTCACAGGAAAAAACAAAGGTTTCAGGGGTGTTTTAGTTAGCTGGACATTTCACTCGTACAAAACCATAAAAATTCCCCTGTTATAGTTAGTTCAGCTAACTATAACTCGCGCCCCCCCAATGCACTGCTGATGACATCACATATTACATCAGGAAATCAGGAAGTGTTGACAGCCATCTTGGTGCAATGCTTTTAAGGTCTCCCCTAGCGACGCAGCGCATGCGCTGACACTACACAAACACCAATGCACTGCCCTAAACCATAAAACACTACCCCAGCACGGCCCCCTACACTGCACGAACACCACTGCACAGCGCTAAACCTCAAAAAACTACACCAATACGACCCACTACACTGCTCGAACACCACTGCATTGCCCTAAACCCTAAAACACTACCCCAGCATGACCCCCTACACTGCCTGAACACCACTGCACTACCCTAAACCCTGAAACACCAGCCCCAGCACAACCCTCTACACTGCCCGAACACCACTGCAGTGCCCTAAGCCCTGAAACACCAGACCCAGCACGACCCCCTATGCTGCCGGAACACCGCTGCACCGCCCAAAACCCTGAAACACCACCCCTGCACGACCCCCTACAGTGCCCGAACACCACTGCACTGTCCAAAATCCTGAAACACCACCCCCAACACGACCCCTTACACTGCCCGAAAACCAGTGCACTGCCCTAAACCCTGAAACACCAGCCGCAGCAAGACACGCTACACTGCCCGAACACCACTGCACTGACCTAAACCCTGAAACACGACCCCCAGCAGGACCCCCTACACTGCCCAAACACCACTGCCCTGCCCTAAACCCTGAAACACTACCCCTAGCAAGAACCCCTACACTGCCCGAATACCACTGCCCTGCCCTAAACCCTGAAACAGCACCCCCAGCAAGACCCCCTACACTGCCCAAACACCACTGCCCTGCCCTAAACCCTGAAACACCACCCCCAGCAAGACCCCCTACACTGCTCGAACACCACTGCCCTGCCCTAAATCCTGAAACACCACCCCCTGCAAGACCCCCTACACTGCCCGAACACCACTGCCCTGCCCTAAACCCTGAAACACCAACCCAGCACAACACCCTACACTGCCTGAACACCACTGCCCTGCCCTAAACCCTGAAACACCACCCCCAGCAGACCCCCTACACTACCCAAACACCACTGTTTTACCCTAAACCCTAAAACCCTACCCCAGCACGACTCCCTACACTAGCCAAACACCACTGCACTACCCTAAACCCTAAAACACTACCCCCGCATGACCCTCTACACTACAAAAACTCAGCTGCACTACCCTAAACTGTAAAACACTACCCCCAGCATGACCCCCTATACTACACAAACACCACTGCTCTACCCGAAACCCTAAAACACTATTCCTATACTACACAAACATAGCTGTACTACCCTAAACCCTAAAACACTACCCCCGCACGACCCCCTACACTACCCAAACACCACTGCACTACCCTAAATCCTAAAACACTACCCCAGCAGTACCCCATAAACTACCCAAACACCACTGCACTACCCAAAACCCTAAAACATTACCTCCAGCAGAACCCCCTACACTACTCAAAGACCACTGCACTACCTTAAACCCTGAACCACTACCCCCAGCACGACTACCTACACTACACAAACACCACTGCACTACCCTAAACCCTAAAACACTATCCCCAGCATGACCCCCTACACTACCCAAACACCACTGCACTGCCCTAAACCCTACAACACTCCCACCAGTACGACTCCCTACACTACCCAAACACCACTGCACTATCCTAAACCCTAAATCTACCCCCAGCACGATCCCTATACTACCCAAACACCATTGCACTACCCTAAACCCTAAATCTACCGCCAGGATGACTCCTTACACTTCCCAAACACCACTGCACTAACCTAAACCCTAAAACACTACCCCCAGCACGACCCCCTACACTACCCAAACACCACTGCACTAACCCTAAACTCTAAAACACTACCCCCAGCACGAGCCCCTACACTACACAAACACCACTGCACTAACCCTAAAACACTTCCCCCAGCACGACCCCTACACTACACAAACGCCTCTGCACTACCCTTATCCCTAAAACACTACCACTAGCATGACCCCCTACACTACACAAACATCACTGCAATACTCTAAACCCTGAACCACTACCCCCATCATGACTACCTACACTACACAAACACCACTGCACCACCCTAAACCCTAAAACACTATCCCAGCATGACCCCCTACACTACCCAAACACCACTGCACTGCCCTAAACCCTACAACACTCCCGCCAGCACGAATCCCTACACTACCCAAACACCACTGCACTACCCTAAACCCTAAATCTACCCCCAGCACGACCCCTATACTACCCAAACACCATTGCACTACCCTAAACCCTAAAACACTACCACCAGCATGACCCCCTACACTATCCAAACACCACTGCTCTACCCTAAACCCTAAATCTACCCCCAGGATGACCCCTTACACTTCCCAAACACCACTGCACTAACCTAAACCCTAAAACACTACCCCCAGCACGACCCCCTACACTACCCAAACACCACTGCACTAACCCTAAACTCTAAAACACTACCCCCAGCACGAGCCCCTACACTACACAAACACCACTGCACTAACCCTAAAACACTTCCCCTAGCACGACCCCTACACTACACAAACGCCTCTGCACTACCCTTATCCCTAAAACACTACCACTAGCATGACCCCCTACACTACACAAACATCACTGCAATACTCTAAACCCTGAACCACTACCCCCATCATGACTACCTACACTACACAAACACCACTGCACTACCCTAAACCCTAAAACACTATCCCAGCATGACCCCCTACACTACCCAAACACCACTGCACTGCCCTAAACCCTACAACACTCCCGCCAGCACGAATCCCTACACTACCCAAACACCACTGCACTACCCTAAACCCTAAATCTACCCCCAGCACGACCCCTATACTACCCAAACACCATTGCACTACCCTAAACCCTAAAACACTACCCCAGCACGACCCCCTACACTACCCAAACACCACTGCACTAACCTGAACCCTAAAACACAACCCCCTACACTACAAAAACACAGCTGCACTACCCTAAACTGTAAAACACTACCCCCAGCATGACCCCCTATACTACACAAACACCATTGCTCTACCCGAAACCCTAAAACACTATTCCTATACTACACAAACATCGCTGTACTATCCTAAACCCTAAAACACTACCCCCGCACGACCCCCTACACTACCCAAACACCACTGCACTACCCTAAATCCTAAAACACTACCCCAGCAGTACCCCATAAACTACCCAAACACCACTGCACTACCCAAAACCCTAAAACACTACCCTCAGCAGTACCCCCTACACTACCGAAAACCATTGCACTACACTAAACCCTAAAACACTACCTCCAGCAGAACCCCCTACACTAACCAAAGACCACTGCACTACCGTAAACCCTGAACCACTACCCCCAGCACGACTACCTACACTACACAAACACCACTGCACTACCCTAAACCCTAAAACACTATCCCCAGCATGACCCCCTACACTACCCAAACACCACTGCACTGCCCTAAACCCTACAACACTCCCACCAGCACGAATCCCTACACTACCCAAACACCACTGCACTACCCTAAACCCTAAATCTACCCCCAGCACGACCCCTATACTACCCAAACACCATTGCACTACCCTAAACCCTAAAACACTACCACCAGCATGACCCCCTACACTACCCAAACACCACTGCACTACCCTAAACCCTAAAACACTACCCCTGCATGACCTTCTACTCTACCCAAATACCACTGCACTAACCTGAACCCTAAAACACGACCCCCTACACTACAAAAACACCATTGCACTACCCTAAACCCTAAAACACTACCACCAGCATGACCCCCTACACTATCCAAACACCACTGCTCTACCCTAAACCCTAAAACACTACCCCAGCACGACCCCCTACACTACCCAAACACCACTGCACTACCCTAAACCCTAAAACACTACCCCTGCATGACCTTCTACTCTACCCAAATACCACTGCACTAACCTGAACCCTAAAACACGACCCCCTACACTACAAAAACACAGCTGCACTACCCTAAACTGTAAAACACTACCCCCAGCATGACCCCCGATACTACACAAACACCACTGCTCTACCCTAAACCCTAAAACACTATTCCTATACTACACAAATGTCGCTGTACTACCCTAAACCCTAAAACACTACCCCCGCACGACCCCCTACACTACCCAATCACCACTGCACTACCCTAAATCCTAAAACACAACCCCAGCAGTACCCCATAAACTACCCAAACACCACTGCACTACCCAAAACCCTAAAACACTACCCTCAGCAGTACCCCCTACACTACCCAAAAATCATTGCACTACCCTAAACCCTAAAACACTACCCCAGCAGTACCCCCTACACTACCCAAAGACCACTGCACTACCTTAAACCCTGAACCACTACCCCCAGCACGACTACCTACACTACACAAACACCACTGCACTACCCTAAACCCTAAAACACTATCCCCAGCATGACCCCCTACACTACCCAAACACCACTGCACTGCCCTAAACCCTACAACACTCCCACCAGTACGACTCCCTACACTACCCAAACACCACTGCACTACCCTAAACCCTAAATCTACCCCCAAGATGACCCCTTACACTTCCCAAACACCACTGCACTAACCTACATCCTAAAACACTACCCCCAGCACGACCCCCTACACTACACAAACACCACTGCACTAACCCTAAAACACTTCCCCCAGCACGACCCCTACACTACACAAACGCCAATGCACTACCCTCATCCCTAAAACACTACCACTAGCATGACCCCCTACACTACACAAACATCACTGCAATACTCTAAACCCTAAAACACTACCACCAGCACAACCCCCTACACTACACAAACAACCCTGCACTACCCTAAACCCTAAAACACTACCCTCAGCACGACCCCCTACACTACCCAAAAACCACTACAGTACCCTAAACCCTAGAAAAGTAACCACCACCCCATGCCCACTCCCCCTTAAATCTCACTCCTCGTGGTTCCTCTCTTCTCGTGGTTCCTGCTTCATGTCGTCTCTGAGGGGCGGTGCACGTCATTGTGAGGAAACGGAACAGCCTCTGTTTTTTTACAACGACGTGGATCGTCTAAATTTTTTTAGAACTCATGGTACATACCTTTACAACAATATTCGTTATAAAGGCATGCGCGGTAAATGACCATGCATTCCAGAAACAATGCTTAGTAATGACTTTGCGATGTGCAACGCATGCACGATAATGCATGTGTTGTAATGGTATCGCGAAGTAACAGATTTGGCACAGAGAACAGAGCAACGTACCTGTTTGTGTTTGCCATCACTAAGCAGGAGGTGGGACTAGTCTCAACAACGAACCAATGGGATCATAATTGTGGAGGGCAAGGATCAGCGGCTCACTACGGCATAAATTGCGCCAAAGGACTGCATTATCCAGAGTACATAGCGAGCACAATCCCAGTGGGGCGGGACTAAATCTTGAATATCACCTGAAACCTCCTTTCCCCCTCTAAAGCCAGTCAGTGAGAAAGGAATTGACTTCCAAAACGCGTATGGCAGATACGGCGTACATTGATGTTGCAAATACTCATTCCTGCCTGCTGCTGCCTTCCGAATAAAAAAGGGTAAACGAAACGTTGCGTGTGGTGTTTTCAACTGGGAGCAGTTTCGATTGGCATATATACATATATATGTATAACTATATATATATATATTTACGCTCCAGAAGTTGCCCACAGGCGAGGGAGCACTCGGGCTGCAGCAATCCCCAGTAGACCACGCACATCGCAGGAGCAGCCTGACGCGTTTCGGATCAATTCCTTAATCATAGGCTCAGTTCCACCAAGTGCACAGCGTTTTTGGCCACACCTCTTTATTTAAATGATTCACTGCCTTCTGATAGGTCAATTTCAAACAGCATTTAGCTCACGGTCCCCCACAGGATTATGGGACCTGTAGTGCGGCAATCCTACCCCGATGGGTGCCATGTCCTTAGGGTCCCCAATGCATCGCCCTGAATGGGCCCCGCAATGCGTGCAGTCTGGCTTTCTCTGGTGCTGCCTGCCCCGTGTGAGGCCTGATATGATTCAAGCTTAACGGCCCGCTTCCAATCCTCGCGGTGGTGCTCCCTCCACGGCCGGGCCGCCGTGAATAGATTAACGCTCCAGAAGTTGCCCACAGGCGAGGGAGCACTCGGGCTGCAGCAATCCCCAGTAGACCACGCACATCGCAGGAGCAGCCTGACGCGTTTCGGATCAATTCCTTAATCATAGGCTCAGTTCCACCAAGTGCACAGCGTTTTTGCCCACACCTCTTTATTTAAATGTCACTGCCTTCTGATAGGTCAATTTCAAACAGCATTTAGCTCACGGTCCCCCACAGGATTATGGGACCTGTAGTGCGGCAATCCTACCCCGATGGGTGCCATGTCCTTAGGGTCCCCAATGCATCGCCCTGAAAGCGCCCCGCAATGCGTGCAGTCTAGCTTTCTCTGGTGCTGCCTGCCCCGTGTGAGGCCTGATATGATTCAAGCTTAACGGCCCGCTTCCAATCCTCGCGGTGGTGCTCCCTCCACGGCCGGGCCGCCGTGAATAGATTAACGCTCCAGAAGTTGCCCACAGGCGAGGGAGCACTCGGGCTGCAGCAATCCCCACTAGACCACGCACATCGCAGGAGCAGCCTGACGCGTTTCGGATCAATTCCTTAATCATAGGCTCAGTTCCACCAAGTGCACAGCGTTTTTGGCCACACCTCTTTATTTAAATGATTCACTGCCTTCTAATAGGTCAATTTCAAACAGCATTTAGCTCACGGTCCCCCACAGGATTATGGGACCTGTAGTGCGGCAATCCTACCTCGATGGGTGCCATGTCCTTAGGGTCCCCAATGCATCGCCCTGAATGGGCCCCGCAATGCGTGCAGTCTGGCTTTCTCTGGTGCTGCCTGCCACGTGTGAGGCCTGATATGATTCAAGCTTAACGGCCCGCTTCCAATCCTCGCGGTGGTGCTCCCTCCACGGCCGGGCCGCCGTGAATAGATTAACGCTCCAGAAGTTGCCCACAGGCGAGGGAGCACTCGGGCTGCAGCAATCCCCAGTAGACCACGTACATCGCAGGAGCAGCCTGACACGTTTCGGATCAATTCCTTAATCATAGGCTCAGTTCCACCAAGTGCACAGCGTTTTTGGCAACACCTCTTTATTTAAATGTCACTGCCTTCTGATAGGTCAATTTCAAACAGCATTTAGCTCACGGTCCCCCACAGGATTATGGGACCTGTAGTGCGGCAATCCTACCCCGATGGGTGCCATGTCCTTAGGGTCCCCAATGCATCGCCCTGAATGGGCCCCGCAATGCGTGCAGTCTGGCTTTCTCTGGTGCTGCCTGCCCCGTGTGAGGCCTGATATGATTCAAGCTTAACGGCCCGCTTCCAATCCTCGCGGTGGTGCTCCCTCCACGGCCGGGCCGCCGTGAATAGATTAACGCTCCAGAAGTTGCCCA
This sequence comes from Triturus cristatus, assembly GCF_964204655.1. Lineage (NCBI taxonomy): Eukaryota > Metazoa > Chordata > Amphibia > Caudata > Salamandridae > Triturus > Triturus cristatus. The sequence goes on from NC_140590.1 coordinate 1,120,050,355, forward strand.
CAGGCGAGGGAGCACCCGGGCTGCAGCAATCCCCACTAGACCACGCACATCGCAGGAGCAGCCTGACGAGTTTCGGATCAATTCCTTAATCATAGGCTCAGTTCCACCAAGTGCACAGCGTTTTTGGCCACACCTCTTTATTTAAATGATTCACTGCCTTCTGATAGGTCAATTTCAAACAGCATTTAGCTCACGGTCCCCCACAGGATTATGGGACCTGTAGTGCGGCAATCCTACCCCGATGGGTGCCATGTCCTTAGGGTCCCCAATGCATCGCCCTGAATGGGCTCCGCAATGCGTGCAGTCTGGCTTTCTCTGGTGCTGCCTGCCCCGTGTGAGGCCTGATATGATTCAAGCTTAACGGCCGGCTTCCAATCCTCGCGGTGGTGCTCCCTCCACGGCCGGGCCGCCGTGAATAGATTAACGCTCCAGAAGTTGCCCACAGGCGAGGGAGCACTCGGGCTGCAGCAATCCCCAGTAGACCACACACATCGCAGGAGCTGGTACTGAGACTGGCCCGCTACCCTATCCCCCTAAAGACATTGAGACTCTTTGGATCACTCGATCCCACTGTAAATATTGAATGTGCTACCTTTGATAAAGAACCAAGATAAGCAACTAATACAGAGTCCTGTGTGGTGGTGTTACTGGGCCTAGTACGATCTTAGGAGAAGGACCTCTCCTCGGAGGCTTCTCAGCGGCGCTCGGCTATAACTTTGCGGAAGGAAGGTGGCCGGAGCAGTCCCCCCGACTCCCCGGTGGTCCTCCCTCCAACATTTGGTGGCCAGCGACGGGATCCGAGCCAGACGCAATCGTACAAGCAAGTAACGCAACCACTACCTAACCAGACGGAAGAAGGGAACCATGAACGACCAAGAAGCAACCATCGCCGCAACCTTCCAACTGGAAAAGCTGGAAGAATACACCCACAAAGAACTGAAACAATTCTGCAAGGACAAAGGGATCCCAACCACAGGATTGGGCACCAAGGAAGAAATGCAGAAAGCCCTGAAAACCTGGGCAGAGTCTGAGACCACTCCTCCCCGAGCCGAAGGAACCTCGGCTCGGGGCGGAAACCTGCCACCGACCATAATCCCGACAGATGGGGGACGAAGCATCCTGGAAGCCGGCCTGTCCCACGAGGAGATGCAAGAACGGGAGAGGGCCCGGACACACGAAATGGACCTCGCCCGACTCCGGCTGGACGGTGAACTCCTGCTGGCAGAGAAGAAACTAGCCTTGGAGCAACTACGGCTGCAGGAAGAAATCGACGAAAAGAAACGGCAGCGAGAACTAGAAGAGAAACGGCTAACCCTCGAGCACGAGAGGGGCCTCAAGGCACTCGAACTGAAATCAAAAACGGGGAAGACCGACACCCCCGGGGCCCGGGACGCTCTGCCACTAACCGAGCCGAAGGTTCATATCCCCAAGGATGTCGTCAAGGAATACTACAAAAACGACGACATCCAGCAGTGTTTCCGAGCCTACGAGGTAGCCATGACCTCCCATCGGGTACCCCGGAAGGATTGGGGTGCCGGCCTATGGGGGAGGTTCCTCAGCGAGGGCCGGGAACCCTGCTGCAACTCCCCGACGCGGTGATGACCTCATACGACCTCATGAAAGAAGCCCTACTCACACGCTACGGACTATCAGCCGAGATGTACCGGCAGCGCTTCCGAAACTGTAAGAAGCTCCCCGGTACCACATGGGTCGAATACGTGGACTTCTTCAGCCGGGCCTTTGAAGGGTGGATAAAAGGGAGCAAGGTCACCTCGTACAACGAACTCTTCGACCTCATTGTCTGGGAGCACCTCGCCAACAACTGCTTTGTGGAACTAAGGCAACACCTCCTGGACAGTAAGCTGACCGAGCCCCGGAAGCTCGCCGCCGAAGCCGACCGATGGGTCAACACCCGGGTCCCCCGGAACCCCGTGGGGGACTACCAACGGAGTACCACGAGACCTCCTCGCTAGCGGGGCGGAGGAGGGGGGTCCCACCGCAGTCGAGAGTTCCCGACCGGGCCGCCCAGAAGCCCGCCACGAGGCTAAGCCGCCAACCACACGTCCCCGACCCTGGTCCGAAGGGGGACCCCCATCGCCAGGCCTGGACCCCGACCACCAGTGACCTGCTTCGGCTGCCAGCAGACCGGCTACTATGCGAGCGACCCGGCCTGCCCTGTGAACCGGCGGGGCGGAACGGATGGGCCCCCTCCCCGACAAATAGCCGCCGCAGCCCTGGGGGAAGGAGAGGAAGAGGAGGAAAACCGCGAGGACGGGTCCCCTGAGTGGGAACCAGCTGCCATGTCACTCGCATGCCTGGGCCCCCGAGAAATGGTGCCCCGGGCTGCCATCCCAAGCAACACCCAGACGTACCAGCAGTGGGTCACCATCAATGGACAAAGGGCCGAAGCCCTCCGGGACACTGGGGCCAGTGTGACCGCTGTCCGCTGCCACCTGGTGACCCCCGAACAGATCCTGCCGCATGTCCTATGCCCTGTCCAGACCGCGGACAACACCGAAAGCATGTGCCGGATGGCCAGGATTCCCTTCGAGTGGGGAGGAGTATCAGGCACCCTCAAAGTAACTGTCCGCGACGACGCCCCGGTGGACTGCCTCCTGGGGAATGACCTAGAGAGCTCCCCCTGGGCCCAGGTGGAGCGCCGAGAGCATCTGGGGATGCTAGGGCTGCCCGAGTGGGCCTGCGCCACCACCCGGTCCATGACCGCCCAACCTGCCGCGGCCCCCGACAAGCCTGTGGGCCCAGAACTACCACCCTCCTCCGGCAAGGAGGAACCTGACGATGAGGCCGGGCCCTCCGAACTTCCTCCCAACGAGGCCGCCCCCCTCAGCGAGATCCCCGAGCTGGCCCAGTGGCGCCACGACGGGGGCCCCACCCGCGAACAATTCCAGCAAGAGCAAAAGGCCTGCCCGTCCCTCGAGGGGGCCCGACAGCAAGCGGTCGCCCAGGCCTCGGGGGACCCCACCGGAACCCACTGGATCTATTGGGACAATGACTTATTGTATAGCGAGCAGAAAGTCGCCGAACTGGGAGCCGGCCGGGTGTTGGTGGTTCCCCTCCGATTCCGAGAGTTCCTCCTGAACTTGGCGCATGACGTGCCCCTCGCCGGACACCTCGGGCGAGACAAAACTTACAGCCACCTAGTGACCCATTTCTATTGGCCCCGAATGCGGAGAGACGTGGACCATCACTACCGGTCCTGCCAGACCTGCCAGGCTAGCGGAAAGACTGGGGGTCGAGTTACGGCCCCCTTCCAACCATTTCCAGCCGTCCACACCCCGTTCGAACGAGTAGGGATCGACATCGTGGGGCCCCTCGACCCCCGGACCGCCCTGGGACACCGCTTCATCCTGGTACTGGTCGACCATGCCACCCGATACCCCGAGGCCATCCCCCTCCGCACTGTGACAGCTCCAGTGGTGGGCCGGGCCCTGATGGGCATCTTCTCCAGAGTGGGGTTTCCCCGAGAAGTGGTGAGCGACAGGGGTACGAACTTTATTTCAAAATACATGAAATCCCTCTGGCAACAATGTGGGGTCACCTACAAATTCACCACCCCTTACCACCCCCAGGGGAACGGACTGGTCGAGCGGTTCAACAGAACCCTGAAGGGAATGATCAAGGGTCTGGAAGAGCCCCTGAGGAGGAGATGGGACGTCCTGCTGCCCTGCCTCCTGTTCGCCTATCGAGAGGTACCACAGAAATCCCTGGGCTTTAGCCCCTTCGAACTATTGTATGGGCACCCCTGGCCGAAGCCAACCTCGAAGCCAGCCAAGAAGACATGAAACGCTGGTATGACGAAAATGCCTCGACCATCGAGTTCGAGCCGGGCCAGCAAGTCTGGGTCATGTCGCCCGTGGACCCCTGCGCCCTGCAGGACAAGTGGACCGGGCCCTTCAAGGTGGTTGAGAGGAAGAGCCCCGTCACCTACCTGGTCGACATGGAGTCCCCGCGGAACCCCCTCCGGGTCCTACACGCCAACCGGCTCAAGCCCCACTTTGCCCGAACTGAACTACGCCTGCTGCTGGCTACCGACGATGGGGGCGAAAGCGACTCCGAGCCCCTACCAGACCTCCTGGGGTCCTCGGGCCAAGACGGCTCCTTGGAGGACGTCCACCTCTCCGCTACCCTAACCCCAGAACAGCGCCATGACTGCCGGAAGCTGCTGCAACCCTTCGCTGCCCTCTTCTCTCTCACGCCCAGGGTGACCCCCTGGTGCGTCCACGACGTGGACACCGGGGACAGCCCCCCGGTGCGGCACCGCGCCTACATAGTACCCGACCGAGTCCGAGCCTGCATACGGACCGAAGTCTCCAAGATGCTCGCCCTCGGAGTCATCGAGCCATCAGACAGCCCGTGGGCCAGCCCAGTGGTCTTGGTGCCGGAGGCCGCTGCCCCCGGCACCTCCCCGGAACTCAGATTTTGTGTAGACTACCGGGGCCTGAACGCAGTCACCAAGACCGATGCCCACCCCTTGCCACGGGCAGACGAGCTGATCGATCGCTTAGGGGCCGCTCGCTACCTAAGCACCTTTGATCTCACCGCTGGGTACTGGCAGATCAAGCTTACTCCCGGCGCCCAGGAACGATCCGCCTTTTCCACCCCCGATGGGCACTACCACTTTCGGGTGATGCCCTTCGGTATGAAGAACGCCCCAGCGACCTTCCAGCAGCTGGTGAACAAGGTCCTGGCCGGGCTAGAAGCTTTCAGCGCGGCCTACCTCGACGACATTGCCGTCTTCAGCAACCACTGGGCCGCGCACCTAGGACACCTCAGAGAAGTCCTGGCCGCTCTCCAAAGGGCCGGGCTCAGCATTAAGGCCAGCAAATGCCAGATCGGTCAAGGATCTGTGACCTATCTGGGCCACCAGGTGGGGAGTGGCCAGGTGGCACCCCTCCAGTTAAAGGTCGATGCCATCCAGGCGTGGGAGCCCCCCGCAACCCAAACCGCTGTCTGGGCCTTCTTAGGCCTCACAGGCTACTACCGGTGATTTATTAAAGATTATGGCAGCATTGTGGGGCCCCTTACGGAGCTCACTTCCAAGAAACACCCCAAGGCGGTGCACTGGACGCCCCGCTGTCAGACCGCTTTTGAAGCCCTCAAGGCGGCCATGTGTGCTGCCCCTGTGCTACAGGCCCCTGACTACAGCAAGGAATTTGTGGTGCAGACTGATGCATCAGAGTACGGGGTCGGGGCGGTCCTCTCCCAGATGGACGCCGAGGGCCTCGACCGACCTATGGCCTTTATCAGCCGCCGACTGCTGCCACGGGAACAAAGGTGGAGCACCATCGAGCGGGAAGCCTTCGCTGTGGTATGGGCTCTCAAGAAGCTCCGGCCCTACCTTTTCGGCACCCACTTCAGAGTCCAAACTGACCACCGGCCCTTGCGGTGGCTAATGCAAATGCGGGGCGAGAACCCCAAGCTGTTGCGATGGTCCATCTCGCTGCAAGGGATGGACTTCACCGTGGAGCACCGGCCCGGCAACGGCCACGCCAATGCTGACGGCCTGTCCAGATTCTTCCGCCTCGGCGAGGAGAACCCCCAAGGAGATGGGTGACTCTCCCTGCCTTCAGCTGGGGGGGACGCGTGTTGGAGCCGGCCTCGTGGCGTGGTCCTGTTCCCCCTCGCTAAGCCGCACGAGGTCCCATGCACCTCGGGCTCCTCCATTTTGGATTATACGTCACTCCACGTGACCACCTACGTGACCCTGCTCTACCCGGCCTCAGTCCCAGCGAGGCCCGACATCGAGGCGCCAACCCCTGGCCCGGGGGATACCACGTGAACCCTTCCCACTCCCGGTGGAGGGCAGTATCGATGGGACCCCCAACCGTCCTTCCACACCTAGGTGCGATCGCCCCACAGCTCTCTGGGGCCTGGCGCCTCTCCTGCTGGGCGTCTGACCGCTCCCTACCCGGCCTCTCTGCCCCCCCGGGCGCAAGGGTCCGGACATCAAAGGGCTCCAGTCCTATATCTGGGGCGACCCGGCAACAAGACAACAGTTGTATCCCGGAGTCAAGAGCCCTGCTGATCGGATCGCGGCTGACCCTACGGAGAAAGACTCATCCTGAAACTACCCCCTGAGCCCTGCTGACGACGTCGCGGCTCCACCGTACTTAAAGACCGTCACGAACCTTTGGGGCCCTGCTGACGCTGTTGCGGCCCGACCTTGTTGAACTTTCCATCAGAGCCCAGCTGACCTCGTCGCGGCTCGACCGAAGCGGACCTACCACCGGAGCCCTGCTGACTGTGTCGCGGCTCGACCCAAGCGGAACTACCACCCGAGCCCTGCAGACGCCGTCGCGGCTCTCCACGTCCGAGCTACTTTGAGGCCAGCACGCAAGGTCTGGTGCAGAGCCTCCCCGTACCTGGCTGGTACTGAGACTGACCCGCTAACCTATCCCCCTAAAGACATTGAGACTCTTTGGATCACTCGATCCCACTGTAAATATTGAATGTGCTACCTTTGATAAAGAACCAAGATAAGCAACTAATACAGAGGCCTGTGTGGTGGTGTTACTGGGCCTAGTACGATCTTAGGAGAAGGACCTCTCCTCGGAGGCTTCTCAGCGGCGCTCGGCTATAACTTTGCGGAAGGAAGGTGGCCGGAGCAGTCCCCCCGACTCCCCGGTGGTCCTCCCTCCAACTCTTGCCTGTATTTAATGTTTTAGCATGATGGTAAAAATCTACCATCCTTTTACTCCGTTACTCGCGCTTGCTCTGCCCCCTTTTTCTCTGTCGTGACTGTGCTTCTGCCATCGTATTGTCAGTAGTTGCCCTCGTATTGTTATTATTTGTATTTCGCCTTTTATTCCTTTTTATACTGTTGTACTGTTATTGTGCCCTTTTTTACCTTCTGTATCCTCTGCCCGCTCAACCCTCTCGCTTTTCCCGCCGTTGCGCCCCATGCAGCCCCGCCCCCCCTGCTTGCCCATTTGCCACCCCGCTCCTGCCTCCGAGCTGCTCTTCCCTCCCACCTCCCCTTATATGGTGGCTGCTGAGCGGTGAGGAGAGTGACCCTTTACCCTGTTTACAGGCAGGTCACTCCCCATGCCGGACAGCACCACCTGTGCCGAAGACGTGCGCTAGACCCCCTGGCCCCCGCAAATGACACACTGAACGCCACCACTACACCGCCAGCACCCTCCACGCACTCAGCACCAGAAGACCGCACACCTGCTTCCTGGCCGCCCCGAAGCACACCAAAGGACCCTTCTCCTGTTGGAGCTGCAGCTTCACCAGCCTCCGAGCCGCCAAACCGCCCACTGCAACAGGACGCAACCACCTCAGATGCATACTACTGAACACCCGCTCCGCATGCAAACACGCCGTCGAACTCTGGGACCTGCTTGACACATCCTCCCCGGACGTCGCCTTCCTGACAGAGACCTGGATGAATGCCTCCTCGGCACCCGACATCGCCATAGCTATCCTGGACGGCTACAAGATCACCCACAGGGACCACACCAAAGGAGTAGGAGGTGGAATCGCCATCGTCCACAAGAACACCCTCAGGGTCCCGACCAGCAGTGACAACCGAACACCTGCACCACCGAACACCTGCACTTCCAGATCCACACTGATCCCAACACCACCCTCAGAGCAACACTCGTCTACAGACCTCCCCGGACCCTGGCCTCACTTCAGCGACTCCCTCGCCGACTTCGTCAGCACGCACGCCCTTGCCTTCAGAGACTACATCCTCCTCGGAGACCTGAAATTCCACCTCGAGAACAACGACACCAACTCCACCACCTTGATTGACAACCTCACCAACCTCGGTTTCAGACAGCTCATCACAACACCCACCTACTCTGCTGGCCACACGCTTGACCCCATCTTCTCCGCAAGTACCCACATCACCTTCAGCCACACCATTGAACTCCACTGGACTGACCATTGCTGCATCCACTTCACCTTCCGGAAACGCACCACCGCAATCAACAGATCCCCCTCCGCAGCTGGAGCACAATCACCGAAGACCAGCTAAACACCACCCTCGCTCGAAGCCCACCCGCCGACCCCACCGACACCGCGGCCCGCAACCTCAGGTGCTGGATCGACGACTGCACCAACACTCTCGCCCCGATCAAGAAACCCTCCAACAGATGCACTAACAGGAAAGCCAGCTGGTTCACCGCGGATCTCCAGGCCTGCAAGCAAACCTGCCGAAAACTAGAGAAGAAATAGCACCGCGAACAGACACCGGACAGCGACGCAGCCCACAAGAACGCCGTCCGCAGACACCATCGCCTCATCAGATCTGCCAAAAGGGCCTCCTTCAGGGATCGCCTCGACAACAACTTACACAACAGTAAAGAGCTCTTCAACATCGTTAAGGAACTCTCCATTCCTATCTCCAACACCAATGACATCCCACGATTGCAAGACCTGTGCGACTCCCTTGCCACCTTCTTCCATCGCAAGGTCACAAACATCCACGACAGCTTCAACAACCTGACCGCCTTGACAGCCACCGACGCCTCAGACCCCAAGGCCACCAACATAAACGACGACGACATCATCAAAATCATGAACACCATCCACACTGGCTCTCCGTCAGACCCATGCCCGCACCACATCTTCAACAAAGCTAGCGCCACCATCGCACCCCATCTCCGCAAGGCCATCAACATCTCCTTCGAGACCCCGACCTTCCCGGAGAGCTGGAAGCACGCCGATATCAATGCCTTACTCAAGAAACCCCAGGCGGTTCCAAGGGACCTCAAGAACATCCGGCCTATCTCCCTGCTCCTGTTCCCGGCAAAGGACATCGAGAAAACCGTCAACAGACAGCTGACCTCCCAGTCTGGGTTCTGCAGCAACCACAGTACCGAAACTGCCCTCATCGCCGCCACCGATGACATCAGGGCTCTGCTGGACAACGGCGAAACCACGGCCCTCATCCTCCTGGACCTATCAGCCTCCTTCGACACTTTCTGCCACCTCACCCTACGCACACGCCTCCACAACACAGGGATCCGAGACAAGGCTCTAGAATGGACCACCTCCTTCCTCTCCGGCAGAACCCAGAGTGTCCGCCTCCTTCCTTTCCGTTCCAAAGCATACAAGATCATCTGCTTCATACCCCAAGGATCGTCCCTCAGCCCAACATTGTTCAACTTCTACATGGCACGGCTCGCCCATGTCGCCTGACTGCATGACCTCAACATCATCTCTTACACCGATGACACCCAGCTGATCCTCTCCCTCACCAAGGACCCCCTCACAGCCAAAACCAACCTCCACAAAGGAATGAAAGCCGTCGCCGAGTGGATGAAGAACAGCCGTCTGAAGCTGAACTCGGACAAAATGGAGATCCTCATCCTCGGCCCCACCCCCTCAGCCTGGGATGACTCCTGGTTGCTGACTGCACTGGGAGCACCACCAACACCCTCCAAACACGCACGCACGCACGCAACCTGGGGTTTATCCTCGACTCAACACTCTCAATGGCCAAGCAAGTCAACACCGTCTCATCATCCTGCTTCAACACCCTCCACATGTTCCACAAGATCTACAGTTGGATCCCCACCAAAACAAGAAGAACGGTCACCCAGGCCCTCATCAGCAGCAGGCTGAACTACGGAAATGCCCTCTATGCAGGAGCCTCGGCCAAACTCCTGAAACGACTATATCGCATACAGAATGCCTCTGCACACCATATCCTCGACATCCCTCGCCACATCACACCCCTTCTGAGAGACCTGCACTGGCTTCCCGTCAACAAGAAGATCACCTTCAAGCTCCTCACCCACGCACACAAGGCACTCCACAATACCGGACCAGCATACCTCAACAAACGACTCACTTTCTACACCCCGAACTGCCAGCTCTGCTCCGCCGACCTCGCCCTCACCACAATCCCCTGCATCCGAAGAGCGACAACCAGTGGCAGATCCTTCTCCCACCTCGCCACCAAGACCTGGTGCACTCTCCCCATCCTCGTACGGCAGACCCAGGGCCTACTAACCTTCAGGAGGATGCTCAAGACCTGGCTTTTCGAGCAGTAGCAACACCCCTCCCCCCAGCACCTTGAGGCCCTCACGGGTGAGTAGTGCGCTTTACAAATTTCTTGACTGATTGATTGATTGATTAGTGCTTATAATCATTTATATCTGTTACTGTCTAGTTGTTGTTTCAGCACACCTATTTTACACTAAAATAGGTGCTTACTGAAAAACTTTCCCACCGTTTATTCTCTGTATCTCTCTAAGACATAGTGAGCATGAGTGAGTGTGGGAAAAGTATCGCACTGTTTCCACATTTTTGAGGGTTCAAGGTTGTCATGTTCGATAGTTGCCAAGAACTATTCTCTCCTTGGTAAGAGAGGTTTCTAGTGGCACTGTGAGCTAGCTGGTACACAGGCTAACATACCCGATGGGGGTGTCTAGAATCAGTCTGGACACCAATCCTACAGTGCATGTTATCTAAATGCACAGATCCTATATATGTTTATAGTAACTACACAACAATGTCCTCAGTAGGCAGCCCAACATAACTACGGTAATTTTAAGATGAGCGGCACCATTACACAGAGGTGACACAGCGGTAACAGTAGATCATTTTGGATCGGAATGTTTGTGACATGGAAGATTTATGAAGCCACGCACCTCTCCTCGCTGAGACAGGCCGTATGGATTTACAAGCCCCAGCAGTAAGAGACTCTACACATATGCCGTGGTGGGCATGTAGAGAAGTCACCACCTTGGTGTGGGATGGTTGACCACCGCATGGAGCTCCTGGTCCTGAACAGAGGCAGGTTTGTTGGAGGCACAATAGAGGGCAGAAAACGGGAGCAGGCATGGTACGTGCTGCACCCAAAATGCGGCACGTCAGCCCAGGTAAAAAAAATTTAAGGGGAAAGAGGGAGGAGACCAGGCTAGCAAGGCCTCACCAGGACAGGAAATGTGCAATAAACCAGCAGGGACATGATGCTGACAGAGTGAGAGGTAGAAGCAGGGACCACTGGTGATGTGGACCCAGTAGTGATTGCAGAATAAAGTGTGGAGGCAATGTGGGTTGTGCCTAAGAGTAAAGTGGCTAAGGGCCCAAAAAGGAGCATGGAAGTGGGGCAGTATATGTCAGAGGCAGGCAGAGAGATGGAAGGCAGGTAGTAATTGAACTTTGCAACAGAGAAAATAAGGGGACAAAGGACAGATGCAGGAGCGGTGATGCTAAAGTTGGGTGGGGGAGTTAAAGGGGGCAGATAGATGGGTTTTCAAAGGCGCGGAGCAATGGCTAAAGAGGCCTCTACTCAGGACTTATGGGTGCAAGGGGGGAATGGAGTATGACACCGGTGCAAAGGAGGAGGGGGCATTTCACAGTAGCCTGGAGGGGAGCGGGCGGGCCATATGGTGAAGTCACAATGGGAGCAGACATTGTAGGAATATGGGGGGTGGCCAGGAGCAGGATCGAGCAGGACTATGGATATGACTGTTAGGTGGAATAAAGGGTCAGGCAGGCAGGGATTTTAACACCAACATGCCGGATCTTCTTTTCTCTTTGTAGTCACCGGCAGGGTGGACTCTGGAGAACTGGGTATGGCTCATCTACCCTGAGGTGAATAGAAGGTAGGGTCTTAGGCTGCTAGCTGTTGGATGGTTGGGGATGGTGCATTCACTGACATGCGAAGGTCTGGGGTGGCCTCAGCAGTTTGTTGGCCCGGATGGATCGGTGCAGTTCCCGGGGTTGAGTAGTGCAGTATGTATAGGCACAAAGAAAAGTTACAGTCAGCAGGGTGTAATACAGCCCCCTGGCACAGTCTGGATGGCACAAGGAGACAGCAGCATGCAGGTTACAAGGCAGAGGGCATGCAGGTGGATTAGCATTCTGGACACATGAGTAGAGGGAGAAGGTCATGCAGCTTGATTATGACAAAATTAGCTTAGAAGAAGGTGAAGTGGTAGACGACAGTCCTCCTAGGCAGGAGGAAAATAATTGGTGGCAGGGCGGTGCATGTGGGGTGGGGGTAATTAACATAGTTGTAACTAGTGTTTTTCAGACAACAGATCAGATGGAACGTGGTGCTATGGTGCATGGTAATGGCCCTTCACAACTGGTTAGGCAGCTGGATCTGGAGCAGGGGCGTACCTTACTGCTAGGTTACATTGAAGAAGTTGCAGTGGCAGGGAGGAGCAGAGTAAAAAGTGTGTGGACTGGGGTAGGTGCTGGGGAGACTGGTATAGCGGGAAGTGAGATGACAGAAAGGTTTATATGTTAAAGATGCAGTGGTTTGGAATGAAGGTACAGAAAACAAATGGCAAGGGTGGGGCATTTCAAAACACATCAGACAAACAGGGGAGGCACGAGGAGACAGCACAGGCAAGACAAATGGGACGGGCATGGGATGGGGATTAATTAAAGCAAGGAACTCAAAATAAGGCAATTGATATATATGGTGGTGACAGAGCCTCCTGGCGCCCATCTAATGTTAGCAATCAAGGAGAGGATATGGAAGGGGAGTATGTTGAAATGATGAAGATACTAAACATGGAACTCTGAGGTAAAGAGGGTTCCAAGGAGGAGGAATATGAGTTGTCAAAATGGTTGTAAGTGCAGATGACAATAGGGAACTAGACGGCGGCATTTTTAATTTTCGCAAGAGTATACTGCAATAAATTCATAAAACGGTGTGTGTCACTGTTCAAATATATGGACGTGATCCGAAAGGCAAAAATAAACTATAGGGGGTGGTCATGGGTGCAATCTAATGAGGAGTTGTGGGCTCAGGATTGCCTGGAAAACCTAGGCAAAGTGGGGTGAAATTGACAATGATCTGTGGCAACAGACAATGGGACCATCCTTGTTCAGTAAAATTATATTTACAGCAAGTGGTTTTCCTTTTGTGTATCAGTCCTTTCAACCATGTACCACCCAAGAGGGGGTGGGAGTGACACCACGGAATCGGGAGGCAATCAAGGCATTGGATTTTAACAAAGGTTTTTGTAAAAGAGGATATTGCAAATTTCAATATGTGTGCTCCAAGTGCGCATGTAGACACCCCCTGGTACAGTGCCATGGGGCTTGGGCAGCGGACATGGACAGCACACAGGACAGTGGACAACACAAGCAGGCAACACAGGTTTCCAGCAGGGAAATGCAGCTGGGAGCTTTCAGGAAGGACAAGGTTCACAAGAAAATTTGGGCATGGGCTGATACTCCAATTGATGTGGAGCTTTTGGACTTTTGGGTGAGCAAATGTGACAACAGGGAGACTGCCATGTTGTTACACAGGGGTTTTTGGGAGGGTTTCAGGCTGGCATACGAGGGCCCAAAGATGTGTAAAATGGCCAGAAACCTGAAATCGGCACAGACAGATAAGCATTAGGTGAGAGCAAAACTACAAAAGGAGGGAAGAATGATGGCCCCCTTCAAATAATTGCCTATGACAGATTTGATTTTATCACCTATTGGTGTGGTGCCAAAAAAGGATACAGGGCAGTATTGGCGTGTACAACATCTGTCATGGCTGAGAGCGAACTCGGCCAATGATTTTATATCAGAGGAGGCTGCATTGGTCTCTTATTCCTCAGTTGACGGAGCCATGGAATTGGTAGAAAGGGTAGGAAAGGGGGCCTAAATGGCAAAGTGCACTGTCATTGAGTCGGTTTTTTGCCTCTTACCAGGGCACCCGGAAGACTTTAAGTTGTTGGGTATGCAGTTCAAAGGACAATGGTATGTGGATAAAGCATTACCCATGGGATTTTCCATATCACTCATGTTGTTTGAGCATTTTAGCACATTTCTACGATGGCTTTTGTGTGCCATACAAGTCACTGAACCATGGTGCATTAACAGGACGATTTTATTTTTGTGGGTCTACATGGTTCTGTTGACTGTCAACAGCAGTCGGCAAGTTTAGAAGAGCTCATAGGTGAGTTGGCAATGCCATTGGCCTCGGAGAAGACATTGGGCCTGGTACAGTACTCTTATTCCTATAAATCCAACTGGATTCTAACACTATGGAGGCAAAGACATAGATGGACAAACAGATGCACATGCAATTACTATTAGATACAATGTTGGCAAAGAATAGTATGACTGTCAAGGAAGTGCAGGTCTTGCCAGGGCATTAAAACAATTTGCATGCAGAGACGTTATGGTAGGTAGGATGTTCTGCTAGAGATTGTGCAGGTCACTCAGGTGTTTTGCAACCACATCACCAAATACGGTTGACAGCTGGCACAAAAGAGGATTTACCCACCTGGCACAGGTCCCTGGAAGAGTTCAATGGCATACACATAGTGGCCTCAAAAGAGTTTGAATGGTAGGTATAGAGTTATTTTGCCACAGTGGGAGCATGGGGTTTGGTTGTTACTGACAGGGCAAATGGTGTACCAAAGAATGGCCTGAAGGATGGAAACAGGGGGCAGGAGCATTGGTGTTCTGGAAAACATGGCAGTGGTTCATATTGTTAACAACAATCCACCAGAGATGTGACGGTTCTCAAGCTATTGCATGCTTTTGCTCTGGCTTGTCTGAGAAATGATGTGTTGCTCAGGGCTTAACATGTTCTCGGGCTGGACAATAACAACATGGATGCTCTGTCTAGTTCGCAGTGGGAGACGTTCCATGTGCTGGCCATGGAGTCAGACAAAGTAGAGATACCCATGCTGGTGGACATGTGGAATACAGGTGAAAAAATATACTCAAGTTGGTGGTAGGGTTGCTGGCAGAATCCACAAGTAGGTATTGCACTCAAGCATGGGAGGAATTAGTTACCAGGGGTGCACAAAATAGATTTGAGTGCTGGAACAGGGAAGAGGATGTGTCCCAGTTTATATTATCAATGATTGTCAATGGTCTTTCTTGTGTCACGATTACAGGAAAGTTGGGTGGGAAAGTATTCATGGGTACCCTCCTGTGTGGGTATGCACCATTAGGTAGAGATTTACGGAGGAGGAGGTTAGAAGCTTGGGACAGAGAGAGAGGGGTAGAAGGACCATGGTTAGGAAACCTCGGACACGATGCCTTTTTGGCAAGGTATTAGGAGCACTGCCCAATATCTGCCATGGGAGAGAAGAGATGTTGTTATTTGTAACTCTGATGTCATAGATGTTCTTTGGGGCCTTCAGGGTGTCGGAATTGCAGGGTAGGAAAGAGGTCTAGGGTTTAGAATGGGGAGAAGTGGTCATAAGGAGCCCAAAGAAAGGAATCCTCATGTACCATTCCAAGACAGACTAAATGTCCAGGGGACAGTGGTCTTGTAAGAATTCTAAGTTCCAGCATTATGCCCTGTAATCCTGGCCAAATAAATGAAGGCAGCAATGGGGTATGTAAAGGGTGTGGCTTTTCAATAGACCAGCAGGACCAGGGTCACCTATTTTCAACTGCTGTGTGTGCTAAGGAAAGCATTAACTAGTGTGGCGGAACGCCCACAAGATTATGGAACATATTCTTTCAGAATTGAGGTAGCCAGGTAAGCGGCAGGGCAGGGTTAGGGCAGGGATCGGTAAATGCAGCTGAGCAGATGGTCATCAGAGTGCTTTAGAGATTGGTGGAGGGGGAGCAGTGAAATGAGGGTAATGTGGTGGCATCCAACATATTTTGTTTTTTCAGGTGCAGTGCCTGGTCTAGGAGCAGTCGACCTGTCTATTTGGATCGTGGAACATTCTTTCATAAAATGGGCAGAGAGACATGAACTTCAAAAAGGTCAAGGCGTTAACCTTGGGTCCAATGACAGTTTGTTCAAGGTCACATGGAAGAGGAAATGAGGGATATAATCGTGGGATGTTACTGCATTATTTAAACAAAATGTTGAGGCACCTTAGATATCCGGATGTGTTCATCATTTATTTAGGGAAAAACAACAACATGTTTTCGAAAGGGTTAGCGTTATTGAAAGAAATGAAGAAGGATATGATGGAGATCGAACAACAATGGGCAGGATGTTAGGTGATCTTAACAGAATTATTTCAGAGAAGAGAGTGGAGGAGGGCAGACCGACCTGCCAAAAAATATAAGGCTTGACACAAGGTAAACAGGAATATGAGGTTATTCTGTAGGGACAAGATTTCAGTAGAGGAGAACATCTGGATTTGAGGCATGATGCACAGAAGTTTTAAGAGGGATGGAGTCCATTTGTCTCGCTACGAGATGGAGCTATAGCTATGCCAGGTGAAAGGGGTATTGGTTTGAGCTCTGAACGTGTTTAGATGGAATAGTGAATGCTATTTGTAGTGTCAGAAAAGTCAGTGATACCTTAATTGAGTGGTAGTTGGTAGATAAGTTGCCATGGTTATAGATTCAGATTATTGTTGGGCAAATAGAGAAGCAGGAACATGGTGGCTGTCAATAAAATTACACCTGAAGGAAACATTCAATTAATGTTAAGATGTAGGAAATGTTAATAGTTAGATGTTAATAGATGTAGGGAAACTCAATCAATCAATCAAGTTTCTTGTAAAGTGAGACTTCTCACCCATAATGGTCTTAAGACTCAAAGTGGTAAGAGAGTTAAAGTTCAACACTTCAATAACAGGGTAGGAGTTAGACAGTTTGTGAGATGAATAAGTAAAGGAGGGTGCAAAGTTTAGAGGTGGGGTAAGGAGTCGTAAGTAACTGGTTGTATAGTGAGGTCTAGATTTGTGAGGCAAGGGCCAAGGGGCTTTGGTTGTAATGCTTACCTGTTTACAATAAAGCAGCTTTTTCCACACTATTGTGGTCTGTGCTGCTCCCTTTTTACCCAACCTGAATGCTAATACTTAGAGTAAATTACTTGCGTTATATGGTGGCTTGTTACAACTGGGGGTCACTAGTTGGCAGAGGTAGGTACCTTTGATGAAATAGATACCTTTGCTTCTAAGTCAGGGAAAGGGGATTACACTACTGGATAACCCCTGCTCCCCCCCTTGGTAGCTTGGCATGAGCAGACAGGCTTATCTCAGAGGCAGTGTGTAAAGCATTTGTGAACTCACATAGTAATACAGTGACAATACTACAGATGGACACAACACAGGTTTTATAAAAATAAGTATTCTTTATATAGACTTATCACTAGACCACAAATGACAAAAATCCACAATACTATAAAAAATCAATACTTCACGATGGTAAAACGCAGTCTTTAGCAACAGATAAGCCCAACTGCAGTTATCACAATGTCAAGGTCAAAGGAATCCCAAAGTACGTTACCGACCGCGAGGTGCGCGGCGTCGGGCCTTGAGTCAAAACAGACCCCCAAAGAATAGTACCTTGGAAAAGCGAGAACAAAGACAGCTCACGGCGTCGGGGAGGTGCGGCATTGTTGGCTCATTGTGGTGTCGGATCCTTGCTTCTGGGGAGATGATGCATTGGGACCTGGATGTTTGCGCAGGCAGGAGAGGAGTCCGTTCCTGACCGGAGAGGAGGTGACGTCACGATGGCGCCGAAACCACGGTTCCGTACGATGTCAAGATGTCGATGGATTCTTGACCACCCATGTCGACAATCAGCTCTGCGATTTTGTCGGCTTCGGAGTCGATGCGGAACAGCAGCAGGTGTCGTGCCAGCATCGCAGGTCGAAGGAGCACTCATGGATATGGCAGGCTTACGATTTCGTTCGCTGGCATTGATTTGGCACGGCGGCCAGCGTCGGGTCTACATTGCAAGTTGGAGCAGCGCTCACGGCTTCGGTGCAGAAGATGGCATCGCTCACTCTCGTATCCTCTCATGGAACATTAATGAGGTTAAATTACTATAAAAACAGAAACAGATATGGGAGGAACTCAATATACTCCAGCCTCAAATTGTCTGTCTACAGGAGATGTATATGTATCAGATGGAAGGTCTACCATTGAATAGCTTGATTATCAGATGTTATCCCTCACTTTCTACTCTTCCGCTCAGAAGGAGTCACCCTCTTAGTTGAGGATAGCGGGAGGGGTTTACTGCAGCAAAAGACAGATCTAGGGGGGGCGTTGGCTGATAGCTACTATTCCGAAGGGTAGTTAACCTGTGTTGTATTGAATGTGTCGCAATTGTTTAAACACCCGCCCCGGTCCAACCCGGCTTGTGCCGTTGTGTGGAGGGCAGGGCTAACCCCAACAGCAATCACTTCCGGTCGAAGGAGGCGGGACTTCCTCCCCGGGACTCCTCTTTAGACCGAAGTGCACACAGCGCAGCGAGAGAACACTTTTATTGCGGTAGCGCGTGTGTAAGGGTAAAAACCTGTTTAAATTGCTAGCGTATATTTTGTAGGCGCGAAGTAAGCAGGGACTGTATATTTTAAAAAAGGAACTATTTGCCGATTTTAAAAGAAAGAGAAAGATTGCAATGATGAAATACTGACCTGTGTTGTATTGAACGTGTCGCAATTGTTTAAACACCCGCACCGGTCCAACCCGGCTTGTGCCGTTGTGTGGAGGGCAGGGCTAACCCCAACAGCAATCACTTCCGGTCGAAGGAGGCGGGACTTCCTCCCCGGGACTCCTCTTTAGACCGAAGTGCACACAGCGCAGCGAGAGAACACTTTGATTGCGGAAGCGCGTGTGTAAGGGTAAAAACCTGTTTAAATTGCTAGCGTATATTTTGTAGGCGCGAAGCAAGCAGGGACTGTATATTTTTAAAAAGGAACTATTTGCCGATTTTAAAAGAAAGAGAAAGATTGCACTGATGAAATACTGACCTGTGTTGTATTGAACGTGTCGCAATTGTTTAAACACCCGCCCCGGTCCAACCCGGCTTGTGCCGTTGTGTGGAGGGCAGGGCTAACCCCAACAGCAATCACTTCCGGTCGAAGGA
This sequence comes from Triturus cristatus, assembly GCF_964204655.1. NCBI lineage: Eukaryota > Metazoa > Chordata > Amphibia > Caudata > Salamandridae > Triturus > Triturus cristatus. The sequence goes on from NC_140590.1 coordinate 1,120,069,093, forward strand.
GGCGGGACTTCCTCCCCGGGACTACTCATTAGAACGATGTGCACACGTACGCGCAGTGGACGCGCGCAGCGGGCGCGCCGTCTGCGCGCCGAAGGCGCGCTAAAGGCAAGCCCGTCCGCGCCCGTCCGCGCACGAACGGGCTTACGGCCAGAACCTATGCCGGCGTGGACATCGATAGGGTGAGCTATTCGCGTCGTGCCTTACTAAGTCTTAGACCTACAAAGAACGCACAGTGTAATTATGTACACAAATCAGATGGACATTTTATAAATTGTGTACTCTGCCACCCGGTCAACTTACAACTGACTCAGGCACCAATTTCACACTCTGGCCTGAAATTAGCAGAATTGAACTGTAGGTCGCTCCCCATGCACGCCCTGATTATTAACCACCTGCTCGTGGACCATGAGCTAGACATCCTGTTTCTTACGGAAACTTGGCTCACAACACACTCGGACTCGGATGTGGTCTTGGCTCTGGCCCCGGGTTTTCCTATCCAGTCCCAAGTACGTCCCTCTGGTAGAGGGGGCGGACTGGCCATTTTGCACAGAGATTATTTCTCTTGCAGAATTAGCGATGCTCATATCACAGACTCAGAGAGCTGCCATTTTACCATCCATCTGGCCCCGACAACCTCTCTGGCAGGTCTTCTGGTGTATCGCCCCCCCGGCCATTCTGGTCCCTTTGCTAGCGCCCTACTAGAATCTATCTCAGTACTTGCCCACTCTACACCTAACTTTACTGTGCTAGGGGACCTCAATATTCACTTTGATGATCCCCTAGACACAGGGGCTGCTGATCTGATACTAGACTTGGCTGCTTACGGCCTCCAACTGGCCAATACCGGAGCCACCCATATCAAGGGCCACCTGCTAGACCCAGTTTTTACAAATTTTCGCACCCTCCAGGCCAAACCTTCTTGCCCCCTCCCTTGGACAGACCATTTTTTGGTTCCTCTTTTCTGGCCAGGAGAATTCAGGAAGCCCCACAAGCCCGTCACGTACACCCAGGACAGGGCATGGTCCAGACTCTCAACTGAGGACTGGGCCAGAGCTCTGGAATCGACGACCCCCGCCCCCTCGGGGGACCTTGTTGTAGCTGATAGCACTCACTCGACTCTATTATAGCTATAAAAACCCGTGAAGACAAGAGCGGAAAGACAGGCTCGGCCCCCTGGTTTAGCCTGGAACTCAGAGCCCTCCGCAAGGAATGTAAAAAAGTGGAGCGACTGTGGAGGAAGGTCTGGCTCCACTCTAGTAAAGACTCCTACCGGAGGACTGTGAGAGCATACAAATCTGCTTCGAAACTTTCTAAGGCCTCTTACTATGACGATAGGATAAAAAATGCCACAAACCCTGCGAGAGAATCCTATCTCATCGTCAAAGAATTCCTAAAGATACCACAACCCCCTTCATTGACCAGGACCCTACCGGACAGGAGTAATGAACTTGCAAAATACTTTGACTCTAAAGTCTCCCACATTTTACCTTCACTTCCACAGCCCAACCAGCTACCCTGCTGGGACAACGTGACGCCTGACACTTGTCCAGTAGGCGACCCTCGCCCGCAGCTTAATGCTTTTAGGGCGGTCTCATCGGACGAAGTTGAAAAAACTCTGGCCAAGATGAAAAGTGGCTCTCCCCGTGACCCTGCTCCCATGAGGTGTTTGAAAGCAGTCGCCTCTGCGATTGTTCCTCCAGTCCTGGAATTGATCAATGCCTCACTGTCCCAAGGCTCCGTCCCTCCTAATTGGAAGGGGGCGGTAGTTAAAGCCCTTCTCAAAAAACCCCAATTGGACCCCGCTTATCTGGCCAACTACAGGCCGATCTCGCTCCTCCCGGGCATCAGCAAAATTGCTGAAAAACTGGTTAACGTCCAGCTGTCCCAGTTTCTGGAATCTAACAATCTGCTGCGATGTTCCCAAACGGGGTTTTGCCCTGGCCAAGGTACGGACACTGCCCTCCTCGCCGTCATCGAGGAGGCAAGGTGCATTTTGGATTCGGGGGGGTCAGTGGCAGTGATCCTCCTGGACCTTAGTGCAGCCTTTGACACGGTGAATCACAGTGTCTTGCTCCACCGGCTGGCCAGGGCAGGACTCGGGGACACTGCGTTGGCCTGGATAGAGTCATTCCTGTCGGGCCGTTCGTTCCAGGTCTGGGATGGCAACTCCCGTTCTGACTCTCTTCCTTTGACAAGTGGGGTTCCCCAGGGTTCCTCACTTAGTCCCACTCTTTTTAACGCATATATGGCCCCTCTGGAGGATGTAGTTGCCCCCTTCTGCATCAAGATTGTGAGTTATGCGGACAACACGCAATTGGTCGTCTCTCTCTCACATCTTAATCAATGCCCAGATAATCTCCTGCACTGCCTCCAGAAAATCCATCTCTGGATGTGCGAGTCCTCACTCAAACTTAATGGGTCCAAAACAGAAGTTTTGCTGATGGGCAAGAAGTGGTCAGCAATTCCATCATCTGTTTGGCCCGATATTATGGGTGAGGTACCCGCCCCCAAGAAAGAAATCAAGAGTCTTGGGGTCTGGCTCGAACCGGACTTATCAATGAAAACCCAGGCAACTAAAACAGCTGGAACCTGCTTTGGACTTATGCGGTCAGTCCGCAAGATCCTTCCTCTGCTTCCCCTTCAATCCAGGAAACTCCTGGTTCAAGGACTGGTCCTTGCACGATTGGACTACAGCAATGCTGTCTATTTAGGAGCCCCTGAAGCTACTCTGGGCAAGCTACAACGAACCCAAAATGCGGCTGCCCGGATGCTGATGGGTCTTCCTTCCAGAACCTCTGCCAGACCTGCGCTTAAGGCTCTCCACTGGTTGCCCGTGCAAGAGAGGATCGAGTTTAAGGCAATGTGCATCGCTCACAAGCTCCTCAATGGACAAGGCCCTTCAATCCTATGAGATATGGTTACCCCGTACAAAGCCTCGAGATCTCTGCGCTCGGACAATGAGCGACTGGCAAATGTCCCCAAGTTTAGGAGGGTGCGTACTGGAGGCCGTCGCTTCTCCGTAAAGGCAGCCACACGCTGGAATTCGCTTCCCCGCAGTTTGCGGTTGGAACCCTGCTACTTGCGTTTTCGCAAGCAGCTCAAAACTCTGCTTTTCCCTAAATAAGTTTTTCCTCCCCTCTTGGCCAATTTCAAGCTCTCACAGCGCGGGGATGCCTCCGGGTCACCAGGCGCTTTACAAATCTTTAAATAATAATTAACAGCTCGCAATTTGTGTGCTATACGGCCCGAATATAAATGATCTGAAAGTCTTTGGAACTTCATCTCAAGATCCCGCCCTGTATCGTCTGTGGTTATTTTAATGTGATGCTATGTCCTAAATAAGACATGGCATCCCAGCATGTATCCTCCGATCAGTTTTCTAGTGCACCTGCTTGATGGGGCAAGTATTAGCTCCAAGGGGCAGTTCACCAGTCACTCTCTTCATATGCGTTGGTAAACTTTTGGCAGTTTAAACATCCTCAGTATCAGGGGTTTATAGTTTACTCTGTACCCCACAAAGCTTCGTCCAGGCTGGATGTGTTTTTGGTTAACAGTCCTTTGGTTTCTTCTTCAGATATTATATGTAATGTGCGGGTCCTTTCAGATCATAACTCTCTGTTATTGTTTATGTGAATAAAAGTGGGCAATCAGAAATTAGTCCCTGATAGGTGGAAATTTGAATTCAAGCTTCTGTTGGAATATGGTTATGTTAGCTCTGTGAATTCACATTTAAGTGAATTGCTTGAATTCAGTATCGGATCACCTCCAATCCAGGTGGTTTGGGATGCTATTAAGACCTTGTGTTGAGGACAGACTCCAATTTTACTCCCGTCAACACAAGGTTGAAATGATGGAGGAAATAGCAGCCAGATGCGCTCTAAATGCTTTCAAAACTGATCTGAGTTATTGTCTGATGTTTGAGGATGGGCTACGGACCAATCGGCTCTGGGAGCAGGCTACTATTCATAGAGCATCTCTTAGAAAACAAATCTGCAATTGAGCGGTTAAAACACCAGGGCTCGGCAGATGATCTGTTATAAAAAAAAGTAGGGAACTGGGGTGTATCTCATCATTTAGAGTAAGAGAGAGATAGCTTAAATAATATTCAGCAGTTCATGGATGAGACAGGGTCCTTAGTCACTGCCCTGAAGCAATCCTCCCCTGAGGTTATATCTTGATTTAACCAGCAGTATCATGAGCACATGGTAATTTGTACCCAGTGATCCAAGTAAGAGTTACCCATCACACTTGGGGAGGTTAAAGATGCAATTTCCTCTCTGACCTGATACCATTAGAATGTTATGTTACTTTCTCACAGTACATCACACCAGTTTAGAGGGTTTTTCTTTCATTCTCTGAATTTGCTGGATACGGTTCCTGAGTCGTGGAGGAAAACAAACATTGTTATCCTCCCTAAAAATGAATCAATACTGATTCAAAGATTTATACATGCGTCCTTGCTAAGTGGCTGTATGGTATTATTGTTGATGTGCGGGATCCAATCCAGCATGGTTTCATCCCAAGATGGGACACAACATCTCATGTCAATACTGTGATCATAGTGCTGGAGGTATCTTCGGGTGGGGTGGGTCAATTAGCATGATATGTCTGTACACAGAGGAGACCTTTTCATAGGGTCTCCTGGCCCTTCCAATGAGTGGTCATGGAGACCGTAGGCTTAGGACCAGTTTCTTTCTCAAGAGTTAGACGTCTCTACTTGGGTCTCAAGTCTAGGTTTTGTAATGGGGGAATCTGATCTTGTTGCTCTACTCGGTGGGATGAGGCAGGTGTGTCCTCTCTTCCCTCAGTTATTCACTCTTTTTCTATTGAACTATTTATTCACTCCCTAAAATGAACATTAGAGGTCTAACCCTTTAAACTTCATCATTTTGAGGTGAATATTTTAGCTACCGTGAACGATATTGCCACTTTGACGCCTCCCCCCGATTAGTTGTCTACAAGCTCTGGTGGAGGTGGCTCGGTCATTTGGAGAAGTTGTCAGTTACAAGTTGAACCTGGAGAAGACTCACATTTTATCCAATATGGTCTCTCCAGATCAGAACAGGAGGTGGGTCCAGTCTGTGGTATATTTTGCGGTTACCTTAACTCTCAACACTCCTGAGATTGTAGAAAATAACAAGGGTAAACTGTTTCTTTCAACATTCAGCGGAGGTGTTTCTTAAGTGGAATCTCTTGCATTTGGGACTCATTGGCAGCTGTAATAATATTGAAATGATGATTCTTCCATGACATCTTTATTGTTTTGCTTAATTCCACTTCTCTTGCTGCTTTTTTTTAAAATTTGCCCCGGTGTAAAATCCATGTTTTACAAAGTCGAAGGAAGAGGGAGGTTTTCACTTCCAATCCTTAGGCTTTAATATTTGGCCTCCTTCTTCTTACGACTTTCGTTAGTACTGGGGTGGGGGCACTGGCCACTAGATATTTGTTTTGTGAGTCCCTTCTTTTGGGGGAATTGATCACTTCCGGCACAGGCAAAGTCAATACCATATATTTCAAATGAACTCAGTTCAAGATATTAAGAAGTCTTTCATCCTATTTGGGGTTCCTTCAAGAGAATATTTCTTTGCATTACCCCATCCAATCAGCTCCATATCTGGGCTATAATCCCAACTCTCTGGAGAGTTCAAGAGGGGTTCAGAGAGACTTGGGCAAAGTACAATCTCCTGACATTAGGTCAACTATTCAATGACTCAGTCTTTTCATCGTTTGGTAATCTACAGCAAATGGTTCTTCTCCCTTCAACTGTCTTTCTTAGATCTTTTTAGTCTTAAAGAAGCTGATTTGAGCTGTGTGGATGGTCCCTGTTTTGCACTTATCAGTAACGCTTCATCTAAGAGGAATACTTAGGAGGTTTATAAGCTAATTTATCTTTCATCTCATAATGAGCTGGCCGATGTGTTTCTGGAAAGGGCTCATAAGTGGAGTATTTGGCTCAACAGGGAAATTGCATGTGCTGATCTTAGGTATAGCAATATGTTGTTTCATTCACCGTTGAATGTTTCTTGTATTAAAGTACACCATTCCAAATGTATGTCATAAGTCCTGTGCAGGGCCCATTGCCGTTTTCCCTATGTTAGCAGACTGTCCTTTGCTTTGTACACGTTACCTTACAGATATATAAGATGTTCCAGCTAACGCCCCCGCCCTGGCAGGCGAAAAGGTCCCCACCCTCCTCTTTGCGGACGACACCCTCTTGATTTCTAAGACACCAGCAGGGTTACAGAAGCTCCTAGATAGATTCCATTTGTTCTGTTCACTGAGAGGTCTAGCTATTAATACATCAAAAACCAAGCTTCTCTCCTTCAAATCACATAAATCACCCAGCGTATCCATCACGTCTGACGGAATCCCCCTAGAATATGTCAAATTATTTGACTATCTAGGAATCAGAATTTCCGACACTTTAAGCTGGAGACCCCATATTAATAAAATGCTGCTAAATTACAAACGAGCCACGGGAGTGATTGCAAAAGAACACCGCTCCTCGAGGAGCAAGCCAATCACTCCCGCATTAGTGATCTATCAGGCTAAAGCAGTTGGCTCTGCCCTATATGGAACCGAACTATGGGGTTTTGACAATCTTGAAGATATTATCTTGTCCGAGAACAAATTCTTGAGAGACTTAGTCTCAATGCCAAGGGGCACCCCTCTGAAACCACTCTTTAGCGATCTGGGCAGGCGTTCGATTAAAGATATTGCAAGGTTGCGTCCTTTGTTATTCTGGGCCCGCCTATGGCGTACCCCGGAGCTAGTAAAATATACTGAGGGCCTGAGAGAAATTATGAACACTGCAGGCTCTCATAAAATAAGCTGGCTCCGCAACATCAAAAAATCTCTTAACCAGCTTGGTCTAAACGATGCCTGGGAGCACGGATTGCCCGTGAGCAAGGCGGATCTCAAAAGAGCATATTGGGCTTGGATTGACAATCAGGACCTTGGCAATCCCAATGTAGGCAGGTTAACTGAAGCTTTTTACACACACAAACAGTCTATTAGCTTCGAGCCTTATCTTGAGTTTGTACAAAAACCAAGGGATAGATCATTGTATCTCCAGTTCAGACTCGAGATTCTTCCAACTCGAGAGTTTACCAACAAATAGAAGCCTCCCCACCAGACACCTGATACTTGTCTGATTTGTGTGGAGAAGGTCGAAAGTACAGCCCACATTATGTTTGAATGCCCAGCGTACAGAAATCCGAGAAGAAGATGGTTAGGCCCTGCCTGCCGTCTCCTGGGCATTCCAAACTATCGCGTTGCTTTACGCATCTTACGATCTGACACAAGCTTGGTGCTAGTTTGTGCCGTGGCTAAATTCTTGGGTTGGTCCTGGATTATCAGAAGCAAATTTACTAGCTCCAGTAGATGATTTTGTACATAGTATTTTTTATTGTCTTTTTAACTTTATCTTAAACAATTTTAACATTTTTATATTGAATCTACCCAACTAGTCATTAAGCCATTAGATTGAGAGCATTCTGAAAATTACTGTGATTTTTTGCAAATATTGCTCTCCCGATGAATTGTCTGTTCTTTTATGCTTGTATGTATATTCTTTTATGATAACTTTTTATCGAAATAAAGCTTTTTGACTGACTGATATATATTTTTTTATGACACAATGTTATTTCACACAAAACATGCTGTTCTTTCCCTGGGATTCAGTCTGAGCATGTAGACAATGTGAAACAACAATGCCCCCTGTTATTCTGTTCTGGCCAGGCCCTAGCACCTAGACAAAACAAGCAAATCCAGCTGTTATTTGGGAATACATACTTTTGTCATATAGGTATGCACAGATAGGTAACACACACTTGGAGAGGGGCCTTCCCAAGGAAAACGTCGTGACACATGTCTCATAAGTACAACTTTCATCTGAGTATACTAAGTTAAAGGAATAAAGTAAACAAAGGTTATAGTACACATGAGCATATAACACAGTAAGTAACTCTTCGTCTCTTTCTTGTGAGTTTCTTCAGTTTAATTTTCTCATTTTTATAATGATTTCACAATCTTCACAGTGGTTCCCAAGCCAACACGTGTTTCATCGCCTCTAGTAATATTGTACATGCGACTTGTTTACGGCTAGGTACAAAATTGATATGGTAATCCACATTAGTCCAAATGTTAATATAAATGTTGCAAACATTTGTTAATAGCGAAAACAAATGTGCTCCCAGGGTAGGTGTGAGCATTATGGGTTAATTTAGCAAGCGGTGGTATCACAAGGCTATAGTGTACTAACAAGCACCGTGAAATCAGGTGAGTACTAGCATTATCATATCAGTTGGAGAATGACTGAACATGTATACCTTTAGCGTGCGGGTGACATATGTGAAAATTTCCTATATGTGATGGAAGATCGTTCCATGTGAAGTTTTCCAAAAATCTCATGCGGTATGGTGAGTCTAAGAAGCCGGGACGACGTATAAGGGCGAAGGCTAGTTATGTATAGAAAGGCTATAGGTATAAATAGCTCAAGTGCGATACTGAAGAGGTGGAGGGACAATCGAAGAAACTGACCTGAACACTGTCTAATAAACAAAGTTTGTAATAAACAAGATCAGGAAGAAAAAATACATAACTAACACTCCCAAAAATACATAAGAATCTACCCTTCCCACCGGGCAGGCCGATTATCTCAGGGATAGAAGGCCCCACAGAAAGAATGTCTGAATATGTCGACATTTTCCTAAAACCATTGGTATGTAACCTCCCATCATTTATACGAGACACCAAACACATCTTGGGACTCATATCGGACATCACGTGGGGACCTGACATGACACTAGTAACACTAGATGTTACAGCACTATACACGAGCATCAGAAGAGAATGTGGATTGAAAGCAATCAGAAATTTTTTAAACACTAGATCTGCAAGCACATGGGAACACACAGAGATGCTGATTACCATGATAGAACTTATCCTTGACAAAAATGTCTTTCTCTTCAAGGATAAATGGAATCGCCAAAAACAGGGAGTTGCCATGGGCTCCAGATTCTCTCCTTCGTACGCCAACCTTTTTATGGGATGGTTTGAGGAGGAGTGGATCTGGGGCCAACATGGGTCTGAATGGACAGAGTTCATTCTCTTTTGGGGCAGATACATTGATGACTGCCTGATGATCTGGACAGGAGACGAAGAAAAACTTATGAAATTTGTTGAACACCTCAACAATAATACGTGGAACATCAGATTCACACACGAGCATAGCAAGGTGAAAGTAACATTCCTTGATACAGAATTGTATATAGATAACAATCAGATCAACAGTAGATTGTATCGTAAAGACACAGCGTGCAATGCAATACTGCATGCATCCAGCGCGCACCCCAGACACCAGATCAATGCAATCCCCTATGGAGAATTTGTCAGAGCCAGACACAATTGTAGTCGGGACTCTGACTTTACGAAATGTACTGAAGAAATGACGAAACGTTTCAAGTCAAGAGGTTATAACACCAACACACTTAAGAAAGCTGAATCTAGGATCATGAGGATCAAAAGAGAAACGACACTTAGGGATACTACTAGCAGAAAGAAAGATGACAAAAAAGTCAGGTTTATCACAAATTTCAACAACCTTTCGGATGTGCTAGTCAAAAGTCTTAATAGACACTGGCATATCCTAAAGAAAGATGAGACCATGACGGGGGTGATTGGCAACAAACCAGATATCACCTATAGAAAAGGGACCTGTCTTAGAAGTCTCCTCAGCCCCAGCTATCCAACACCCGCTACCAGTAGGAACTGGCTGCCTACTCATATGGTGGGCTTCCACAGATGTGGATACTGCTCAGCCTGCAAATGGGCTTTCAGCAAAAAATTGGAATTCATGGGCCCTAACGAGAGACGCTACAAGATCCATACGAATATCAACTGCAACACGAATTTTGTTGTGTATATTATTGAGTGCAGATGTAACAGAAAATATGTGGGTAGCACGATCCGTCCCCTACGTGTCAGGATAGGGGAACACATGAGGGCAGTTAAACAGGGCGATCCAAGATTCCCCATTGCGACACACATTCTGGAATGCCCCTCGCAGGGTATACATAAGGACTTCCGATTCTATGGTATAGAGCAGACCATGAGAAACCCCAGAGGGGGTAATAGAGAACTCATGCTTCGCAGAAATGAAGCATCCTGGATCCTGAAACTACGTACGACTGATATAGGGATGAATGTTGATGATGAGATGCACTATTTTCTTGACAAATGAAAGTTAGGCACTACATACAACCATACTGATGTATCATCTCCTGTCATGAACATATGGTATTGAATTGTTCACATGTTTTTACCTTGCAAAGTATCTATAATTAGATCTCATCTGATTGAAAAAGAACTATGAGAATTATGTAAATATTATGTTTAAAGATGTCACTCACTTACGCACCATAGCCACTAATAACCACTTTTTGACAAGCCATTATAAATCTTTAACACATCGCGGTATGTTCAGTCTCTTACTCTTATAAGATTTCTCAGATTGACCAAATCCGGAGCATACGAATACCGGCATACCCAGTCCTGTATATTTGTAAGATTTCTCAGCATTATCGAACCCAATCATACAGATATCCATATGTGCAACCCTATTTCTGATGATCTATAACATCCACTTAGCCACTGTATAGGCGATGCACTCGATTTTTCTTGGGGGCCAATCCGCTTTTATATTCTAACTAGCACCAATATTTAGGGGTTCATAAACATCCGAAGTTTCGAACTTTGTTATACAATCCCAATAATTGCATATCTCCGTCTGACGTATCACAAGATACTTCCCATCTGAATAGTCAGGGTTGTCGTTCGCCTTGGGTCGCTAATAAAGTTTCCTCCTTCTCATTACCGTGGATGTTTCCTGACCCAAGATGGCTGCCACTCTTATTAAATACATTGTTCTGAATACACCTTTATAACAAGAATTTACTTATGACTAGGCATCTGAAGTTTGGTCTTAACAAATACGACGTATGCGTTTACCAAATGGATTCTGGAACCAATTTCCGATTCACTCGTAAACCCGATCACGCTACGTTCTTTCTTTTTTTTTCACCGGAAATATAATTTTTGGCATACACGGGTCTTTACCCCTTTTGACACTTTTACATGGGAGTGGTACTTATTGTATTAGGAATGCTGGACTCAGTTTATATTACTAGTCCTGACCAATTTGAATATGGCGCCTTTGATGACAACTCCTAGGATACACGCATATGGCCAACTTCCGGTCATGTGACTTCCCAGCCTCAGATAAACTTGCCGAGTAATTTGTTACCGGCAACTCGAATTTGGAGCCTGACGCGGTTGGGGGCAGCTACGCATTGCGGTTATATTTTGTTCTACCCGGAGGTAAGGGAAGAGCCCTCAACGGGGCGTACTTATACATGTAGCTGACCTCGTGTCTTTTCTTCGTTTTTTCGAAAGCGAGTGCATTTGCAGATAGATTAGCAGTTTCTAATGCGGAGATCAGATTCTTTATCTCATTGTTGTAGATGGGGTGTAAAATTTGAAATACGGAGCACAGCCGAATTTTGAAAGCATATTCCTTGCAGAATACTTGCCCCCCACGTCGCCTGATGGTATGACCTGGAATTATCGTCATACCCGATGTATGTATACCTTTCCTGACATATATTCATCAGTAGTTTAACCACTCCACAAACCGTCCTGTTACGTAGGCACTAATAGTTATGTATTTTTTCTTCCTGATCTTGTTTATTACAGACTTTGTTTATTAGACAGTGTTCAGGTCAGTTTCTTCGATTTTCTCTCCACCTCTTCAGTATCGCACTTGAGCTATTTATACCTATAGCCTTTCTATACGCCCTTATACGTCGTCCCGGCTTCTTAGACTCTCCATACCGCATGAGATTTTTGGAAAACTTCACATGGAACGATGTTCCATCACATATAGGAAATTTTCACATATGTCACCCGCACGCTAAAGGTATACATGTTCAGTCATTCTCCAACTGATATGATACGGCTAGTACTCACCTGATTTCACGGTGCTTGGTAGTACACTATAGCCTTGTGATACCACCGCTTGCTAAATTAACCCATAATGCTCACACCTACCCTGGGAGCACATTTGTTTTCGCTGTTAACATATGTTTGCAACATTTATATTAACATTTGGACTAATGTGGATTACCATATCAATTTTGTACCTAGCCGTGAACAAGTTGCATGTACAATATTACTAGAGGCGACGAAACACGTGTTGGCTTGGGAACCACTGTGAAGATTGTGAAATCATTATAAAAATTAGAAAATTAAACTGAAGAAACTGACAAGAAAGAGACGAAGAGTTACTTACTGTGTTATATGCTCATGTGTACAATAACCTTTGTTTACTTTATTTCTGCATGTGCTTGGGTATCCTCATTCTGACTTTGTGTTGTTTTCGCCACAACTGTTTAGGGAGGCTGGTGGTTCTCCCCTACCCTTTAGCACCGTACCTTATTTGGAATCTCACAGATGCCGGGTGTACTCACCATTAGGGGTGGGCGGAATTTGCGTAATCGCGTTACGCAAATCTCCGCGAAATGGTAAAAAATCTCCGCGAACACGCAGAAATTCCGCGAACACGCGGAATTGCTTGTTCGCGATACTTTTTTCCTGTTCACGATCGCTGTTTGCGTGCTCGGGGTGAAATATCTCGCGACCACGCATATTGAGAACGCGAACAAGCAAAAAATTTCGCGAAGTCGCGGAACGCAGATTTTTGGGCAATTTCGCGTTCTCCGCGGAACGCGAAATTACCCAAATTCCGCAAATTCCGCGAACGGAACGGAATTTACCGCCCAGGCCTACTCACCATATGCGCCTATTGTCTATTAACAATACCACTGCCCAGTACGTAAACTACTAAGTTAAAGGGCCTGCTTCTAACACCTAGAGATCTTCTGCTATATAATCATCTTTGCTTCTGTAGAAGGGGAGGGAGATTAGGCTACCCTGTTGTTTATAATTACAGCTCCATTTATGATTTATGGACTACTTGAATGCTTACCATATTTGTGTTAGGCATTTTCCTACTTGTTGTGGCATGTATATTGCATACCAGAGCACAAAAGTTATAATAAACATTTTAAACTGTCCTCTTATTTCTTTCAGAACCTATTGTGGATTAGTGCAGGTTTGTAAGCAAAGGGTGTGTCTTGCAACTGCGATTCCTGAGAGAGTTGGGAGTATTGTAATTTGGGGTGACTAGTCACTTATTCTTCCGTGTGTGTGTCAGAGGGCCAGTGAGACATCATAGCTAGTAGGTCTCTGGCTCATGGGGACTGAGGTGGTAGGATGACTCAGTCCCTGCCTACTAAGGTCCCATAATCTCAAGCATAGTTCTGTGACTCTGCAGAATCCTTGCAACAGTATTAATGACTGGTATTACACTCCTCTCTCTCTTTATACTTTAAAGATTTGGCTGGATAGCTACTGCTTTCATTGTGGATGCACTAGTGCTGATGTGGTCCATGTCTTTGCATCAATTGTTTCTTTTGCTTTTTTCACCCTAATTGGGAAGGGTATGGCCAGATATGGGTCCAGTGCTCACTGCACCACTGGATTCAAGCTAACCTGGCTGATGAGGGGTGATGCCCTAAAACTGGCCCAAGATGCTTTTTTTCCGCTCCATGGATGACCTGGCTTGGCAGTTCAGGCTGGACTGTTCCTATGAGGTACAGGGTCAAAACAAATTTGCATTTGGCTGGGTCCAAACTGGGGTGCCGTGGTGACCAAAAACAATAGATAAAAGCCAGATCTTGTGACTGGGGGTGAATTTTAGCATTGTTCAGCGTTCTGTCCATCAATTGTTCCTGTTTTATTTTGTCATCCAAAGTGCGAAGGGTATGCCCAGACTTGGGTCCCCACGCTCACTGTGCCACTGCATTCAAGCTAGCCTGGCTGATGAGGAATGATGCCCGAAACAGGTCCCAGGATGATTGTTTCCGGTCCAGGGAGGACCTTGCACTTCTGCCTCTTAGTGTATCATTTTAACTTCTATCCAATTAGTTACTGAAGACCAAATCCTATCTCCCCAGCATTGCTTCCCACATCCTTTAATACAAACTTATTTCCATATTGTATATAACCAAGAATCTGGACATACACATTGCGAATGTTGAAGGATCTGTTTTAAACCAAGCTGAAGCAAAGCCTAGCTGAACTACAGTCATAGCAATAAATATCAGATAAGATTCTCTCTTTAATACTACATTATCTTCTGCATCATTCACCAGTCCTCTAAACCCGGGCCCCTTAACCCAATTTCATTCAACAGGAGTCACTCCCTAGCACTTAAAAAACAACAGCTGCCCCCTAGGAAAATGATGGAGAGGAAAAGAAAAGAGATAATCATGTTTCATAATATATAATGCAAACACTTGAATGGCTGTGGAGATTTGATCATTATTCATAATCATTCTTACTTTTCATGTTTTTCTATACTATGATAATAACACATTGATTAATTAGCTTACCCCAGGCCAAAGGGCTCCATTGCTTAACTTCTGAGAGAAAGAAGTGACATTTCTCCTTAACAACTACTTTAAGCTTAACTGGAATCAATAAAAAGACCTAGGCCACCTTGTTTTGGAGCAGAGGTTTCAATTGTCAAAGCCGCCATGACCTTTTAAGGGTAACTTGGTAGCAGTGCAGTCCTACAAAGAAATCATACCCCTGGCAGAAGGTTTATGATCCAGGGGAGCCAAATCATGGAGGGTCTGTGCAACAAAAAATTATCAAGGCAAATCAAGACTGCCCTGGGCTTCAGTCCCTCTTGCCCACCTCGAAAATGTTGATTGAAGGCAAACCTGTGAGCCCTCTGTACTTCGGTGTCTAAATTCCAGGTAGAGAGTTCCGGAAAGGCTTCCTTGAGGAGTTCCACAATAAATCTATGAGCATCCACTACCTCCGGGGGCAAAATGTAATTGTTTATTGTTGTCTGTTCGGCAACAGCTCTACAAGCAGCAAGATTACAATAAACAATAACAGCCAGACTACAGCCCGAGCATAGAGGGTATGGGTGAAGATTACTATAAAGATTCTCCCAGCCCTTTGGAGATAGGAACATTTTGCTGGCACTGTCTAGTTTGCCCCATGCCATAACTCTAGACCTACTGTATCCCGTTTCTATTCTGAGAAGGACAGTGGCCTGCTTTACACCAACGACTGGCTTCTAGATGACATATACCCTCAGGTAAAAGGGGAGTTAGGCCACTCTGGCGATTCAAGCTAGTCTAGCTGATGAGTGGTGATACACTGAACCCAGTCCCAGGATGCATGTTTCCTTTCCAGGGAGGTCCTGGCCTGGAAGTTTGGGCTTGACTGTTCTCATGGGGAGCAGGGTCAGGACTGATTTGCATATGCCTGGGTCCTAAATGGGGTGGCATGATGAGCAAAACCACAATGGATTTAACCCAGATCTGTGACTTGGGTTAAATGTTTGATTAGTTCTGCATTCTGTCTATCATTTGTGTATTTTTTTGCTTGCTATGTCAGCCTAAGTGGGAATGGTCAGCCCAGACATAGGTCCTGTGACTCTAAGCAACAAAGTGCTCTGATTGTCATTTCTTTAGCACTGAGAACTAAGGACAGTAGTTCTAGATTCAGAACCAGACAAGCTGAAACGTGGTGGAGGTACATACTTGCATATGGCAAAAGTGTTTGGAAGGGCAGCAAAGAGGCTTTCAGTGTAAACACCAGTAGAATAGTTTGTAGAACTCTTGGCAGTCAAAAGAATGAATAGTTTAATTTCAGGTGTTAAAGCTGAAGAGTTGGTTGGAAGGATGGTGAGGCCAGCAGAGATCATGCAACAGTGGTTATGTGACTGATAGATGGACTCTTAGGACCAATAGAAAAACAATCAGAAAGCCAATCAAGGTATTCTGAAGCCAGCAGTTTTTGAGAGCTGCAATAGACATTCCGTGTTTATCATAGGACAACAGACAGGATCATTAGACTGTGAAGGCTAGAAAGGGGTAAACAAACTCTAGAGCAGGGCAACATTTTCTGAGTACCAGTGGGAGAGGTTGAAAGCTAGATTGGGCAATTGTCTGAAGGCTATGGAGGAGTTTGAAGATTCTCAGAACTGTGAGAGGAATTATGGCTTAGGGTTTTTGAGGTGGTACAAGAGCTGATGATCCTCAGAGGGCAGAGGTGTCTGAAGTTGGGAGAAAGTTTGACGGTCATCTTAAGAGCAGTGGGCTGACATGCACAAGAAGAACTTTGATCAAAAAGAAAAAATGATTGATGGAATGATGAACAAATCAGAAATTCACCTGCAGTCACAGATCCGGTTTTAATACTTTGTTTTTTTGCTCACCAAGCCACCCCAGTTTGGATGCAGCCATATGCAAATATGCAAGTTAGTCTTTATAATGCTCACCATGAGAACAGTCTTGCCAGAACTGCCAAGCCAGGCCCCCCCAGGACCAGAAACAAGCATCCTGGGACTGGTTTCACAGTATTTCCCCTCACAAGCCAGGCAAGCTTGAATCCAGTGGCACAGTGAGCAATGGGACCTACAACGGAGCATACAGTTCCCCCTGATGTTACTAAGATGGAATTTGAGGCTTGTCAGTGGATCTCAGAGGACTTATCTGAACTGAGGTATTCATAGCATCAACAAAATGATCTAAGCTTCTGAAAGGGAGGTTGAAGAACCAGCAAGTGATGTAATGTGCGTCAGGACAATTGTAATAAAGACTCTGATGGCCTGTGAATAGGGGGTTTGGATGGGATTTTGTAGAAGAAGGCATGGTTGAGATGGATTTATATTAAAG
The DNA here is from genome assembly GCF_964204655.1 of Triturus cristatus. Lineage (NCBI taxonomy): Eukaryota > Metazoa > Chordata > Amphibia > Caudata > Salamandridae > Triturus > Triturus cristatus. The sequence continues at coordinate 1,120,085,910 of NC_140590.1, forward strand.
CGGATGATTGTGGATGAATGTCGTTTGAATGGGTGCTATGGATCTGGGTGAGACTTTGCAGAAGCATGGAACCTAGATGCTCAATAAAGGAATTTAGGCCAACTTATTGGTGAATATCCCCTGCATGGATGTGCCTGACTGCTTGTGAAACTGTTATCCTGACTTTTTTATTAGCTATGCAAACACACTATTCTAGATTGTGTGGAGAGACCTAGCCTGTCCATTGAAATGCAAGGTCCACAACCTGTTCTGTGACTTGGATGGGACCACCAAGCATGCCCTCATGATTGAAGTGTGACTACTGTCAATGTCCTGGTTCATTACATTAAGTGTTGATGGCAGCACACTGTGTTTGGTGAATTATTAGGCTTTACCTGACCTATTATTCTGTGCTAATGAAGAGTGTGCTCTACCGACTTCACATGCTTAAAGTTCTAATTTTGTATGTCTTCCAGACCATTGCACTGACATTCAATATATGTTTAGTTCCTGCAATGCTAATACCCACCCAGCAGCCTCTGTGCCAAGTGAAGCTGCCTCGGACGTTCCAGACCAGGTAACTCCCAGCTGCAGGAGCTGGCTTGCAGTCTTAGCCTCAGGTGAGATAAGGCAACCCCCTAAAAAGATACTTTAAGGTCAGGGAACAGGGGGAGGGAAACAGAAAAATTAAATACACAATATCCCTCTAGACCTATATTGCTTTATATCAAGCTTGTGTAGGCTCACATATGAGAAGCACAAAACATCCTTATATACACATTATTGTTATGTCTTTTTATTGTATTTTATTTCTGTTTTCATCATTTTTGCATATGAGTGAAATTCATCTCCTTTTTAAAAAAAAATAAAAAATGTATACACAACAATCCAAGCCATACAAAAATATAACAATCTTTACACCTATATACAGTGTTTGAGAAACAGAATTTATACAAAATATGAAAAAAATGTTGTGTATCTATTAGAACCAACATATGGATATTGACATTAATTTAGAATATCCAAAGACAGAAAATCCCCATACCTGTTCACACCTCTTCACACTTCACATTCATATCACTGTCATCCATAACATACATACTACCCACCCTAGAGCCAAAAAGCATGCACAGAAGAGACCAACAGGGGTGAAGAGCTCAACCCTCTGATGCTGTGCTGAATGCTAGGGTGTGTCATTCAAACTGGTCGACGCACGTTTCAATGGCTTAGTCCTCTTTGAATGCCATCTTCTTCAAGACCTGTTACTTTGATGTTTTGTAACGGGCAAGATGAGGGGGATAAGTATTCCGTTATGTATTGCTGTGTAGATAACTGCAAGTGCATACAACACTTTCTGAAGTTGTATTCATGTGCCATCCACTACTGTCTTGCTCTGCGCACGGCTATCGTACTGCTCTGTGATATGAACATTTGATGGAAATATCTTGTCACAGAGTACTCTGCAGTAAAGCTCTAAGGGTGCAGATTAGGGTGCCATGCTCCGTGTTGTCTGAGCCTGCCAACGGCTAGAAATATGAGATCAAGCAGTGCAACGACTGAATAATTGAATGCACATAGGCAAATCTGCCTTTAATATCCATAGAATTTGCTTGTCTGAACTTGAAATGGCATGAAGTATTGAACTGATCTAGTCAATCAATGATTATGCCCATACTTTATTTGAAGAACCATAGACATCAGGAGAACTCCTACACCTGGGAGAGGGATCCATAGGGATCTGTTGCTTTACTAAGATTCACAGTTCAGATTTTAACCCAGTAACAATATTCAATTATGAAATGTGCTATATTTAATTTTGCTCTTCGGTAAAATTACTTCCTTTCTAAGAAGGAAAGCACATGGCTGGCCAATACGTTATTGTGTCTGTTGGTTGGCTTTTGAGTTAAGTGTTGTTTCTCAGGAAAAGGAGTGATGTCTTATGTTCATCCATTTTTACACAAGACATGCATTTAAATATGAATATGTTTTTTTTATAATCCAAGAATTTGGGTTTGTTCAATGTGTTTGTGACCACAATATTAATAATTACAACAAAAGATAAATATTGAAAACAAATGTTGATTTCTGGTTTTGAAGATGTTCTGTTCAAGAACTGGTGATTATATAGCTGGATATATGAATGACACATCAACTATTATGATATTTTCTAAGTTTTCCCTCAAGGGTTCAAACTGAATATGATCCACAAATTCAAGAGCAGTCATTTTACTATCGACCTTTGTTTATGAACAAGTTTCCGTGTTTTATTACTTAATATTGGCTGCCATAATAAAGGGTTGGGAGTTTGTTTTAGAAAAAACATATGGTGGATGGCCATCGAAATTTTTGCTGCCATTCAACTAACTTTTAGTAGATTGAATGGAACTTCTATGATGGTGGTTGCCTTCAACTGTACAGAAAAAACAGCTTGTCCCGGGGACTAGCTCTAAATTTGGCGAGTCAAGTACCATTAGGATGGTCCTGGTATTGTCCTCCACCATTGCAACGGACACTAGTCTTTCCAGCAAATGCTAAATCAGGTCTTCAGTCTGATTTGTCTAGCCCCTTACGTACGGAGGACAGAATGGTCCCATCCTCCACCACTGTGGTGGATGTGTGCGGAGGATGGAACCGTTCCGTCCTCTGCACACACCCAGAGTGTGCGCTGATGTCATTACATTGGAAGTGAAAGTAAAATGAGCCAATTGGCTCATTTGAAAAAAGGGTAAATTTTTGGTGGAAAAATGCACTGTGTCCATGTTACATTTTGGAATTTTTTTGTCCCGGGCACTAGGTCTACCATTACAAAGTTATGAACCCTTTTAATTGTGAGACATGGAGGCATGCCAAGTGTCAGGAAGTTTGTGGCTCCCTGCAGATTCCATAACTTTCCTTCCCAGAAATGTGAGGAAAAATGTGTTGTTTTAGTCAAAGTTTGAGGTTTGCAAGGGATTCTGAGTAATGAAATGTAGTGAGAGCAATCCAAGTGACCCCACCCTGGAAAGCCCAAGGAGGCTAGTTTTCAAAAATGTACAGATTGGCTAGATTTCCCTGGGTTCCGTCTGTGACAGGGTCCAAAATGTAATGGTATACAGGATAGTAGAACAAGTGTTGTTATTCCTGTGTGGCTGGGTTCTAGATCTCTGACCAGGCCCCACCCAGCCCTGGGGTGGGTGCTCCCACCCTGGTCTCCATCCTCCAGCCTGCCGCAGATCGGAGTACCCGGGACGGGGGGCCATCAGGAACAGGGTGGCTTACCCTGCTTGGCTGGATTCAGAAGCTCTGACTTGGTCCCCGGCTGGCCCTGGGGTGGGAGTCCCCATCCTAGGCTTGTTGTTAAGCCCTCCACATGGCAAAGCTCCCAGAATGGGGTCCTGTGGACCCAGGAGGCCTCCTTGGCATGGCCAGGCCCTCGAGCTCCGAAAGAGCCCCAGGACCTTGCCAGACTGCCAAGGGCCAAGGGAGGCTTCCCCTGCTTGACTGGAAGCGGAAGCTCTGACCTGGTGGGAGCCCCCCGCCCTTAGGCCTGCCATGTGGCAAAGCGTCCAGGATGGGGTCATGCAGGTCAAGGGAGGCCTCCTTTGCGTGGCCAGTCCCAGGAGCTCTGACTGAGCACTAGGGCAGGCTCTCCCTCCCTGGGCTGTGTTCTGCTGCACCACCAAGTGCCCGGGATGGAGGACACTTGGGCCCAGGAAGGCTTTTCGTACTCAGCCAGGATCTGATGGGGCTCCGCCCATGGGCCCACCTTGTGGCATAGCACACGGGACGGGTTCCCGTGAGCCCAGGGAGGCCACCCCAGCTTGGCTTCTCCCAGGAGCTCCGACTGGGCCCCAGGGCAGGTGCTCTTTATAACGTTTCCCATATTGTATGTGTGCTTTATAGTCTGGCACACATGCAAAGTCAGAAAAAAGGAGAAATAAAAGCATTTCTCCTTGATAGTGCCTATTTGAAATGGGAGATATAGTTGGATGCGAAACCCTTATTACTTTTTTTTGGAGATGGGGTTTGCTGCAAAGACCATGGTTGGTTGCATGGGAATGCCCATGCTCCACCCATGAAATGCCCCCTTGATGCTAAGTAATGCAAATAAACTAGTTTTGCAGTGGAAAATTAATTGGGGAAAAAAGATTGGATGTTATCTTTTCACTTTTGTGAAATAGTGCAACTGTGCAAAATCTTAGTAAATATACCGCCAAGTATCTAAACTGATAAATTCTCCATATTTGCTCATTTCACAGGTGAACATGAGGTGTTTTGTTTTACTCAGGTCTCAACTGATGCATTAATTTTATGCCAAGGAATTTGGAAAACCTGTCTTCAAGAGTTCAAGACAAAACTTGTAACATTGTTTATTTAGGAGTAGCATGAGAGAAGCTATCATTCTAGTCCTATACATAGCCACTGTGCTATCCTCAGGACCATGTTTGCCATTAACCTCAACCAGTGGTTTTTATCTCCTAACTTAACAGCACAACCTGGAAGAAGCTAATTCTGTCCTTCAGCCTACTATAGCTGGATGAAAAATAGAGGATCAAGATGCTATGTACAGTAAATTTGGTCCAAGTAATTTGTGGAACCCTCCCTCCTGTCGCCCAGGATTATTTACTCAAAGAATAGAAAATACATAGTTGGATAAATCTAAGAGTGTTACTCTTGATGAGGATGCGGATGATGTCACTTGAGTGTGTGTGTGTTTGTGTGAAATAAAAATGGAATACTGCATTGTGAAGTGGCTCAGTTAGGCCCGGGGAGAAAAGCTGCCTTTTTAACATGCACACAATTTCTAAGTTGCCTTCTCTTTCACACAATGACTTTTAACAAGCTATGCATGCGTGACAGTGCAGGATTGATTTATCTGAAGCTAAGTTGCTTTCAAATTCCACTTCATAGCAACACTATCACACCTCCTTGAGTATCCCGTACAAGGTTAGAACATACATTGTGCAAATGTAGCTGTTTTTTATTCATCCATGACGTGATGCAGCTATCAATGGAACATAAACAATGGCCGACTGACTAAGGTCTTGGCTCAGGAGCAAGGATGCTTTTTGTACAACCAAGCATTTCTCGAATGGGTCAGAGGAGCATTTGCTGTCATTGCGAAGTCACTACACGCTGAAACCTCAGCCATGCTGCTTGCTGATCCCTCTGCGAGGAGGTTATGACCAACCTGTGACCAAGAAGAGGATCTACATTCTTTCAGTTCAGGTAATGGTGGTTGGATCATTCAATAAGGGATTTATGGGAGAACACAAATACACACCCTAGGTCTCTTGGTTAGGGAATGCATAGTAGGTGTATCCTATATACTGTTTTTATATGCTTGTGTATATACATTGCTTTAGCAAGATGGTAAAACTATTAATTTATTTTACTGTTCTTAAACTGCTAATTAGTTTTATCTGTTTCTGTCTATTGAAAATGCCTTCTGTGTATTTCTTGTAAATTTCTCTAAGAGAGCAGTCATGTTCTGTGGTTGCCAAAGGTATTTTCTTCCTGTCTAGATTTAGGGGTGCTTATCGTGGCACTGTGAGCTAGTTGGTCTCCAGTATAACATACCGGCGGGGTGCTCGGAATCAGTCTGGCACCATCCCTACGTTTATGTTGCCTAACAAGCACGCAGTTACTACTGGAAACTGGAAAGTACACAACAGCATGTCTGCAGTGAAGAGAGTATCAAGGAAGTCTAGTTGGAGTAGGGCACTAGTTCCAAAAATACCCACCACAACCCCTCCTTATTTATTTCTGGTTAAGAACATGATTATCAACAAGTGTACATGCTAGAATATACTGCTGTTTCCCACACCTGCTTGTCAGAGCAAAGATGCCTGCTAATAATGCAGAGATTGTTAAGCATGGTGGGAAGTAATTTATGTTCTATTAAACGCGGATTTACTACTATTGTTCATGCTCCCGGTTTATTGCCAGCTCACAAAAACAAATTTCTAAACTGCTTAGAACACATATATCATAATAGAACCAGCATACAAGTTTCTGCTTAAAGAACAGGTTAGTTTCTGCTCCTTTGAGACACTGAATGTGTCAAATGTGAACACAAAATTGAATTAATATATACACTTGTATATATGATATTAAAGGGGTATGCTACTTGATGGTATAGATGTAAAGAATAAAGTGAATCATTAAGGTCTCATTTACATTTTTGGTCAAATAATATTAATTTATGACGCTCCTCTCTTATGAAGTCTGTCTGAATTTTAATGTAAACAGTTTTAGCGTTTTCACTCTGGAGAACACTCTAATAATAGTGTTCGAGGCCTTTTGCTAATATTGTGCTTCAATGTCAAGGTGGGTCATACTCGCTGTGTCATCAAAAAGGAGTTCCTGATCATTATATATTTATATAATTGCTAGCAGAGGCCTATGTACTTGAAATGCGTACGCTCCTTGTGATCTTGGATAAAGAATGTACTATCCTTCCACAGAGAAGGAGTTGACAATGGCCATTTACAATCTGCTAAGCTCACCGTGCTCTTCTTGGATGGATTTGTCTCAATCAACATACCTTATTATTTGCTGGAGATAAGCAACAAATTCATATTGTGTGCAATAACTTAATACCATTTACACTTGTCTATACTGTCTTCTGATAAATAACAAAGAGAAGTCAAAAATTGGGATGCATTACTACTTTATTCAGAAAAGACACAAAGGACAGCAACAAAAGGGTTTCTAAATAGTGAGACCAGCTTTCTCGGTACATAGAAATCAAAAATAGTCCCTTGTGTGGAGATTTCAAAAGCAGAGGATTCATCCACCATCATCTCTGTGGAGTCCTTCAAGTGGCGCCGAGGTTGGGGCTGGAGATCTGCAGAAACAGAAACATATTGGATGTGAGTGACTAGGATTAGGACTTTAATACACCAAACAACTAACTGAGTAGAAAGAAGAATGCAATAACTCCATAAAGGAAGAAATATATACATCTAAAAAACTATCAGTCACTGTGAACAGATACCCTATGGTTGGTTGCTCATTTGTAGCCATGGCTCAGTGGTGCCCTCTTATTATAACTAGTTTATTGTTTAGTTAGTTAAAACCATAACAATGTTACACACAACAAATACCTTCAATCAACATTTTTTAAAGTTATAGTGGTGCCCTCTGCTCACACAATCAACAATCTCATTTTGTGATATTTAATGCCATGCTTAGTGCTCATAGGATTGCATGTGAAAAATTGAACAACTGGATTCACTAAATTGCGGATGTTCATTTGCAAGGTAAATTCCACCTCAAAAGCTATGTTTATTGGCTGAATAACATTCATGCCCAGTCAGCTGGTCTCACTAGTTATACCACCTGACACTGATTTGGCCTACCCTATACACCTACCTAAGGTAATCACCTGGAATATAGCTGGTATTCGCTCGAAACTAACTGATAAGGTTTGGCTGGAATACATCAGGGGTTTTGATGTAATCTGTTTACAGGAGACGTGGGCCAAAGAAAGAATAGGGATGGATGGCTATCAGGCCTTTGATGTGCCTGCGATAGCATCGTCGTCAGGGAGGGCAAATGGAGGGTTGGCAACCTTGTTCTCAGTCAGATTTGGTTCCATAAATGTTTTTTTGTGTGGGATCCTCTCAATGGTTTTAAATGATTATGATTGTTAACATGCTCCAGGTGAGAGTCCTTCTTGTAAACTGGTTTCTATAATATTTTCGATCCAAAGAACAGCCATGTTATCAAAGCCTTGCAAATGGAAATCGCTAACATCTCTGGGAAGTGGCAACCTTTATGTGTTTTATGGGTGGGGGATTTTAACTGTACAGCCTGTGAATACAGTAATGATAGAGTCTGGGGTCTCTTGGACACAGATGATCAGTCTTTGGCGCATTTTATTCATACTCCGCAGGGAGAGGCACTGAATACTATAATCATTGAGAATTACTTGGACAGCCTGACTAACAGTTTCTCAGTTAAGTTCCCTACCTTTAAAGGTGGGGGTAGGGAAAGTTCTATCGACTTTATGTTTATTTTCAGTGAGTGCTCCTCACTGGTGTGTGATTTTCATGTGGACCCGGAAACAGCGAGTGAACACACCCACTAATTGCTTCACTTAAAGTAATAGCTAGAACTACAGGGGGGGATGGTCGCTCGACTGATTATAATAACAATAAAGGTGTTCGACTAAACTGGGGAAAAATAAATCCAATACTTTTTGAGGAGGAAATAGTTAGGTCTAAATTCGACCTGATCATGGATTGTTTGGAGCACGATTCTTCCTCATCTACGATCGTGCAGAACTTTGAACAGCTCTGCACTAATGTAGCAAACAGATTAACATGCCCAGCTAGGCCCCAGCAGCATCGTGAGAGCCGCTGGTTTAAGACAGAATGTTCCAGAGCCCATAAGATCCTAAAACCCGCCCTCCAGACTCACCCCCGTAACAGAGAACAAATAAAATACACGATACACCTATATAAAACCACCATCAGTGAAAGAAAAGAGGAGCAGAGGAGAAAAGTTTGGAATGACCTGGAGAGAGCTAGCGCTCTGGGCCATCATCAACTGACCCCAATTCACTGAGGAAGTGGGAAAAATTGAGTCACTAATCCTGGGAGATACTTGGGAACTACATTTTGCACCTATCTTTAACCCAAATGGTAGAGAGCTGCCGATGTCTAATGAGGAGCCCCCGGCCGATATGACGCAGGCAGTTGAGCTTAGTGCTTGACGGTGTCAGAGGTGGGGAGGCAATTGGAAAGGGAATTTGCAGTAAAGCCCCAGGTCCAGATGGAGTTCCACTAGATCCTATTAAGTTAAATATAAATCTTTGGGCACCCCTGCTAACACAAGTTTTTAAATCGGTGGTGATTGGTACAGTTCCAGCATCCTGGAAAGGGGCTATAGTCGGACCCGTGTTTAAGAAAGGGAATAGAAATTACCCTGCCTGCTTTAGGCCCATCTCCCTTATTGACTCTACCGCCAAAGTATTGGGTAGGGTAATCTTTGCCCGACTAGAGTCATGAGCAACTAGTAGGGGGATCATTTCGAAGACACAGTATGGCTTCTGGAGGGGATTGGGAACAACAGGCCTCACTTAAAGCAAAATTACCAAATTCCAGAAGGATCTGAAAAGATTCTCCTGCGCAAAGACTTACCCCTACGCCGACGCTGACTATCAACCACCCCACCGTGCTGACACGTCAGGTACATCATCAGACGAAGACTCGTCAGTGAGCAGTGGCTCTAGCAACAGCAGCTACCGCAGACGCCAGCAAGGCAGAGGTGGACAAACAGGATGGCATCAACCATGGTCTCAGGGACCCCAGGGACCAAATGTGCTGTACCCACCTATGTACCCTCATATACATCCACAATTTGGCTACGGTTGGAACCCACCCTTTGGACCTCCATCACCATATATGAACCAGAACCAGCCACAGTCTACTTTTAGGAAGAGGCTGACGAGGACGTGGAAGGAGATGCAGAGGGAACACGGTACACTGGCAAGACAACCCACAACAGGGAGCTCAGACAAGGAGCCAAACCAGAGACCAACAACCAGGCCCGAGCACATGCTGAGTCTCATTACCAACCTCTCTAAACATGTCCTAACATCTACAGAAATAGCCATCCTAGAAAAAGGTCTTGGCTATGCCCCCACAAGCAAACTTGACAAGTTCAAACTGCACTGTGAACTAGCAGAGTTCTTTCGCAAACTTAAGCTCAAGGCTTTCTTCGAGAATGCCCCCATACTCACTGATCCAGGAGATCAAGGGGACACCACCTTAAGAGTTAAGTCTTCCTTCATACCTCCACCCAGCTCTAACCCGCCGGAAATTTTGGTATACGAGCAAACAGTGTTCAAAGAAATTGAAGCTCTCAAAGAACCCCACACGTTCCAAAATACAAGCAAGTTAGAACGGATGGCCCTACAATCACTGAAAAACAACCCTGAGATCATAATCAAACCAGCTGATAAAGGGGGAGGCATGGTAATACTCAACGAAGATGACTATCATTGAGAATGCGAGCGCTTACTAAATGATACCAAAAACTACGAGTTGCTTACACATGACCCCAGCTCCTCCTTGAAAACTCGCATCCAAACTCTAGTGGACGATGCGGAACACACTGGCCAGATCTCCAAAAACGAGGCCAAATTCCTCACCACAACACAAGGCAAAATACCATATTTCTATACTGTCCCCAAAATCCACAAGAACAAAACCCCTCCCCCTGGACGTCCCAAAGTCTCAGGCATCGGGTCCCTATTGGAACCCTTGTCATGCTTCTGTGACCATTTCTTACAACCATTGGTCCAGTCCACCAGCACATACCTGAAAGATACCAAAGACCTCCTAGGACTTCTAGCGGACATACACTATGACCCCAATACTTCTTTTTTGGTATCACTCGATGTAGAGAGCTTGTACACGAGCCTCCCACAAGATGATACCCTTAGAGTACTAGAAGAGGCTCTCAATGACTCCGACTGGCAATACCGCACGCCCCCTTCCTTTGTACTAAAATGTGCAACTCTTGCGCTCAAAGAGAACTACTTCGAATACGAAGGCAAGCTCTATCTCCAGAAGTACTGCACTTCAATGGGAAGCGTTTTCGCCCCCAGCATAGCGGGTCTGTACGTATTCAATTTTGAGACCAAACACCTCCTCAGTAACAATTTACCACGCATTCCTCAAATCAAATTTTACAAACGATACATTGATGACATCCTTCTGATCTGGGAAGGACCCAGCGAATCGCTGGCCTCCTTCTGTGAATGGATCAACACGTGTGACCCCAACCTCAGGTTCACACATAGCTCAGACAGTCATCAGACCACATTCCTGGACCTAGACATAAAAGCAGCATCAGGAGGCCTTATGAGCAAGACTCACTTCAAACCGACGGCCTGTAACTCTCTACTACACTTTACCAGTTTCCACCTCCGAGCCCTTCACGAAAACCTACCGTATGGCCAATTCCTCCGTCTCCACAGAAACTGCAGTGACACCAAGGATTACAAGTTACAGGCAACGGACCTTTGCCACAAGCTGCACCAACGTGGTTACCCACCTAACATAACCAAGACAGCCAAGAGGGCCAGAAACCAAAATCGCGAAGGTTTACTGGAAACCTACATCAAAGAACCAACAACTCCGCCACTAACATGCGTGACCACCTACAACACGGTGACCAACAAGGTTTCCCAAATCATAAAAAAAAACTGGAAAATCTTGAACACAGGCAACCTCAATTGGGAACCTCCCCTCCTTTCAAACAAAAGAGCCAAATCCATTAAGGACATCATTGTATCTACCAGACCTTCTCTCCTTCCCAGACCTGCTAATACGGTCCTTACCGCCTGGGGCCTTCCTAACATCAAAGGGCATTTTCCGTGCTGCAACTGCAGCGTCTGCCACATCACCGAGACGACCAAACACCTCAACTTGGAACCTGGCAAAACATGGGAACTATGCAAGCACACAATCTGCAACACAGAAAATGTTGTGTACCGGATAACTTGCCCATGCAACCTCACCTACATTGGTATGACTACTCGTAAAATAAAAACCAGGATCTGTGAGCACCGCAGCACAATACGCTGCAAGAAAAACACCACGAAAATGACCAACCATTTCCTAGAAAAAGGCCACACGACCAATGACATGAGATGGGTCGTTCTGGAGGCTTTAGACCATAACCTACCCAACATCCAGAGCCGCCTCTTGGAACAAGAACAAAGATGGATATATCGTCTGTCCAGCCATACCATTGGCTTAAACGACAATATCCCCTGGAACAGTCTCAGGAGATCCTAACTCTGACCTTTACTTATTCATTTACTGATTTGGCCTAACTGCAGCCTCTGAGTGTTGATCTCTTCCCGGGCATCCATTCCTCCACATGCCTGGCAGTACCACCAGCTCATTCTCGTCCTACTGTCCCCACGCTATCTCAGCGCTGCTTAATGTCACCATTGCGCACGCGCGAATGAGCATTCGCCTCTCTACCTCCCACGTCTCTCATTTACTGATTCGGCCTAACTGCAGCCTCTGAGTGTTGATCCCTTCCCTGACATCTATTCCTCCACATGCCCAGCGGGACCACGAGCTCATTCTCTTCCTATTGGCCCAGCGCCATCTCAGCGCTGCGTAATGTCACTATTGCGCAAGCGCGAATGATTATCCGCCTCTTTACCTCCCACGCATGCACAGTACACTCTTCCCTTTCACGCATGTGCGGCAGGTCAACACTTCGGCTCTGCACATGCGCAGGCACTACTTCCCAGCCCTCGACCCCTGGTCAGTTAGCACGTATCCTATGGAGCCCATTACTATTTAATCTCCCTCCACCATGGGTCCCTCACCATCCGGGACCACGGGAGACCCCAGTAGGTGCCAGGCGGGTGCAGCTCTACGACCAAGTAAGGTGACACGTGCTTTTTCTCGGTGGATTGCACATGCTTTCCACGCCCCGCCTATCTTTTGCCTGTTATTACCTTTCTCCTCACAGAAATTTTTGCTCGAGGAGCGCTCTCCTCCTGTATCCTGAGCAGCGATCTCACTCAGCCATAGTGTAATTATTTTAACTTTCTTCTCCCCCCTCCCTAGCGCGGCACACAGGGGCACACCACCCCTTCTTGTAATTCGAACCCAGACTTATTAAGCAACGCGCACTGCCGCTCGGCATGACAAACCTTCAAGCGCTCACTGGGTCCCTACTGTGACACAGCCCGACCATTATTAGTTAGAGGCCTCACGGTACCACCACCTACTTGCCTGCTGCCTTCACTCACCAGGCACCCAGCGTGCATAGTTTGCACTTCTATTTGTTTTATTGCTTGTTTTGTCTTGTTTACAACCACTTGGTCTATAGAGTTAACAGGGAGACCTGCATCTTCATAGCATCTTATAGTGATTTGCCCTCGACAAACCCCAAGCTTAGCAGCATGCTACACTAGCACAGTGTGTGTGTTGCCACAGGTACGACCATCCGATAGTGTTTGTCCCATCACAGCACGTAAGATTGCATTTTATAGTTGCTGTTATACTCAGCACCATGTGTCAGTGTTATACATGTTTTTGTGCTGTCTTCTTCCTCCCACAGGTCTTTTTTCGCTGCGGTGTCCGCAAGTCCGCAGACACCTGGTCCACACACCTTAGCGAGTGTGTAGGTAATCAACCTTTTTAATATTTTCACCCATCACGTGGCACCTTTCACTTTGCCACTCACTCCACTCACTGGTCCTGACGAAAGCCCCTTACATCTCTATGAGGGCTGAAACATGTAGACCTACAACACTAACAACTATTAGAAAATAATTTATTTCGTAGTTGCATCACATACCTTGTTTTTAGTATATCCTGAGCCGCCAACAATAAACTTCCCACGGCAAGGACTCTCAGAGATATTTTAAACCTTCACGACATCACACTCTTGCACCACACCAGCTCCGCTGTAGTCAGGCGTTGTAGCACAACCGGGGGGCATTCGGCCACCCGGTTGGGACCCCAATGATGAAGCATGACACCAACTAGGTTGGTGTGTGAGGGGTCTTTTAACTTACCTAGTGGGTTCCCAAGCACTGTCTGACAGTGATCGTACCAAACATCTTTGGGTTCGTCCAACTTTGATAAAACTGATATATATACAGGGGATACGGATGCACCCCACGCTTCCCTAGCTCTCTCGTTGTTCTCTACAACAACAGAACAGTGCCTAAATCTGTCCTTCATCATGGGCAAGTACATGAGGGCAAAGAGTGGTTCTATCCACCTTGTCTTCATGGACTGGTCCTGTGCATTTGATACTGTGAACAGGGGGAAACAGTGGGCACTAATGACAGAAATTGGGTTTGAGAGTGCACTAATCCTGCTCCTAAAAAGGCTACACACTAATACATCTGTTTCCATAAGATTTGGCTCACACGGGGGAAAGGACAAAGCCCATTGCCTTAACAGAAGGAGTTCAGCTGGGGTGCATTTTAGCTCCTTTTCTGTTTTTAATTTACATGAATGGTCTGGAAGCATTTTTACTAGGCAAGAAAATCGATTTTCCACATTAATGGTCAGCCAGTTCCGCTGCTCTCGTATGCGGACGATACTGTACTCATGGCCTTGATGGCCAACAGCCTCCAAACCTCCCTGGACACCTTTACTAATTTTATGGCGTCTCTAGACTTGAGGGTTAATTTCTCAAAGTCTTACATAATGGTATGCGGCCCAAAAAAGGTTACAACCAGAAGTTTTAATGTCAGTGGTAAGTCCATTGACAGGGTGGATCAGTATTCATACTTGGGGAACATGTTTAGCAAGGATTTGAAATGGGATTCCCTGATTATGGCTAGACAAGTAGAGTAGTGGAGGGGCTCTTTAGGTTTGCCTGTAAGCTAGGCCACAAGCCAGTGTCAGAGCTGGTTACTCTATTAAATTCAAAATGCTTGTCAGTCGCATCGTATGGGGTGCATATGGGGCTATCAAAGAAGTCGCCCGCTACTAGTAGTGGAGAACAAGTTTATAAAACGCTTGTTGATGATTCCAAGCAGCTCTGCCACCTCATTTTTAGGTCTCGCTGAGCCCCAGCGCTTGCGCTGGCTCGGAGAGACATTTTATAGTTGGGATTTTTAGAGTGCTGCCTGTGGCCTAAAGCTTGAGTGCACGCGAGCGTGCACGCGCGCAGCCGCCAATCACTGCTGCGCGCGCACCACTCGCGTGCTTGCCACACAGCGCTCCCGTCCAAGCGATCGCGATCACTTTAGCTTTGATCGCGATCGCTATTACTTTCGTTTTCACGGCCGCGCGGCCGTTACTTTTACGGCCCCGCAGCCGAATGCTTGTTTAACATTAGATGCCAGCGTGACTGTCCATTAAAATCTGAAGCTCGCCTCCAACCGATCCCCCCCCCCCCCCCACACACACACACACACTTTCCCAATCTTACTGCCCAAGATATGCCTAGGTTACCCGGAAAATGCATTTTAAATGCCTCTGAAAAATAAGGGCCTGAAACGCCCATACCTTGGGACGCTTTCGGTTGTTTAGCTGCCCAAACATCTACTATCACAACTGCAGGTAGCGGTGTGACCTTTAGCCTTGTGCAGCGAAGTGCTGTCAGATAAATGCTCTTTCTCAGTGGAAGGAGGGGCGTGCTGACTGGCATTGGCTCGAGTTTTTTCCAGGTTGAAGGTCGCCTGCTGCTCCTGTTTGTGTCGGTGCATTCTTTGGTTGGTTCAGGGGGTTCTAATCGCCGTCGGGAGGCGCGCTGAGTGCTGTGTGCTGCTACACTTGGATCAGACGCTCGCCCCGCAGGTAGCTTTAAACTACTTTTCATTGTCGTTTTGCCTTTAGGAATTAACCTAATGTAGGATTAAAATGGAATTTCCAGGGATCTCTCATTGCGAGGTCCTTATCCGTTGTTGTATAAACCAACATTGAAAAAGAGCTTTCTGTATTTGATTTTCTTGAAGCGAGTGGAAAGCGTGGCAGTGTGTGAGCTTAATGGAGCCTGTGACGTGCAGCAAACAATCGCCGCTGTGAGACACGAGCGACCTGTTCCACCGCAGTGATTTATGGTGGTGAAGCACAGCTGTAAATGGCCTGTTCCATCGAGTCCGGTTTGGGGATGGCTGTCGCATTCTTACACACGTCGTTTGAGGATACACGTGAAATGTTATGTGGACGTTATTAGGCGAGGAAGCTCATTTGCTGTTTTAAGCCTGTGCTCTGCCTTCACCGGTTTAAGATTAACAATGTGAAATAATACACCCTGTCCGAATCCAAATGACACTTTCCAAATGTTTACCGAAGGCTAGAACAAACATGTTAATGTTACTAATAACGCTTTCATTCCTTGTGTCGAACAAGTGCTGGTGCGTGAATCAACACCATTTTTTCGTCTTTGTTCTGTGGATCATGGGACACTTAATGAACAAAGAAGCAATGAACATAATGTAAATCTCAAGGGAGATGCAAAATATACCTTAAATATGTATTTAATATTCTGTGCACTGCATGTGATGGCAGTCTATGCACAACCGTGGGGAAAAAGCACCTGCCGCACATCTGGTTGCATCCCTCGTTCTTCTCTTGCGCCTCAAGGCCTTCAAGTGTGCCCCACAAGCCAGTGCTTGTGTATATAGATATTTGTAAAGCGTTTCACAGTATGGGGAGAGCAACGGAGCCTGGAGTTACAATTCGGCATCATTTACAGCAAAGCAGGATGTATGATAATGGTCAGACTTATTGTATAGTAATGTACTGCTCTTTGAAAAGGTATTTCTTACGCTCCTTTACGTTTTGCATAAGGGTTGTGGAAGTTCAGATGTTGATGGAAATGTATATTGTCGTGGAAACTTAGATGGAGAAGGCTTCCGTTGTCAGTGTGTGTGTGGTTTTTTGGGGTTTTTTTTTCCCTCTCACTTTAGCGATGTCCTGGCTTGTAACGTGGTGGTGCCCACCTGGGATAATTAATCTCGGACCGCAATGTAGGGTTGCTGTTTCTGATATCCTTGTAGATGACTCTGCTTAGCACGCACAAGGAGATGATGGACGGAGCAATGAAACTTTTCAGACGCTCACCCCAAGTCACAGATCTGGGTTGAATCCATCATCGTTCTTTAGGTCACTTCGCCACCCCAGTATACTGCAGATGATGCAGCCTTGGAGAGGGAGCCAATGTAATGCCATCCCGGGTTGGAGCATTTACTTAGTTTTTTTAGGACTTAGTTCTGTGCTGCTGCATGAAGGATGCTTTTCATTGTAGACTGGGTGCTGTTAGGGAGACTGCAGAGAGGCTGTTGCCTCTCTCTAGGTGCAAGAGTGAAGGCTTGGATTGTTCAGAAGTAAGGTTCCTGGAAATTTGTTTCCCAAAATGGTGAGGTAGTTGCTACCATGATGTCTTGTTTTACTTGTCAATATTGTTTGAGAGGTCGGTATCCAGGATGAGACCAGATGATTTTGCATTTGCTGTTAGACGGGCGTTAAAGTTAATTTCTGAGAGCCACCCTTTCAGTTTAATTGTTATTGTTGGGGAAAGGAAGCAATTGTGTATTTTGGTTTGAGTTTTAAGGAAGCAATGGGCATCTAGTTCTGAATGATATTGTGGCAGTCGCGTTTCCTGAATGGTGGACGTTTCCAGATCTAATTGTGTTCCCTGTTTGTTCTTGATGCAGCTTTTTGAGTAGGATTTCATGTAGAGGTTGATGATGATTATGGAGGAATTGGGGGCGGGGGGGGTGCATGAAGTATCCCGAGGCACTCTGCAGAAGGCAGGTAGGTTCTGTGATCCTAAGGTTCCCGTGTGGATGAGTTTGTGGTGATTGTGGAGTTGGGGAATGAAGCTTTGCTGGATTGTCGGAGAAAACCAGGCATGTTTGAAACGTGGATTAGTGCTTGAGTCCATAGTGTCAAAGGCATGCACAGAGGTCACATGCATTTGCAGCCAGGCAGTGAAGTTTCTCGCCATTGTGAACATATTAAAGAAAGCCATAAACCGTGCCCAATTCCCTTGTCTTGCATATAAAACCAACCCAATTACGGAGGTCACATGATCTGCTGTTACTGCACATACTGCCCAACTCTAACCAATAACTGGTTCAAGAAGCTCTTCCAGCATGATCATGGCTTTAGCATGCCTGACGAGGCAACCGCTTACTCACATTTGCCACCTCACATTTCCACATAACCCACACTCCCAAAAACATGTCAGTCTGTAAAGAAGCATTTTAGTTTATAAAAAGCCAGATGTGTTATTTTTTCCCTCTGCAGTTCCGGGGGGCAGTTTGGATGCTCCGTTAATTTTTGCTGTCTGTGCTCTTATTCAGACCAATTTAATATTTGACCATAGGCCACCGTCATTGTTCCTAAATACTATTCCTATTGTTTTCGTTTGCATTTTCTAACGGGTGAAAATAGTATAACATTAAATACAGTAAGGAGTACAATGCCTCGTTATTGCATCTGCTTGTCCGAGTTCCACGCTACTAATGGCCCAATTTATAGCAAGCATTGGTTGTGTGTTAACCTCACTCCCTCTATTGATGTAGGACAGTTTCTGGACCTCCTGGTATAAATCTCACATCGGAGCCAATCTACCGCAAAGTGCAGGGCACAGTGGCCCCATGTTTTTAGGTCTCGCTGAGCCAAAGGCTCGAAGAGACATTTTGTATGTGGGCTTTTCAAAGTGCTACCCAGTCTTTTGGCTGGCCTAAACCTTGAGTGCACGATCACATGCACGTGCACAGCTGCTCCTTGCATTCCCCCCTCCCTTCTCACCCAGCCCTTTGATGCTCTGCTCGATTACTTTCACTTTAGCCGCTTTGACCCTTGCATTCCCCCCTCCCTTCTCACCCAGCCCTTTGATGCTCTGCTCCATTACTTTCACTTTCGCCGCTTTGATGTTTGGATAAAAAGGATTAAGCTACTTTGCAGGCACTGATGTTAAGCACAACGCTATGTTACACTGCGGTTACTTCACGGATTGGAGACAACTTTATGTAATCGGCTAATGCTTTCGGTGAGAATATTAAGGAAGTGTGACCACGGAACTGTTCATTGCTTACATCAGATTTGGGTGCATCTGACTAAAGCAGGTGAGGTTAATTTAATATGGGGACTGGGTTATGTTACATTTGCAAGCCACTTAAGAGTCCACTCTCTGACCCAGACAGTTCCTCTCGCCATCCTTCTGTAGTATTCTGTGCTGAAAGATAACATATCACAAGTCTGAAAATGCACATTTGAAGCAAGATTTTAACAGGTATCTCCTATGATATAATCAATATTCATCAATCATTTACAAAGCTCAATACACAGCTACTAAACAAGCTGTAACTACTTGTTAGGATTTGATTCGTGCGGAACAGACTACAAAAAAAATATGTATTATTCTTTTGGGAAACAAATAGAGCCATTTGGATTATACGGCCATAAACCAAATTGTCTGTCCATGCTGAAATCAAATGAGCCTTAATTATCCAACTCAAAGATGTCCTTTTATCAACTTCATTTGGGTTGACAGTCAGCATTTAAACTTACGAACTACAGGTTATACACAGATCTCCGCCATTGATGTTCAGCTCACTGAGCCCGCTATTTTAACAACTTCTTGTTCAAAGCAGAAACACTATGAATAACATTCATTGGTTGCATCTGGTGAGAAACAAACAATCCTCTGCAACAGTTCAGGGTGAGAAAATAAAGTTGACCTTAAAAAGTATGCATTACCTTCACATACCTTGAAAAAACCCACTAATAAGCGCCGACAAACTTTACATAAATGGCACCTTAATTTCATTTTTTCATTAAAACAAATTCCACAACTAAAAAACTAGCATCAGCTACCTAGCAACACCTTCTTAAAGCTTGAAGAGGTAGGTTGTTTATATCATCGGGGGTGAGGGGGGTCCACATATATGAAAACATATTACCTGCTGTCACATGCAAACCTATTAAGCTGCAGCAATCTGAAAACTGTGGCAGCAATTTGACTAATTTAGAGCCACCGATTGAGAGGCCTCCATACCCAGAGTGAATGACAAAAGGTGACTATCACAAGGATACATTACTCTTGCATAAAAGCTGTAACCGTATAAAATACACTAAAAGTATATGGGATAACTTATTCCTAAGAATGACTATAAAACGATCAGAGAAGCGACTAAAAACCCCTCTGCAACTCTTCAAACACTTAAAGAACTTAAGCCCAGAGCTGCCGTCACAGTACCACAAGCACCAAAAACATTTCATGGGCAAGGTAAGCAAAAAACAATCTTTGCACAAAAAATAAGCACTCCAACAATACTTTTGTTTTGTTTCGATTCTTTTTGTCTCTGCCCTATCTCTTGGCTGCGTCCTTACTCTCTCCCATCTTCTCTCTCCATCTCTTTGCTACATGTTCTCTCGTAATGTTTTCATTTTCTTCAACTCTCCTCTTTACTCTCTCTAATTCTTTTTTTGCTCCTTTTCTGTCTCTGTCCCTTCTCTCCTCTTTCTCTCCCCACCTGTCCCTTCTCTAACCCCACTCCTCTTCCTCTGCCCGCCCCCCCATCCCTCTCTCTCGCAGTACTGCAGCATAGGCAGCACCAGGTCTCTGATGCCTTCTCAGTGTTGGCCCTGGGGGTGGAGGAGGTAAGTCAGCCCCCCAAGTGAATCCCATTATCAACAGATAGTGAACCTCTATTTACCAACAAGTACGGAGCGGTCTCGGGTGACCGCTGATGCGAACAGTGATCTGCTCTCTGCCCCGGCAGGGCCTGTGTGGTGGGGGCGTTACCTTACACTAGGAGATGAAGTAAAAGTGATATCCTCCCCTCCCCCCCACTCCACCACTGTCTCTCCTCACCCTCCACCTCTCTCTCTCCTCCACTTCTGATTCCCTTCCACCTCAGTCTCTCCTTCCTCCACCTTGGTCTCTCCTTACCCTCCACCTCGGTCTCTCCTTACCCTCCACCTCGGTCTCTCCTCACCCTCCACCTCGGTCTCTCCTCACCCTCCACCTCGGTCTCTCCTCACCTTCCACCTCGGTCTCTCCTCACCCTCCACACGTGTCTCTCCTCAACACGTGTCTCTCCTCACCCTCCACACGTCTCTCTCCTCACCCTCCACACGTGTCTCTCCTCACCCTCCACACGTGTCTCTCCTCACCCTCCACACGTGTCTCTCCTCACCCTCCTGCACGCCGCACACTGCTGCACGCCGCACACTGCTGCACGCAGCACACTGCTGCACGCCGCACACTGCTGCACGCTGCACACTGCTGCATGCCGCTGCACGCCACAGTGCTGCATGCCTCACACTGCTACACGAAACACTGCTGCACGCCGCACACTGCTGCACGCCGCTGCACGTCACACTGCTGCACGCCGCTGCACGTCACACTGCTGCACGCCGCACACTGCTGCACGCCGCACACTGCTGCACGCCGCACACTGCTTTTATGAGAGTTTATGCTACTGACATTGGAAGTGACAATGCCTTTTATTTGTTTTAAAACCAAAACATAAATAAAAGGCATTGTAATTTTACAATGCCAATAGCTCAAACTCTTATAAATGCGAGACCTATTGCATTGCAAATGCTTGTTTAATCGAGAAGTGGGGATGGAATACATAGACGGTCATATCTTTGCTGCCCCTTTGCTCTTGAGGGTCAAAATCTGGGTCTCAGAAGAGTTACAGTTTTCCAGGGAGATCATCGAAGACTGTAATAATTTGGACAAGTCTGTGAAAATCCCTTGGCTTCGGTTTGTGAGAAATAGGTTATCCAAGATTGGGTTGGGTGAGTACTTTGACACTGCGTCAAGTATCCCCTTAACGCAAAGGGTAAATAGCTAAAGAGGAGTATATGGTCTGGGAAAATTCACGTCCTTTACAATTGGAGTGGTAAGTATAATGGACAACCCAACCTACCCTTGAGGGCTTGGGCAAAATAGGTGAACAGGTATGTGTGCCTTCAAGGGATTTATTCGAATGTTTAATTCAGTTATTCAGTATCTTTGTTGTGAGCAGGATAAAATGATTACCTGCCTTGTGAGTTACTCAAAATTAGATTAACAGCAATTTTTATATATGATTTTCACTTCAATAGACATACAGTATATTTTGTATAAAAAAGCAGCAAAAACGGGTGTAAAAATAATCAAATTTTATCTTTGAAATTTCATAAAGGGTACTCAAAATAATACATACAATGGAAAAAGAAGGCCACAATTAAATAATTCAACCTTCACAAATTCCAATTGTCAACACTTTCTCACAATATAAGTATAAAATTAATTTAAGAAGGAAATGTTTTTATGTCGAAGTTTCGGTCTCTAGGCTTGCGTCGATGAAACCATCTTTATGACTGAGATGTATTGATAATAGTTGACCCCTAGTAAAGTACGGAATAGACATTGATTACCATACAATTCATTAAACAAATTCACTATAACACCCGTGTATATAAGCAATCTAGACTTCATTCAAAAACCTAAATTTTATCTTATCATGACGTCTACAATCATGTACATTTATTAACATATTATCAACATATTTTTGCTGCTAGAATTCCAATAGTTGGCATGTTTTACTCTATTCTATACGATTTCATTCACAGTCTAATCATATAGACATGCTCAATTACTCAGAGTTTTAAATCCGACTTAGAAAACTTTTTAGTCACTAATGTGGCATTTTCAAAGTGATTCTTTCTAATTCTTTACTATTAGTCACATTGAGATCACTCATATTTGCAGTGTCAATCGGTATACTGTAAAGATATCAGACCATCTCAATTAACCGTACATATATTGTTCTTTCGATAATTTTTTTTAAAACAAGTAAGATCATCCATTGGGTTAAAGTAATGTTTCAAATCTCTCTAGTAGTCATTATTTTCATACCAATATAGATTCATACATTGATTATTTGCCCAGCGCCATTTTTTTGAAGGGAAGCTATTATTTTAAGTGCATCTAAAGATTACTACCACGATCTTTATTCTATTGTGAGAAGAATTTATTCGTTTTCATCAATGTATACTCTGGTACTTTAATATTGTTCCTATTGTCATAGTGCTCCATTTTAGGCAAATGTCAAAAATACCTTGAGTCTGTAATGTGGACATATATTTGATAAGGATCTGCGACAATGTTACAGCCTTGATTCAGGGCCTACACACAGCGTATCTATTAAAAATAAATACAATTAGTCTTCGTGCCTATTGTGCATAACTTATTTGACTAAAGGATTGATATTAAATAAAATGTACCTTATATTCGCAATGTTTATCACACTGGTTTTAGATATTTATTCCGTTTGATATCGAGGGCTTTTATTTCTTTCACATATAGTTACATGGCAACACTTCGGAGTCTAAACAAAAAGGAAATAGTCAAATGTTGAGCTACTAAGTTTGCTGCTTTTGTATACAACATATACTGTATGTCTATTGAAGTGACAATCAAATATAAAAAATTGTTGTTAATCTAATTTTGAGTAACTCACTAGGCAGGTAATCATTATATCCTGCTCACAACAAAGATACTGAATAACTGAATTAAACTTTACAATTGGAGGCCCTTGTTGTCCTTTCATGCCCAAACAGCAATATTACCTATCCTTTACAACGAATATCCAGATGCATTTTCTTTTAACAAGATTTTGCCTTAGTATTCTGTACTTTTTGGTAGCGTTCCCCAAACAATTTGGGTGGACGGACAACCTTCTTGCCTGCCTATGCGACAATAGAACTTCTCAGAGCACCTTGCACTTTACACTTTTTTGTGCACTTTATAAAGAGCCACGGAGTAGATTTTTGTTACCCCTACTATTGAGTACACATATTGAG
This sequence comes from Triturus cristatus, assembly GCF_964204655.1. NCBI lineage: Eukaryota > Metazoa > Chordata > Amphibia > Caudata > Salamandridae > Triturus > Triturus cristatus. The sequence goes on from NC_140590.1 coordinate 1,120,109,192, forward strand.
GGGTACAGATATCCACAATCAATTACCAATTCTGTTATTTGCACTGCTGTTTTAAATTTTATTAGAACAGCAATGTGCATTAGGAAATGCTATGAAGTGCAATAAATTGGTGGGGAGTGGAAATGGTCTGCATTCCTTGTTTTTATCTCAAATTGGTTCACATTTAACTGCTATTATTACATCTATGCATGAGTATGATTTTAGCTTATAATGGAACTTTTATCTTCTTTATTTTTTAAGAAAAATGTGTATTTTAATTTTGTATTGCTTGATTGTTGAAACTTTTATGGCTGTATGCCGAATAAAGTTAATTTGACTTGACTTGGCTGATGGAGGTTGTTGAGTTTCACATAGTATCCAGTGCTAAAGGCTCTGAGCTGTCAATAACTGGGACAGCAACAAGACACCACTTTAAAGTCAAGAGACTGCCTAAGTTGGCTCAGGAGTTGCTACATATCTTTTGCTGCCTTAGCTCCATCTCTTGCATCTGTATTATTCAATGCCTGAGAGGAGCTCAACAAATTGATATCATCAGCCTTGTCAGCAGTCCTCAGTTTCACAGTGTGGCAAGTTGCCCAAATAGTTCCGTCTTTTTTTTATTTGAGCTGGGCACTGAACATTATCAGCAGATCATCCACTTTGGGCATAATACTTTTAAAATGTTGCCAAGACAGGGAATACAATTTATAGGGACCCCTAACTCTTCTCTGTGCTTGTCTTCATAGGTTTCACTGGAGCAGCCTCCATACTGGATTGCTCGTTTGTGGTAAGTCTATTGAGAGACAATATATCCTACATCATGACGATACACTGTACCTAGTCTCTCTTCTACCAACTCTATTTCTTTGTTAATTGTCCCCATAGTTTTAGTCAGGTAATTCATAATAGAGGGTGTTAATACCTAGCTCTGTCCTTACCCCTCCCCATGATGGAAATAGAGTTCATCCTACCCATAGGAACTCTCTCTTTGTTCCTCTTCGCTTTCAAGCACTGTTATTGTGGAAATTGGTAAATCTGGCCGAGAAATTTAGCCCAACCAGGCCTCATCTGTGCTCTGACGGATGCAGAATAGTCTCGTTCTTGGCCCAGTCTTTGACCTGGACACAGCCCAAACCCGCCCTGTAGTGCTAGATGTGCTAAAAGCACTGTGGGAGGCTTCTCCAACAGTCATCCTGCAGGAGCAGCAGGAATCCTGGGCCTTGAGGTCCGCTTTGTCCCTCACTCAATTAGCGCTAGATGTAAAAACCGAGCAAACATTTCAAACAGAGGTCACATGCTAAATGGTCAAATGTATAAGATGAGCAATTTCTCATCAATTACACTTCTTAAACATAGGAAAGGCACAGTAGTCAGTGACGATCATAGTTTGGATCAAATAGTTCCAAAATAAGGACTAACAGTTTTGTCTGTTTAAAACCTCTTGGCTCAAAACCTCTGATAATCTCTTTCCCATTGTGTCTATTGTCCTGCTCCATCAGCCAAGAACCTTCACCAACGTTGTTATTGTAATTTAAATAAAAAATACATTAATAAAAGAATGAACACCAACCAATTTCCATGTATTTAGATGGGGAAAACCTTTTACTCAGCATCCTCCTGATCCCTAATTCTTCTTGTTCCTTTTCCACCAGACCCTCTTTCCTTCTCATTTGTTAATTAAATTAAATAAACACAAGAGACTTTTTCGGAGTTAACTTCACAATTGTAAACCCATTGATTCTCTATAGGATTTCTAAATCTGCATTGGCAGATTATCTTCCCACTGTTAATCGACCTGCAAAATGACTGATGCTTTATGAATAACCTGGTGGGCGTAATTGACCTCGAGTATTATCCGCTTAGAGTTCTAAAGTGACAGGTTTAACACATATGCGTTAATCAGTTTTTTTACCACCTACTTTTAATTATTCACTAAATTCCCTTTTCTTCACATTTTTGAGCATTTTGTCAAATATTTGACGTTTACTTATTATTTTATAAACCACGTTCTTCAACACTTTATTACCACTGTAGTTGACTCAGTTGGAGTGTAGGTGTCTCCCACAGTAATTTACTTCTAAAATGAATAAATGGACGAGATCAAAAAACAATTTTGACTGGGTCTATCTATGCTTTGTCCTTGGTGGTAATTAACCACCATTTTTTTAAAGCAGATTTCTGGAGGGGGAACTGTGTTACAAAAATGTTTGTGCATTTTTAATATCTCTTTTTTATTGTGATATGGATGTGGGCTTCTGTTATTTGTGCTGCTTTATTTTTGTACTGCTTTGTTGTAGCGTGAGGCTGTGTTTGTTATATTGCTTCGTGTATGTTGTTTTTTTGTTGTGTTTCATTGTTTACTTTAACAAATGCTGATACATTTCCAGACAAAGCTAGTACCTATCGCTAAAGTTCCTGTGTCAGAAAACCATATATCATTGTATAGGGTGGTAAAATAGCACTGTTAAAGCTCCCTAAACTATTTAAGACACTTAAATATCATAGAGACATGGTGGTTGCGGTGCTTACTTTATGTGATATGCCCCCTCCAAAATCCATTAGTTATTTCATTTATCTTTATTGAAGTCAATTTTTACCTGTTCTGCATTTTGCTACTATAATGAAATGTGGTGTTAGCCTGCTCTTTTGGCCCCACGTGGAAACACCAATTTACTAAAACTGTAATTTAACCATATTTGAATATAGACTTTATATTTTTATCTATCATAAATTACATTATCCATCTACAGATAGTCAGAATATTTTATGTTGAGATTGGATTTGCAGAGCTTTACAATTAAATCTTTGCCGCTAATTGCATCAATTCAATCAATGATAAATTGATTTTAAAGTCAATTATTTTATTCATTAATTCATTATTCCATACTGGTGTCTTTTAATCAGGAAGTCAGTTACCTATCATCTCCAAAGGCCAGTCTCAATTCACCTCTCTCTGGCTACTCTCTATATCACTAGTACCATGACATTTTGTACCATTTAGAATGGCATAGAGGGAAACACTACTTTGTATGATTCTTCTCATTATAGATTTTACATATCTTCTGTTGGAAAAAGAAAACATCACCCACATCTATGTAAATATCACCGTCTTCTCAGCAAGGACTCTCCAATGGGGAATTCTCCTCTTTCACTGTTGGTTTCCATTCACACAGGCTGATAAATGGATGTTCAGATCTCCCTAATTCATTTACCACCAGGGTAGACCCGTCTCTCCCAGTATTACAAGGTGCAGAGAATCACACAGAGAGGTACTAAATGTATGTAATCTATATTTATTTAAATGTTTTTGCTGTCCCTCTAGATTACTTGTTTGCATATTCCTTCACATTAATAACACTCTCACAAGCAGGTCCAATTCACCTTTATTTCTTTAGTTAGTGCATGTGTAGCTATTTCTGGTTAAGCCTTTTGCCCAACAATGACTTTGGAAGAACGTAAAAAGTGTAGGGTTAAAAGCCTGCAGCTCTCTGTAAGAGTGGGGGAGGAAGTTACTGAGAGGTCATGACATAAATTATGTGTGAAATACCTTAAAGGTTGAAGAGCAAAAGTGTATTACATACTTATGGTGTGTTATGGTCACACTCTTTTTGTATGTTGGCCAAGCCTAGAAGCTCGCTGTAAGAAGCTTAACGAAGAAAACATCATTTCCTAAATCAGCACACATGATATTTCAAATTGTGATTTGAATAAAATTCAATCTGCCTATGAACCAATATGTATTAACCAATAAAAATCAATAACAGACTAGAGTAATTGATAAAAAAGCTGGTTCTTACCTCTTACTTCTAAAGGGGATAAAAAAATAACAAGAATGATTAAATAAACCATATTCAGTAATAAAGAATCAATATTTAATCCCACTCTGCTAAAAATGACTGAACTAGTACAAAGAAACACAATAAAACACAGAAATACATCCATTCCGAATATGAGAGCATCATTAGTTCTAAAGACAGAAACCTTTACGCACATGCGAAAATACATCACAAGACAATCTAGTCACAAGTGTGGGCTTTTCTGAATGGGAATGCTTTGTAACGTGGGTTAACCCACAAACACCTGCTAGTTTGCTTACATTCTCAAACTTTATCTCGGCACATTCTCGCCCAGGATATTTGTTTCATCAAGGGTAAGGGAAAGAGTCCTATCGGAAATCTATGACGGTCCCAGTTTCACTGTTTTATTCTGTAAATGTAAAAACATGCAAAATGTGTCCTGAATATAAAACTAAAATTACAGGAGCAAATGTATAATTTGAAATAGGGCCCAAGGTTCTGCATTCCTCCTTGGAGACACCATATTTGAAAATATTTGGTGCAATTTTGGCGATCACAAAAAACATTGATGTATTTGACAACTTCACAAATGTTGTATCCACATTTCACTATTCAGCCCAAGTTCTGAACATGTCCTATTTGCTTCATCTTCAAAGAATTAGGGCGTGAGGGTAAAATCTAGCCCTTCACATAGTTGTCATTAATTGCAGATGACAATTGTGTGGGTGACCTCTTTTGTGTGGATCCAATATTTTGCCATACAGCTACTGGAGGTGACTTACATTAGATGTATAGTTTCTTTAAATTACCTTTATGTCATACTATTTCGTACCACATTTTTGCATTTAGGGATGTGCAATGTTTAGGGGTGTTTTGCAGATTTAAGAAATCAGAGATGACTAGTGTTTAGGGGAGAAAACAGATTTGAGGGTTTATGGATAACTAGTGTTAATGGGTAAAACCTGTTTTTTAGAGTGGAGGGATGGGTAGTGCTTAGGGGTACTAAGGAGTTTCTAGGGTATAGTGATGGGTAGTGTTTAGGGGTATTAAGACGTTTTTCAAGTTGAAGGATGACTAGTGTTTATGGTAATAAGACATTTTTACGGGTCAGCAATTGGTAGTGTTCATGGGTAGTAAGAAATTTTCAAGGCTCTGCAATGGGTAATTAGCAAGTCAGTTAGCTTTGCTGATGCAGCCAGGTGCTGCGTGGTGGTCACAGGCACCATAGCTGGTACGCGAGTGTTGCTGGTCAATGTTTATGGCCCTAATGTAGACGGCCTTCACTTCTACCAAAAAGTTTTACCACCTACGGGCCATGTTGAGGCTGAATTGGGGATATGGGGAGGAGATTTCAATCTGGCTAGTTTTCAATCCCCTAGGCAACTCCACCGGTTCCAGAGTAGGTATAAAACCCCATGTATTGCAAGACGTTCGTGAAACACCTTTTCCCTAGCATACGCATGGTGCCTAGGCCAACACATGATCTTAGCCTACACCTTCTATTCAGCTCCTCTGAAATATCTTTTTTATTGGCATTTGTTATTTTCCAAAACATACATTCCACAATCCACATATTGCTATGTGTATGATACATCTTTACAATGACTATCCCTTTGTTCAGCAAGTAGGCTCAAGTACATCGAAAATTAAATTCATGTTATGCGTTGGTTTTTACATCAAAAATCATAAGCATCGCAGGTACACCATAAGAGCTTGTAGTGTTCACAGCCCTACAGTTTCCTCTATCACACGACCAAAGAAAAAAAGGTCAAAACATATAACAATAGGGAAGACCAAACAATTCCAATGGTACGAGCCTGTTGTCCATGTGGGAGTGGCAATGTTACATGGCCAGGCTTCGAAAGAGCGCTGTACTATCAATCCCACAATTCCCAGTTGCATCCGATAAAACATAAAAAGAAGTACAGTCTGGTTGTGGGGGATAACTAGCGCCTAAGTAATCCAGCAAATAGCTAATGAAACACAAGGGTAGGGTCTGTGTCTCTTCCTAATTTTAAACAAAACCATGAAAAATAACTACCAGGCGTCATGATCCATATATCTTATACGATTTATCATTATTATTATTATTATAGGGCTAATGACATCCGTGGGGCAACGAGGGAGGCCCAGGGGGTGAAGGGCTACAAAACCTCCCTTCCATGTTGGATGAATGCAGTGGGGAAGGAGTTCTCCCTATGCTTTACAGTGTAAGAGGTACTCATGCCTTTTATTGGGTGCCTCCCATGCCAAATCAGGACTATGTCCAGCTCTAGGTGTCTGAGTCAGTCAGCTCTATATCAGAGGACTGTGGCAGTACATGCCGCTAATCCCAAGCTTTCACTAATTAAGACCAGGGTTCTGCGAGCAGTTTGCATCTTTTTGTCACTCTATCTTCTTTGAGCAAAGCCTGTTCCTCAGCTCTTGCCCAACATGTCACATCATCTTCCCATTTGGTCAGTAACGGTGCCTGTTTTGCTTTCCACCCAAGTGCTATACGCCATCTAGCCAAGAGCAAGGCTAAATCTAAGAATTGGAATCTCAGCATTTTGGCTTTAGGCCTCGAGAATAAGCCCAGGGGGCAAGCTATGGGCATGCATATCATACTCAATGACATTACTGCAGCTAGCAACTCGACCACTGTCGTCCAGTAGTCACTGATCTTAGGGCAGGACCAGACCATATGGTCAAAGTCCACATCCACTAGATTATGCAGCTGTACATGCCTGGTCGGTGCAACCAAATATTACATTCAATCGGTGTGGTGTGAGGTAATGTACTTAAATTGCAAGTATTTAAAGGCCGCGTTTTGAGAGGCATTTTGGGGCCCTCCAGGGCCCTGTCCCATTCTTTGTCTGTGAGCTGCTTAGCAAGCACCTCTTCCCATTTCCCCTCAACCGACATAGAGGATGGTTCGAGATCTCTATGATAGCCTGGTATAGCCATTTCACTAGGTGTCTGGCAGAGCCCAGTGATACCATTGCATGCATGACTGGGTGTGTGCCCGGTTCATTTATCTCTCTTCCTCAAATCTCTGCTAGAGCGCCCCTGATTTTATGGTAGTTCAAGAACTACCCAGGAGGCAACTCGTGGTATTCCAAGAAATCCATAAGTGGTAACAGCTCCCCGTCTCTATAACAGTCTCCCACTATCTGGACCCCTGAATCGTCCCAACCCTCTAGATAGCGGCATGTGAGGGGTGGGCTGAGGAAGTCCCACCAGGGGAATGCAAGGTGAGTAAAGTCTCATATCTTGAGACCTTGCCGCGCATTTATCTCAACACGCTATGGCCACAGAAAGTAATACCCCCACAGAGTTAATCTTCCTACACCAATCAAGCATCCTAGGCAGAAGGATCGCCGTCACGAAGCTGGGAGTGACAGGTAAAGTATGCAGCCCTCTCCCATCGAGCCACCGGGCCATCCACTGCAATTGGGCCACCAGGTAATAGGCCTCAAAATCTGGGGCCCCTAATCTACCGCTAGTGAGCAGGAGACACAGAGTTTGTAAGTATACTCTATTTTGGCCCCCATCCACCATCAAATCTCTTAATATAGAGTCTAATTTCTTAAACCAACTATGTGGTATTACTACTGGTAGATTGAAAAAGTAATATAAAAGGCAAGCCAGCATCACCATTTTGGATAGCGCTACCCGAGCCATTACTGAAAGTTTCAATGAGTGCCAGAAAGTGACATTCTGCTAAGGGCCCCGTAAGGTACCTCTGAGGTTACCCTCCAACAGATCAGCCTGTGTATGGTAAATTCTGACACCCAAATATTTAAAAACAATTGGGGCCCAATCTAAGTCCAATGATGGGAGAGTTGGTGGTCTCGGTAAAGAGGGACACAACGGAAAGGCCTCCTTGTGGCCCCATCTACTCTAATCCCCAAACGCCCACCTTTCTGTCGAACACGTTCCGCCAAGGGCTCCATAGCTAGAGCGAACAACAGTGGCGACAGGGGACAACTCTGCCGAGTCCCCCTGTAAATATTGTAAGGTGTGGATATAATGGCCCCTGTGTGGACCTATGCACTGGGCTCCTCATATAATAGCCCTACCCATTTTAGCCAGCCCTCTCCCATCTTCATCCTCCCCATCGTTGACAGTAAGAAGTCCCAACTCAAGGAGTCAAATGCCTTCTCCAGGTCAATGGACATCACTACAGCATCTGGGTATTCGCCCAGGTCCTTATGGAACATTACATTATACAGTCTGCGCAAGTTAGTACACGTGGACCGCATGGGTATAAAACCATTCTGGTCTGTGTGGATTACCGTTGCATTTGGGGCAGGAGCCTAGTGGCCAATGCCTTGCTGTGAATTTTAAAATCAGTGTTTAACATTGACAAGGATCTGAAATCCATCACTCTCGGGTGGTCAGTCTTGGTTTTTGGTAGGGGGACCACTAGATAAAAACCCTGATAGAGGATGGGAGTCTGCCCTTGTCAAGCGCAGTCACATACAGGTGCTCCAATTGTGTGGCTAGATTATCAATGAATGTTAAGTAAAAGTCCACAGGTAAGCCGTCTGGCCCAGGGGTCTTCCCTCTCGCCATCCCCTTAATTGCTTCCCTAATTTCACCCACTGAGAGCGCTGAAGCAAGAGAGTCGCTAATATTGGCCTCTAAACCTGGCAACCGTAGTGTATCAAGATATACCTGAATCTTCTCTGGTGGGTTGGTCTCTAGTTGCCGAAAGAGTTTGGCATAGTAACTGCAAAATGCCTCATTAATGTCGCTTGGAGAACAAAGCACTTGTCCCATATCATCAGTAATACTCGGGGTGGGCACCCCCCGACTCTCCGGTCTAATCAGCCAGGCCAGCAATCTACAGGTTTTACTCCTTCCTCATGTTGATGTTCTTTATATTTTGTCAAGTCCACTGTCCGTAATCTATCCCACATGGAGTTGTAGCGACTTCTGAACTCCGCCATCTTATCATGTACTCCTAAACCTCTCGCTATGTCCCTATCCAGTTCTTACAGTTGTTGCTCCAAAACCCCCAGTTCGCTGGTGATCTCTCATCTGAGGCCCTTCATCTCTCCCAAGCATTGTCCCCTGGTGTCCACCTTAAACGCCTCCCATTCCACCAATAGGGAGCTAGACGTACCGCTGTTCTCTGAAAAATAAGTGTTCAGTGCTGCTGCTAACAACTGTCGAAACCCATCATCTTCAAACAAGGTAGGATCTAACCTCCATGAGGGTATCACTGTCCTCACAGCGGTAGGAGCAAACCGCATCAGCAATGGGCTATGGTCAGAGATAGCGCTTCCCAGGTATTCAACTTCAGACAGCATGTGTGTCAGTTTAGTGGAGCAAAAGAACATATCTAATCGAGTGTGGAGGTCATATAGATGGGAATAATAGGCATATACTCTCTGCTGACAGATTTGGAGTCTCCACAAGTCCACCAATCCCCATCCCTCAGCCCATCGTCTAAGCCCCTGTGCTGTGTTGGAGGCCAGAGTTCCCCTCAATGGGGGGGTAGATCTATCCCAGTCTACATCGCACACACAGTTAAAATCACCACCGAATATTAGATTGTCAGCATCCACACCCGCTAAGACACTTGACCAAAAAAGGGATCTGTTCTCGATTGGGGGCATATACGCTACCCAGTGTGATCTCCCTCCACGCCAACTTCCCTTGTATCACCACATATCGCCCTTTTGTGTGCACCACTTTATGGGAGAGCTGAAAGGGAACCCATGGTCTAATCCACACTAGTGCCCCCCTCGCATAGGCAGAGTAAGTGGTCACATACAGCTGTCCTTTCCACCTTCTTTTCAATCACACCACCTTAGTCTCCGTGAGGTGAGTCTCCTGTAGGAGTAACACTGTGTTATGCCCGTGCACTCAAGAATATAATGAAAAGTTCAAAACATTTGCGTTGGCGCTCCTAGTGTCACGCGGAGTCCCACCGCGTCTTACAAATGAAAGTATGTTGTGAGGAGAGTCACCTTCTCACAGGACGAGCGCGCACTGTAGACAATGAAACTCTCGGGTTACTTCACAAGTTTTCATTTATTAATTGAAGCGAAAATCTAATTCCATAACTTAAGCTTCAAGTCTTCATCAATTGAAAAAACATTGAAATATAATATCCATGTTTCTTTTCAAACAAAGTAAATTATTCTTTGTGACCACATCAGACATCCACCCAATGCATTTCGGGTCAATCACATCTGACCCTTCGTCAGGGGTCTAAAAGTAAATGAAACAGGACCATTAGATACACTGTATAGTTCAACTGTGCACATCTAACAAAAATACACTCGATCATGTTTAAACAGTGTGAAAAAGAAATACATAACTATGAACAAGGAGTGACTACAAGTGTAAAAGAATATTTAGAAAAATGTCTGCATGAATAAAATCAAGTACGTGAGGAAACAGTACGTGAAAGCAACCTAAATCAACGCTCTCGGGTCTACCGAAGGTGAAACCAGTTAGGTGCATAAGCGTGCAAGAAAAACTCAAGCGAATTTCAATAGATGAAAATAAATGAGCATGTCAAAAACGCCAACTTACTGGGGACCAAACGGTCTGCGTGGATCTGAGGCTCTGTGATCGGCATACGAATTACGCGCCGAAATGGATAACGAATCATAACAGGAACGTGATAGGTCCGTTTATGTGAACAAAGTCACGTGATAGGGGGAAAAAACGTATTGAACCAATCCGTGACCAGGTTACGTGATGGGGAAAATCTTAGCAAGCCAATCTGTGACAGACTGACAGGTGAATCAATATCAGCCGTACCAAGACGGCGAGTGAGCCAATCATAGTGAACGAGACTGCGAGTCAACCAATAATGGTCAAACTGCTCTAATCTAGTGTATACAAGGTGCTCAATAAAGTTAAATAAAATGAAAAATGCCTTAAATGCAGATCGAGAAAAAATAAAAATAAAGAATAAGACATAAAAAGTAAATCTCAACGAATGGCAGCACATCATTAAATACACTTAATATTATTATTGTGAGGACCAAAGGAACACCTCATGTCAATGCAGATTTACTGTCCTATGCTAAAGAAAACATGCATATTCTATGCGATCATTCATCCCAGAAGGATGGGAACAGTTCAGTTTTTTGATCCAAAAGTATTCGGTTCTTAATCTTTGTTTTGTAGGATCCAAGTCTCGGCGTTGTGTGATCGTTTCAAGTATGGTAAAACGTAATTGAGATATTTGATGGCAGGCTTCAATCCAATGACATGCCACAGATGATTTGAGATTCTTCATCCTGATGTTGCTCTTATGTTCTGTGATGCGGATTTTCACTTTCCGCTCTGTTTGACCCACATATACTTTGCCACAAGGGCATTTGATCGCATAAAAACAGTTAGCTGTGTCACAAGTACTCGTGTGATTGAGAGCTATGGGGTAACCCTTAGTGGGATGAGTAAATTTGTTTCCAATGATTACGTTCCCGCAGTGGGTGCAATTGTGGGATTGGAGCATGCCACGCCATTTCTGTGTCGATTTTTTAGGTGTATTCAAAATTTCTTTGAGATTTTTAGGACCACATGGACCCCTCTGTGGCGTAAATAGTTCAGTATACAGTAGCGCTTAGCAGGGGAGCCCATACCCTGTATATTCCAGGTAAGGATTTTGAACCCTTCAGGCCTAGTTACCTGATTTGCCATTAAGCAAAAGAATAGTACCCACCCGGATCCCTCCCCTGTTCAGCAGCCCTATAAAGTACCACATACCACCTGGTGAGTAACATCAACCCCAAATAAATAACTCCTACACCTTTGAGTGGACTGACAAACAGGCCGTCCCCACCCGCATCCAGAGGCTACCCCAAGCCCCACCCCCCTCTTCCATCAGGAAATGAAAGGACCTTAGAAGCAATAGAAACATATACAAATTATACAGGTTGCTGAATTCAACAGTATGTCAGTGAGAAGGATGGGGAGTGCGACAGAAGGGAAAAGGGGAAAGAGGAGAGCAAGAATAAGAGGGAGAGGGAAAGAGCAGTGGGAGAATTATCTCGCCACTTATCCAGAGATAATTTGGTCTACGGATTCGCTTCCCAGAGTACCCCGTTTCTGTCTCCGGCCGTTTAGATCTAAGTGGAGCTTGGCCCTCTGTCCTATAGGTTTCGATCCACTCCAGGTGGATTTAGGATCATCGCAGAAGTGTGTTTTACCGACCAATATAATTTGCAGTCTAGCTCGGAACATCAGTGAAAACAGAATGCCGTCCTCACGTAACGCTCGCTTGACCTCTAGGAAGGACGCACGGCATCGTTGCACCTCCAGCGAGTAGTCTGGGAACAGAGACCCCTTGCTATTGTCCACCATGAAAGGACCATCGGATCGTGCTTTCTGGAGCAGCAAGTCTCTTTCATGATAATGAAGCAATCTGTCCACCACTGGTCTCGGAGCTATACCCGGCGCCGGTGGTCTGTTGGGCACCCGATGGGCCCTCTCCCGGGTGTAGGACTGTGATAGACCTCCGGCGCCACCACGTCTCTCAGCCAGTTCTCTAAAACGGTTACCATGTCATGTTTCTCCGGCAGCCCCACGACTCACACGTTGTTTTGACGATTGCAGCCTTCTGCGTCCTCTGCTTTACGTTCCAGCACACTCATTCGATCTGACAGGTTTTCCATCTTTGCGGGCTAAACTTTTTGCGTGGGGACCAGTTCCTCAAGAGTCGACTCCGTATGTTTCACATGGTCCGACAGCTTACCAAGTTCGGCCCGTAACAGACCCAAACCCACCGCAACTGTACTTACGTCCTGGTGTAGCGTCTCCAGGATCTTGGCAATTTTCTGTTCGACAGGTATCTCGAGATGTTCACTTCCAGGATCCTGAGTCGCTGAGTCCACAGCACTATTGTCGTGTTCTTGAGGAGGACCCATCAGCCTCCCCCTAGGTTTCCCCATGGTAAGTGCAGCATGTTCTACGACCTCAGATCTCGTGCAGCCCGCTGTCTGTGGGCACGTAGCCATGCCAGGTGTCTCCAGCACGTGCCTCTCCAGTTTGCAGAAAAGGTGGGGAAGTCACGACTGCTTACACAGTGCCAGTATCCTGATCACGTCTGCGTCCACACCAAGGCGCCAGCCCCAGACAACAGGAAGCACCCACAGCCGGATGGCAGGGAGTGATGAAGTGGATGCGATGCGGACCCCAAGCCGGGTCACTAATGGGGGATCCACTGCGACCTCTTCCCTGTGGGGCCTCACCTCAGCTTCAGGCTGCAGCGCGGCTCCCCATATCACCGGTGAATCCCTCCAGCAGCAAACTGGTGTAACCTAATTCAGGTCTCCTCTAGGTTGATCCCAGCAGGGGTCCACCGCACAATCACCACGCCCCCACAGGTAGACAGGTCACAAGCAGTGCAGTCCCCACCTCCTCAGCAAGCTCAAAGAAACAACAGGCCCTACCAGGTCACCGGAAGTCCAAGTTATCGGTTGCGGGGGTGGGGCACCCCTGCTAATGCAACGCTCAGACCGTGGGATGTAGGGCTGTTTAGAGGCTCCACTCCCTTTGCCCCTGTGCATGACAGATCAAGGGGTCTGCGTCAACAGAGAGGCACATCTGTCTTGAGGAATGCAGGCCAAGGCAGTTCTATCAGTAAATCCCCCTCTATCACTGGGAGGTCGCCGGTATTGTGGATAAACAGCGTGGGTCCAAATATGCCCTGCAGTGTCTCCTCAGAGTGGAGTATAGTGTGGCAGATCGCTGGAACACACACCTACCGTAATACTGTCTGGCCACGGGGGCACCTGCAATCCCAGAAGGTGCTCGCCAGTGGCACCACCCGGCTCCACCCATGGCTCCTCTTCCCCACTCACAGTCGCGGGGCTCAAGGCAGTTCAGGAAGGTAATTGCTCTCTTCGGGGCCCACGCTGCGACAAGGTGCCGATCAGCTCACCACGATCTGCTCCTCCTGGGCTCTGTCGTTCCACACCCCCGATCCGGCGTCTCTGAGATGCGGGATCCGATCTCACCAGCTCCAGAGGCAGGCCGTAGGGGTCCGATCGTCTTCAGCTCCACAAAGGCCTCTGTGCAGTCTGGCTCAGCTGGATGTGGGAGACCGGAGCTGCCATGACACAGGTCACTTACTTCTGTCTAGGCCGCCATCCGTTTGTTCTGCGCATAGATCGTTGTTAGTGTTTCTCGGCCCTACGCCGATATTCCGGCCCCCAAGTGCAGCGCTGGGCACACAAACCCGTCCGCTCGCGGAGAGCATAGGAAGGAGCCCCCAGGCCCAGCCAGGATCACTGCTGAATCAGGAATAATGACTCGACTGGTGCGGAGCACTCTGCTCACGCGTCCGCCATCGTTGGCTTCATAGCTACGCCCCACCTTCTATTCGGCACCTCATTATGTCTCGACCATGATAGACTCTTGGTTCATCTCTGCAGCTTCAGCTGCTGCTTTGTAGCTGGCAGGCATAGCACATTTACCTTGCAGAATGTCTGACCATGCCCTCGTAAAAATGGTATTGCTGTTGTCCTATGGGGAGCCTGGAGAGGTTCAAGTTCAAGTTTCTTTATTTTGCAGTTAATTAAAACCATTGCAATATTAGCATTTAAAAAGAAAAGAAATATAGACAAATGTTCAATATAATTTTATCAACCATTACCACCTTTTTGAGCACTACATTATAGAAAAATATCTTCAAATAAAACAGTTAAAACCCAAGGTAGAAAAACACTGTACAATTTTAAGATCAAAGTTAATAATAGTGGCGTTGGTGAAAGACTATTAGTTCGCTGGGTGGAGTGCAGTCATAGATTTTTGGCTCCAACTGGACTTGCCAATAGACCAGTATCGTATTGTTTATGTTGTTCAAGTTCTCTGGACTGGTTGCGAGCTTATTCACTAAAGTGCAGGTGGAACGTCCTTGGTGTTGTCTAAGCAAAGGCCTGTTCCTATCTACAGGACGTCACATACAGCATCAGAGCTTTGTGTGTGATATATAACATTTTCGGCATTTTGGGTATTTTTGGTTTGGCCAGCATAAGGAATTTTACCAATCTACAGTTCAATTGTGTGTTCTCTTGATTTAGGCTGGCCAGCACTGCTTGCTTCCTGGTGCGGGTGCCTTTCTGCTTAAGGGGTTCTTTTAGGAACTGTTGCAGTTCTTGATGCAGTTCCTTGCATGAACAGGTTAGGTGTAAAATATCTCCTTGCTTGGTGTTACACAGTCTGCATGTGTCTTGTGCTGTTGTCCTCAGCCATGGTGGAAGATGCTGAGCACACGGAAAGATCCCCAGTCTATGCCTTAGAAAATTAATTTTTATGACTTTGGGATACCCTGATTAAAGAATGTTTGTGGGGCAAGTGATTTGAAGGAGTTCTAGGTGTGAGATCTATTTGAGTAGCTTGCCTTGTCATCCTCCAAGGAAATTTGTTTTATGCATTTCCAGACTAGTTTTTTAAAGGTTAGATAGCCGAGTTGCATGTCCCAGAGTCTTTTAAGTCTGATAGATTCCAGGGCTGGCTGAAGGTAGCTTCTAGCTTGGGAGGACTCCCTATGCTGGATGTCGTGCCACAGCAGATGATTTAACGTGTTTGTAGTGGCACTTCTAATCTTATGCCAGCAGATGATGTAGGATCCGTTCCTGGCCAAGACTTGTTGTAAAAGACCAAACTCCAGCCTTATTTGAGCTGGTGAAGTATAGGGCGGGAGGCAGAACATGGTTCTGTATGGTATGACCAGTGTGTTGTCCAGATCCTTTGAGTCTCTTCCCTGCATTGCCTCACTGCCATAGGCAATCGAGGGGAGTAGTTTAGCCTAGACTACCTTCAGCAACGGCCTCAATGATGGCCCCATCAATTTATTTGCAAGGTTTTTCAATGATAGAGATATCAACAATCCTTTCCTTCTTATTTCCTCTTGCTGGCGCTTAAAAGACCCTTCCTTGTCGATTAAAACTCCTAGATACTTGTACTCATGAGCTGAATCAAGTTTAGTGCCACCCAGGAACCAGTTCCTCTGCAGATTTTTTTGGTTGCTTATTGTCATTGTCCGAGTCTTATTCAGATTTATTTTTAAGTTGTTTTCTGTAGCGTAGTTCTGCATTTCCGTTAAGAGATGTTGAAGACCAACGTAAGTGTGACAAAGCAGTACTATGTCATCTGCATACACAAGATTGGTCAATGTTTTTCCTCCTAGCTTGGGTGAGTGTGAATTACAGGCATCGAGCGCTTTTGGGAGGTCGGCCATGCATAGATTGAACAGGGTTGGTGCGAGCACACAACCCTGTTTCAATAGTTTTGTTGTAGGGACTTTAGAGGAGAGGTGGGTACCACCACCTAGTTTCACCTGCACCCAGATGTCTGTATGTAAATGTGACAGAATGTTTAAGATAGGCTGTGGAATGCCCCATAGCACCAGTTTACGCCACAATCTGCCCCTCTCTACGTTGTCAAAAGCAGCACTAAAGTCGATGTAACATAGATTTAGGGGTAGGTTAGAGGTTTTTGCTGCGTCGATTAATAAAGAGATTGTAAGGATATTTGTTGATGTGCCGGCCATTTTGCGGAAACCGGTCTGGTTCAGTGGTATTATCTGGTTTGCCTCTGCCCAAGATGCGAGCTTGTCTAGTATGGTGCTCGCAATGTATTTTACTTCTTTACAACTAGGTGATAGTTGCCAGGTTCTGCCTTATCTCTTTTTTTGTAAATTGGCACAATTGTCGAGCCCTTCCACGATTCGGGTATTCTGTTTAGCAGCCTGACGTCCAGAAAGAGAGGTTGCAGGATGTCAGACCAGTCCTCCGTCTTTGCTTTGAACAGTGCAGGTGGAATGCTGTTCGGTCCTGGAGCCCCTTCTTTCCTCCCTTTGGCGATCTGCTTTTTTATTAGGAGTGACAGGGGGCTGCTAGCTACACATGATGGTATGTTTCCTGTGGCTGGCAACTTCTTCTCTCTTGTCTCAGTGGCACATGCTCCAGCTTTTTCTTCTGGTGGCCCGCTATTAAGAGTATGTGCTCCGACGCCTCCCATTTGGTGGTTAAAGGGAGTAGTAAGAAATTCCACCCAGATTGCTTCTGAGATGTATGACGCGATGTCCTCATGATGAGGGTGGATAATCCCATTCACGGTTTTCCAGAAGCGGGCACAGTCATTGCGATTTGTGTCATGTAAGAGTTTTGCCCAGGTTGCATTCTCTTGGTCTCTGCCAATGTTCCATTTCAGTATTTTAAGTGCTGCCCTTTGGTCCTTCAAGGATGATCGTGAGCTGGCATTTCCCGGAAGTATTCTCAGTCTGGAGAGGAGATGGTGTTTTTTGGATACAGCACTTCATGACACAATTTTTCTATCAGAGTTATGGGACTTCATAACAGAATATTTCACGAGAACTTCTGACTCAGTGAGCACGCAGGCCACACTGTAGGAGGACTTTAAAGCCTATGTACTCAGGGAGTGCATTGGCTAAACACTCAGGCATCCTTTGCAATCCCCGTGCCAAGCTATGTCATAAAGAAACCACGCTGCTTGTAATTGATCAAGCCATTGCGAGATCTGACATTGAGGACCCAATGTATCAAAGATTTGTGTTAATGATGGAGTTCTGTGACCTCGCTGATTGAGAGGTGGCTTATCTTGGGAAATATCCCTTTCGTGGAGACATAGCGAAGGTGAGTGCCCTAGCCTCACTCTGGCCAGACTACTGCATCTGAATCGACAGGCAGAATATATAATCGTGTTGTTAGTAAACAGAGGCGGGAGTGTGTCAGTTAACAAGATAATCATCATTGAGCTCCAGCATTACAATGAATTGTATTATACCCCACACTCCTCGGGTAACACTCAAGCTGTAACAGAGTTTCTTGGAGAGGTTGCTGTGGTCTGACTAAATGAGTACAAAGGCAATATTTATGCAAACCATCTTGTTGGACCCTCTTTCTCTTTGTAAGGAACCCAGTAGATAACCTACTGCCTCTTTTATGTGAAATTATTCGCTTTGGTGGCCTATCTGGCCTCAATATTAATTTAGCCAAGTGCTCACTGAAGACTGTACCAAATACCTGGGAATCACTCTCCATAAACAAAAAGAAAAGTTTTTCATTTAAACTACAGTCCGGCAACCAAACAGGTTGAGTGCTGTATCAAACTACCACTCTCTATAGCAGGTAGCATCACCGTTATAAAAATGGTTGCCCTCCCCCTTTTCTTGTATCTATTCAAGAATATCAAAATTTCGCTGAACAACACTTTCGTTGCCACTCTGAAGAGCCTCATGACCCAGATCATTTGGGCTGGATATAGACCTTGTATCAAATGGGACCCCTTGATGCTCCTATATGGTAGGGGTGGTTTTGGCATACCAGTCCTACAGCTCTATTTCCCAGTGGTACAGTGCCAATTTGCTTACCATTGGAACCATCCTAATTCTTGATTACCATATGCTAGACCAGGGAAAAATCAATTAGAGTAGATGCCACTGTCCTCTCTTTTCCCTATGGGCATACCGTGAGACCCTGCTGACATTCAAACCCTGTTCACTACTAGTTGGACTTGAGGGAAGCTGCAATGGCACATGAGGGGGGCTACTCTGCTCCCCTGTGGTCACTCTGACACGTAACCCACGGCTTTCCCTTACCCAAGAGAAACTAGAATACTGCACACTTCACATTCACAGCTAACACACAGATGGGGACCTCTTCCCGGATTGCCATGTAATTTCTTATCTTTACCATATCCACTTTGTGGATGCTACTAACATGGACTGTTTTATACTCTTACACCTTCATAATACTCTGTGGGCCAAGATTTTCTCTTACCCACCTCTGGAATTCCCTCCATTGATATTAGTGATTACAAGAACAATGAGGCGGCAACTGGTCTCCAGACTGTCTCAGGCATGTATTGTTCTTCAGCCACAGTGCAATGGCAGGGTGAAGGGAGCAAGGGAGCGGGACTTGGGATATCCACTACCAGTCAAACCCGGTAATATTGTTGCCCCCAGACAAAACTCAGCTCTCCCAACCACAGTCACAAGCTTATCATTTGTAAATGTATGCACTGAGCTTATACTATGCCTTTTAGCCTGGCCATCATTGAGCCTACCTGCTCCCATCATTGTCCAAAGTACCATGCAGATAATGCCAACTTCCTCCATCCATCCTGGTCCTGCCCAAGTATTTAGGACTACTGGACAGAAATCCTCACACCCAATTCTGTGCTAGTTCTGCTGGGATTAGTTAAGGACATCCCGCTGGGCTTGGTAAACAGCCTTTAGTGCACGCCTGCTACTGAGCATACCATTACTTCGCAAGCGTTACTTTGCTTGCGATGTTACGACACGTATCATAAGTACGCAAGTTGTTACATCGCAAGCGTTGTTACAACGCATGCGTTTTAATGGTATGCACTAAAGAACTTTAAAAAAAGATCCATGTCGTTGTGAGGAAACTGAGGCTGTTTCCCTCACAACGACGTGTACCGCCCCTCGGAGATGAGGTTAAGATGGTCCCAGGAGGAGAGAGGAACCACGAGGAGAGTGAGGTAAGGTGGATGTAGTGTGTTTTTGTAGTGTAGGGGGTCGTACTGGGGGTACGTTTTAAGGGTTGAGTGTAGTGTTGTGGTGTATTTGTAGTGTAGGGGTCGTGCTGGGGGTAGTGTTTTAGGGTTCAGGGTAGTGTTGTAGTGTTTGTGTAGTGTAGGGGGTCATGCTGGGGGTAGTGTTTTAGGGTTGAGTGTAGTGTTGTGGTGTATGTGTAGTGTAGGGTAGAATTTTTGGGTTTAGGGTAGTGTAGGGGGGTCGTGCTGGGTAGTGTTGGAGTGTAGTGACAGGAGTGGGGGTCGGGGGTTGTGCTGGTGTAGTGTATTAGGGTTTAGGGTAGTGTTTTGGTGTATGTGTAGTGTTGAGGGTTGTGCTGGGGGTAGTGTTTTAGGGAGCAAGGTAGTGTTTTGGTGATTGTAGGGCATCGTGCTGGGGGTAGATTTTAATGGTTTATGGCAGTATTGTGGTGTTTGTGTAGTGTAGGGGGTTGTGCTGGGTGTAGTGTATTAGGGTTTAGGGTAGTGTTGTGGTGCATGTGTAGTGTAGGGTAGTGATTTAGGGTTTAAGGAAGTGTAGGGGGTTGTGCTGGGTAGTGAATGAGTGTAGGGACAGGAGTGGAGGTCGGGGGGTCGTGTTGGGGATAGTGATTTAGGGTTTAGGGTAGTGTAGTGGTGTTTGTGCAGTGTAGGGTGTCATGTTTGGAGTAGTGTGTTAGGGTTTAGGGTTAGGTTATTTTATTTAAAAATTATTTTAAATGGTCCATGTACGCAAAGTAGTGGTATGCGAAGTAATGGTCTGCTCTTTAAAAGACATTTCTTATATTTTTAATGCATTTGCGAAGTAATGGTAAGCGCAGTAAAAATATGCATACTAATGGCATTTGAAATGTAAAAACAATGCACTAAAAGCATGCGTAGTAATGGCATGGTAAGTATCGTCGTACATTCGCTGGGCATACATAGATTCACATCCATTATGATACTGTTAGCGAAACGCAGCCTGGAGATGCACTGGAGTAGCTATAGAGCTTCCACGTACACTCAATGGCTGAAATCAATGATTTACTGCAACAACACCATCAAAGTGTACCCCACTTTACAAACCCCTCATTGTGACCGAAGGACATTTGGCAACCCTTGCAGGACTATCTGCTAACACTGGAATCAGACACATCAGATGTGAGTTGCGAAGTACCTTCCCAATGAAGGGTATATGTTTCCATATTGATTATCCTACATACTACTGCACTTGTATACAACTAGATGTCACCATCTATTCCCCGAGTGCATGCTTGAACTTCTTGCTTCATAAATGTCAGAATACATCCATCTTTCCTGCTATGTGCCTGACTATAAATATAATGATTTATAATTATCCATATGTCTGCTTTGTTGCTTGCCCTTTTTTGGTCATTGTCATGATGCAAAATCCAAATCGAAAGTGCTCTTCCTGATTTCACTTGTTATCTGCTGCTGGGTCTGGGCTACTAAAGTCTGCCTCTCCCTGTCTATCCTAAGCCTGGTCTTCTGACTTTCAGTATGGGCTTATGCTAGTATGCTCTCTTTGGCCTCTTTACCCTACATTGCGTTGAGGAGGACCTGAGTAAGAATGGACAACATAGTCCAGACTAGCTCACAATGACCCTATGCTGACTGGCCTTACATTTCCAAATAACTGAAAAGTAATGCCTCTAACATGTCCATTACCACTGCCCAGTTGCCCCAGACCACCCTAGCGTGTTTAGTTGGGTAGACCTCAATGCTTGTTAAGAAATCTCACACTCACACCCATCTAAATATATTGACTAGGTTACCCCCAGCGGTCCCTCCCAGTATAGTGGCAAAAAGCTGAATGACAATGGAAGAGAATTTTGAGGTGTGAAAATGCCTTTCTAACTGCTACGTTACTATGTATTTGTATAGCATAGTGCTAAGGACTTTGGAGCACATTTACTATTATTTCACACAACGCGGTGCAGCTTGAGAACTTGCTGTGCTGCTTTGCATGAAAGGGACAGAGCAAAAATCTTCCATATTTATAAATATACGGAGCATTTCTGCTCTCTCCTTACTATGGTGAACTGTATACTGCCTAGTGCCAATGAAGGCACCATTCACACATAGTGTAAGGGTGCCTGCCTTATAGGCATGATTATCTTCGATTGTGGCTATTACAAAACCCTTCTGAAATGAACAGGATGTAAGTGCCTCAATGAGAAGGAAAAATCTGAGTCACACCCAAAGTTGTTGCACTATTAAGGTATGGCACTCTTCTGCACTCATCCTGGCACAATTAGGCTGCCTAGCACCATGCATAGTTCTTTGCACCATAATGCACGGGTGTGTGTGTGATGTCTGGCACAGGATTTATACTGGAAGGACAACCTTCCAGTACAAAATACTATGCCGAGACACACTTTAAAAGTTGTTCACTCTGGCTTATCTCTGTACAGAGCAGCACTTACGCAAAGTCAAAAAGTTTGTAGAAACAACAGCATTTCTAGTATTCATGCAACTCTCAAAGATGCATTATTTGTTTCTGCAAAACCCTGTCTGCTATTATTAGCAGATAGGATTTTTTACCTGAAATCATTGATGGCTGCAGGGTAATGCCCATGTAGCATCCATGAACATCCCCCCTGTTGACCTGTAAAACATTCCATTTGCGATAGCACAAACAAATAGGGCATGTAAAATAAATGCTACTAGTGGGCCTGCGGCACTGATTGTGTCACACACTTAAGTAGCCCCTCAACTATGTCCACAGCCTGCCATTGCACAGCCTGTGTGTGCAGTGTTTACACTGCCATGTTGACCTACCAAAAGAACACTTTTGCCAGGCCCAAACCTTCCCTTTTTAGGCATATAAGTCACCTTTAAGGGAGGCCCTGGACATCCCAGATGGCAGAGTGTAATGTGTTTAAGAAGCAGGACATGTACTTTAAAGTGTTGCATGCCCTGATAGTGAAAAACTCCCAATGTTGTTTTTCACTACAGCAAGGCCTATCTCTCCTATTGGATAACATTGGAATTACCTAATTACATGTTCTAAGTGTAATTTGACATCTGGAAGATGTAAAGCTTTTGAGTTTGATGTCTCTGGAATCACAATTTAAAGCCAAAACTTATGATGAAGTCGGATGTTAAATTGCAATTCTGAAAATGCCACTTTTATGAAAGTTGACTTTTTCTTACTTAAGCCATTTGGTGCCAGCTGCCTGTCTCTGATCACTATGCTGGGGTAGGTGACAGCTGGGCTTTGTTTATTCACACTAGACAGCCACACACAATAAGAGCTTATGTGTGACTTGATGGGCCTTGATTATCTAGCCTGGCGGGATGGGATGGAGTACCTGGCCTCAGCTCCACTTACCTCTGAAAAGGCTGTGTCTTGTCCCCACACAAAGGGCTGCATACCCCCTGCAGTGAATCTGGGTCCAACACAGGGACTCTGTGCACTTCAAAGGCAAATCTTTGAAGCCTCCTCCACTTCAAAGACACAATTGAGTAAAAGGATTGGACCTCAGACACCACCAGTTCAGTACACCTCTGGACCTGTGGATACTCTGCAAGGAAGAAGGACTGTTGTACTGCTATAGGGACTGCCACTCTGCTGGACTGCTACTTGTCTAGACTCCTGCTCAGCTGACCTGCTACCCTACTTGCCTGGGTGAAGAGGACTGGACCCATATCACTTGAAAGCAACTTAAAACCTGGGTGTTTTCGGGCTCTTTTTAAAGCCCGCCTTGTTGGGTGCTATCTACCAGTACTGACGTCAGCAGCGACATGCCTTCGGGCATTTGTCACTCTTAATAAAATATATCAATATCAACTTGAACCCACAACCAATAGGTACTTTTTTAGTGGGCCACGCTTGGTTCCTGTAGCCGGCCCATGCTCCATTGTGGTCAGCCGGAACATTTGACTTTTTCCTGGTCCAGCTTGATAAGATGGTAAACGTTGTTAACAACGATGTTGATACATCCTATGTCATTATGACACAAACATTACAAGGACCATGTTGTTACATTGCAACGACTTGCTGTAGGGGCCAGAAGGTGTTGGATATTCAATCCAACACCTTCCCTACTGTTGCACAGATTGGAGTTGGAATAGTAATTTATACTATTCCAAAATCCAGCGCCCACCATGCACCAAGTCATTGGAATGACTTGCGTTGTAATGGTATGCGTCATAACAGAGCAGTTGTTGTAATGACCGCGTTGTAATGGCATGCTTTGTAACGTGGCCTATTCCGACCAGATATCCCTCGTTGGCACTTTTTGCTGTTGAGTGCTATTTTACACTTGATTCTTTAAAAATTCATACTTGGAATCTTTTTGTGTAGTGTATTCACTGTTTGAAATGTTGCACAAATACTTTCTCCAACATAAAGAATCTGCAATATGGAGAAAATACAGGGCCGCCTCAGGAGGTGCTTTGTCCCCATTCCTTACCGTATATAGAGCAGTACCGGCAACATCTGCATAATTACGGAGCAGAGATATGGGGCTATGCTGTATCAGAGTATCTAACTAAGATTGAAAATAAGTTAATTAAGGCCTTATTTAAACTCCCCCCAAAGCTCACCCATTACACCATTGAGACTGGACTAAGCCCTCAACCCTATACACCTAACAGTTCTAATAAAATCTTTGTTATATTGGATTAGATTGTGGTCTACGCAAGATCTTGGAATATATATGGATTGTGTTAAAGACCTACTACATCTCGACAGGTCACTGTGAACATTAAAGAAACATCACACAGAATAGGTATGAATGAATTATGGACATCCACTCAGTTGATTGTTAAGGGAGATGCACAAAAAGTTAAACAGCTATACTGGGAGGCAGGTTTGCTGCAAACGTGGGAAGCTTATACGAATAGCAGTCCAACAATCCTCAATCACAAGTGTGTTGCAAGTTTAGAACCCTATATGGACAGAATGTGTTAATTTCAGTCCAAACGCCTATACTTGCAATTCAGATGTAGGCTACTACCCCTGAGAATCCATAACTCGAAATGGGCAAATGAGCCTGCTCTTTGAAAATGTTGTCCAAATTGCCCTAATATTGAAGAATTGGAGGACCTTTTTATGTTATTCTGCCCTTTACACAGGTACACACAAGAGAAATGACTCTTAGCTGTATGCAAACTCTTGGGTTTGAGACATTACTGAGAAGTCACAGGCTTTTAAAGAGTGACACCAGCGAACAACTTGCATTTGCGGTATCGCGGTACCTGCACTGTGCTTGGAAAAAAAGGAAGAAGGCCTTAGATAACTCCTAAGTATGACAGTTAAATTGCCAGCGCAAGTCCGAATAAGCCGCTTAGTGTACTTGTAATTTTTATCTTAGATGTTGATTAAAGCCATATGTTTATGAACTCTTTTTTAGATTGATATTTGCACATGTTTTACATACAACTACATTGAACTTTTTTAAAGATTGCTTTGCACTAGAGGATATATCCCTATTTCATATAGAAATAGAGTTACTATATAGAAGTGACATGGATATGATTGGCAATATTAATAACAACCTTCTAATCATGTCATCTTTTTATTCTTAAAACTATTTTATCTGTATCTTTGCATTTGCAATAATTCTGTAAGTGATAATTGCTGCTATTGTTTTAATTTTTGTACACGTTTTATGGCTTAGTCACTGAAATAAAAGATAATATATATACTTTACACATTTCTTCTAAGTTAAGCCTGACTGCTGTGTGCCTAGCTACCAGAGGGTAACCAAGGGTTAATTTAGGGTTTGCCTGACACTTACTGCTGACTAGGATTGTAGTTGCTGTTTGAATAAGGTTTACACTCCAGCCAACTAACAACCCAATATCTTTCAATGAGAAAATGGTAAGAGGTAAGAAATTACACTTAAATACAACTGAATAGTAACACATTGCCAAATAAATCAGACACAGTAGAAATAGCTGAGCCAATTGACCTTTGAAAGCACAACATGACATTTTGAAATACATGTATTTAAATTTTGGGATCAAAAATAATTGAGCGACCAACATTATGTAACAGAACCATGCAGAAATTAAACTGTAGGCAATATTTTGAAATAAAGAGGATGTTTCTTTGTATAATATTATTCAACAACATCTGCGAAAATTGCATCAATGTCTCTGACAAAAATGCCTCTGTAGCCTCTGTCAGTGTCTCTGTTTCAGATTCAGATTAGCTATACATCATTGTGAGGTTGTGTCAATCATGCACAGAATACAAGACCTATCCCTATTCCAAACAGCTGCAGCCTCAATTCTGAGTGAATTAATAAAGTAATAATATGCAAAAGCACATGATGTTAGATGCTATTAATTGTCTGAACAAGGAATAGGTGCTGCAACACTGACATGATCTTTAGTAAGACTTTAATTAGAGAAAAATTGTTCATATACAAACCCAACAATGTTACCGACCATTAAATTTACTTAAATTACTGGATTTATACCATATGATAGCAATACCACCACTTGTGATGGACCTCCTTGGGTTGTTGCACTTGTGTGTTTTCTGTTTCTTTATAGGGTGATCACCAAACACTATGGGGGTCATTACGATGATGGGCGGACCTGAATCCGCCTGCTATCGAGGTGGTGAGTGGGACCGGCCGCCTGTATAGCGGCGGTCCCGCATGTAAAATTAGGATGCACCGCCACTGTGGCAGTCGCATCTTGCATGCTTACGATTGCAGTGGTGCTGCTGGCTGCACCAACCGCCGCAATAGTTAAAATGCATGTGGTGCCTTTCACTTCACTACGTGGCAGGCACCATGTGGTGCCTGCCACTCAGTGCAGGGAAATGCAGGGGAGGGTCCCATGGGTACCTCCAGTGCAAAGCCACCTCCCCAATGCAAGGGTGGCCTGCAATGAGCCCCCAAAACTGATCCCCGCCAGCCTCTCAATGGAGGTTACCCACCACAGAAAGGCTGGCTGCAGCCAGCATCCTAATCTGGCGGATGTTGCCTGCTAGGCACCGCCACCATTTTACTGATGCTGACCGCTCCGTCAGGCAATCGTAACGATTGCCTGTGGCAGATTTGTGGCGGGTGGTCTTTGCGCCTGCTACAGTCGCAGTAAGATTCCCCCACCATCGTAATGTGGTGGGGGGAAAATTGCTTTCCGATGGCGGAAGGCATGCCACAGCACTGCTGGCAGGGGTGGGCCTTCAGCCATCGTAATGACTCCCTATGTTTTTATAGACACTTACTCCAGTCCAAAACATATCACAAATTAATGATTTTAGGTGTTTTAATCTAATTAGTTTACTTAAAGCGCAAAAAGAGTGAAAGAGCCAGAATAGACTAGGTTAACACAATCAGTCCCCGACTGGAATAGGTATACGATGACCAGTATTAGGTCACTGTATTTCCTGTTTCACATTGATACACAGTAGCAGATAGATTTTTAGAATGTTCAGCTATTCTCATACAAACACTCAATTATATGTTTCTAGAAGTAAAGCATCAATTCTTTCCCTCAGTAAAGTCATGAACAACAATATTCTCAAGTCTGAGTTATACCAATGGTTCCATTTACATTTTTCTTAATTATTTTGGCAATTAGAAGTAAACTGTTTATGGGCCTGACATAAATTTTAAGTTGCACATCCCAAGGAATATATTTTTTCACCATAGTGGTAATGACATCCATCTTTGAGTTTGATTGCAATGAAAATGTAATGAAAAAAAATACATAGAAGGACCCCAATAAAAGGGGCAAGTTCAGGGGCAAATCTAATCAGGAGACACACTGACAATGCATTCATAGGCACATCTGTCAGTTTACACATTGTGAGGATCTTCACTATAACAGCTAAACTCAAAGTAGACAAATACGAAGGGAGATAAAGAATTTGAGGAATAGAAGCAAGCTCTTTGTCAAAAGAAAGTTCAGCAGTCATCTCCAGTTTGGTGGCATTTTACCATTTGTTCTATTTACTATTCTCTCTATTCCTTTGGCATTTAGAAAGATTGTTATAGTCCTAACATTTTCAAGAAGACATAGAACTCGATTACAACTTTGGGGGTCTTCCTGCAGGCTGCCATGCCAGTGCCCTGTGGGTGGACCGCCAAAGCAGCACTCATACCGCCCACCAGATTACAATTGTAACCCTTGGCATGCGGGCGGTGATGCAGTGATTTCACGTGGTGCCTATCTAAAGGCCCATAGAGGGACTTCAGACAGGCACCGCTGTGACACCGCCATTGCACATTCCTGCATTGTGCGGTAAGCAGTGACATGCCGCACCATGCAGAAATGAGGTGCATATTCGCAGTGGGCACAAAATAACCCCTAGGCCCTGGAGCGGCATTGCCAGCCTTTCCATGGTAGTCTCACCACCATGGAAAGGCTGGTGGTGAGGCAACTCGTAATATACTTGGTGGTGCCGATGTGGCACTGCAAGCATATTACTCAGCCTGACTGCTGCACCACCACAGCGGGATCCTGGATCCAGGATCCACGGTGGCCACAGCAGTCCACAGGTGGTCCAACTGCCCAACTCGGAATACAGCCAGTGGACCGCCAGTCTGGATGTTCGTAGACTGCCACCACAGGTTCAGCACCCAACTCGTAATCACCCCCATAGCGTTGAGCATGGAGTTTTAAAGGAAAGTGATAATGACTCCATCTTTGACTTCAGCTGGCATGAAATCCTCATGAAGTGAATGAGATGCAAGAATCTCAATAAGGGGAAAATGAGAAGCAAGCATCATCATGAGACATGCCAACATTGTATCCATAGGTGCGTCTGCCAGTTTACGCATGCTGAGAACCTTAACAATAGCAACTGAACTCAACACAGATAAATGGAAAGGGAGGGAGAGAATCCAAGGAACGAAAGCAGAAACTCTAAGAACTGAAAGTTTATCAGTCACCTACAGATTGCCAGTCTGTTTTTAGGTAATAAAGAAAAAATGCTCTGGGAATCAGAAACCCTCTTTATAGGAATAACAGTTGGTTGGGAGGTTAATGGAGATATTGCTAACTTTATAAGGTTGACAAAAGCATCAAACTTACTAAGTTTTTTTTTTCTTTATTTGGACAGACTTTGTGCTATGATGTATTGCTCACATACGGTTCTACTCTGCTGCATTTGTTACAGTAATACAATCTTTTCCCAGGTTGCTGTGTATCAAAACATAGAATATGATCCAGATGATGTGCCTGCAGCACAGGAGTTGCAAAAAGAAGATGATCAATAGTCCCAAAGGTGCTAAATGTGACCCGATTAATAGCAATAATTATACACAATGTTTCACATGATAAACATCCACAATATACATGCCACTAATGAATTGCCATTATCTGATATGTTAAAAAATTCAATTCGTGACAACACAAAGTACAATGCAAGAAAGGGCCTAAAAAACAGCTGATCTTACCCCATTCTTCTTCTAGAAGAGAAATTAGAAAACGGTATGAAATGTCACTTAAAGAACACTGAATAGTGAAAGATTACCATCTAAATAAGACCCAGTAGAAATAACTGAGCCAACCGAGCATTAAAATAACAGTATGAATCTTTGAAATAAATATCTGCAAATTTGCAGCTCAACAATAAGTAAGCAATTGACATGATTTAATAGGACAACATGGAAATTAAGATGTAGTCGGTATTTTGGATTGTAAAAGATTTATTTCAGTACAATAGCATTCACAAACATCTGAAATATTTCCAGAAATACCTCAGGAAAAATGCCTCAATAACTATTTGCCGTGTCTCAGTTTCACTATCAGTCTAGCTATCTACCACTGTGAGGCTGCATCAATCATGCGCAGATTGCAAGACAAGTTCTTAACAAAACAGCTGCAACTGCAACCCTGAGCAGATCAATACACATATTTGTAAGCAAACCTACATGATGTTAGATAATATTGATTATCTGAACAAGAAACAGATACTGCATCACTGACTGGATTTGTATTCAGACTTCAATTAGTGAAACATTGCTCCAGGTTTACTAGTCTTTGAAAATCTGGGTTTTCATCAAAATACGTGGGTGGATGCAGGGGATTGCCCATGCATCACCCATGTAATGCCTACCTGATGCAAAGTGATGCAAGTAGGCGCTATGTGCTGTGCTGCGTGTGTTACTTTGTATTTACTAAACCACACAGAGCCAGCCAAATTGGCTTAATATTGCTATGGATACAATTATTTTACATAGGGGTTGCACCACAAATAGGATGCAAACCAGCTGCAAAATAAAATTTAATCTGGGCCTTTACCTTTGAGTGTAGCTATTACGAAACCCTCCTGAGATGAACAGGATGCTGGGACCTCCATGAGAAGGGCATAATCAGAGGCAAACTCAAAGTTGCTGCACTGTGGGAGAAGGAATGAGCAGGAAATCATCACAACTACAATTGTATGGCAACGTCCTGCTCTCTCTTTACCGCCGGGGCCCAATTAGGCTGTCTAGTTCTATGCATTGATCTATGCACCATAGTGTATAAGTGTGCATATGGTGTCTAACATAGGTTTTATACTGCAAGAGCACCCTTCCAGTAAAAAATACTAAGCCTAGACAAGCTTTACCACTTTTACTACTTTGGCACGCACTGTAAAGAGCAGCACTTATGCAAAGTCAAAAGGCTTGAATAAGAACAGCATGTCTACTATTTAGGCAACTCTCAAAGATGCATTATTTGTATATGCAAAACCCTATCTAGTATTATTCGTAGAAAGAATGTTTTCAACAGAAATAATGGGTGGCTGTAGGATAATGCCCATGTACTACCCATGAACATCCTCTTAACGCAAAGCTTTGCAAAAGAGTGCAACGCACTCCCTTGCGGTCTTTTAAACAACATTCCAGTACAAGACAAAGAAGAGAAAGAATACAAGGAAAGAAGCAGAAATCCTGAAAGCAGAAAGTAAATCAATGACCTGTAATTTAACTGTAGTTTATGGGATTCTAGTTACAAAGAAATAACTAAGGGCTTTGCCATTCTGCTTTCAAGAGATAACAGACAAATGGAGATGGTGCTGATTTTACAAGATTGAATAAGGGATTTCATTGTTGAGCAATATATTCCTTACATAAGGCTTGTCATATGGTTGTTCTGTGATGAATCAGTTACAGAATTGGAATTCGTTCCTAGGTTGCTGTGCCAAAAGACACATAATATAATGTGGATGACATGTCTATAGCCCAGAAATATGCAGAGAAGAGGGCCAAGATTCCTAATGGTGCTTAATGGGACCTCATAAATTCATGCACATATTAAACTTTGTGATGATCAGTGAAAATATACATATTTTCATTGTCATAGCCTGTTATGACCTGTCAACCATTCCGTTTGTGACAGCACAAAAATACAATGCAAGAGAGCAAGAAAAAAGAAACTGGTCTTACCCCATCATTCTTCTAAAAGATGGATGATAAAATGGTGAGAGGTAAGAAATGGTACTTAAATAGAACTGAATGGTATCAAATCGATATATAAGTCCAACTCAGTTGAGCATTTGCTATATAATAAAATGTTTATTCTGAAAGAAATCTCCTAATGTGCAAAAGCCTAAACTCACACAACAAGTAAGTGTCATGCATCCAAGATTCAGATCGAGGCCAGCACAGCAATAAGCAGAAGTATGGGATCTTATATTTTTGCCAAATAAAATTAAAGCATTCCACTACTATTTGAGGTGTCTTATAACGTGTGCGCTTAGGTAGCCTGGGAATTATTTAAAAAACTAGACCTGATCAATTTTAGCTACTTTTAACATATTGTGCAAATAATAAATGCTCTACCAATGTTTTTTTAAGCAAAACGCAAACAATTTAAAAGCGCAGCATGATAGTAAGTTCTATAGAAGAGCGATGCCTTCCTCCTCTTGAGTCAAATAAAGTACTGAAAACTTGACCCTGCGTCATTTAGACTTATGAATAAAGAAGCCTATATCACCCTCTATGGTCTTAAAAAATGCGTTGGTAATTTTGTTCCGCACTTTTGAAAAGGCAAACAAAAACAGAGGTAATAAATGTATTTTTATTAGAGATATATGCCCAATGATTGTAAAGGGTAATGTATCCCACTGTTTAATTAATGCTCAAGCTTTGGCTAAGAGAGGTGCGTAGTTTAAGGCATATAAATCACAAATATTTGTAGTCACCTTAATCTCGAGATATCTAATAGGGTGTGTAGCTAGAAAGATCGACTGCATAGTTAATGGAAGTATCTCAGGGGAGCTTTTGATTAATTAATTTTGTAACCTCTGATCACAGTAAATTCAGAGATTTTATTGAAAGCTCAGTGAACATTGTCTTTATTCACAGCTAAGTATAAAACAAAATTGTCAGCATAAAGTTTAAAATTTGGGGCACCACTGAGAGATGGCTTAATGGTTTGTCCTTGAAGAATAGCGCAGGTCAATGGCTCTATAAATAGCGCAAACAAGATAAGGGACATATGGCATCCTTGGTGCAGGCCTTGTCTAATGCTTATGTCTCAAGCTGGCATATTATTCATGATTATAGTTGCCTTAGCTTCAAGCATAGCGTTCTCCGCAGGTACATACAGTTGACTGGAAATTCAAATTTATGGAGGATTGGAAAGAGCACTTCCCATTAGAGTAACACTCTTTGCATTGGCTACCTATTAGGAAAATACTCATCTTTATGATGTGCTGTCAAAAATCCTTGAAGTGCAGTGCCCCAACCTACCTACAAAATAGACTCAGATACTTAGTTTGCCTGGTTTCCTGCACGCCCTCGCTGGGACCCGCACTTACCTCCAGGTCTCCTTTCTGTGGTGCCATCGCTGCTGCTCCTGTTGCCTCCTCCCTCCCGCCGCCGCGTTAGTGATTCTCGTGGCCGCAGTGAGGAGGGAGGGAGAGAGAAACTACATTGCCCAGGCTCCCCGGCTGTTCCGCCCCAGAAGCAGCGCTACCATCTCCCGCGCCCGAAGGCGCTTTAATTCAGGCTACACTCCCCGCGTCGCGGGCTAAGCCCGGGCAAAGGGCGGGCCCTCTGAGGCCCTCAGATGCACAAGGAGGCCGGGACGGGCCAGAGATCCAGGACGATATCCTGACCAGACAATTACGGATGGGAAGGTTCAGTACTGTATATATTGTGTGGGTCCTATTGGTGGGGACTTGTCTAAATTGCTCACACTACATTTTTCCCTCTCATAATCTTTAGTTATACGCTTATCCTCTGATCCTGATTGAGTGATATTGGATACCCGGACTATCCTTATTTACTATCAGTTAGGATAAACCTGCCCTGTATATGTCTGAAAATAGCCTGCATACAATGACCACGCGGGAAACTAGAAGTAAGACTGTAACCGGGGGGACTAAGTTTACGGGAACACTCGATGACTTTATTGTACGTACTAATTCCCTTATAGACCAAGGGATAGTACTAATGGAGAGAAGGGTATCTCAAGACTTAGCTTTTGCTAAGAGGTCATCGTTGGGCAATATAGCTGCGGCACGTAGCCCAGATAATATTTCATCTGATTCGCACCTATTACAAACACATGTGGAGGTACATGATAGTGCTGGTACTTACTTGGCCTGTCAGATTCCAATTATTACGGGCCTTCAATCATTACATCCTGTGGAAGAAACCATGCCAGGGGCACATTTAGATACTCAGGTTGAGGCTGCAAACACTAAATTAAAAGGAAAAAGGCAGGGGGCAATCCCAAAAAAGTGTGCTAAAAATTATAAGTCAACATTGCCCTGAGAGAGTGGTAGATTTGTCACGAGAGTATTGCTTGACCTGGATAAAACGCCGGTCTTACTTTGCACTTTGTACTTTGCACGCGAATTCACTGTATTCTTTTAACACTCATTTTAATGTTGCAATTTTAATGACCTGTTTTAAAGACGGTAAATTCTGCTCGTTTCACTTAGCGCTCTATTAATTTTAACTTACTTGAATTGTCCTCTGATTGCGGGGGCCTTCAGGGCTCAAACCTGGTCTGTGCTCGGTGTCACTGCCTGCCCGCCCCGGTCCGACTCGGTATTGGCTACCGTTGAGCGGAGGGCGGGGCAGGTGAGAGCCAGACACGCCTACTGACATTGACGCAGTTGAGCGGTTAGCGCTCTAGTAGCACTGACGAGAGACTATTTAGCCAGCAGTCGTCCCGAGCGCGCAGCGGTTGCGCGCAGAGGGGCGCCCTTGACGGCGCCAAAGACTAGCCTAAGACCAGCCCGTCTGCGCCCGTCCGCGACAGGACGGGGCTAGGGGCTATGGGGACACCGACGATAATTCAACCTTTGACCACTACAACGAGGATCACATATTCCAGTGGGACGCTACGTCAGCTGGGCGTGAGCCCCATTCGGACATGTGGACTAGGAGGTAATGTGGAGGTGGAAGGCCCCTTTTCCTGCCGCCATTGTCAAACCCAGTTTACCATTGTCAATCAGAACGCCCATCCTCATAGACCTAGGATGGCTTTTTACCCCTCCGGTAACACTGGTAAAAATATCACCAATACTACTACAGGAAGGAAAAATCTATTGTGTAATGTAAGATCTCTACCGAAACATGCTTCTAAGATATGGGACCTAATCTCCACTAGCAATCCAGATCTATGCTTCCTCACGGAAACATGGTTAAAACCTTGCTCAACTCCAGCAATTGCATTAGCTATTCCCTCGGGTTTTAAAATAATTAGATTAGATCGTCCTTCGAAAATAGGCGGAGGAATTGCTATTGTTCACAAACAAGATATTGATTGTTCTATGGTAACTGAGCTATCTACACCGGAAATTGAACTATTAATTTTTAAAATCTCTTCTTCCGGTAAAAACACAGCCACTCAGATGGGTGCCTTAGTATATCGCCCCCCGGGCTCATGTGCTAACTTTTCTAACATTCTACTTGAGTCATTGGCTCCATATATCAGCAATGATAAAGATTTTATCTTACTTGGAGATTTTAACATACACAGTGAATTAAAAAATTGTAAAGAAGCCCAGTCGGTTTTACAGGACCTTTTGCTTCTGGGGTTATCACAGGTTAACTCTGGGCCCACACACCGGGCAGGACACACATTAGACCTCATATTAGCAAACCATCCTTTAGTCTCATGTCTACCGCCTATTCAAACTGGCTGGTCTGATCATTTTGTTATCGAATTTCATACTTTTCAACATAAATATATTGGTCATGAATCAGTCTCTCTTCCCTGTAAACAACGTCCTTGGTATAAGGTCAATGAACAGACTTTTAAAGATAACTTTATTAAACCCTCCTACACTGCCTCAGAGGGAATTGATGGTGCCTTAAGGGAATTTGATCTAGCCACTAGGCGAACGATAGACACCATTGCTCCATTGAGACAATTTAAACCACGCCCTGCCAACAAACAAGAGATCTGGTTTTCTGATGAGCTTAGAATTTTAAAACAGACCTCTAGGAAGCTGGAAAAAAGATGGAGAACCTCACATCAGGAGAAGGATAGGAAGCAATACTGGGCTTCTCTGTCCATCTATCACAAAGCCATTCGTGGGGCACGTAAAACCCATATAGCATCACAAATTGCTGCGGCAGGGAATTCTTCTAGGGTTCTCTATCAGGTCCTACAGTCTTTCATGAAGCCAGTTGCCTGTGAAAGCTCTGAATCAGTATCTCAACTTCTTTGTGATCAAATTTCGTCCTTCTTTTCTAATAAGATAGACAGGATTTATGAGAATGTTGTCAATTCTAACATTGCCTCCACTGCCATGGTCTCCTGTCAGGCCTTTAATGATACTGAACATGTGCCTAATACACAAGTTTT
This sequence comes from Triturus cristatus, assembly GCF_964204655.1. Taxonomy (NCBI): domain Eukaryota; kingdom Metazoa; phylum Chordata; class Amphibia; order Caudata; family Salamandridae; genus Triturus; species Triturus cristatus. The sequence continues at coordinate 1,120,144,213 of NC_140590.1, forward strand.
AGACACCTTTCCCTCAATCTCTTCCCCAGACCTATTGGCTTTGATGACCCAGATAAAAAGTGGTAGTCCGGATGACATCATACCTGCCAAACTTATGCCCATCCTTTCTGGACAACTTGGCCCCATGATTCAAGGGCTGGTCAACTTATCTCTTGGCTTGGGCTCTGTTCCCAAGGATTGGAAGCGTGCACTGGTAAGGCCCATCAGGAAAAATACATCTATCCCTTGGACCGAACTTACCAATTTAAGACCTATCTCACTGCTTCCTTTTCTGGGGAAATTGACAGAAAAACATGTCAATAGACATTTGTCAGGTTTTGTTGAAGATGTGGGTGGCCTGGATTACTCACAATCCGGGTTCAGGCCAAAACACAGTACAGAGTCTACTCTTCTGTCTGTGGTAGACGACCTACATATGCTTCAAGATAGAGGTTACTCTGTAATCTTAGTTTTGCTTGACTTGTCAGCAGCGTTCGACACCGTGTCACATAACATTCTTGTTGACCGGCTGTCGAACATGGGAGTGAAGAACAAAGCCCTTGCCTGGCTGAGAAGCTTTCTTACTGGCCGTACCCAGACTGTCACCATGGGTACTTACCGTTCCAGGGAAGTAGAAATCACGAAAGGGGTGCCACAGGGCTCCTGTCTGAGCCCTACACTCTTTAGCATCTATGTGGCACCCCTGGCAAGAGTGATGCGCAAATTTGGTTTTATTCCCGTGTCTTATGCTGACGACACGCAGCTCCTCTTCCCTTTCAAAACCCTCACGACGAAAATTAAGAACTCTTTCTCGGCAGGCATGAAGGCTGTAGGACAATGGATGTCCTCTAATTACCTACAATGCAATGTCAGCAAAACAGAGATTATGTTGTTTGGAGGAGCCAAGGTACTGTGGTCCCCCGATTGGTGGCCCCCCGATCTGGGTATGGTCCCTGAACCGAAGCAGGTTGTTAAAAATCTGGGGATACGTCTTGACCAGGATTTAGTGTTAAGGCAGCATACCAATTATATCACAGGTGTATGCTTCCACACTATTGGCCTGTTGCGTAAGATTCTTCCTTTGTTGCCGGATTCTTCCAGAAGGACCCTGGTGCAGGCTCTTGTCCTAAGTCGGCTGGATTACTGTAATGGCCTGCTCCTCTCAGCAAATGAGGGAGTGTTGGCCAAACTACAGGTGATCCAAAATACAGCAGCTCGACTGGTCCTTAATGCCCCTCCTAGAACAGCTTCTAAACCTCTTTTGGAAAAACTGCATTGGCTGTCAATCCGTCAACGGACTAAGTTTAAAATCTGTTGCCTGATCCACAAAAGTATAAATGGCCAAGGTCCCCTGTACTTGGAAAACAAATTCATTCCTTACACTCCTACCAGGACCTTGAGATCCAGCAATGGTTATCTGCTGGTAGTGCCCCGTGCCAAAAAAGCTAGACATGGGGGTAAAGCATTGTCAGTCGTGGGACCTACACTGTGGAACAGTCTACCACAAACTTTAAGACTATGTCCCGAACACTTGCAATTCAGGAAACAGCTTAAAACTTTGTTGTTTAAAAGTGACATCTAAGCCGGCTCTCCCTGTCTGCTAATGATCAGCTGAAACCCGATCCAAAGTGCAGAGATACTCCATTGGAGTCGATTCTAGCGCTATATAAACCCGCAAATAAATAAATAAATAAACTTGCAAGAAAGTGAAGGTAAAAGCGGTTAAGATGGGTGGTACTAGAGAGGTGAGTACTAAAGACCTCAAGGTAAACGAAATTGGGATTGAATCCGAGAAAGAAGTTGCCAGCCGTAAGAAATTGTCCATGCCTATGATAGATGTCACTTTACTAGATGAGTCATTAGCTGATATTCTTGATGAGAGTATCATAGTTAACAGTACAGGTGAATATGTAGATAGGGAGGATTCCATGACACATACCCTGTCAAAGCTAATTAAATCCTTACTTGCCCCCATAGAAGAGAGGCTTTATGGTATAGAGATGCTATTTCAGATATTGCAGAAGGATATAAAAATACAGCACTGTAGCCAGGAAAAAAGGGTAAATAATGAGATCACTTCGGTGGATAAACCGCCGATTATTAAAGATAAACGGTTGGGAGGGAAGAAAAGAACACTTACAACTCCTCTCCCCAAACCTCTGCAAACTACCAATGGCCAAGTAGTGAGTATAGATCCTCTCAGACCAACCCCGGCACCCGAAGTAACAATATCTACTACAGTTTTGCCCTCTGCACCCACTCCTAACACTGATAAAGCACAATACGAGAAAACTGAAAAACGTAGAAGCATAAGTTTACCACCAGATGCATGCCCTTATGTGGTAGTATTAACAGGGGTCCCTGAACTGGCTCCCCATATTATGGAACCCTTTGAAGCACTCAGAAATAAGGTGATCCATTGGTTAAATTCCAATTACCCTATACCATCAGTTCTAGCCAGTAGAATCTTAATGGTCCAAAGGGTTCCATGGGTGGGTCACAATAGGAAGAGACTACAGGGGGACTGTGTGGTCATAACTTTTGAAAACCCGCAAACGGTAGATTATATCTGCCGGGGGGTTCCTAGGAATCAGGGTTTGTCGATCACAGTTAGACCCCTGTCTTATTTTTATTTTCCAATTGAACAACTAGATGACAGATGGAGCTGGACTAGGGACAAAAATTGTACTAGGAAAGGGAGGAGATATGATATGTATGGGGACTTAAACCTTAACAGGCAGGGAGGGAGGGAAGAGGACTACTGGACTCTAATACAGTGAAGGGCTGGGAGAAATCAAAAGGGAGGCCAGCAATATTGGGGAGATTGGTCAGGCGCACAGTTTGGTCCATCTCCCCTCCCATGCTATAACAGATTCAGTCTATTGGATATGGTTGACTGACGCCCAGGGTATGAAGAACGTTCTGACTTGTGGCCATCCGTAAATACTACTCTAAACCTATTAGCGCTCAGTTCTTCTCAGAAAAACTTTGATACGTCCAATGGTAGTCTGAGTAATAAGATTGCACCAGTAAGTCAAGAATCGAATAATCTGGCCAAACGGATGGCGCAGGAGCATGTCAAATGTAAAAAGGGATTACCTCTTCATAGTAGTCAAAATCTGACCTCCGAGTCAATAGAAATCCTGGGCGAATCCATAGTGGAAATAAATGAGACTGTTAGGGGTCATGTCGTCACAGACGAGGCAATAATATCTAGCCATAAAGAAAACTGCACTGTGATGTCCTGGAACGTGGCAGGTTTAAAGCAGAAAATTTCTAATCCCTCTTGGAAAACAGCCACGGATAGAATGGACATTCTGGCCCTGCAAGAAACTTGGACTATAGACCCCATACATTTAATTGGATATAAAACTTACTGTACTCCTGCAGTAGGAGGGACACATGGGAGACCTAAAGGCGGTATGATTACGTACCTTTCAAACCGTTTATCATATGAAAGGGTCCGCTTTCACCAAGAATGCAGTTTCTATCACAAAGTAGTGATAGATACTAAAACTGGGATCAGTCTTGTTATTGTTAATTTTTATAACAATATCCCAAGTACGGCAATTCAGGGGATTATGAAAAGGCTAAATGTTGATTTACAAGGGGAGATAGATAGCAAGATGAAGGAAGTAATGATTTTATGGGGGGGGGGATTTTAACTGTCATCTTTGCAAAAAGGGTCAAAAAGGAATTTGTGGTTTAATGTTAGAGCAAGACATTAACCTCACACATTTTGACCATACTTTAACTGGGGATTTGTTGAATGAGATATTATTTCACTGTGAGCTGGGATATGTAAACAAACTGGCCATGCGCCCAACACCATTTGTTCCGACCTTTATTGGGAGGGGTGGATCGACTACCATTGATTTTATTATGTGTTCAAATACCTCTGGATTTAGGGCCTCTAGCTTTAAGATTTATGAATTGCCACTGAGTGATCACTACCCACAAGTACTTGAAATTGATTGCCCATTTACAGCATGCCACATGATAGCTTGCAGATACAGGCAGCCCCGGATGTGCTGATGGGGAGACAAAACGGGTATTCTCTTAAGTGGTGTAAGGTGGTCCCGGACGAATTCTTAGCTAAACTGGTTAATACCTGTACAGATAGCTTTAGAATTTGTCTAGATTAAAATTCAAAGAGTGATAATATAATTGAAAACTTTAATATTATAGCAGCCACCGTTAAAGAGAGTTTGAGGGTGGCTTCTAGAAACAGGTCTAAAAATGGCAGAAGATGGTTCGATAATGCATGCACTAAGGCCCTGACTGAGCTCAAACATGCTATTCATCGGGAACCTCGGGACCCCCCCTTAATAAGAGACTTAAGGAACCGTTACAAGTTGGTACTGCAACAAAGAAAGAAAACCATAAAGAGGTTGGCCTGGGAACAACTATGTGATGCCTCACAGTCTAAAGATATATCTGCATTTTGGAGGGTGGTTAATGCACCTCTCCTTTTTGATAATACCAAGGCTCGCATAGAAATTGCAATTAGTGAGGATGACTGGGTCACACATTTTTCTACCCTCTATATGTGCTTAGAACAGCCCTCACAAAAAGATTCTACCTCACTATGTGAAAAAGGGATGGATGTACAAAAAGTATCGGTTACGCCATTGGAGGTCCTACGGGAGAAAGGGGGGGTTCCCGAAAAAATAGTGGTTACCCTGCCCGAGGTCTTATTGAGCCTAAAAGCCACAAAGAGCGGAAAGGCAGCAGGCCCAGATGGGATCCCAGCTGATCTGTATAAAGCTAACAGTGACATCTGGGGCCCCATTCTGGTACAGCTTTTTAATGCAGCATTAGCAAGGGGCTTAAGTCCGTCATGGTTTACATCTATTATTGTTCCCATTTATAAAAAGGGAGATAGACAAAATTGCGCATGTTATAGGCCAATATCCCTACTCGATTCATCCATAAAAATCCTCGGCAGAGTTATTTTAGCAAAACTGCAAAACTGGGCGGAGGAAACTGGGGTAATAAGTGACCTACAGTTTGGCTTCCAAAGGGGCATTGGAACTATAGAGCAGTGCCTAAACTTATTCCTTGTTCAGCAGAAGTATATATCGATAAAAAAGGAGCGTTTATACTTTGCTTTTGTCGATCTTACTTCGGCTTTTGATTGTGTATCCCATAATAAACTATGGCAATTGATGCAAAGGATGGGCGTGGATGATCCGATTCTTTGCTTCCTGAAGTAGCTATATTCTGGGGCAACAGCAACTGTCCGCTATGGAAAAGGGGGGGAATGCAGTAGACCTTTTGGGATTGGGCGTGGAGTACGCCAGGGATGTGTCCTGGCGCCTTTCCTATTCCTGATCTATATAAATGGGTTGGAGCACCGTCTACTGCAGGAGGGCAGGGATGTGCCTGTTGTTGGTAATCGGCGTATCCCTGCGCTCCTGTATGCGGACGATGCTGTTTTAATGGCACGAACACCAACTGCCCTCCAAAATTTAAAAGTATCCTTCAACAAGTTTATGCACAGTTTGGATTTAAAAATCAACTGTAGTAAAACTTTCACCATGAATTGCGGAACACGATCTAAGAAGAAGATGAAAACTATCTTAATAAATAATGCTTGCTTAGAAAACACGCCCACCTTTTCTTACTTAGGCATCTTGTTTCATGAGACTGGCTCATGGACAAGAGCGATTAGAGCAAGAACTCTTTTGTTCTCAAAAACAATAATGGCTTTAAAGAGCTTTATACAGAAACTGGGAAAGAAGCCCTTTAGGGAAATTTTAACTGTTTATAATGCAACGTGTATATCGGTGGCTGTGTATGGAGCAGGACTCTGGGGGTATGCCAATATAAACACTATTCAATTAATCGAAAATAAGTTTATGCGGTACATGTTGTCTGTACCCGATAGTATTGCAACCCTTAATTGTCACGAGGAGTTGGAGCAGCCGTATATCTCAGACGTAATAAGAATTCAGCCCATTCTATTATGGCACAGGGTCTGGACTGTTAATGAGTGTGTTGTAAATCGTGCCATACTTCAGGATGTGTTACAACTTGAAAATGTAAATGTTTTCAAATGGTTAAACTATGTGAAGATCTTTTTGACAGAAATTCACTGTCAACAATATTTTGAGGATCCACTTTTAATGGTACACATCTCTAGAAAATTACTGAAAAAATCTTGCATGGAACACCTCAGGGAAAAAAGACTGAGGAAATGAAGAAAAAGACAGTGTGTTCCCATCAGCTGATATTGAGCGGTGCTAAACTACAACCATACCTATGCCTCTCTATGGCAAATTACGATAGATTCTGCCTTACACGTTTCAGATTTAATATTGTTTTTAGATTATTAACTTTCCCAGAAATGAATTCTTGGTCTAATGAATTGTGTTTATGCCCATGTGATGAATTATCTTTACAATCTGACATTCATGTGTTGTTTTTCTGTAGATTTTATACTTTGCCCCGTAGGAAGTTTATTGTCCCAATTCTTAAAAAGATGAAGGTAAATAGATGCCGCCCAGCGTTTTTAGAATTGCAAAGAATGGACACTGTATTTATTGTTGTTTCTTTGACAGAATTTTTTAAAAATGTTTTTAAATTGCGTAAATCGATGGATGGATAATTTTTAACCGTTCATATAGAATTTTTTTATTTTTTTTCTGCACTTCTCCCCTGTAATAGCAACTATGCACTGAACTTTTTTTAAAATTGTATTTCTATTTCTGCTGCTTTTATGGTTAGTGTTTTTTTAACCGAATAAAGTACATTTTGACTTTGACTCAGATACTATCTCCCACCCAAAATGCTGAGATCCACCAACAAAACCCTACTTCAAATTCTACTGATCTGTACCTCTAGATTTGGTAGGAGGTCTTTCTCCTACCTGACCCATTTTACTGAAATAAACTTCCCCCACCAATCCGTTTATGCACAGAAAGTTTAAAAACCTCCTAAGAATGCGCCTGTTTTAGCTAGTCTTTGTTAACCTTACACTTCAGCTGAAACACCGAGATATTCCTGCTGGGATCGTTTTTAGCGCTATACTAATATATTTTAACATAACATTGAATTGCCATGTAGTACTTAATGGTAATGGGGGTCAAGGTTTCTATCTTTTGTGATAGGCAGTCTCACAAATAGCAGAGTTGACCATTTAGTTGATAGTTACATCTGCAGACTATGTTGGTATCAGTTTGTAAATTAATCTATGACGAGCTCCTGAAGTGTTGTTTCAGACTAATCAAGAAATAGTGACTGATGGGCTTTCACCCCGCACCCTGCCCGTCCAATAGGAGAAACAGAAGGTGTACCACTGGCGTGGGGAAAATGGAGTCCTGTGTGATCCCATGCATGGCATCTGTCTGCTCATGCATGGAATTGTGAAGGGCCCTGCAGATTGGGAATAACCAGATCTTCCTTGAATGATGATAAATGGAACAGAAGAACAAGAAATGCACTTTCCTGACTCAGGGAATACTTTACATGAAGGACAAAAGTGTGAAATGGTCAGCTCGTGACACTTACTGCAAAATGTTTTCCCTACTAAAATCCCACACTTTAATTTCAGAAAACTCAATCTCGCTGTTCTGAACGATCCATTAAAATTTCAAATTCCAAGTTACATTTGAAGTAGAGAAATCTTTCTGTCAGGGTACTTGCTGATGCCTCCACTATCCGGCTATTTAAATGACCCAACATCTCCTTAGTGATCTGCTCTGGGTTGCCCATGGCTACATGCAAATCCAGCTTATACATCCAGGAATTAATGTGGTTAAACCATGTTATAGATCAATTCTAGGCTAACACTTTAAAATCTGCAAATGCTACTTTGTAGGATTTGTGAGTCTTATTGAATAGATCAGTGGTTTGAGCTTGGCAACATTCGCTATGTTCCTTAAATCCAACTCTAAGTGCATACGTGTAAGTGGGGTACTTTGGGGCAACTCGTGAATTGATTCCATGAACTTATTATCTGTTTTTACAAAATTCTTAATTTCATCATACCCCAAATCTCTGTGCCATGCAAGGCTGCACCAAGCCCTTTTGTAGGATAGAGATCCAATGCAGGAGATATAGGTGGAAAATTAGATGAATTCAATTTCTTCACGACCGCTAACCCTGTTTGCTGCAGTGGCATTTGGCTTTGCATTATTTGGGGTGCTCCTGACAGTGAGTTAGTAATACGCACAACAAAATAATCAAAGTCTCTGACTTGCTCCAGGTCAGTGGATCCCAACCTCACCTTCCCTCTAAAGGACCTACTTTTAAAAGTTGCTAGATAACCAATCTATTAACTTCTGCAAGCCCACTCGAGTTCCAGAATAGTGAATCATTAACATTGTACAGTGCTTTTTTAAATGAAGTGCAATGTATCAAATTTTCTTTCTACTTACCAGTTTATCATTCTCTATTTGCAAATATTTCAAATGTTCTTATTGTGAAATACTACTTTCATTCCTGCAACTTTCTGTCTTATATATAATGCTTTCATTCACAAAGGCCCTATGGCAAATGTTTAAATATATAGCTGAATTGACATTTCCTATACCAGTGACATCTTTTTACCAATTTCCTTTCATTCTTACTGAGGACTCACTCTCCAGAGAAAGGGACTGATGTAGAGTATGGCGGATTGGTACTCCATCACAAATGTATCCTGTCCAGCTAACCTGTCCGCCTCATCACCAGTGTATTAGGATATAATGCTGAAAGGCTATCAGCCGCCTTTGTGATGGAGTACCCACCTGCCATACTCTAAATCAGGCCTGAAGTTTTCAGTTTGTTTTGGTCAGTTTGTCCCTCTAAACTGCCTTTTTTGTGTACGTTTTCTGGTACCCAATGGACAGCTATTGAATTAACAATTTTTTATGATCAATGATATTGGTGATCAGATGACAAATGTCTGCAAATTGCATTTCTACCCAGTGCTTTCATTAAAAAGTTATTTGCAGTCAAAAATGTTTTGCATGGGTATTACAGAGCAAATCGAAAAACAAGTGCATTTTGATTTTATCTTCTTTCAGAAAAGGGCCTAAACATTATAGTTAAGCAATAGAAATCAATCCTTAGCACACGTTATGATTATAAATAGCTGGTAAGTATAGTGTGTTAGCGCACTCGACTACGGGCACTATGTACAGACGTCACGCATATATGCACTACGGTGGAATAAGCACTGAGTGAAGATAACAAGAGTTTTACAGTGTGACGCCGCCAATACGGAAACAATCTGCGGTTTGGAAGTATCACCGCTTACTAAATGATACATCAAATCTGAAAATAGCCTTGAAAAAGTCGCGGGACTACTTTCCCCTCAAGCGACGAAACACGTGTTGGCTTGTGGCTGCTAAAGACTGACTAAGGAGAGTCGCATACAAATAAAAGAACTACTGAGAAGAAGAAAGACCAACTTCTGTTTTATGTGTATGTCTACATGTGCTAACACACTATACTTACCAGCTATTTATAATCATAACGTGTGCTAAGGATTGATTTATATTGTTTAGGGCCTTTGCCCATAAGTCTGGGAAGTCCGGTGGTTCTTCCTACCTTTTAGCACCGTCAAAGAAGAAATTCAGAACACTGTATATGTGAATATTCTCTTGGCGCCGTTTACCTATAACTAATACCACCGTAGAGTCTTCTTAACATTATAGTTAAGCATTCGTAATACAGTCCTCTGTGTTCTGTATACATAAGAAAAACTAGACATGCTTTGAGATACTTGGGTACTTTATTTGTAAGTGACACAAGGGACATTCATGATTCTAAAAATCTTTCGAAGAATCTTGATTGAAGGAAATTCCTTGCATGAAAAGGTAGAAAAGGTGGAAAATCCAATTAGCTGTCACCAGCCCTCTGTGTGATGACTGAAGTATTACAAATGCTTGACAGCCAAATCCTTTAAAAGAGAAGAACTTAACATGTATTAAACCACTTATGCTTAGAAGGAGATCAGAAATCAAACACCAACAAAAAGTTAATTTCCCCAAACAGAAGGCATGATTCCACTCAATAACACCCAGAGCAATCATTCCACTCATCACCTTATCATAGAAATTATTCCACTCAGACACCAAAAAGGGACTCCTATCCATACAAACACTGAATGGTGAAGTGGCTATTCTACTCAGGCAGTTACCATACATGTTTATCCGTCTTACACATTACACATCCATGCCACATTAAGAAATGTTTTCAAATAACACCCACGCAAATTATCCCACTCAAACATCAGTTAAAGAGATCAAGTACCACATTGAATGATATCAATTTGTACAGTGCAAGAAAGTGTAATTGTACTCACAATCCACTCAATCAGTCCCTGGTTGGTAATAAGTAGGCATTATTTCCATTGTGCTATTGGACCTGAATGTTCTGTTGCACTACCTAGACCGTCGCCATTGACAATAACCAGCTTTGATCTGATTCTGTGATTCAAGCCAATGAGAGTGACCGTGCAGTCTCCTTAAAATACTGATGGTGCAATTGAGAAGTATTTCGACATTATAATGTAAATTAAATGACTAAACCAAGATTATGCAGCACATCCAGTCTAAACGCAAAGCACAAAACTTTGTAACGAACAAGACCCCAGATCCCAGACCACGGGATATCTAAAAAGATTATAGCAAAGTAATTCATTTGTTTGCACAACAAAATGGCACAAAGTATATGTTCTGAAACAATGTGCTGGCATATACTATTATATAGAAGAGACATCTGTGCATTCAGAGGGTACTGGCTAATAATACCGAATCTGGCAGAGTATTCCCAATCCAATAGTCTGCTGCTGATGGTAAAAAGTATCAGAAACAGAAGTGGCATCTGTACAAATTTAAAACATATTCATAACTCAGGGCAGAAGATAAATATTCTAGTTTAACATCTGTTCAAACACTTGATGCAGAATATTTCTGTAACTATCGCAACAATTTTCTTGGATCAGGAGTGAATTACAAGCATTCCCAAAAGAGAAGCTATTACCTAAATTAACGTCCCAGAGGACCACCACCAAGTCCACCATTTTCTCCTCCAAGAAGACAATTAAAAAGTCCACCATGTTCTCCTCCGCCAAGCAGGCCTCCAAGAAGCCCACCGTTTCCTCCAAGAAGACCCCCAAGAAGCCCATTTGGCCCCCAATCGTTTCCTGGTCATAAGAAAATGTTATTAATAAGATGCAATATTTTTTCACTTCTAAAATTGTATATTTTGAAATGTGTCTCTTTGATATTACGATGGCATCAATACAGAATTACAATGTAAGGTTACCATATGAATCAAAAAGAACATTCCGATAAGTTAGCTAGGGCCAGATGTATGATCATTCATTTTTGCGAGTCACAAATTGCGTCAAATTGCGACTCGCAATTTGTGACTCCCAAAAATGAATGTACAACAGTGTCTCAGACACTGTCTGCAATTCCCATTGAGAAATCATTAATATTCATGAGGTTGTCACAATTTGCAAACCAATTGGGAATGACTCGCACTCACAGGGATGGTGACTTGCTGGGGTCAGCAGACCACCATGTCTGTGACTGCTTTTTCAATAAAGCAGTTTGTTTTTTTAAATGCATCCCATTTTCCTTAAAGGAAAACGAGATGCATTTAAAAAAGAAAAATGAAACTTTTCAGTTTCATTTTTTAAGGACAGGCAGGGGTCCCTGGGGCCACTGCCTGATCTTAAAAAAAAATGTCACACCCATTCCCATTTGCGAGTGGCTTAACACCCTTTTGAAAAGGGTGGTAAACTGCAAGTGTTTTGCTACCGCAAATGCGGACGCAAAACAATGGTACATGCCATTTGCCCTCGCTATTAGGAAGGGACACCCTTGGCTCGTCCCTTCCTAACAGCAGAGTTGCTAATAGGTTAGCGACTCACAAAGTATGGTTTGTACATGGGCTTGACCTTTGTTGCGTTTTCAAACAGGCCGAATTCCCGTTTGCGACCGCAAAAAATGGTCGTACATCTGCCTCTTAAAGTGCAAGTGCTGATGACAAGGAATGTGTGCAGCGAGCGAACAATATTATTTTTTATTCATGCTTTATAAGGTAATCAATCAGACAAGGGTAATTGATAATTTGCCTCTTTCAGCATTCTCTTTTCATAGCTCAGTCTAGCGCGCACACACTATAAGACTGTGTAAGAGCTAAATGTAGGGTGCATATTCGCACTACATTGCTCTGCCCTTTTATTGCTGGCATGTGAAAATGTAAAATAAATATCTGAATTAAGTGTTGCTGAAAGTCCAGTTACCTTTTCTGCTAGATTCTCACTATGAACTTGGATTTTATTAACTTGTGTGTTCGCTTCGAAAATGATAACAATCTCACTTGTCTGAATTGCTCTCTACACAAATATGAGGCCATGCTCAAGTTTAATCGCCCATTTTGGCCCAGAATGCCAGGTCAAACCATAAAAACGGTTGTCCATTTTTTATGAATTACATGCAGATAATCTTTTTTATTTTTTGTAAAGACATTTTGACAAAATTCAGTATCCCAATGGTTCTCGTTTCACTGCAAACATTGCACATATGAAGGAATTAGAACTGTCAGACGAGCGTGGGATGTCAAAAGTTTCCAACATTTGTATGGGCTGTCAGAAGCTTCGAACAGTTTTAAGCATGTTTTAAAAAAGTAGACTCGGCGACTCGATGATACGGTGAGCGCAAGGTAAGTGTTCTTATTTAATTTTTAATTTTACTTTCCCTATCCCGCCTTCTGTTCACTTGCCCTTCACCGACCCTCCCCAAAGCCCGACTGGGGTTACCTGTGCCAGCCACACCTGATTCCTGACCTGTCCCTGTCACGCAGCGCAGCAAGGTGTTACTTGCTGCGCTGCACTGCATGACTTCTTCATACATGAGGCCCCTAATGAGCAATTTTATTTGGAGTACTTTTTCAATAGCATTTCAAAAATGTATTCAAACTTTAATGATTTAGTAATTGTTTAAAGTTACAAAAATACTTTCTTATTTTTATATTTCACAACTTGTAAGTTTCAGGAGAGGACTAACTGCTCTTTCTTGACAAACTGTCTTTCTGAGGAATCCTATTTCCCAAATCAAGGTGTGATTAATCATATCATGTATTCACAACGTTTGTTTCCTAAGGGTATTTCAGTTGTTTACATGTGTTTTTTTCCTGGCCATGTCACGGCTTTAGAGTAATTTAGAAACAGAGAAATGAAGACAATAGATTTACCAGTACTCCTGATAATGGATCAAGAAGAGGTCCTAGGAGATTTTTCTGCACATACACAAGAGCAATGAACACGTTAATAATAATGAGATATCAGTTCATACCATAATGTTCATCTCTATTAACAGTGGTGGCAGTCATGTATAACTTACAAGGGAACAGTGACCCCCCACACACATGCACACTCCCTTAAACCCATGCATTCACATGCAGACATTCACCCACACAGCCATTCAAAACACTCACTCATAAATAGACATACATTTTTACATACATGCACGCACGGAACTGTTAATTAAAACAACACTCAGGGGTCGATTCCGATCCGGGTCGGACAGCTCTCCGAGAGCTGTTCGTAGCCTTAACTTGCGACCGACCCGTACCCGGAGCCGGTCCGTCCAGTTGATGAAGTACGATGCGCATACCTGCCAAAAATCCGATCGACACTTAGGCTGTGATTCAAGCTTCATTCTCCATTCGAGCCATAACTCCTAACGCCCAACCAAGTCGCCCGGAAGAAGTATCCATAGCAGTTTCCGCCCGGACAAGTACGATGCGTACTTCCTACGCGCTGAACGGGTCGCCACGTACGGCACGTCACAGCTTCCGGAAAAGAAGCATATCAGGTACGATTCGCGCCATAACTCAATCCACGGCTATGAGATGGACCAGCCTGCAACAGGTACGAGAGGGAGCGACAAGCAGCGTGTACGAGACGAACACATCATGAATCCCATCGCGCAGGTCATACCAGTACTCTACATCTATGACCGGATCAGGAACAGATGCAGACGGCGCAGACAGTAAGTCAGACACCCACCAAACAAACAAATGACACGTACCTGCAAACTGTCACACACACACAGGGGATCCATATCCTGGCCACTTACAACAGGCCACCATAGTGGTTGTATGGCCAGCACCACTACCACCCCCACTCATAGGGCTTATGTTGCCCATCACTCCTGCCACCCCCACTCATAGGGGACCTGTTGCCCATCACTACTGCCACCCCCACCCCCACCCACAGGGCATATGTTGCCCATCACTACTGCCACCCCAACCCATAGGGGACCTGTTGCCCATCACTACTGCCTCCCCCACCCATAGAGACTATGTTGCCCAGCACTCCTGCCACCCCCACCCATAGTGGACCTGTTGCCCATCACTACTCCCACCCCCACCCATAGGGCTTATGTAGCCCATCACTACTGCCACCCCCACCCATAGGGCTTATGTTGCCCATCACTACTGCCACCCCCACCCATAGGGGACCTCTTGCCCATCACTACTGCCACCCCCACCCATAGGGACTATGTTGTCCATCACTACTGCCACACCCACCCATAGGGGACCTGTTGCCTGTCACTCCTGCCACCCCCACCCATAGGGCTTATGTTGCCCATCACTCCTGCCACCCCCACCCATAGGGCTTATGTAGTCCATCACTACTGCCACCCCCACCCAGAGGGCTTATGTTGCCCATCACTACTACCACCCCCACCCATAGGGCTTATTTTGCCCAACACTCCTGCCACCCCCACTCATAAGGGACCTGTTGCCCATCACTCCTGCCACCCCCACCCATAGGGGACCTGTTGCCCATCACTACTGCCACCCCCACCCATAGGGCTTATGTAGCCCATCACTACAACCACCCCCACCCATAGGGACTATGTTTCCCATCACTACTGCCACCCCCACCCATAGGGGACCTGTTGCCCATCACTACTGCCACCCCCACCCATAGGGGACCTGTTGCCCATCACTAATGCCACCCTCACTCATAGGATGTGTGATGCGCCACACATCCATCATACACCAACATTAGGTAAGTCAGCAAAATATATCCTGTAGGAAGGTGGAATCTGACTATATGGTTGCTCCCACTTTTTTCCTGGTGTTTTGCTGGTTTATGACTTAGTTGGACTGTGATCCTGCTATTCAGGGCCCCAGTCTCTCTGCTTTCTCTGTACAATGGTTTCCATGTACATTAGGTACATTTATAATTGGATTCTGGAGTGTTTTATAAGACCCTAGTATATGGTATACTATGTTCCTAGGGCATAGGTACCTCAGAAGCCTACCAGGGGCTGAAGCATGTGTTATGCCACCCCTGGGAAGCACTCCAAAATGGCACCACAGGTCTTCTACTGCAGCCTGGGTAATGGTGTGCTTGCACCCCTTACAGTGGTATAGGCTACCTATATCCACCTATATATAAAGACAAATATAAACCTATAAGTCACTCCTATGGCAGGCCTTGACAATCCTTAAGGCAGAGTGCTTGGTTTTGAGAGGGTGCCCAAGCATGAGCTGAGCCACTCTGCAGCTTTCGGAAATACTTCCTTATGGCTGTTCTGTTCTGTTCGCTGTAAATGCTAACTTTGGAATGGCTGCATCAAAACATGTTGTGTTTGGTGTCAAACATCTTGGAATACAACCCCCCCCCGCCACTTATGGTGGCAGGGGTAGCATTCCACCCTTCTAGAGTGAGAGACATGTTCACACTGGTCAAACCCGGTAGGACTTTCCTGAACCCTGGCATCACAAAATGGATGTCTCTGCCACAGACACGGGTCTGGCCTCCTGCTGCTGACCGAAGCTTCGGCAGGGGAGGCCTGGACAATAGGTTTCCTGTCGAAGGGAGGTGTAACCACCTCCCCAGACAGGCAGATGTGTATTGGGGCTGGGCAGGAGCACTCTCTGGTGCTTTGAAATCCTGCACTGGGGGCACGTTTGCTGTCCCTGTGCATAGTCCAGTTCATACCGGTTGCAAGGGCTACCTGCCCCTGCTCTGGCACGAAACTGGACAAAGGAAATGGGTGTAACCACCCCTCTTTCCAAACCCTCCCATAGGTGGGTCCCTAGAGTATGTCCAACCCCCAAACTTAGTATAAGTATGGGAACCCAGTCCTAGAGACTGTAGATTACCCTGGACAAAACCCTGCAATGTACATCCTGGACCTTCGACTTTATGTACTGACTAGAAGACTGAAGAAATCTCCCTCGGGGTCAAGGAGCGACTCCCCTGCTTGGCAGGCACCAAAGAAGCAACTGACCGGTCTGCAATTCTGAAGCTCCAGCCGGACTCCAAAGTCTCTGCATCCCCAGAGGTAGATTTCCAGACTTCCCCGAGGCTACCCTGAGTCCACAGCAAAGCTGAGGCCCCTGGCTATCGTGGGTGACGTGGAACCATGACCCCTGGACACCGTGAACTTTTGCAGCAACACTATCTTCTGGGACTTCCTCGAAGTTGTGCTTTGGGCTCCTAGTAGCCCCAGTCTTGAGCACCTCCTGCACTGAAGATTGCTGGCCTCCACTCCACAAGTGACCTGTGGGCCAGTTTCAAGTGCGGCCGCTCGAGGCTTCTTCGCGATCGCTAGCCCGTTGGCTAGTAGGTTCCCACGAAGGAAACTCCTCTTCTACTTGGGCTTTCCTGGTTGCTCCAGACGTGCCCTGACTAACCCTCGCTGGGTGAGTCCCTCAGACCTTGCTGGTCTGCACCGCAGTCCTTTCTCTGAATTCCTGAGACTTGCCGTTGCAAAGGCTTGTTGGGTCCAATCTGGTCGCCGACACTGCAGCAATCGACAAACTTTGTGAGAAAGCTCGAATCCGGTTCATGGACTTCGTCGATGCCTCCTGGACCTCGTGGCTGAAGAGTCAAGACACCCATCAACTCACCTGAAGCACCCGACATCTTTGGGCATTGGTCCATCCTGCCCTCGGTCACTGGCTAGTGACCCAGACTCTGTCCCCTCTGCTTTCAGGTTCCTTCCATCCTAGATCCAGGCTTGGATCTCTTCGACACTTCTCCTCTTCACGGCAGCAGCAGTACTTTGCAGGCTTCCATTGCAATCGACGACGCGATCCGACATCAAAAGACACCTATGCACCCGGCTTCCCTGGGAGAGGTAACTCAAGTACTCCGGTGCTCCCATGGGTGCTCGCCCTAGAACTTCTTAAGTCCAAAAGGGTTTGGTCCTGACTCGATTCTAAGTGTCCCTAATCTCTGAATGTCCAACCGCAACATTGCCCATAGAAGATAACGGGAACCAGCGGCTGTGTTCACACACTGCATACAGTCCCCGTGGGTCCCCTGTGTCACTACGTTGCGTGGTTCCTTGGGGTCCCAGCGATTCTACAGGCTGTAGGCCTTGTGTCTAGTTCAGTCGTGGTTCTTATACCACTTTATTGGTATATGGTTTGGTACTCCCCTAAGGCCCAAACATGTATTTGTGCTATTACTGATGATTGCTCACTTGTAACTTAAGTACTTCGAACTCCAGTCTCATAAAGAGACTAGAGGGGTGTGTTTTAACCTAAATACATATATTTTAAATATATACCTGGTGTGGCTGTCCTTTCATTTGATCATTCAAGAGATTATATACTGGTAAAACAATCTGCTTTACCTTCCTCCTGAAGGCTGCTCTCCATAGCTACCGCTAGGATAGCTTTCAATAAAGGTTGTCTTTAACCTATCACCATAAGGGGTTGTTTGGACTGATACAAGGTGTCCACTAGAACTAGTGGACAGCATATATCAGGCCACCTTCTCACACATCCCCCTTAACATCATGACAACAGTGTGTAGTCTGTGACAAATGCCCAAAACAGTGATCATGATTTCGAACATACAATGTAGCTACCATCACATGTGTGACCAAAAACTGAGTGTGGCCTAAACAAGGCAAGCATCACTAGCACTGTGGCAATGTAAAAATAACACCCCCTCACTGTGTAGAACAAAAGTTAAGTGTGTGCTTCCAAACTGCAGCAGATGTTGAGCATTGTGGTGATGGGGTCCAAAACCCCCCTCATCACAGTGACCAAAAGGTAAGTGTCATCATGGACAAAGCTGCAAATGCCAAACAGCATGTATGATTTCTGGTCCCAACACATGAAACACTTTTGGGCCAAAGTAGTGGCTGTGTCCCATACCAACAGAGATGTGGTGAGGCTAACAGTGCTGTGATAACCTAACATACTCTCGGCCATGTGCAGACAAGCACCACCCATGGGGGCTGACAATGCATACAGTGTACAATGACACAAAAGCAGAAGTGACCATCACAAAGCATATACACATCTCAAAAGTAGGCACACAAATCAAAACAACCTGTGTAGACTGTAGGTGTCAGGTCACAAACTCCCATTCCATGGCAGCAATGGGACCTAGCAACCAGGATGAATGTGCACACTGATGTGATATGACTCACAGAGACAGCAGGGTAAATCACAAAAACAACATCCAGACAATGGCCCACAACAGCAATACCAATGCACTAATGCAGATGCACAAACACAAACAGGCAACCTCACTCTGCACATCAGACACAACATGTGTGTGTTTGTGTCTCAGTATCCCCAGGCAACTACACAACACATGAGGGGGGCTGAACCACAGTGAGACAGATGTGGACACAGTGCCATACAAAAGTAACCAATCAATGGGCCCCCCTTAGTGGGCAATCTGGCATTGTGAGATGAGAGGGAGCACAACAGACACATGTGACACAAGCTGGAAGGAACAGCAACTAACACAGCAAGAGACTGACACACAACAGCACTACCCCCAGGGACCAGACATTGGGGTGACACAAGCATGCATGACACCTCCACTGTGCTGACAAAGTTAGATGTTGTACAAACTGTGAAACCCCGATATGTGTCCTGTGCCACAAACGTACATCCCACCTACACAAACACAAATCACTCAGCATGGCCCATCATCCATGGACAAACGGGAGCTAAGGGCCCATCCATGCAAATATTTACATCAGTCCACCCTCAACACCACACACCCTGAATTGCACCAATGTGCATCTGTGAAGCCCACATGGACAGGTGACATTGCACATGCACCCATGACAAACACAGTAATGTTGGGAGGAATTAAGGTGCACAGACTCATCACACAAGGTCAGTTTACAACCCTGGTGAATGACAGACATACTGCACAGTATGCGGTACATGGCCATGACGTCAAAGCTCATGTGCAATACCTGCCACAGTCCCAAGGCAATGCAGAAGCCAAGGAGAGCCACAAGGCACACATGCTGACACCTGCAAACATTGGAGCCCTGAACCGGACAAGTGGGAGCAGTCACTCACACATACACATGTCTCAATCACTGAAAGGTATCACCTAGGGTCAACTACATGATATTGCAAACTAACAAGTGCCTTGCGGACCCCTGACTGTGTCCCATCTGCGTCTGACAACATCACCACAACTCAGAACTGACTAATCCCAATGATGAAACACCAATTAACAGTAGTGTGTCATGTGCCCACACATCTGGTAGCCCATGGCAATGTTGTGGGATGAACACAGTACCACTCAGCAAGCATCAACAACAGGAACATATCAAGGGAACACTGTCTGTGTATGAAAAAGGATGTGGACACACTCACACATGCCCACACAACACACAACATGGGCCCTGGCAATGTCACGGAACAACACCCTTACTTGAGGGCACTCAACTCCTGTGGAAGCTCAGCTGTGCCAAACATAGCCCCAGCAGGTCTCAGTCATGTCAGCAGAACACTTGGTCAGTCAGCCATCAGTTACCACACAATGAAGGTACTGGTCACAACAGACTGGCTACATGAGTCTCCCCTAAGTCACCTGCACATACTCAACAAATATGTACAGCAAGTTGCACAGAGGACCCAGTTGCTCCTACACCAATGATGCCCACACCTGTAGGTCCAGTGGAGATGCGCCCAAAGTCAGGGAAATAGACAAATTGGACAATGGGAAGTACATCATATGTGCATGGGTGCAAGCCACAGATGTGACCATGCAAATGAAATGTTCACAGAGATGTCCACAAATTGTTGATCATGACACACCCAGTTAGCTGCAAAGGATGACATGGATACCGACCAGAATAGGATACATATCTCATGGACCACATGGAGTACCTCACATCAACACCTCAGTATTCAACATTGGACACCAAGCATTACAGGTGCAAGGGCATGCTAAACATCATCAACCTAATGTACAGATAAATCAAGTTCACAAGGATAAAGAAAAAAGCTTTATTCAGCATATGAAAATTGAAACGTCCGTTCAAACAAAAGGCCAATGACCAGTCCATCATCAAATGACAAGAAGTGAACTTGAGTGACAACTGTCACACGTTGCTTGCCTGCACTGGAAGGACAGGGGACATCACCTCAGAGGGGCATACATGGGGGCAGGCCAGACACCACAGGGACAGGATCAGGGCTCAGCAGAAGGGGCAGTGAAGGGGTGGTGGATGCTGGAGAGTCACTTGCAACTGCAGTGGAGCTGACTGAAGTGGTGGGTGCAGTCACAACTGTGGGGCACAAGTCAGATGGGGTGGGTGCCGGCACAACTTCAGTGGGCAGGTCAGATGGAGTGGATTGGGTCCCCACTGCAATGCCCAAGTCAGACGGGGTGGTCGTAGACTCCACTGCAGTGCCTAAATCCATGTGAGCAGAATGGGGTGCAGGTGAGGTCGGCAGGACAGAGGGGGGGACACGGTCCCCACATCAGTGGCACTAACCGTCTGACCGGGTGTGGAGTAGCAAGTGGTGGGGTGGAGGGACTCAGCATTTTGGGAATGGTGTATCTGTGGGTGGGGGAACCCAGGGCAGAGTGTGGCAGGGGAATATCTGGAGTGGTGGCCTGGGGGATGGAGGACGGAGACTTTGCCTTGGAGTTGCGTGGCAGCGGTGGGCTCTTGCTCTTCTGGCTCCGGAGGGACTTGCGGGTGGGGGCCTCAGTCTGACTGTGCCTGGGGGAGGGTGTCCGGGTGTGAGGGGAACTCCCCTCTGTGTGTGGGGACTTCTTCTTCCCCTTGTAATCTGGATCTGCTGGGTCAGTAGGGAAGAGGCCAAGGTCAAAGACGAAGAGCTTCTGTGGAGATGGGGTTGCAGGTGAGGCAAGGGAAGGGGGCTGGGAGGGAGAGGTTTCGGAAGACTGTGGAGTGGTTGTGGATGACTGTGTGTGTGTCTGCAAACCAGCCCCTGTGAGTGTGGTATCAGTCCCCTGCACTTGCTTGTGTGCACGTCTAGCCCTTGGTTTGGGTGTTTGTGTGCTGCCCGTGTCTGTGGCTTTGTGAGAATGTGCAGGTGTGTGAGTGCTTGGGACAGGTAGGCTGCTAGGAATCGTGGGTGGTACAGGGGTAGGAGGGGTGCAGGACTGTTGGAGGAGGGACACTGCTGCCATCAGGGAGGAGGCCACGGACTGATTGGTCCTCTGTAGGGCAGACATGCCCGATGAAATGCCCTTCATGAACGACACCAGTTGTGTCAACAGAGTGGTGTGTGCATGGAGGACACTCAGCATCAATGTCTGCCCTACATGGATCTGTCTAAGTAAGTCCACAGACTCCTCACTCAGGGCAGCAGGGGACACAGGTGCAGGGGGTGCAGTGCCTGGCACAAAGGAGACATGCTTCCGAATACGGGAGCCTCCATGGACCTCTGGGATGGGAGCCGATGGGAGGGTGGTGATGGTGATGGTGGTGGTGGGGGTGGCGGGGACAGCCTCACTAGCTGGGGTTTGGTGGCTGCTGATACCCGCTTCCACAAGGGAGTCATCCTCAGAGCCGCTGTGGCCCTCAGCTGGGGTAGATGGTGCTGACGACTCCTCGGTGTGGCTCCACTCACCCTCCGTGCCACTGGGTCCCCCCGACTCCTCTCCTTCTGTCCCTGTCAGGCTCTGGCTCCTCCTGGTCCATGGAGCTGTCCCCTCCTGTGGCTGTGGATGTATCTGGATAGGAATAAGAAGAAAGAGAACAACATCACCTGCACTGACCGCACACACCACAGTGAGGACATCACATCACAGGGAAAGCCCTGGTATCATCAGCTGAACACTGCTCAAAGTGCCAACACTGTTTAGAATAAGCCAATTGTCATTCTCAACATCAACCATGGCACACATATCCCTCCTTGACTTGCAGCCATATGTCTGCTGCATGTTGGATGCTAATACCCCAATGTCCTGACCTGCACCACCCACACATTAGTTGGACATGTAATTGAACATGTAGGAGTATGTCACTATACACACAGCACATCTCTTGCCACTGATTCAGTACAGGTGTCTGGATGAAGGGATGGGCAGAGACTAATTTCACAGCAACACACACTATGATGTTCTCATGCCCTGATAGTCAATGCCACAATGGGGTGCATGGTGCACACTTGAACACAATGCTGGATCACTCATAGCAAGTTAAATGCCATGGCACTGGCATGCCTGGAAAGTCAGTCAACACTGTCTCCTGTCACAGGGGCAGGGCATCCAGACAACAACAGTAGGCACTGTGTCACATCATAGCTCAGGGGTAAAGCTAACTCTGCAGATGACAAGTGCACTTGCCCATCCCCTGCAAACAACATATCCAGGACCCAGAAGACCACACATCATGCAAATCAGACATATGAGTCTCTGCAAACACAACTTCCTGTACATTAGCACATCACAGTCTGCCGTGCATGTAACCCACCTGCCTGAAGTACACAGTTGCATACACCATTGTGAGCTGTCAGATAATCACACACCTATATGTCACACAGGTCTTGTCTCTCTCACAGTCACATCTCAGATGTCCTGCTGACCCTCAAAATCATGGACACCCCAGTTGTGCGTAACAGGAAGCCACAGCATAATGACAAAGAGGCAGACACCTGAAGGCAAATGCCACTAAGCACAACCTGTAAGTTGATACACATGAGTTTGATTACAGAGTGTTTCTAAATGCCCTTGAGTAGGCATGACTGCCCAGGTCTATGTGAAACAGTGTTTAGCCCTGGACAGTATTTAGGTGGCTAAGCAAGTGTGACACACTTGATATACATACTCCTGAGGCCCACAAATTGGAGTCCCCTGCTGCATGGGTTTGTTTGAAATACCCCAGCCACATGTGGCGAGTCAGACCAGCATTTGTAAAACATATCAAGGACACACACAGATCACATGTTAAATCCCAGGCATTGGGTAAACAATTGAACCACCCATGAAACACACAACAGAGTCACGGGAACAGATGCTGTCTGGAAGCTGAAGCATAGCTGACTGCAGGGACACAGTGCCCTATTGACACAAGCAACAGACTGTAGGGGCCACACCTGTGGAACAGATGAGGAGGGTGCATCACACAATTGAGGGACCTGAGTATTGGACTACAAGACCTACGTAATGTGGAAGTGTGACCAGGCCAAAAGATTGCAATTAGCATGTCAGACATAGTACACAGACTAGGCATGGACTTACCCCCTCCTTGCTGCTGTCTGGCCTTCAGCTACCTATCCAGGTCTGGGAAGACCACTGCCAGGATCTGCAGCATGTGGTGGGTCAGGGTCCAGTGTCCGCCCCTCCTGCGTGGAGGTGACAGCTTCAGCTGGACTCTAGCGATCCTCCAGGTCCAGCCCGAAGGTCCTGCCACCGTTTCTGGCAGTTGCGGATCCGGCGCTTGTAGACCCCCACCGAACGAACTGCCCGGGCGATGGTCAGCCATATCTCCTGCTTCTGGTGGGCATCAACCTGTGAGGATGACAAAGTTAAAATTCCATTAACTCACATGCCCCATATTTGTGCTGCACACATTTGGATATACATGTCATCATCACAAAGGAAAATGAGTTACACAGGTAGTGCAACCATGGGAAAGGACAAATGCCCTGCATGTCTGACATGTTAACAATACCTGGGAAGTTTAACCTTGCACTAATGTACTTTAGCAGCAGAACACCTGTTCATTACATGTACCTATACACTTTGGGGGATGAAAGTAGTCAGTGAGAATGCTTGCCACTGGTGTACACACTGCTAGTACTGCTAGTCAGACAACATTCAAAATTAGGAAGGAGCCCGTCCAGCAGGGCCTGGTTCTCCTCCTCAGTGAAGGCTGGGGCCCTCTCCAGAGTACGTGCCATTGCAGGAGCCAGAGACAACAGCAGTGGTAGCAGAGATGTGGTCCAGTAGCAGGTAGTGCAGGCAAGTGAGCTCCCTGGGGGACAGCCAGCCTTATATCTGTGCAGCAGAGGCAGAATCTGTGCCATATGTCCCCAGTGATAGGTCCAACACAGATGCATTCTATGAATCTGGGCAATCCATGAAAATGTAAGACTCGTACACGTCTTCTGCATCGTTCAAATCTTCACCTTTATGAAACACTAGGAATTGCAACATTATTGTAGGCATCCAACTGAATTTCCAGCGCACAACTCGTACAAGTTTTTAATCTGCATCCGTCTCCATGACAGTCCAGAGCCAATGGGTGCGCCCGGCTCGGTCAACTGACTGTACAACGTGTATTTTTGAAAATACACATGCACCCGTCTCCATACGATTTAATGGCCAAGGCGTAAGCCTGTCTCGCACCATGCCTGCCTGACTCGCATGCATGATAGTCACAAGCATCGGGCCTCATTGCAGTCAATGGCGAAGCGTACGCACGGCTCGGTCATGAACCGTACAATGCGTACGCATTGTCACCCGCGTCGGACCTCATTGCAGTCAATGGCAAAGCGAACGCATGGCTCGGCCATGAACCTCATTGGTGTGACTATTTGATGGATTAAACACAATTACTTGCCAGGGACACCTGTGCACACCTACCACGCTGCAGCATTGGCCACACAGTGTCCCATGGCATGTAAGGCTGCATTCCCTGTGTGTTGGGGGGCAACATTTGGTTTGTTGGGTGGCACTTTTGTTCAGCCACTCCCAGGCTGTGCACGTGTACATGGGGGCAGAATCCTTTGTGTGTTGTGCACATTACCACTGTGATGTGCAAATGTACAGCAATGGGCATGGGTCACGGAAACAGGTGCAGGTTGGATATGTTTAGGACATGTCACATACACCCTGAGTCCTGGGCGTGATGGCATGTATGTAAAAACAACAGTTGATGGACAGAATGCAGAACAATGTCATACATTCACCCCAGTACAGAGATCTGGGCCTAAATCCATCGTTTTTTTGCTCACCATGCCATTCCAGTTTGAACCCAGCCATATGCAAATCAGTCTTGACCCTGTGCCTCATGGGAACAGTCCAGCCCGAACTGCCAAGCCAGATCCTCCCTGGACTGGAACCAAGCATCCTAGGACCGGTTTCGGGGTTTCACCCCTCTTCAGCCAGGATAGCTTGATTCCAGTGGCATGGAGAGCACGGGACTCACGTCTGAGCATACCCGTCCCACTCGGGGTGACAAATGCAAAAACAACAGTTGATGGACAGAATGCAGAACAATGTCATACATTCACCCCAGTACAGAGATCTGGGCCTAAATCCATCGTTTTTTTGCTCACCATGCCATTCCAGTTTAAACCCAGCCATATGCAAATCAGTCTTGACCCTGTGCCTCATGGGAAAAGTCCAGCCCGAACCGCCAAGCTAGATCCTCCCTGGATTGGAACCAAGCATCCTAGGACCGGTTTCGGGGTTTCACCCTTCTTCAGCCAGGATAGCTTGATTCCAGTGGCATGGAGAGCACGGGACTCACGTCTGAGCATACCCGTCCCACTCGGGGTGACAAATGCAAAAACAACAGTTGATGGACAGAATGCAGAACAATGTCATACATTCACCCCAGTACAGAGATCTGGGCCTAAATCCATTGTTTTTTTGCCCACCATGCCATTTCAGTTTGAACCCAGCCATATGCAAATCAGCCTTGACCCTGTGCCTCATGGGAACAGTCCAGCCCGAACTGCCAAGCCAGATCCTCCCTGGACTGGAACCAAGCATCCTAGGACCGGTTTCGGGGTTTCACCCCTCTTCAGCCAGGATAGCTTGATTCCAGTGGCATGGAGAGCACGGGACTCACGTCTGAGCATACCCGTCCCACTCGGGGTGACAAATGCAAAAACAACAGTTGATGGACAGAATGCAGAACAATGTCATACATTCACCCCAGTACAGAGATCTGGGCCTAAATCCATCGTTTTTTTGCTCACCATGCCATTCCAGTTTGAACCCAGCCATATGCAAATCAGTCTTGACCATGTGCCTCATGGGAACAGTCCAGCCCGAACTGCCAAGCCAGATCCTCCCTGGACTGGAACCAAGCATCCTAGGACCGGATTCGGGGTTTCACCCCTCTTCAGCCAGGATAGCTTGATTCCAGTGGCATGGAGAGCACGGGACTCACGTGTGAGCATACCCGTCCCATTCGGGTTGACAAATGCAAAAACAACAGTTGATGGACAGAATGCAGAACAATGTCATACATTCACCCCAGTACAGAGATCTGGGCCTAAATCCATCGTTTTTTTGCTCACCATGCCATTCCAGTTTGAACCCAGCCATATGCAAATCAGTCTTGACCCTGTGCCTCATGGGAACAGTCCAGCCCGAACTGCCGAGCCAGATCCTCCCTGGACTGGAACCAAGCATCCTAGGACCGGTTTCGGGGTTTCACCCCTCTTCAGCCAGGATAGCTTGATTGCAGTGGCATGGAGAGCACGGGACTCACGTCTGAGCATACCCGTCCCACTCGGGGTGACAAATGCAAAAACAACAGTTGATGGACAGAATGCAGAACAATGTCATACATTCACCCCAGTACAGAGATCTGGGCCTAAATCCATCGTTTTTTTGCTCACCATGCCATTTCAGTTTGAACACAGCCATATGCAAATCAGTCTTGACCCTGTGTCTCATGGGAACAGTCCAGCCCGAACCGCCAAGCTAGATCCTCCCTGGATTGGAACCAAGCATCCTAGGACCGGTTTCGGGGGTTTCACCCTTCTTCAGCCAGGATAGCTTGATTCCAGTGGCATGGAGAGCACGGGACTCACGTCTGAGCATACCCGTCCCACTCGGGGTGAAAAATGCACAAACAACAGTTGATGGACAGAATGCAGAACAATGTCATACATTCACCCCAGTACAGAGATCTGGGCCTAAATCCATTGTTTTTTTGCTCACCATGCCATTCCAGTTTGAACCCAGCCATATGCAAATCAGTCTTGACCCTGTGCCTCATGGGAACAGTCCAGCCCGAACTGCCAAGCCAGATCCTCCCTGGACTGGAACCAGGCATCCTAGGACCGGTTTCGGGGTTTCACCCCTCTTCAGCCATCATAGCTTGATTCCAGTGGCATGGAGAGCACGAGACTCACGTCTGAGCATACCCGTCCCACTCGGGGTGACAAATGCAAAAACAACAGTTGATGGACAGAATGCAGAACAATGTCATACATTCACCCCAGTACAGAGATCTGGGCCTAAATCCATCGTTTTTTTGCTCACATGCCATTCCAGTTTGAACCCAGCCATATGCAAATCAGTCTTGACCCTGTGCCTCATGGGAACAGTCCAGCCCGAACTGCCGAGCCAGATCCTCCCTGGACTGGAACCAAGCATCCTAGGACCGGTTTCGGGGCTTCACCCCTCTTCAGCCAGGATAGCTTGATTCCAGTGGCATGGAGAGCACGGGACTCACGTCTGAGCATACCCGTCCCACTCGGGATGACAAATGCAAAAACAACAGTTGATGGACAGAATGCAGAACAATGTCATACATTCACCCCAGTACAGAGATCTGGGCCTAAATCCATGTTTTTTTTGCTCACCATGCCATTCCAGTTTAAACCCAGCCATATGCAAATCAGTCTTGACCCTGTGCCTCATGGGAACAGTCCAGCCCGAACCGCCAAGCTAGATCCTCCCTGGATTGGAACCAAGCATCCTAGGACCAGTTTTGGGGTTTCACCCTTCTTCAGCCAGGATAGCTTGATTCCAGTGGCATGGAGAGCACGGGACTCACGTCTGAGCATACCCGTCCCACTCGGGGTGACAAATGCAAAAACAACAGTTGATGGACAGAATGCAGAACAATGTCATACATTCACCCCAGTACAGAGATCTGGGCCTAAATCCATCGTTTTTTTGCTCACATGCCATTCCAGTTTGAACCCAGCCATATGCAAATCAGTCTTGACCCTGTGCCTCATGGGAACAGTCCAGCCCGAACTGCCGAGCCAGATCCTCCCTGGACTGGAACCAAGCATCCTAGGACCGGTTTCGGGGCTTCACCCCTCTTCAGCCAGGATAGCTTGATTCCAGTGGCATGGAGAGCACGGGACTCACGTCTGAGCATACCCGTCCCACTCGGGATGACAAATGCAAAAACAACAGTTGATGGACAGAATGCAGAACAATGTCATACATTCACCCCAGTACAGAGATCTGGGCCTAAATCCATGTTTTTTTTGCTCACCATGCCATTCCAGTTTAAACCCAGCCATATGCAAATCAGTCTTGACCCTGTGCCTCATGGGAACAGTCCAGCCCGAACCGCCAAGCTAGATCCTCCCTGGATTGGAACCAAGCATCCTAGGACCAGTTTTGGGGTTTCACCCTTCTTCAGCCAGGATAGCTTGATTCCAGTGGCATGGAGAGCACGGGACTCACGTCTGAGCATACCCGTCCCACTCGGGGTGACAAATGCAAAAACAACAGTTGATGGACAGAATGCAGAACAATGTCATACATTCACCCCAGTACAGAGATCTGGGCCTAAATCCATTGTTTTTTTGCCCACCATGCCATTTCAGTTTGAACCCAGCCATATGCAAATCAGTCTTGACCCTGTGCCTCATGGGAACAGTCCAGCCCGAACTGCCAAGCCAGATCCTCCCTGGACTGGAACCAAGCATCCTAGGACCGGTTTCGGGGTTTCACCCCTCTTCAGCCAGGATAGCTTGATTCCAGTGGCATGGAGAGCACGGGACTCACGTCTGAGCATACCCGTCCCACTCGGGGTGACAAATGCAAAAACAACAGTTGATGGACAGAATTCAGAACAATGTCATACATTCACCCCAGTACAGAGATCTGGGCCTAAATCCATCGTTTTGTTGCTCACCATGCCATTCCAGTTTGAACCCAGCCATATGCAAATCAGTCTTGACCCTGTGCCTCATGGGAACAGTCCAGCCCGAACTGCCAAGCCAGATCCTCCCTGGACTGGAACCAAGCATCCTAGGACCGGTTTCGGGGTTTCACCCCTCTTCAGCCAGGATAGCTTGATTCCAGTGGCATGGAGAGCACGGGACTCACGTCTGAGCATACCCGTCCCACTCGGGGTGACAAATGCAAAAACAACAGTTGATGGACAGAATGCAGAACAATGTCATACATTCACCCCAGTACAGAGATCTGGGCTTAAAACCATCGTTTTTTTGCTCACCATGCCATTCCAGTTTGAACCCAGCCATATGCAAATCAGTCTTGACCCTGTGACTCATGGGAACAGTCCAGCCCGAACTGCCAAGCCAGATCCTCCCTGGACTGGAACCAAGCATCCTAGGACCGGTTTCGGGGTTTCACCCCTCTTCAGCCAGGATAGCTTGATTCCAGTGGCATGGAGAGCACGGGACTCACGTCTGAGCATACCCGTCCCACTCGGGGTGACAAATGCAAAAACAACAGTTGATGGACAGAATGCAGAACAATGTCATACATTCACCCCAGTACAGAGATCTGGGCCTCAATCCATCGTTTTTTTGCTCACCATGCCATTCCAGTTTGAACCCAGCCATATGCAAATCAGTCTTGACCCTGTGCCTCATGGGAACAGTCCAGCCCGAACTGCCGAGCCAGATCCTCCCTGGACTGGAACCAAGCATCCTAGGACCGGTTTCGGGGTTTCACCCCTCTTCAGCCAGGATAGCTTGATTGCAGTGGCATGGAGAGCACGGGACTCACGTCTGAGCATACCCATCCCACTCGGGGTGACAAATGCAAAAACAACAGTTGATGGACAGAATGCAGAACAATGTCATACATTCTCCCCAGTACAGAGATCTGGGCCTAAATCCATCGTTTTTTTGCTCACCATGCCATTTCAGTTTGAACCCAGCCATATGCAAATCAGTCTTGACCCTGTGTCTCATGGGAACAGTCCAGCCCGAACCGCTAAGCTAGATCCTCCCTGGATTGGAACCAAGCATCCTAGGACCGGTTTCGGGGTTTCACCCTTCTTCAGCCAGGATAGCTTGATTCCAGTGGCATGGAGAGCACGGGACTCACGTCTGAGCATACCCGTCCCACTCGGGGTGACAAATGCACAAACAACAGTTGATGGACAGAATGCAGAACAATGTCATACATTCACCCCAGTACAGAGATCTGGGCCTAAATCCATTGTTTTTTTGCTCACCATGCCATTCCAGTTTGAACCCAGCCATATGCAAATCAGTCTTGACCCTGTGCCTCATGGGAACAGTCCAGCCCGAACTGCCAAGCCAGATCCTCCCTGGACTGGAACCAAGCATCCTAGGACCGGTTTCGGGGTTTCACCCCTCTTCAGCCAGGATAGCTTGATTCCAGTGGCATGGAGAGCACGGGACTCACGTCTGAGCATACCCGTCCCACTCGAGGTGACAAATGCAAAAACAACAGTTGATGGACAGAATGCAGAACAATGTCATACATTCACCCCAGTACAGAGATCTGGACCTAAATCCATTGTTTTTTTGCTCACCATGCCATTCCAGTTTGAACCCAGCCATATGCAAATCAGTCTTGACCCTGTGCCTCATGGGAACAGTCCAGCCCGAACTGCCGAGCCAGATCCTCACTGGACTGGAACCAAGCATCCTAGGACCGGTTTCGGGGTTTCACCCCTTTTCAGCCAGGATAGCTTGATTGCAGTGGCATGGAGAGCACGGGACTCACGTCTGAGCATACCCGTCCCACTCGGGGTGACAAATGCAAAAACAACAGTTGATGGACAGAATGCAGAACAATGTCATACATTCACCCCAGTACAGAGATCTGGGCCTAAATCCATCGTTTTTTTGCTCACCATGCCATTTCAGTTTGAACCCAGCCATATGCAAATCAGTCTTGACCCTGTGCCTCATGGGAACAGTCCAGCCCGAACTGCCAAGCCAGATCCTCCCTGGACTGGAACCAAGCATCCTAGGACCGGTTTCGGGGTTTCACCCCTCTTCAGCCAGGATAGCTTGATTCCAGTGGCATGGAGAGCACGGGACTCACGTGTGAGCATACCCGTCCCACTCGGGGTGACAAATGCAAAAACAACAGTTGATGGACAGAATGCAGAACAATGTGATACATTCACCCCAGTACAGAGATCTGGGCCTAAATCCATCGTTTTTTTGCTCACCATGCCATTCCAGTTTGAACCCAGCCATATGCAAATCAGTCTTGACCCTGTGTCTCATGGGAACAGTCCAGCCCGAACTGCCAAGCCAGATCCTCCCTGGACTGGAACCAAGCATCCTAGGACCGGTTTCGGGGTTTCACCCCTCTTCAGCCAGGATAGCTTGATTCGAGTGGCATGGAGAGCACGGGACTCACGTCTGAGCATACCCGTCCCACTCGGGGTGACAAATGCAAAAACAACAGTTGATGGACAGAATGCAGAACAATGTCATACATTCACCCCAGTACAGAGATCTGGGCCTAAATCCATCGTTTTTTTGCTCACCATGCCATTCCAGTTTGAACCCAGCCATATGCAAATCAGTCTTGACCCTGTGCCTCATGGGAACAGTCCAGCCTGAACTGCCAAGCCAGATCCTCCCTGGACTGGAACCAAGCATCCTAGGACCGGTTTCGGGGTTTCACCCCTCTTCAGCCAGAAGTTGCAGTGAGACCTGTAGCCACAATTCAGATGTGCACCCACAGTCTGTGTGCATGTTGTGTCTCAGATGTGGTTGATCAAATGTGCCTAATGGGAGACAGTCTCCACATCCATGTGGTATATGCAGCAACCTTGATGGTGTGTGTGTGTCTAAGAGACGTACATGTAGGGCCTGCAGGGAAAACTGTGGCTACTACCTGTGGGACTCACTTTTGCATTGTAGTGTGTACGTGATACGCCATGTCCATGCCATTGTCGATGTGGCAATACAGGGACCCTGGGTATCTGCATGGCAAAGATCTGTGATGCCTGGGAGACATCAGTCCTCACTTGTCACTGTGGTGTGTGTTTGTAACGTCACAGCAGTACATAGGTCAGGTGATACAGCCAACTGATTGGCCATTGCACTACATGGGACTTATGTGGACATGTGGAATTGAGATGTGAGGTGATGGTCATGTAGGTGACATATGTATCCATGCCCAACAGCACACACCTCAGTACATTGTGTAATGTCATGATGTATCATGTGATATTGAGCCTGGTCATGGCCACATGGGTGGATGAACCGACAATCTTCCTTTGTTCATCTCTGTTCTGCAGGGCACCAGCTGTCCATCGACCCTTCCCAGACCTTCAAACCATGCAGGAATGCGACTGCATCTGACGGTACCGCTTCACCAGGCCTCTGATTGAGGAGTTGGCGGAGCAGTTGGCACCACATCTGCTACCTGGCCGGACATACCCTACAGCACTGAGCCCAGAGGTGAAGGTGATGGCAGCCCTGCACTTCTTTGCTACTGATACCTTCCAGTACACTGTGGCTACAGCAGGTGGGATGTCACAAACTATGTTTAGTCGTGTGCTACGTGATGTCTTGGAGGGGATGTTGCATTTCCTTGACCTGTACATCAAGTTCCCTAGCCCAGCTGAACTCCCTGAAATAAAGGATGCCTTTTATACACTGGGCAGGATGCCGAACGTCATTGGATGTATTGATGGGACACATGTGGCCCTGATACCACCACAGGCACATGAGCAGGAATACCGTAACAGGAAACATTTCCACTCGATCAATGCTCTGGTGGTATGTCTTGCAGACATGTGTATCACACATGTGTGTGCACGGTTCCCTGGTTCTGCGCACGATGCCTACATAATGAGGAGTAGTCGATTTGCAACACTGATGTCACAGATGCCAGATCAGCGTGCCTGACTTGTCGGTGTGTACTGACTGTTTATCATTGTGTGTGTTTGTCAATGTTGTATTCCGCACTCCTACAAAACTCAGCTACTTGGTCACTTTTTGTGGGTAGGTGACTCCGGATACCCCAACATGCCGTGGTTGCTGACACCCCTCAGGAACCCTGTGACACCAGCCGAGATGCGCTAAAATGAGGCACATGGTCAGTGCAGGTGGGTGATTGAGCGGACATTCAGACTCCTGAAAAGCCGCTTTCGCTGCCTGGACAAGACCGGAGGGGTCCTCCCATATGACACTGCAAAGGTGTGCAAAATAATTCTTGCATGCTGCTTGCTACACAACATGGCAGTGCAGAAGAAGGTGCCTCTCATCCAGGATGATGATGACCAACCTCCGCCACCTGTGGAGGATCCCGGCCTGGGCCACGATGCCAGTGATGATGAGGATGAGAGTGACGTTCGCTCACAGCTCATTAACAACTTCTTCACCTGAATGTGAGTTTCCAGGGTCGTTATGTCAATGTATGGAGTTAGCCTGGAATGTGTTGTGGCTGCTCTGTTGCTGTCTGAGTGTGTCTGTTTGCCACTTGACTGGATGCGTGCAATGATGTGTCCATTCAGGTGGTGTGCACTCCACAATAGGGTAGTACTGCTAACTTGTTTCTGTGTAGGTTTCTTGTGACATGTTTTGTGCATGTGTATTGCATTTCTCTCCTCTTCTGCTGTGCTTTTGACTATGTCTTGTGTCTGTCCTTCACAGGGTAATTTGCCTGTTGTTTGGTCAACACTGACCCCCAACACCCAGAATCCGACACCAGTGTGGGAGTAGTCAATTGACATCAGGTGATGTGCCACACACCCCTGCACTACAATTCTCAGACACTCTGTGACCGTATGTCCACCGTAATGTACAATTGCCTTGCAACTATTTTTGAATAAACATGTTGCTGATGTGTAATGAACCTGTGCTATGCTTTGTTAGGTGCGTTGTCTGTCTTCCCATATCTGAGTGACATTTGCTTACCTCACCTGTGGACTTGTTACCAATGACTGTGGATAGGTGTTGTGTTTGGGCATACCTATGTGTTTCAGGTCAACATCATTGTGTGGGATGAGTAACATGGCCATGGTGAGTATGTGTTGTGTTGCCATAGTGGTGTGTCTCCCTCACATGTGTCACATCACCATGACTCACCTAACATTGGTCACATTGTTGCAGTATTTGGCATGCACTGTGTTGTGTAGCAGATCGATATCTCCATGACACATGACAAGTTGGAATCACAACAGAGGCAAGTATGGTGTACTGGTGAGTTTATTTTCGAACATGTGTGAGGAAAGTGCACAGGATGGTGTGTGCTGTACATTGGTTTTGGAATCCAAAGTTCACATTAGAGTTGGAAGTGCTGGTAGAGGGCTGTAGGATCGAGGAACATGGCGGCCGTAGTGTGAGCGGTCACGGGTGCGTTTCTCTCACTCGCCTCTAACTGCGTGATGGCGGGCTAATGCGGTTACCCTTTGAACGCCGACTCCGGTGATCGTTCTAGCGATGAGAGAGGAGTGTTGGAGGCGCCGCCCCCCCTGTCCTTTCTCGGTTGAGAAGAACGCGCTCGATTCCCAGGGCAAAGGCGGAGCCGTCTCCGGGAACTCGCGCTGGAAGTGGGAGGCGGCGGCAGCAGCGCGAGGAGGCAACGCTCTGCACTCACAGCTCTGGCGGTCGTTGTGGGGAAGCCCAGTACAATGTCCACATCCCAGAGTCGACAGATTGGTGTTGAAGGTAGGGGGGGCACGGTTGGAGTGTAAAACCCAGACCGAGGTCTCCGTGGGGGGTTCCTTTTTTGAAACACTGGGATGGCGAGAGGCTGGTTTCCCCTACCACTTTGCTGGCGGTTTTGAGATCTGCAAGGGGTCCGAAGAATATATTTGTTGAGGTGGTGTGTGTAGGGGGTGCTATCCAAAAGGGGGGGCCGCCGGCTCATTGGGCTGTATGGAGAAAAGTACAAAACTATATGAGGGCATTTCCCCACTCAAGTTAAGTAGATATTCCTTGCGAGCAAGAGCAGCACACCTAGCCGCTAATAGGGATATTGTACATTTTTCTCAAAGGGTTCCAGCGCCCGTGGCAACAATCCCTGAGGTTACAACTAGAGAGCTACCCACGGAGTCAATCCATGGGCAGTCAAAGGGGAAGTCAAGATTGGTAGAAAGGAGGAAAAAAAACCTTGTGACTAAAACTAAAGTCACTCCATCCCTGAAAACATACTACCAGGTTATCTCACTCATATCTTCAGCTAAACCCCCCCTACCGCTAAACAAAGTCATGCCTAGCCCTACACAACAGGTGGGGGTAGCTCCTCCAACAGACACATCGAATGCACTTCAGTCACCCCCTGATCTGTCTCTTATTTCTACACCTAAAGAGAAGGTGGGGAGGCCAGTAAAGATTAAGACAGCCAAGAAGGCTACAATCAGCGACAATAGGGGTCTAAATCAAGTGCTAAATAAACAACATGCAAAATTTACCCCTATAATGTCATTAGAACAAGACCCGCCTACAGGAACAGTCCTCTCCAATAGATTCTCAGTGTTAGAGGTTCAAGAGGAGGACCAAGAGGAGGAAGTCCATAACAAGGATCAAGAACAAGGTCAAATGGAAATTGGACCAGCGATCAATCAGAGAGATTCAAGCTATCTGACTTCAGATGCCTCAACATCAGACCCACGCTCATTAGCAGATCTGCTGTTAGCAATGAAGGAAGAAATGAC
The DNA here is from genome assembly GCF_964204655.1 of Triturus cristatus. NCBI lineage: Eukaryota > Metazoa > Chordata > Amphibia > Caudata > Salamandridae > Triturus > Triturus cristatus. The sequence continues at coordinate 1,120,179,975 of NC_140590.1, forward strand.
ATCCAGGTTTACTATTTCAGAGACAAACCAAGGCTAGAAGAGATAAATAGTTTGGCGGCAAAAGCACAATTAAGATTCCCAGCTACCCTTCGGGTCATGTGGAAGAACCATATGCACATGTTGCGGACACTGGAAGATGTCGATATATTCATTGCCAAAATCCTGCAAGAGAAAAAGGGTGGGTAACATAACAGGAGGGAGACATAGATACTAAACCGGAAGGTTTGGTCAGTTCCGCCCACAACATCTCAGTCTTTAGATAGGGGAGAGCACGAGAGGAAAGCACCCGAACAGGCTTAGATCAGCCTAATAGGAGGGAGGGTTCCTCAAGGGTTAGGGAACAATGGGAGGGTAAAGGGTCACGCAGGGGAGATTAAGGGGTTAAGAGTGGGAGGGGGGTTGAGAGGGGGGAAACACTAGGTGGGGGCAGAGCAAGGGGAGGGAAAATAAAAATAAAAATACCTCATCGCACCAATATTTAGGTTTAGCTAACAGTAATAAAGTAATAAGGAAGAATGTTTACTCTAAGGAAAACTCATGGCAACAACCAGTAGGATGAATAAAACCCGTAAAATCCAGTATATCTCTTGGAATTTAAATGGCCTGAGGTGCGAGCGTAGGCATAGATTGATATTAAAATACTTAGAGCTCGCACCAGCACAGATATGTCTACTGCAAGAGACACATTTACACTTAGTTGAATTTCAAGCGGTCTTTTCAAAGACCCCATGGGTACAGTGCTTTTGTGCCTTACAACAAGTAACGAACATCCGAGGGGTAGCAATCATTGTAAAAAAGGGGTTTCCATGTAGGATCAAGTCAGTTCAAATGGACCAATCAGGTAGATGGATAATTGCCCTCCTAGATATCGGGGGAGTCGAAATGACTTGTGCATCCTACTATGGACCAAATTCAGATGACCCCTCATACTTAGCTAAATTACAAGGTAGCCTAATGTTAGTAAATCCTCCCCTGATAGTAGGAGGGGATTTTAATGTAAAACTCGATCCAGTTAAAGACAGCTCCCACGCAAGTCATACAACAGCAACTCCAAAATCACGAAGGGTCTTGAAAAATTTAATTTCAAACTTAAATTTAGTCGATCTATGGAGAGCCAAGGTTAGCAACACCCAGGGATTCACCTATTATAGTAAAAAATATAATCATTCCTCCCGGATAGATTATATACTGGTGAATAAAGAAGCGTTAACAAGTTTTACAAGCATAATGGTTTTGCCAACACATTTATCAGACATGCACCTTTATCAGTAGCTTATGCGATTAGCGTTAAACTTTCCCAAACCCGATGGACCCTGAACAGAGCAATGTTATTGAACCCAGAAATAATCCAATCTGTTAGTAGCTCTTCCTCAGAAGTCTTTTCTATTAACCTGGGATCAACCTCCATAGACCACGTATGGGATGCCTATAAGGCTAACTTAAGAGGTTTAATACAAGTACAAATAAGTTTATAAAATCGAATAAAGACCCCGGAACTAAATACCCTTGAGGGAAAGATTACTATGTTGGAGACTGAAAGGAGAGAGGCTCCAATCGGAGGTGCGGGGAAATTAGATCTGATAAATAGTAAATTGGAGGAGGCAAGACTAAACTTTTTAGAAGAGAAGTGTAAGGCGCAATGGCAGACTAGAAACATGGAGGTCTTTGAATACGGGGAGAAAGCGGGGGCAATTCTGGCCTGGAAGGCAAGATTAGATAGGGCAAAGAACGATATCAATGAGTTATATATTGACAGTAGCCGAAATAAATCCAGCAACCCGGAGGAAATACAGAAGACTTTCTTTACACTATTTTCAGACCTATACAAGGAAGACCTAGAACCCTCCTAAGCCCAGATATCTAATTAGTTAAAAGATAAGTCTCTTCCAGTTTTAACGGAGGCCTCCAAGATGGCTCTGGATGCTCCCATTACTACAGAGGAGATTTCGATCCAAATAAAGCGGTTAAAAAACAAAAAAGCAGCAGGGCTTGATGCCCTCCCTAACGAAATATACAAATTACTTCAAGATGACCTTTTACCAATACTCCACAGCCTTTTCAACTCAATCTACCGTCCCAATGGGGTGATGCCTAGATCATGGAGTGAGGCCACGTTGGTGTTAATTTTAAAACCCGGGAAGGACCCTTTGGCGGCAGATTCCTACCGTCCAATTTCTCTGCTCAATGCAGACTCTAAAATCTTCATGGGCATTTTAGCAGAGAGACTGGCGAAGTTAGCTCCTAGTTTAATTAACTCTGACCAGAAAGGCTTCATACAAGGAAGGGTTATTCAAGATCAAACCCAACTTTTGATCGGAAACATAGATCTGGCAGAAGCAAGAAAAGACCCACTGGCAGTAGTGGCAGGAGACGCCGCCAAAGCATTCGATCGCGTTTGTTGGAGATATCTGTGGCATGTTTTGGAGGTCATGGGAATAGGCCCTGTATTTATACAAACTATTAAGCACTGTTACTCAGGTGCCTCGGCTAAAATCCTCCTAAATAGCTCACTAACTCCTAGCTTTCCTATTCAGAGAGGGACAAGGCAGGGATGTCCCCTGTCTCCCCTTTTGTTCAACCTCTATATAGAACCCCTAGCCCAAACTATCAGACTGAATAATGACATTACTCCTTTTAAATCATTAAGCTCCGAATGTAAATTGGCACTTTACGCAGACGACGTGATTCTTTACCCTAACGATCCTGAGAATGCAATCCCACAATTGGAATTTACGTTAAGGGAATTTGGTAAGGTCTCAGGGTATCGGGCCAACTCAGATAAAACCGAGATAATGTGCTGGAACACCACATACAACAGTGGCCCCCTGAGTAAGGAATTTAGATATCTTGGAATAAAAATTGTCAAAGATTTAAATAAAATTACATCAATAAACCTTGGGAAAATCGAAAAAGACATAGATTATTTATTTGCCAAATGGAAGAACCTCCCTTTGACCATCTTTGGAAGGGTAAACTTGGTCAAAATGTCTGTGCTCCCTAAACTAACCTATATTTTCAATGCTATTCCATTAACCTTTCCTGGTAAAACCATAGCCAAGATACAGGGTAAAATAGGTAGCTTTATTTGGGGCCAAAAAACAGCTAGGTTGTCGTGGAAGAAGCTTAGGAGGAAGTTACTTAAAGGAGGATTAGCCTTACCTGACATCAACTGGTATCTTATGGCCTTCCAGTTCAAAGCTGTTAGAATGCTACTAACCTACCCAGACACAATTGCATGGGGGAGAGCACTGCGGGAAATGGTGTTAGTTGAGGGCGGCAGCCGGCAAGGCGGGTTTTTGTACAAATATGGTGCACCAAGGTTTTTTAAAAGGGTCCGGCTAAAGGTATTGAAATCTGCCTTATCAAACTGGTATCAAATGAGGAAGATATGGGGTATTGGCTACTTTTCGAATTTTGCTCCAATTTGGGATTCCCCAGGGACTCCTCCTTGTATGTGTGACAGTTTGGCAATACCAATTAAAAACTCAGGTATGGAGAGGTGGTCAGAACTGGTTGACTCAGAGGGTATCCTTCCTTGGGAAATACTGTCAGTCAAAGTAGGCCCTCACCTTTCAAGGTTTAAATATCTACAATTAAAAAGTTGGTACGAGTCAGAAAAGCATAACATCGCTGGAAACTGGGAACTAGAGCAATTATTACAAGATTCGTCCCCGAGGAAGAAGGAGATAGCCTTATGGTATGCTCAAATTCAGGAAGCAGAGGAAATCAAGACCCCCTCTCCCTCCTCAGTTTGGAATGGATCACCCTTAGACAACCGCATTGAGGAGTTATTTAATCCATCATTAAAATTATTGTGTAAATACATAAAGCCGGCATCCCTGAAGAAAAATCACTTTTTTGTAATAAACAGACTATACTATACCTCAGCCAAAATTGCAAAATTTGCCCCAATCCCACCCCCAAGCTGCCCAAGATGCAGTCTTGAACAAGCCAACGATCTACACATTTTCTTCCAGTGCCCTGAACTAACAGCATATTGGAAAGGCTTGAAAGATATTCTGTCATCCATATTAGAAGTAGATATAGTTGTAGACCTATCCCTGGTGTTTTTTGGTAAGAACGATTCAATCAATGGCGTGCTCTCACAGGACCATTTGATCCTCGTTCTATACCTGATCCTCCTGGCAAGAAGAGAAATCTGTATTAAGTGGAAGGACAACATCACTCCGGGCAAGGAAGAACGGTTGAGAGCCGCCATAAGAATGGCGCGATTAGACCAAGACACCAAGGATGACAGTCATCATAACATTTGGCAACCCCTGACAAGTTGGGCACGGCAGAGACACCTGATTTGATTCGATTCGATCTACCAACGAATCAAAAAAACAAAAGATCTTCACCTAAAAGGTCCTATGATTACACCAGTCCTCAAATACGAGAGGAAGGCCGTGGGGCCTAGACGGAAACAGTGAGCCAAAGAGGTCCTCAGGAACGAGAAAATGTTGGCTTGTCAAATCTGTGGAAGTCTTTGGTGAGATGAGGACAAAAAAAAAAAAAAAGGAAGTGCTGGTAGATGAAATGTCCAGAGTAAAGTCCACAGTCATCTGCTACATTGGACCAACATGAACCCTCCATGTCATGTGGGCGAGTTGTGTGCGATTGAACAAGGTGAACGGGTTGCGCACAAAGAACATTGTCCAGACCAGGTTTAGAGGCCCTGGGGGATGTGCTGGGACATCTGCCTCTCACATGTCCTTCTTCGGACAACCCCTCTTCTTCTTGGGGGGGGGTCCTCAGGTGCAGGCCTCTGCGGTGCAGGGGACTCTCCACCAGAGTCCTCCTCCCTCCCTGTGGCGCTAGCAGATGGTGTTTCAACAGATATTGTGGGCACACAGGGAGGTGTGGACAGGTTTGTGTTGATCTGGCGGAGGCATTGGAATATGTCCTGATGCACCGCAGTAAGGGCATCCCACTTTGCCTCCATGTGGGCATGGTGGGCAGCCTGTCCTGTTGTATGTCCTTGAGGATCCCCACTACCTGGCCAAATCCTCCAGTGCTATCCTGGTTCGCATCTATGATGTGTGCCAGTTGGGGGTCATCATGCAGTCCAGACCCCTCTGCAAGGTGCGCCCTCTGCCTTCCACCCCTCCCAGCACCCCTATTCACACGGGCAGGACAAGCGGCCGGACACACAGGTGACACTGGGACCCCTTGGGTGGTGTTGCTGGTGGTGTTTGCTGTAGCTTCCAGGGATCCTGTGTCCCTGTGCAGTGGGTGTTCAGTGGCCTTGGTCTTTCCGTGTTGGCGGGGGTGCCCTGTCGGTTTCCAGATGCTGGAGGCGTGGGTACAGGGGGTGCAGATGTTGATGCTGCTGGTGCTGCATGATGACTCACACCGGAGGGGTCAGGTTGGTCGTCGTCATCCGAAGAGGACGGAGACAGATTCAAACCAGAGAGCTCACTGTCCACCAGAGTCTGGAACTGTGAATCCTCTTCATTTGGTGCTGGGTCCCCAGCACCACCTGTGTTTGGAAGAGACACACAATGTAAGTTATGTTTCTTTAGGCATCAATGGTTCACTAACATGACATTTTCTACTGTACGAACCGATGCCTGCCTGTACACTGCTTTTTTCCAGCTTGTCATGGACAGAGTTTGATATTGTTGTTGCCCATTTCCCAGCAGGGCCTTGTGCTCCCCACAACTGAGCCCAGTGTCAGATATCTTGTCAGTCCCTTCCCACTCCCTGTGGGGCGAGCATGGTTCAGTGTTTGCTTGCTGGGCCATGTGGGTGGGTGTGAATTGTCTGTGACTGCAACTCCCATCATACTCTTGGCTACACCCCCTTCCCAGCATGCCCATACTTCCTCTCTCTTGTCTCTGCTTCCCTGTGAGGGGGTGTGACAGCAATGGCAAGGTGGCTGACTGTGAAATCCTGGTGTTTGTTGTTGCCCACTTCCCAGCAGGGCCTTGTGCTCCCCACAACAGAGCCCAGTGTCAGACATCTTGTCAGTCCCTTCCCACTCCCTGTGAGGCGAGCATGGTTCAGTGTTTGCTTGCTGGGCCATGTGGTTGGGTGTGGATTGTCTGTGACTGCAACTCCCATCATACTCTTGGCTACACCCCCCTTCCCAGCATGCCCATGCTTCCTCCCTCTTGACTCTGCTTCCCTGTGAGGGGGTGTGACAGCAATGGCAAGATGGCTGACTGTGAAATCCTGGTGTTTGTTGGCTACAAGTCCAAAGAGAGCCCCTGTTCTTCACACAGCAGCACCCAGTACGGGGTATCTTTTGCTGATATTTCACAGAGGTGTGGGTCAATGCATTCTACCCGGTGAGTTGTGTGGAGTTTGTGCTGAGAGGGGTGTGTCTCCCCATGCTGGTAAGTATGGTCAGAACTGTCAGTCCTCCTTCCCACCTGGCCAGACATCCCACCATGAAACCTGCTTCCATTGAAGGGCATGCAAGTTGTCTTTCAGGATGTCAGTCAGTGGTGTCCTGCTTCTAATTTGCGCACAAGCCCTACCAGGGCCTTGTGCTCCCCACAGCAGGACCCAGTGTTAGCCATCTTGTCAGTCATTTTCCACTCCCTGTGATGTGGTCATGGTTCAGAGAGGTCTTGATGGGCCAATTGGGAGGGGGAGAATTATCTGTGACTACAAACCCCATCATGTTTTTGGATATACTCACGTAACCTGCATCCCCGCTATTCCTTCCTGTCAGTCAGCTGCACTGTGAGGTAGTTTGTTTGTGGTGGCAAACTGTCTAGTAGTGTTTATTTAGCTTTGTGCCACTGCCTTTCTCTATTTGTTTGTAGGTTGGTGCATGTCATGACACAGTTCCAAGTTACTATGAGATGGCAGGTATTGTGTTTGTCTGACTGGCATACACATCTTGGGATGATTATCTATTGGTTACTGTGGCTTTGCTTGCGGTGCATGGTTTCACTGTCCCCTTGCCACATAATATTGGGTATGTTGTTTGTGTTCTCACCAGGCTCTGGTATGTCTGTTAGACCATGGACGCTCTCTGGTGGTAGGGTGTCCCGCACCTTCTCCTCCCAGGTCCTGAAGTAGACTGGTTTGGCAGGAGTGCCACTGCCGGTGCACTGACTGAGGGCGTCATCTTTTTCAATGAGTTTCTTGACCCTCCTGCGCACGTCATACCACCTGTTCTGGATATCATCCTTTGTGCGCCTAGCTGGTGATTGAGCGTTCACCTTGTCCCCAATCCTCGCCCACATCTTTGTTTTCTGTGATATGGGGGTCCTTTGGACCTATGTACCAAACAAATGTGGCTCTACTCTGATGATCTTGTCTACCAGCACTTCTAACTCACTATCTGTGAACTTTGGATTCTTCTTTGGGGGCATGGTGATGGGTGGTGGTGTTGAGTGATGTGTGTGTGAGGGTGCAAGTGAGGGTGGGTCAGTGTTGGTTTTGCTAGCTCTATGTGTGTGTGCTTTTGGATGAGGTGCTGATGTTGTGTGAGTTGTGTGGTGGGTGAGTTGTGAGTGTGTCTGTGGTTGCTGTGTGATGATGTTTGGTGCTGGCTGTGTCTCTTGTTTGCAAGGGATCATGGTAGTGATTGTAGTCCTTTATATAGTTGGAGTTGTGGTTGTGTCTTTGTCCCAGATTTTTTTTATTTGATATTTATTGGCTTTGTCATTGCTTGTTTGGTCCTTTTTTGTCTTTTTTCCTTTGGGTTTTGTTGGCATGAAGGAGACATTCTTCTGACGGAAACGGACGCTGAAGTTGGCTCATGCGGGCTTCTCCGCCTCGTTCACGCTGACTATCTTCTGTGTTCCATACGCGTCGGTCGCGGAGATCTCTATTACTTGTGGGCCCAGTTTTCTGTGTGTGTCGGTTGTGCGGCTTGGTCTCTGTGCCATTCGGTCTGGGTTTACACTCATTGCATCGTACTGCGCGGATCAGACATCGTGGGTACGGGTCGGTCGGGTTCATTCCGGGTTCGTGTCGGTCGGTGCAACTCGCGTCGGTTTTCCAGCCGAATCACTATTTTCCCTACGGCTCGGTCATACGGCTTGTATTCCATGCGTGTCGGTTGTAATTCACACGCGTTGCATCGTACTGCACAGGTCGTACGGCGCTGGTCCGTGTCGGTTGATCTCCGGTCCGTGTCTGTGTCGGTTGGTACCATTTGCGGCCAGAATCAGAATCGGCCCCTAATTTGAGAACTCCACCCAACAAGCTGCCAAGAAGAGTTTCACATTTCTTGGGTTCCATGTTTTCAACAGACCCAGAACCCTACAGCAGAGGAGAAAAGGTTAAAATCCAATTGAGGTTTTATGTTTGTTTACAAGTGCAGAGTCTTATGGTTGTGCAAGTGTTTTCAATTGGACCTTGTTCCTCAGAATCCAGTAATGTTATATTTTCGATGTTTATTTTTTTAGAGTGAGAAATGTATATCTGGAAATGTTTGGGATTAGCAACACTAGGTCTGCTGTGGCTTGAAGTTAAATCTAATGCTAAATATAATAATACCTGTATATAAACATGTTGTATCTCAAATTATGAATACAATTATAGGGTAAAAGTGGAAAGGTATGCAATTGGGATTCTTTATTTTAGTGCAACAACAAACATTATGGTGGGATTTAAAATTTGGCAAAAAAATGGGGAATTGCACAAAGGAAACAGAAGGCAGGCACCTGCCATATTCAAAATTGGAGCCCGTGCATGTTCTTGTCTTGTGAATACTTGAAAGTGTGTCCATAAGGAGTATCATGAAAGACATAACAGAGTTATAAAAAACTATGTTTAAGTAATACAGAGACCAGTTTGAGTCTCTTGGATGAGAAATATCACAGAAGAGCACACCAATTCCCCAGAAGAATGATTCAAGCTATGACCAGTCACATTGCTAGACATTGGGGTAAAGATGGTATTCTTTCTAATCAAAATTAAATGTTCCTAGAAAGTTGTTTGCATATAATATTATGTGCAAAAACACAAGAGAAAGATAAACTGGATAGATTTTGCATAATTACACGCCAAGAGGTTGTATAATTGCATACTGATGACATTTTGGAGTTAAAGGAATGGCTTTATGACATTTAATTGCAAAAGTGTAATTCATCTAAAATACAATTGGTCCCTCCTTTGCTGAGAATATAACTAATAGATTACCTTCAAGAATTTGCACCTAATGGATTTGCTTTACCTGAATTATTGCCCCCATTGCTTAGATCTGCATCTGGGAAATACCCTGGAAAGGAGTTTAAATAATGAGGAAGAGGTAGTCCTTTTATGGGATGAAAACACAGACAGACAAGAGAATGCTAGTGTATTGTAGCCTTTGAATGGAACGATGCTTTCTTAAAGACTTAGATTCCTGCTAATACAATTTTCAGTTCAACATTCTTGTAAAAGGGCACCTGTCTCTCTAACAATCTTGCCAGCTATCACTTGAGTTGACAGTGACTCTAAATCTATCAAAGACATTTTGATTTCTTAAAATCTTTTCATAGTTCTTTTATTAATGTATATTGTAATTATGGTATTAAGTGCCATTTTAATCTTTGCCCTATTTTTTATTTTCTATAAATATTTATTGTTATTTGGTCACAGTTGACCTCGCATTTTGAACATAAAAACATAGTAATGAACATGCATGTTTGGGATATGTACTACAGTACAAAATAAAGTCTTGTCTTTTGTTGCCTACAGTATGAAGAAAGTTACTTTGAATAACATAGCAGTGGAGATGCAAAATAAGAATCTATTTGGAATATAAAAATATGTTGAGTTATAGGAAGTAGCAAAATAAGCAAGCGTGGGTGGCAGAGAGTAGCAATAAGAGGCTGAACAGAATATATCATAGCAAAACACTGGCAGTCACTATTTAGGAGACAGAGAGGCACAACAAACGGTTCTGCAGTCCTTTTTGTGAAAGGGTTCCCAACACACTCCGAATGACTCATTTGGCAGTCTGCTACCATACGTAGGTCATAACAAAGAGTAAATCACAAGAACCATATTATTATTAAAAGAGAACGTATCACACTCTGGAGCTATGCCACTACGACAGTGTCTTTAAGTCAGAGATATTTGTGGATGGCATTAGTGCAACAGGGCTGTTTTGTGACTTGTGTTTGGAGTCCATGCATCCTTCAATATCATTTTGACTGGAGCTTCAATTATTATAAATCTGGCCACATCATTATACCTGTAGTCACTTGACACATTACAGAGAGTGAGAATGAAAGTAACAATGAACGTCTGTAAACAGTACGGCAATATACTATAATTTTATAGAGCAGGAGGGCAAAGAATGTGTAAGCACAAAAAACAGTATGTACTACAAAATGCCTTGAGTAGGTATGTGGGTCAAGGGGAAGTATTGCATTTCTTATTGGCCACAGTAGACCTATTACAGCAGGGAATGTTTAGGAAAAAGTTAAGCATGTTTTATGATGCTGAAAGGTTTTGCTTCATTATCCATTTTTTGTTGTTGTCCATTATTATCTTTACTGGCATTCTATAGTGTTTTATCTTCTTTGTCTCATAAGTGATGGCAAATTCAAAATAGGATAAAACTTCACCCATTTTTACAGTTTTAGCAGAATTTGAAGGAAAGATTTGACACCAGCAATGACTGCAGGATAATGGATGTATTTGGTAACTCTTTGGGAGCAAAGGAACAATTGTTTAAATACATAAATTGAAAGAAGGAAAACACGAAGATGCTTCATCGTTAGACGCTTCATATTTGAATAACATTAACATACTTCACAGGCCGTAAAATGTTAAATGAACATAGAAAGCGCCAACTAAACCACTAAAGAGGTTCCAGGGTATTGAGAACCCTGGAAAAAAATAAGTACCTTTAAAAACCCCTACATGGAACAACGCTTCACAGATGAATCCCTGGAATCATGGATAAAATGCACTTTTGGACTTCTTTATGTTGGGACAATTGAGCAGATATTTCAACAGACAGGTGTACAGTACAATGACTAATGATAAGTTGTGAATGTCCCAAATTAACACCAGCCCAATGACTCACTGATCTAAAGGGAGGTAGGTATGGTGTATGTCACACTCTGCAACTGACATTTATTTTATTTACTGATTAGTATATAAATGTGAATGGTTATCTTACCATCTGCCGCATCACATCTTCAACAGAGCATCCCAAGTCATCAGCCAATTCTTCCTAAGGATCAATTAAGAAACTCAAAATTTAATTTATACATGTTTTACAGTAAAAACCGAGCATTGAAAAACTTGCAAATAAGTATCTACTCCTAATTTTTTGATTCTTTTTTAAGATTGAGTTATATCTAATTGGGTAAATAATTTTTCAATAAATTACCCAAATGCATCTCATAAAATAATTGAATTTTAGAAGTCTTCAATGCTGTTAAACACGGCAAATCATCTCTTCACTCCTCTGCCTTACTAGTGTTTGCATCAGGGCTGTATGTAACATTTACATCAATAATGGAAGAGATGAATGTATGAATTACACAAGAAAATATCACCCTTCCACTATTTTTTGTTAGTACAGTTATTTCTTCACAGACACTAACAAATATTGAATGACATACTCAGGGGGGTATTTATATTAAATAATAAACCAAAGGCAGATGCATACATTTATAGAGACAGCAAGATACATTAATTAGTTAAAGGCAGGCAGATCACAAACAGAACTAGTGTACTGTTTCAAATGAATGATTTGTTATATTAACAAGTATTCAAAACATTAAAAAAATAAAGTATCTGTTTTTCCAAAACAGTGAGGAGATTGTGCAGACTACATTTCATTTCAAATGTTCTGCTAGCTAGCAACGGGTACGAGATGGAGCAACAAGCAGCGTGTACAAGACGAACACATCATGAATCCCATCGCGCAGGTCAAACCAGTACTGCACATCTATGACCGGATCAGGAACAGACGTGGACGGCGCAGAAGGTAAGTCAGACACCCACCACACAAACAAATGACACATACCCGTCAAATATCACCCACCCACCAAGGGGATCCATATCCTGGCCACTAGCAACAGGCCACCATAGGGGTTGCATGGCCATCACCACTACCACCCCTACTCATAGGGGGTATGTTGCCCATCTCTACTGCCACCCCCACCCATAGGGGACCTGTTGCCCATCACTACTGCCACCCCCTCCCATAGGGGACCTGTTGTCCATCACTACTGCCACCCCCACCCATAGGGCTTATGTTGCCCATCACTACTGCCACCCCCACCCATAGGGACTATGTTGCCCATCACTCCTGCCACCCCACTCATAGGGGTTATGTTGCCCATCACTACTGCCACCCACACCAATAGGGACTATGTTGCCCATCACTCCTGCCACCCCCACTCATAGGGGCTATGTTGCCCATCACTACTGCCACCCCCACCAATAGGGACTATGCTGCCCATCACTCCTGCCACCCCCACTCATAGGGACTAAGTTGCCCAGCACTCCTGCCACTCCCACACATAGGAGACATGTTGCCCATCACTCCTGCCACCCGCACTCATGGGGACTATGTTACCCATCAATCCTGCCACCCCCACTCATGGGGGACCTGTTGCCCATCATTACTGCCACCCCCACCCATAGGGACTATGTTGCCCAACACTACTGCCACCCCCACCCATAAGGACTATGTTGCCCATCACTACTGCCACCCCCACCCATAGGGACTATGTTGCCCATCACTCCTGCCACCCCCAGCCATAGGGGACCTGTTGCCCATCACGCATGCCAACCTCACTCATAGGGACTATGTTGCCCATCACTACAGCCACCCCCACCCATAGGGACTATGTTGCCCATCACTACTGCCACCCCCACCCATAGGGACTATGTTGCCCATCACTCCTGCCACCACCACTCATAGAGCTTATTTTGCCCAGCACTCCTGCCATCCCCACCCATAGGGACTATTTTGCCCATCACTCCTGCCACCCCCCTCATAGGGGTTATGTTGCCATCACTCCTGCCACCCGCACCCATAGGGACTATGTTGCCCATCACTCCTGCCACCCCCACTCATAGGGGTTATGTTGCCCATCACTACTGCCACCCCCACCAATAGGGACTATGTTGCCCATCACTCCTGCCACCCCCACTCATAGGGACTAAGTTGCCCAGCACTCCTGCCACCCCCACTCATAGGGGACCTGTTGCCCATCACTACTGCCACCCCCACTCCTAGGGACTATGTTGCCCATCACTCCTGCCACCCGCACTCATGGGACTATGTTACCCATAAATCCTGCCACCCCCACTCATAGGGGACCTGTTGCCCATCACTACTGTCACCCCCACCCATAGGGACTATGTTGCCCAACACTACTGCCACCCCCACCCATAGGGACTATGTTGCCCATAACTACTGCCACCCCCACCCATAGGGACTATGTTGCCCATCACTCCTGCCACCCCTAGCCATAGGGGACCTGTTGCTCATCACGCCTGCCACTCCCACCCATAGGGACTATGTTGCCCATCACTACTGCCACCCCCACCCATAAGGACTATGTTGCCCATCACTACTGCCACCCCCACCCATAGAGACTATGTTGCCCATCACTCCTGCTACCCCAACTCATAGGGATTATGTTGCCCAGCACTCCTGACACCCCCACCCATAGGGGACCTGTTGCCCATCACTCCTGCCACCCCCACTCATAGGGACTATGTTGTCCATCACTCCTGCCACCCTCACTCATAGGGCTTATGTTGCCCAACACTCCTGCCAACCCCACCCATAAGGGACCTGTTGCTCATCACTCCTGCCATCCCCACGCACAGGGACTATGTTGCCCATCACTCCTGCCACCCCCACTCATAGGGCTTATGTTGCCCAGCACTCTTGCCACCCCCACTCATAGGGGTTATGTTGGCAATCACTACTGCCAGTCCCAACCATAGGGACTATGTTGCCCATCACTCCTGCCACCCCACTCATAGGGCTTATGTTGCCCAGCACTCCTGCCACCTACACCCATAGGATGGGTGATGCACCACACATCCATCATACACCAACATTAAGTATGTCAGCAAAATACATCATAACAACAGTGTGTAGTTTGTGACAAATACCCACAACAGTGAATATGACTTTGAACATACAATGCAACTACCATCACATGTGTGACCAAAAACTGTGTGTGGCCTACACAAGGAAAGCATCACAATAGCACTGTGTCAATGTGCACTAACACCCCTTCACTGTGTAGAACAAAAGTTAAGTGTGGGGTTCCAAACTGCAGCAAATGTTGAGCATCGTGATGATGGGGTCTAAAACCCCCCTCATCACATTGACCAAAAGGTAAGTGTCATCATGGTCAAAGCTGCAAATTCCAAACAGCATGTATGATTCCTGGTCCCAACACATGAAACACTTTTGTGGCAATGTAGTGGTTGTGTCCCATATCCACAGAGATGGGGTGAGGCTAGCAGTGCTGTGAAAACCTAACATACTCTTGGCCATGTGCAGACAAGCACCACCCATGGGGGCTGACATTGCATACAGTGTACAATGACACAAAAGCAGAAGTGACCATCACAAAGCATACACACATCTCCAAACTAGACACACAAATCAAAACATCATGTGTAGACTGTAGGTGTCAGGTCACAAACTCCCATTCCATGGCAGCAATGGGACCTAAAAACCAGGATAAATGTGCAGAATTATGTGATATGACTCACTGGGACAGCAGGAAAAATCACAAAAACAACATCCAGACAATGGCCCCCAACAGCAATACCAATGCACTGGTGCAGATGCACAAAAACAAACAGGCAACCTCACACTGCACATCTGACACAACATGTGTGTGTGTGTCTGCTTATCCCCAGGCAACTACACAACACATGAGGGGGGCTGAACCACAGTGACTCAGATGTGGACACAGCGCTATACAAAAGTAACCCGTCATTGGGTCCCCGTTAGTGGGCAATCAGGCATTGTGAGATGAGAGGGAGCACAACAGACACGTGTGACACTAGCTGGAATGAACAGCAACTAACACAGCAAAAGACTGACACACAACAGCACTACCCCCAGGGACCATACATTGGGGTGACACAAGCATGCATGATACGTCCACTGTGATGACAAAGTTAGATGTCGTACAAACTGTGAAACCCAGACATGTGTCCTGTGCAACGAACGTACATCACACCTACACAAACACAAATCACTCAGCATGGCCCATCATTCATGGACAAATGGGAGGTAGGGGCCGATCCATGCAAACATTCACATCTGTCCACCCTCAACACCACACACCCTGAACTGCACCAATGTGCATCTGTGAAGCCCACATGGACAGGTGACATTGCACATGCACCCATGACAAACACAGTAATGTTGGGAGGAACTAAGGTGCACAGACTCATCACACAAGGACAGTCTAGAACCCTGGTGAATGACAGACATATTGCACAGTATGCGGTACATGGCATGACGTCAAAGCTCCCGTAACCTTCGGAATCCCTTCCACAGTCCCAGTACAATGCAGAAGCCAAGGAGAACCACAAGGCACACGTGCTGACACCTGTCAACATTGCAGCCCTGAACCTGACAAGTGGGAGCAGTGACACACACATACACATGTCTCAGTCACCGAAAGGTACCACCTAGGGACAACTACCTGATATTGCGTTCAAAGAAGTGCCTTGGGGATCCCTGACTGGGTCCCATCTGCGTCTGACCATATCATCACCACTCCGAACTGACAAATCCCAATGATGAAACACCAATTAACAGTGGTGTGTCATGCACCCACACATCTGGTAGCCCAGGACAAAGATGTGGGATGAACACAGTACAACTCAGCAATCATCAACAACAGGAACATATCAAGGGAACACTGCCTGTGTATGAAAAGGGATGTGGACACACATATACATGCTCACACAACACACACCATGGGCCCAGGCAATGTCACGGAACAACACAATTACTTGAGGGACTCAACTCCTGTGGAAGCTCAGCTGTGCCAAAACATAGTCCCAGCAGGTCTCAGTCATGTTAGCAGAGTACTTGGTCAGTCAGCAATCAGTTACCACCCGATGAAGGCTCTGGTCACAACAGCCTGGGTATGGGAGTGTCCCTTAAGTCATCTGCACATACTCAATACATATGTCCAGCAAGTTGCACAGGGGACCCAGTTGCTCCTACACCAATGATGTCCACACCTGCAGGTCCAGTGGAGATGCGACCACAGTCAGGGAAATAGACAAATTGGACAATGGGAAGCACATCATATGTGCATGTGTGCAAGCCACAGATGTGACCATGCAAATGAAATGTTTACAGAGATGTTCACAAATTGTTAATCATGACACATCCAGTTAGCTGCAAAGGGTGACAAGGATACCAACCAGAATAGGATACATATCTCATGGACCACATGGAGTACATCACATCAACACCTCTGTATTCACCATTGGAAATCCAGCATTATAACTGCGAGGTCATGGTAAACATCATCAACATAAGGTACTGCTAAATCAAATTCACAAGGATAAATACAAATGCTTTATTCAGCAAAATTGAAATGCAAATGCAAAGTCCTTTCAAAACAAAGGCCAATGGCCAGTCCATATTCAAATGTCAACAATGTGATTTGAGTGACAACTGTCACACGTTGCTTGCCTGCACTGGTAAGGACAGACCAATCCACTCAGAGGGGCATACATGGGGTCAGGCCAGGCACCGCAGGGACAGGATCAGGGCTCAGCAGAAGGAGGCAGTGAAGGGGTGGTGGATGCAGGAGAGTCACTGGCAACTGCAGTGGAGGTATCTGACATAGTGGGTGCAGTCACAACTGTGGGGCACAAGTCAGATGGGGTGGGTGCCGGCACAACTGCAGTGGGCAGGTCAGATGGAGTGGACTGGGTCCCCAATGGAGTGCCCAAGTCAGACGGGGTGGTTGTGGACTCCACTGCAGTGCCCAACTCCATGGGAGCGGAATAGGGTTCAGGTGAGGTCGGCAGTCGGCAGGACAGAGGGGGGCGGCACGGTCCCCACACCAGTGGCACAAACAGTCTGACCAGGGAGGGGTGGGAGTGGAAGAGCAAGTGGTAGCGGGGGAGGGCTGGAACATTTTGGGGATAGTGTATCTGTGGGTGGGGGAACCTGGGGCAGGGTGTGGCAGGGGAACCTCTGGAGTGGTGGCCTGGGGGATTGAGTACGGAGAGTGTGTTGTGGAGCTGCGGGGGTGGGGTCTTGCTCTTCCAGCTCCTGGGGGACTTGCAGGTGGGGGCTTCAGCCTGACTGCGCCTGGGGGAGGGTGTCCGGGTGTGAGGGGCACTCCCCTCTGTGTGTTGGGACTTCTTCTTCCCCTTGTTACCTGGATCTGCTGGATCGGTGGGGAAGAGGCCAAGGTCACAGAGGAAGAGCTTCTTGGGAGATGGGGTTGCAGGTGAGGCAAGGGAAGGGGTCTTGGAGGGAGAGGTATCGGAGGACTGCGGAGTGGTTGTGGACGCCTGTGTGTGTGTTTGCAAACCATCCCCAGTGAGTGTGGCATCAGTCCCCTGATGTTGCTGTGTGCACGTCTAGTTCCTGGTTTGGGTGTTTGTGTGCTGCCCGTGTCTGTGGGTTGGGTGAATGTGCTGGTGTGTGTGTGCTTGGGACAGGTAGGGTGCTAGGAATCATGGATGGGGCAGGGGTAGAAGGGGTGAGGGACTGTTGGAGGAGGGACACTGCTGCCATCAGGGAGGAGGCCACAGACTGATTGGTCCACTGTAGGGCAGACATGCCCAATAAAATGCCCTCCATGAACGACACCAGTTGTGTCAACAGACTGGTGTGTGCATGGAGGACACTCAGCATTGATGTCTGCCCTACATGGATCTGTCAAAGCAAGTCCACAGACTCCACACTCAGGGCAGCAGGGGACACAGGGGCAGGGGGTGTGGTGCCTGGCACAAAGGAGGCATACTCCCGAACACGGGAGCCTCCAGGGACTTCTGAAATGGGAGTCGATGGGAGGGTGGTGATGGTGGTGGCGGTGGTGGGGACAGCCTCACTAGCTGGGGCTTGGTGGCTGCTGACACCCGCCTGCACAAGGGAGTCATCCTTCGAGCTGCTGTGGCCCTCAGCTTGGGTGGATGGTGCTGAGGACTCCTCGGTGTGGCTCCACTCGCCCTCCATGCCACTTGGTCCCTCCAACTCCTCCCCTTCTGTCCCAGTCAGGCTCTGTGGCTCTTCCTGGTCTGTGGAGCTGTCCCCTCCTGTGGCCGTGGATGTATCTGGATAGAATTAAGAAAAAAAGAACAACATCAGTCACCTGCACTGACCACACACACCACAGTGAGTACAGCACATCACAGGGCAAGCCCTGGCATCATCAGCTGAACACTGTTCAAAGTGCTCACACTGTTTAGAATAAGCCAATTGTCAGTCTCACCATCAACCATGGCACTCAAATCCCTCCTGCACTTGCACCCATATGTCTGTTGCATGTTGGATGCTAATACCCCAATGTGCAGACATGCACCACCTACACATTTGTTGGACATGCAAGTGAACATGTATGAGTATGTTACTATAGACACATCACATCTCTTGCCTCTGACTCAGTACATGTGTCAGGAAGAAGGGATGGCAGAGTCACATTTCACATGCTTGTGATGCATACCAGCAACACACACTATGATGTTCTCATGTCCTGATAGTCAATGCCACAATGAGGTGCATGGAGCACATTTGACCCCAATGCTGGATCTCTCATAGCAAGTTAAATGCCATGGCACAGGCATGCCTGGAAATTCAGTCATCACTGTCTCCTGTAACAGGGGCAGGGCATCCAGACAACAACAGTATGCACTGTGTCTCAATCATAGGCCATGGGTAAAGCAAACTCTGCAGCTAACAAGTGCACTTGACCATCCCCTGCAAACAACATATCCCGGACCCAGATGACCCGACATCATAAAAAACAGACATATGAGTCTCTGCAAACACAACTCCCTGTACATGAGCACATCACAGTCTGATGTGCATGAAACACAGCTGCCTGAAGTTCACAGTTGCATACACCATTGTGCACTGTCAACTGATCACACACCTATATGTCACACAGATCTTGTCTCTTATAGTCACATCTCAGATGTCCTGCTGACCCTCAAACTCATGAACACCCCAGTTGTCCGGAAAAGGAAGCCACACCACAATGACACAGAGGCAGACACCTGAAGGCACATGTCACTAAGCACAACCTGTAAGTTGATACACAGGAGTGGGATTGCAGAGTGTTTCTCAATGTCCTTGAGTAGGCATGACTGCCCAGGTCTACGTGAAACAGTGTATAGTCCTGGACATTAGTCAGGTGGTTAAGTAAGTGTGACACACTTGATATACATTCTCCTGAGGCCCACAATTTGGAGTCCCCTGCTGCATGGGTGTGTTTGAAATACCCCAGGCACATATGGCGAGTCAGACCAGTAATTGAAACACATATCAAGGGCACACACAGATCACATGTCAGATCTCAGGCATTGTGTAAACAATTGACCCACCCATTAAACACACAACAGAGTCACGGTAACAGATGCTGTCTGGAACCTGAAGCATAGCTGACCGCAGGGACACTGTGCCCTAGTGACACAAGCCACAGACTGTATTGTCCAAACCTGTGGATCAGATGAGGAGGGTGCATCACACAATTGAGGGACATGAGTCCTGGACTACAAGACCTACGTAATGTGGAAGTGTGACCAGGCCAAAAGACTGCAAATAGCATGTCAGACATAGTACACAGTTTAGGCATGGGCATACCCCCTCCTTGCTGCTGCCTGGCCTTCAGCTGCCCATCCAAGTCCGGGAAGACCACCTCCAGAATCCTGAGCATGTGGGGGGGGTCAGGGTCCGGTGTCCCCCCTCCTGCAAGGAGGCGACAGCCTCAGCTGGACCCTTGCGATCATCCGGGTCCAGCCCGAAGGTCCTGCCACCTCTTCTGGCAGTTGCGGATCCGGCGCTTTTAGACCCCCACTGATCGAACTGCCTGGGCGATGGTCAGCCAGATCTCCTGCTTCTGGTGGGCATCAACCTGTGAGGATGACAAAGTTAAAAGTCCATTAACACACATGCCCCATATTTGTGCTGCACACAGCTGAATATACATGTTGTCATCACAAAGGAAAATGAGTTACACAGGTAGTGCACCCATGGAAATGGAGAAATGCCCTGCATGTGTGACATGTTAACATTGCCTGGGAAGTTGAAGCTTGCACAAATGCACTTTTGCTGCAGAACACCTGTTCATTACATGCACCTACACACTTTGGGGGTTGAAATTACTCAGTGAGTACACTTGCCACTGGTGTACACACTGCTAGTACTGCTAGTCAGACAACATGCACAATTAGGAAGGCAGTGGACTGCACACTCACCTGCTCCCCTGGTTTCCCATACAGCTTTCAGTACTGTGGAAGTAGCCTGTCCAGCAGGGCCTGGTTCTCCTCCTCAGTGAAGGCTGGGGCCCTCTCCAGAGTACGTGCCATAGCAGTAGCCAGAGCATGCAGAGACAGCAGCAGTGGTAGCAGTGATGTGTTCCAGTAGCACGTAGTGCAGGCAAGTGAGCTCCCTGGGGGCCAGCCAGCCTTATATCTGTGCTGCAGAGGCAGAATCTGTGCCATGTGTCCCAAGTGATAGGTCCAACACGGTTGCATTCTATGAATCTGGCCAGTCCATGGAATTGTACAACTCGTACACCCCTTCCGCATTGTTCAAATCTTCACCTTCATAAAACCCTAGAAATTGCAACATTGTTGTAGGCATCCAACTGAATTTCCAGCGCACAACTCGTACAAGTTTTTAATCCACATCCGTCTCCATGACAGTCCAGAGCCAATGGGTGCGCACGGCTCGGTCAACTGACTGTACAATGCGTATTTTTGAAAATACACATGCACCCGTCTCCATACGATTCAATGCCCAAGGCGTGCGCAGGGCTCGGTCCATGCCTGCGCGATGCGTATGCATGATAGTCAACCGCATCGGTTCACATTGCAGTCAATGGCTAAGCATACGCACGACTCGGTCCATGCCTGCACGACGCGTATGCATGATAGTCACCCGCATCGGTTCACATTGCAGTCAATGGCTAAGTGTACGCACGGCTCAGTCCTGAACTGTGCAATGCGTACGCATGATAGTCACCCGCATCGGTTCACATTGCAGTCAATGGATAAGCGTACACACGGCTCGGTCCATGCCTGCACGACGCGTATGCATGATAGTCACCCGCATCGGTTCACATTGCAGTCAATAGCTAAGTGTACGCACGGCTCAGTCCTGAACTGTGCAATGCGTACGCATGATAGTCACTCGCATCGGTTCACATTGCAGTCAATGGCTAAGCATACGCACGGCTCGGTCCATGCCTGCACGATGCATATGCATGATAGTCACCCGCATCGGTTCACATCGCAGTCAATGGCTGAGCGTAAGCACGGCTCAGTCCTGAACTGTGCAATGCGTACACATGATAGTCACCCGCATCAGTTCACATTGCAGTCAATGGCTAAGCGTACGCAGGGATCAGTCCAGAACTGTGCAATGCGTCCCTGTAGAAGTCACCTGCGTCAGTTGACATTGGTGTGACTTTATGACGGATTCCACACACAATTACGTGCAAGGGACTCAGGTGTACACCTACCACACTACAGAATGTGCCACACTGTGTCCCATGGCATGTAAGGCTGCATTACCTGTGTGTTTTGGGGGGGCAACATTTGATTTGTTGTGTGGCACTTTTGTGCAGCCACTCCCAGGCTGTGCACGTGTTCATGGGGACAGAATGCTTTGTGTGTTGTGCACATTACCACTGTGATGTTCAACTGTACAGTTATGGGCATGAGTCATGGACACAGTTGTAGGTTGGATATGTTTAGGACATGTCACATACACCCTGAGTCCTGGGTGGGATTGTATATACGTCACAGTGAGACCCATAGCCACAATTCTGATGTATACCCACAGTCTGTGTGCATGTTGAGTCTCAGATGTGTCTGATCAAATGTGCCCAATGGGAGACAGTCCCCACATCCATGTGGTTTGTGCATCAACATTGATGTTGTGTGTGTGTCTACGAGACGTCCATGTAGGGCCTGCAGAAACAACAGTGGCCACTACCTGTGGGACTCACGTTTGTTTTGTGGTGGGTACATGATACGCCATGTCATGCCAGTGTCCATGTGGCAATACAGGGACCCTGGGTATCTGCATGTCAAAGAGCTGTGATGCCTGGGAGAGCTCAGGCCTCACTTGTCACTGTGGTGTGTGTTTGTAACGTGACAGCAGTACATAGGTACTGTGACGCATCCCAATGATTGGCCATTGCACTACATGGAACTTATGTAGACATGTGGACTTAAGATGTGAGGTGATGGGCATGTAGGTGACATATGTGTCCATACCCAACAGCACACACCTCAGTACATTGTGTATTGTCATGATGTATCATGTGATATTTTGCTTGGTCATAGCCACATGGGTGGATGAATCGACAATCTTCCTTTGTTCATCTCTGTACTGCAGGGCACCAGCTGTCTATAGACTGTTCCCAGACCTTGAAACCATGCAGGAACGTGACTGCATCCGACGATACTGCTTCACCAGGCAAGTGATTGAGGAGTTGGCAGGGCAGTTGGCGCCACATCTGCTACCTGGCCGGACATACCCTACAGCACTGACCCACTTCTTTGCTACTGGTACCTTCCAGTACACTGTGGCTACTGCTGGTGGTATGTCGCAAACTATGTTCAGTCGTGTGCTACGCGATGTCTTGGAGGGGATGTTGCATTTCCTTGACCTGTACATCGAGTTTCCTAGCCCAGGTCAACTCACTGACATAAAGGATGCTTTTTATACACTGGGGAGGATGCCAAACGTCATAGGATCTATTGATGGTACCCATGTGGCCCTGGTACCACCACGGGCATATGAGCAGGCATACCGGAACTGGAAACATTTCCACTCCATCAATGCTCTGGTGGTATGTCTTTGCAGACATGTGCATCACACATGTGTGTGCACGTTTCCCCGGTTCTTCGCACGATGCCTACATCATGAGGAGTAGTCGCATTACAACGCTGATGTCACAGATGACAACCCAGCGTGCCTGGCTTGTCGGTGTGTACTGACTGTTTACCATTGTGTGTGTTTGGCAATGTTGTATTCCACCCTCTTTCAAAACTCAGCTAAGTGTTCAATTGTTTGTATGTAGGTGACTCCGGATAACCCAACATGCCGTGGTTGCTGACATCCCTCAGGAACCCTGTGACACCAGCCGAGATGCGCTACAATGAGGCACATGGTCGGACCAGGAGGGTGATTGAGTGGACTTTTGGTCTCCTGAAAAGCCGCTTCCGCTGCCTGGACAAGACCGGAGGGGCCCTCCCATATGACCCTGCAAAGGTGTGCAAAATTATCCTTGTATGCTGCAGGCTACACAACATGGCAGTGCAGAAGAGGTTGCCTCTCATCCAGGGTAATGATGACCTACATCCGCCACCTGTGGAGGATCCAGGCCTGGGCCACAATGCCAGTGATGATGATGATGTTTGACGTCTGCACACAGCTCATCAACAACTTCTACACCTGAATGTGAGTTTACAGGGTTGTTATGTAAATGTATTGAGTTAGCGTGAAATGTGTTGTGGCTGCTCTGTTGCTGTTTGAGTGTGTCTGTGTGCTACTTGACTGGATGCGTGCAGTGATGTGCCCTTTCAGGTGCTCTGTACTCCACAATAGTGTCGAACTGCTAACTTGTTTCTGTGTAGGTTTCTTTTGACATGATTTGTGCATGTGTATTGCATTTCTCTCCTGTTCTGCTGTGGTTTTGACTGTGTCTTGTGTCTGTCCTTCCCAGGGTACTTTGCCTATTGTTTGGTCAACACTGACCCCCAACACCCAGAATCCAACCCCAGGGTGGAAGTTGTCGATTCCCATCAAGTGATGTACCACACACCCCTGGACTTCAATTCTCCGACACTTTGTGACCATGTGTCCACTGTCACGTAGAATTACCTTGCAACTGTTGTGGAATAAACATGTTGCTGATGTGTAATGAACCTATGCTAAGCTTTGTTATGTGCGTTGTCTGTCTACCCACATCTGACTGACATTTGCTTACCTCACTTGTGGGCTTGTTACAACTGACTGTGGATAGGTGTGGTGTCTTTGCATTCCACTGTATTTCAGGTCAACATCATTGTATTGGATGAGTTACATGGCCATGGTGAGTATGTGTTGTGGTGCCATAGTGTTGTGTCTCCCTCACATGTGTCACATCACCATGACTCACATAACGGTGATCACATTGCTGTAGAATTTGGCATGCACTGTGTTCTTTAGCAGATCAACATCTCTATGACACATAACAAGTTGGAATCACAACAGGGGCAAGTATAGTGTACTGGTGAGTTTATTTACAAACATGTGTGAGGATAGTGCACAGGATGGTGGGTGCTGTACATTGGGTTTTGAATCCAAAGTTCACAGCAGAGTTGGAAGTGTTGGTAGCTGAAATGTCCAGAGTAAAGTCCACAGTCATCTGCTACATTGGACCAACATGAACCCTCCATGTCATGTAGGTGAGTTGTGTTAGATACGACAAGGTGAACGATTTGCGCACAAAGAACATTTTCCAAAACAGGTTTTGAGGCCCTGGGGGATGTGCATGGACATCTGCGTCTCACTTGTTCTTCTTCGGATGACCCCTCGTCTTCTTCGGGGGGGCGTCTGCGGTGCAGAGGACTCTCCGCCAGAGTCATCCTCCCTCCCTGTGGCACTGGCAGATCTTGCGGCAACAGATGTTGTAGCCACACAGGGAGGTGTGGACATGTTGGTGCTTATCTGGCGGAGGCATGTGAGTATGTCCCTATGCACCGCAGTAAGTGCATCCCACTTTGCCTCCATGTGGGCATGATGGGCAGCCTGCTCCTGTTGAATGTCCTTGAGGATCCCCACTACCTGGCGGAATCCTCCGGTGCTATCCTGGTACGCATCTATGATGCGTGCCAGTTGGGGGTCATCATGCAGTCCAGACCCCTCTGCAAGCCGCGACCTCTGCCTACCACCTCTCCCAGCATCCCTAGCCACATGGGCAGGACCTGCGGCGGCACGCACAGGTGACACTGTGCCCCCTTGGGTGTTGTTACTGGTGGTGTAGTCCGTAGCTTCCTGGGGGTCCTGTGTCCCTGTGTTGTCAGTATTCTGTGTCCTTGGTCTGTCCGTTTTGGCGGGGGTGCCCTGTCTGTTGCCAGATGCTGGAGGTGTGGGTACATGGGGTGCAGATGTTTGTACTGGTGGTGCTGCATGATGACTCACACCAGAGGTGCCAGGTTGTTCTTCGTCATCCGAAGAGGACAGAGACTGATCCACACCAGAGAGCTGAGGGTCCACCGGAGTCTGGGACAGGGACTCCTCTTCATTTGCTGCTGTGTCCCCAGCACCACCTTTGTTTGGAAGAGACACACAGTGTAAGTTATGTTTCTACAGGCATCAATGGTTCATATACATGACATTTGCTACTGTACGTCAGGATGCGTGCCTGTACACTGCTTTGTCCAAAGTTGTCACAGACAGAGATTGATATTGTTGTGGCATATGTGTGATTTTCAGCCACATCATTTATCAGGCCCATGTGTCAGACATCTTGCCCTGTAATTATCTTTTTGAGTGACTGGTACCACGTGTGCAATATGTTTTAGCATAGAAGGTGTGTGTATGGCAAGCATCGGTGTTATTTGTTTTCAAGTCAGGACCTCCTTCTCCTCAGGCCAGTTATCCCATCATGAAGCGTGTCACCATTGCAGTGGGTGCAGGTTAACTTTCAGGATGTCAGTCAGTGCAGTCCTGGTGTTTGTTGGTGCCCAGTTCCCAGCAGGGCCTTGTGCTCCCCACAACAGAGCCCAGTGTCAGACATCTTGTCAGTCCATTTCCACTCCCTGTGAGGTGAGCATGGTTCTGTGTGAGCTTGCTGGGCCATGTGGGGGGGATGTCTGTGACTGCAACTCCCATCATGCTTTTGGCTACACCCCCCTTCCCAGCAAGCCCATACTTCCTTCCTTTTGACTCTGCTTCCCTGTGAGGGAGTGTGACAGCAATGGCAAGATGTCAGACTGTGCAGTCCTGGTATTTGTTGGTGCCCAGTTCCCAGCAGGGCCTTGTGCTCCCCACAACAGAGCCCAGTGTCAGACATCTTGTCAGTCAATTTCCACTCCCTGTGAGGTGAGCATGGTTCAGTGTGAGCTTGCTGGGCCATGTGGGTGGGTGGAGAATGTCTGTGACTGCAACTCCCATTATGCTTTTGGCTACAGCTCCCTTCCCAGCATGCCCATACTTCCTTCCTTTTGACTCTGCTTCCCTGTGAGGGAGTGTGACAGCAATGGCAAGATGGCTGACTGTGAAGTCCTGGTGTTTGTTTGGCTACAAGTCCAAAGAGAGCCCCTGTGCTTCACACGGCAAAACCCAGTGTGTGTATCTTTCTGTGATATTTCACTAGTCAATGCATTATACCCAGTGAGTTGTGTGGAGTTTGTGTTGAGGGGTGTGTGTGTCTCCACATACTGGTAAGTATGGTCGGAGCTGTCAGTTCTCCTTCCCCCCCCCCGGCCAGACATCCCACCATGAAACGTGCTTCCATTGGAGATTGTGCAAGTTGGCTTTCAGGATGTCAGGCAGTGGTGTCCTGCTTCTGATTTGCACACTATCCCTACCAGGGCCTTGTGCTCCCCACAGCAGGACCCAGTGTTAGCCATCTTGTCAGTCATTTTCCACTCCCTGTGATGTGGGCATGGTTCAGAGAGGTCTTGATGGGCCAATTGGGAGGGGGAGCATTATCTGTGACTACAAACCCCATCATGCTTTTGGATACACTCGCTTCACCTGCATACCCACTATTCCTTCCTGTCAGTCAGCTTCACTGTGAGGTAGTGTGTTTGTGGTTGCAAACTGTCTGACAGTGTTTATTTAGCTTTGTGTCACTGCCTTGCTCTATTTGTTGGTAGGTTGGTACATGTCATGACACAGTTACAAGTCACTATGAGATGGCAGGTATTGTGTTTGTCTGACTAGCATACACATCTTGGGATGATTATCTATTGGTTACTATGGCTTTGCTAACGGTGCATGGTTTCACTGTCCCCTTGCCACACAATATTGAGTATATAGGTTGTGTACTCACCAGGCTCTGGTATGTCTGATAGACCATGGACGCTCTCTGGTGGTAGGATGTCCCGCACCTTCTCCTCCCAGGACCTGAAGTATACTGGTTTGGCAGGAGGGCCACCACCAGTGCGCTGACTCAAGGCGTGATCTTTCTCGATGAGTTTCTTGATCCTCCTGTGCACTTCATACCACCTGTTCTGGATATCATCCTTTGTGTGCAACATTGGTGCTTGTGCGCTCACCTTGTCCATGATCCTCACCCACATCTTTGTTTTCTGTGACTTGGGGGTCCTTTGGACCAATGTACCAAACAAATGTGGCTCTACTCTGATGATCTCATCTACCAGCACTTCTAACTCACTATCTGTGAACTTTGGATTCTTCTTTGGGGGCGTGGTGATGGCTGGTGGTGGTGAGTGATGTGTGTGTGAGGGTACACATGAGGGTGGGTGAGTGTCAGTTTTGCTAGGTGTATGTGTGAGTGCTTTTGGTGAGGTGCTAATGGTGTGAAAGTTGTGTTATGGGTGAGTTGTGAGTGTGTCTGTTATTGCTGTCTGATGGTGTTCTCTGCTGGCTGTTCTCTTGAATTTGCAAAGGATCATGGTAGTGATTGGTGTCCTTTATATAGGCGGAGTTGTAGGTGTGTCTTAGTTCCAAATTTTTTAAAAATATTTATTGACTTTGTCATTGCTTGTTTGGTCCTTTTTTTGTATTTTTTCCTTTGGGTTTTCTAGGCATGAAGGAGACGTTCTTCTAACCGAGACGGACGCTGATGTTGGCTCGGGTGGGCTTCTCCGGGTCTTTCACACTGACTTTCTTCTGTGTTTCATATGCGTCGGTCGCGGAGATCTCTATTGCTTCAGGTCCCTGTTTTGTGTGCGTGTCGGTCATGCGGCTTGGGCTCCGTGCGAGTCGGTATGGTTTTACACGCATTGCATCATACTGCGTGGATCGGACATCGCGGGTACGTGTCGGTCGCGTTCATTCCTGGTGCATGTCAGTCGGTGCAAATCGCGTCCAGTTTCTGTGCAAATCAATGTTTTCCCATGGCTCGGTCGTACGGCTTGTATTCTGTATGTGTCAGTTGTAATTCACACGCATTGCATTGTACTGCACGAGTCGTACGGCGCCGGTCCGTGTCAGTCGGTCTCCGTTCCGGGTCCGTGTCGGTCGGTACGTTTTGCAGCCGGAATCGGAATCGGACCCATTATGACGCAGCAATATATAGTAAGCTTGTTATGTTGTGTCTTTCTAAAACAAAAATACAGCAGGGGATATGTTTCATGTTGTGGTGATGTATGTAAATGAATGTCCCTCTAGTTATTTGAGCTTATTAACATACTCTTGTCAAGCAACATTGAATTGGCTCTCTTTGGCAATGGAGAGTAGTTGAACTCCAGAGCTTGTGTATGAAGATGTAAAACGTGTACAGTGCTAAGAAGTGTTAGCAAATGTTCATATATCTACAGCAGACAGAGAGTGGTAGTAATGGACACTGAAAAACATTCCAAGTGGCCTAAAAGATTCACCTCCTCTAAATATAGGAAAACTCAAGAACATATCATCCTGCTGACTCTCAGCTCATGATCACGGAGAGAACAATTAAAAAGCAGCAATACATTAAATCATTCTTCGTATTTCATCAAGGTAATTTCTTGTGATTGGGATGGAACCCTTGCTTAAAAACAAAACAGCAACCTTATCACAATGCAAGGTAAATGTAATCTATATTGTGAGAAGGTTGCCTGATATATGCTGTCCACTAGTTCTAGTGGGCACCTTGTATCAGTACAAACAACCCCTTATGGTGAATAGTTAAAGACAACCTTATATGAAAGCTATCCTAGTGGTATCTATGGAGAGCAGCCTTCAGGCTAAGTCTTGAAGGAATGTAAAGCAGCTTGTTTTACCAGTCTATAATCTCTTGAATGATCAAATGAAAGGACAACCACACCAGGTTTATATTTAAAATATATGTATTTATGTTAACACACACCCCTCTAGCCTCTTTATGAGACTGGAGATCGAAGTACTTTAGTTACAAGTGATCAAGCATCAGTAAAAGCACAAATACACGTTTGGGCCCTAGGGGCGTACCAAATCATATACACAAAAAAGTGGTATAAGAACCACGACTGGGATAGGCACTAGGCCTATTGCCTCTAGAATCGCTGGGACCCCAAGGAACCACCCAAGGTAGTGACACAGGGGACCCACGGGAGCTGTATGCAGTGTGAAAACACAACCGCGGGTTCCTATTATCTTCGCGGTTGGAAATTTAAAGATTAGGGACACTTCTAATCGAGTCTGGACCAAACCCTTTTGGACTTAAGAAGTTCTAGGGCTAGCACCCACGAGATCACCGGAGTACTCGAGTTACCTCACCCAGGGAAGCCGGGTGCATAGGTGTCTTTTGCTGTCGGGTTGCGTCGTCGATTTCAATGGAAGTCTGCAAAGAACTGCTGCTCCCGTGAAGAGGAGAAGTGTCCGAAGAGATCCAAGCCTGGATCTAGGATGTAAGGAACCTGAAAGCAGAGGGGACAGAGTCTGGGTCACTAGCCAGTGACCGAGAGTAGGATGGACCAATGCCCACAGACGTCGGGTGCTTCAGGTGAGTTGATGGGTGTCTTTACTCTTCAGCCACGAGGTCCAGGAGGCGTCGACGAAGTCCACGAGCCGGATTCAAGCTGTCCCACAAAGTCTGTCGAGTGCTTCGGTATTGGCAACCAGAAAGGACCCAACAAGCCTTGGCAATGGCAAGTCACTGGAAATCAGAGAAAGGACTGCGATGCAGACCAGCAAGGTCTGAGGGACTCACCCCAGTGAGGGTAAGTCAGGGCATGTCTGGAGCAACAAGGTAAGCCCAATCAGAAAAGGAGTCACCTTCGTGGGGACCTGCTAGCCAATGGGCTAGTGATCATAAAGGAGCCTCAAGCATTCACACTTGCAGCTGGCTCACGGGTCACTCGTGGAGTGGAGGCCAACAATCTTCGGTGCAGGAGGTGCTCAAGGCTGGGGCTACTAGGAGCCCAAAGCACAACTTTGAGGAGGACCAGGAAGATAGTGTTGCTGCAAAAGTTCACTGTGTCGAGGGGTCACAGTTACACATCACCCACGTTAGCCACGGGCCTCAGCTTTGCTGTGGACTCAGGGTAGCCTCGGGTAAGTCTGGAAATCTACCTCTGGGGATGCAGAGACTTCGACGTCCGGCAGGAGCTTCAGAATTGCAGGCCAGTCAGTTGCTTCTTTGGTGCCTGCCAAGCAGGGAAGTCACTCCTTGACCCCAAGGGAGATTTCTTCAGTCTTCTAGTCAGGATAGAACGTACATTGCAGAGTTTCGTCCAGGGTAAGCTAAAGTCCTAGGGACTGGATTCCTATACTTATACTAAGTTTAGGGGATGGGCTAACTCTAAGGCCCCACCTATGGGTGGGCCATGAAAGAGGGGTGGTTACACCCATTTCTGTTGTCCAGTTTCGCGCCACAGCAGGGTCAGGTAGCCCCTGCAACCGGTTTGAACTTGAGAATGCACAGGGACACCAAGTGTGCCCCCAGTGCAGGACTTCAAAGTACCAGAGAGTGCTTCCGAACAGCCCCAATACACATCAGCCTGTCTGGGGAGGTGGGGACACCTCCCCTCGACAGGAAACCTATTGTCCAGGCCTCCTCTGCCGGAGTTTCGGTCAGCAGCAGGAGGCCAGGCCTGTGTCTGTAGCAGAGGCCTCCATTTTGTGATGCTAGGGCTCAGGAAATTCCTACCGGGTTTAGCCAGTGTGAACATGCCTCTCCCTCTAGAAGGGTGGAATGCTACCCCCGCCGCCAGAACTGGTGGGGGGGGTAGAATTCCAAAGCGTTTGACACCAAACATCACATGTTTTGATGCAGCCATCCCAAAGTTAGCATTTACCGCAAGGTTATAATGTAAATATAAATGTAAATTGATACTTGTATAGCGCACTACTCACCCGCAAGGGTCTCAAGGCGCTTGTACGAATACCGCTGTGGAACCCATCCTGGCTTTCCCTGTGAGGCGCCCACTCCTGGGCACCCCTAAGGTGGAGGCCAGGCATCCTTAGCGTTGTGGGGGCTGTTGTGGAGATTAAGCAAGCTATTGCCCAGAGTTGCAGAGTGGGACTCCATGATTGGAATGGCACCGAGGCAAGAATTATCAGGTCCGTGGAATTTTTGAGCCCAAGACCTGCCGAGGCAGGGAATTGAACCCTGGTCCCGGGCTAGACCTCTGCATCAGGGTCTGACGCTCTAATCATTGAGCCACACTTCTCCCCTTAATAGTATATGGTATGGCTGTATCACAGAACAGAACACTTTGACACCTCTTCCGGTGCCACTTCATGATGCACAGCCGAATTGTGCAATGAATCCAATCAATCAAAAGTTACTTATTCTTTGCTTATCAGTTTATCCAATATTTACTCCATTTCTTTTTTGTCAATTTTTCATTCAATTCATTTTACTCATTCCAGTAACTCAAACGCAGGAGACTTTATGGATTCCACATGCCACATCTTCATTAAAATGACCGAATGCATTTCGGGAACAAAGCCCCTTCGTCAGGGGTATCTAAAATACAAGAATCATATATAAACCATTGACATCGTAATTGCTTAATTTATGCCGCTTAACAAAATTGTCACATGTATCTGTTTGTGTATTCATTGCAGCCCATTGCAAGTATCTGTCTGAAATCATCACAGCAAAGAATAATCTATCTGCTACACATAATGACCCTTAGCACAAGTTTGAAATTTAAACATAATGTGCGTAATTCACTTCTCTCCCATCTACGTTCAGCCCCTGGTTCGAAGACCTTACACCAAAACCTCACACAACTGAACATGGAAATACGCTTACCGTAGCACATGGATAATCGCGCATTTAAAATAATCCAAGCTCGCTTAAAAGCCATACTCCTACGAACATCTCGAGAAAGTATCACAGTACCGATTTTCTTTTACGTTGAACAAAGTCAGCTGCTGGTAACTAGTGCTTCTTTTATCCCACCTCCCTACTTCTCCACAGGTGAGTAATCACGTGAATGTTCATCGACGAATCCGAACAACACTGATTCGTCGATGAACATACATGTGATTACTCACCTGTGGATAGGTAGGGAGGTGGGATAAAAGAAGCACTAGTTACCAGCAGTTGACTTTGTTCAACGAAAAAGAAAATCAGTGCTGTGATACTTTCTCTACTTATGAAAGCTACTGGCTGATCCTGACCTTCTTCATTCAATTGTAACAGTACAGCCCCAACACCCAATTCAGATGCATCAGTTTGAACAATGAACTTTTTGGAGTAGTCAGGACTCTGCAGAATGGGAGCAGTACACATGGCCTGCTTCAGGTCATAAAATGCCTTTTGACAGCTAGCTGCCCACTGAACCTTTTTGGGCATTTTCTTAGAAGTTAAGTCATTCAAGGGTGTCACTCTTAATCCATACCCTTTGACAAATCTCCTATAGTACCCAGTCAGGCCTAAGAAGGCTCTCACCTGAGTCTGGGTAGTTGGAGCAGTCCATTCCATTATGGTCTGGATCTTGCTCTTCAATGGTTGAAAGTGGCCTCCACCTACAAGGTGGCCCAGGTACACAACCTGACTCTGCCCTATCTGGCACTTAGTAGCCTTGATAGTTAGGCCTGCTTTTAGCAGGGCCTCCAAAACATTCCTTAGGTGGACAAGGTGATCCTCCCAGGTGGAGCTAAAGACAGCAATATCATCTAGATATGCTGCACTAAAGGCTTCCAGGCCTGTGAGAACTGTATTAACCAACCTTTGGAAAGTGGCAGGTACATTCTTCAAACCAAATGGCATTACCACAGATTGATAGTGCCCACTAGGGGTAGAAAATGCTGTATTTGGCTTTGCATCATCAGCTAGTCTGATCTGCTAGCTGTCAAGTCAAAGGTGCTGAGGTCAAAGTATCTATGAGCTCATCTGCCCTTGGTATTGGATGGGTATCAGTCCTAGTGACTGCATTGAGACCCCTTTAGTCCACACAAAACCTCATCTCTCTTTTCCCACCACTGGTGTGAGGTTTTGGCACAAGGACCACTGGACTAGCCCAAGGGCTATCTGAGGGTTCAATCACATACAAATCCAAACTTTTCTGGAGTTCTGCCCTGATACAGTCCCTGACCTGGTCAGGTTGCCTATAAATCTTACTTTTAATAGGCAGACTGTCCCCAGTGTCCACTTCATGAGTGCACCAGGTAGTTTGACTTGGAGTCAGTGAGAACATGTGTCTGAACTGATTGAGAATCTGTCTGCAATCAGTTTGCTGCTGGGCAGTGAGGCTGCCTGCCAAGGCTACACCATCAACTGACCCATCATCAGGGTTCTGTGAGAGGAGGTCAGGGAGTGGGTCACTCTCTTCCTCCTGTCCCTCATCAGTTGCCATGAGCAAGCCCATGTCAGCCCTGTCCACATATGGCTTCAGCCTATTGACATGGAGAACCCTATTAGGACTCCTGGGAGTTCCTAGGTCTATTAAGTAAGTAACCTCTCCCTTCTGTTCAACAATAGTGTGGGGTCCACTCCACTTGTCCTGGAGAGCTGCTGGGGCCACAGGCTCCAACACCCACACTTTCTGGCCTGGCTGGTAAACAGTCAGTACAGCCTTTTGGTCATGCCAGGCTTTTTGCAGGCTTTTTCCTGGCTAGCCTCAAGGTTTTTGTTTGCCTTTTTTATGTACTGAGCCATCCTGGAGCAGAGACCAAGTACATAGCCCACCATGTCTTGCTTTGGGGGCTTGAGAGGTAACTCCCATCCTTCCTTCACCAGACATAATGGACCCCTGACAGAGTGACCAAACAGAAGTTCAAATGGGCTGTAGCCAACCCCCTTCTGAGGCACCTCCCTGTATGCAAATAAAAGGCAGGTCACGAGCAGGTCCCATTTTCACCTAAGCTTCTCTGGGAGTCCTTAGGGGAATTGCTTCTGGATACCTGGTGGCATGATCCACTACCACCAGTATAAAGCTGTGCCCAGATGCTGTTTGAGGATCCATGGGACCAACAATGGCAATCCCAACCCTCTCAAAGGGAACCCCCACCACAGGTAGTGGTATCAGGGGGGCCTTTGTAGTGCCACCTGCTTTGCCACTGGCTTGGCAGGTTACACAGAGCGACACAACTCCTTGCTTTGCTGTGGACTCAGGGTAGCCTCCGGTAAGTCTGGAAATCTACCTCTGGGGATGCAGAGACTTCGGCATCTGGCGGGTGCTTCAGAATTGCAGGCCAGTCAGTTGCTTCTTTGGTGCCTGCCAAGCAGGGGAGTCACTCCTTGACCCCAAGGGAGATTTCTTCAGTCTTCTAGTCAGGATAGAACGTCGAAAGGTCCAGGATGTACATTGCAGAGTTTCGTCCAGGGTAATCTAAAGTCCTAGGGGCTGGATTCCTATACTTATACTAAGTTTAGGGATGGACTAACTCTAAGGCCCCACCTATGTGTGGGCCAGGAAAGAGGGGTGGTTACACCCATTTCCTTTGTCCAGTTTCACACCAGAGCAGGGGCAGGTAGCCCCTGCAACCGGTTTGAACTGGAGTATGCACAGAGAGTGCTCCCTCCCAGCCCCAGTACACATCAGCCTGTCTGCGGAGGTGGGGACACCTCCCCTCAACAGGAAACCTATTGTCCAGGCCTCCCCAGCCGGAGTTTCGGTCATCAGCCGGAGGCCAGACCCGTGTCTGTGGCAGAGGCATCCATTTTGTGATGCCAGGGCTCAGGAAAGTCCTACCGGGTTCAGACAGTGTGAACATATCTCTCCCTCTAGAAGGGTGGAATGCTACCCCCGCCGCCAAAACAGGCGGGGGTAGCATTCCAAAGCGTTTCACACCAAACACGACATGTTTTGATGCAGCCATCCCAAAGTTAGCATTTACCGCGAGGTTATAATGCACTTAAGAGTATATGGTATGGCTGTATCACAGAACAGCCATAAGGAAGTATTTCCGAAAGCTGCAGAGGGGCTCAGCTCATGCTTGGGCACCCTCTCACATAAAACTAAGAACTCTGCCTTCAGGATTGTCAAGGCCTGCCATAGGAGTGGCTTATAGTTTTATATGTGTCTGTATAAGTTAGTGATATAGGTAGCCTATACCACAGTAAGGGGTGCAAGCACACCCTTACCCAGGCTGCAGTAGCAGACCTGTGGTGTCATTTTGGAGTGCTTCCCAGGGGTGGCATAATATATGCTGCAGCCCCTGGTAGGCATCTGAGGTACCTATGCCCTAGGTACATTGTATACCATATGCTAGGGGCTTATAAGGCACTCCAGAATCCAATTAGATATGTACCTAATGTACATGGAAACCATTTTAGAAAGGAAGCATCTAGACTGTGGTCCTGATTAGCAGGGCCACAGCCAGACTAAGGTCGAAAAACAGTGAAACACCAGCAAAAAGTGGGGATAGCCATGTGAAGCAGATCCTACTCTCCTACCTATATTTGTTGCACCATTCACTATTTACGCCACATTGGACAGCCAGATTACAGTAACATGACTTTGTAAATGGCCAGAGATTGGCACTGGACTGAATCAAATTCTTCCATTCAAAAAATAGTGGACAAATCTCCTTACTTGACTTTTCATATCCCTGCTCTCATTCAATGGCAATATCTGCCTTTCACAAATATATTCAATCACTATCATGTCCATTTTAAGAAATATGCGCAGCTGGCATTTATTTCCAAATTTAAATTAACAGTACATCTGGCATATATACCAACAAAAACAACTGACTCAAGCGCATTTTATACCAGATTAAAGAGTGAACATTTAATATCTCTGCTTCTACTAATTGAATTTTTGTAATTTAGGTCTTCTTTTATATATTAAAGAAAGTGTTCTATTTTTCTAACTTGATGTGGGAACCGTTTTTTGTAGTGTTTTCACTTTATTACTGTCTGAAGTGCTGCTCAAGTTCTTTACACATTACTTCTAAGTTAAGCCTGACTGCTCTGTGCCAAGCTGCCAGAGGGTTGAGTACAAGTTAATATAGGGTTGGGTCTAATTTGAAAGTTCATACAACATCAAGCTAGCACTGCCCTTTTTCAATCTAACTACACAATATTTTCACTTCAACTTTATCAAGATAATTTTACTTGCTGTAGGGAGTTGGTTAAGGGCCAACTTCTGTAATCATAGGTGCAAGGTAAAGCATGTCTTGAGGTCCGTGAATGAAAGTTTCATGATGAAGTTGAAGTGAAAACATTGTGAAGTTAGACTGAAAACGTGCAGCGCTAGCTTGATGTTGTATGAACTTTCATTATTAGAGTTTCTAGGATGACACAAAAGCAGTTAGATATGAGTACTGGCCACGCCCATAACCAGGCTGACCAGGCGAGGAGTGCTAATGAAATAAAGGAGGTTGTTGCGTTAGCGAATTGAGCAGTCCGGTTGTTGTGGTAATTTGAACCAATTACATTATGGTAGGAGGGTGGACAATAGAGGGAGTACCAGAACAATATGTAAAGCTTAGTTTTGAAAAGGCCACCACTAGATTGGTTCGTTGTTGTTTACAAATAGAAGTCCACATGTGTGCAGGAGCCAAGAGAGCTATGATTGGACAACAGTGGGACTATCTAACCAATGGCAGTGTGGCACGAAGTAGGACCAGAGAGGAAACACATCGACAGCACGTAAAACGTGAGCTGGGAATTGCCACCACGGGATTGTTCGATGCTGGATAATTTGAATCAATGAGATTATGGTAGGAGAATGGACCAGAGAGGGAACATCGGAACAATATGCAAAGTTGAGAATTGAAAGTGCCACCACTGGATTGGTCTGTTTTTGTTTACAAATAGAAGGCCAGATTTTGTGGTTAGTTTATGGCAGGAATTATCGCACTGGCCAGAAAGGATGCTGTGTTGGACATGAACGCACTGAATCCCAGGTTAGATTCACAAATGGAAGGACACTTTGTTTTTGGGTGGTGGTCACCGTACCTGCTGAATGGTCGGACTGGTTGTGCCTTTTGGTGTGGAGAGATACTGGGTATTGGTTCTGAATGGGCACTCATGGGAGGGTCGAGCATACCACCCGCCCGTAGCTAAATGACGGTAGTGATGATTAGAAAAGCTTTCAGTAGTAACAGATTGTGGGTGACACTGTGTGATTCTGATGTGATTTACACATGTGTGTGTATTTTATATTTTTTGTAGATAGACGCTCAGTACGGGGATGAATAGATAAAGCCTTAACAGGAACTACAGATTCTTCAAAGAGAATGGAAATTGGAGGTATGCACGTTTTAGTTTTAGTTTAATGGAATAAAGGGGGATTGGCTGCGGGCGCTTGGGAGGCGGCTTAAAACATTGAACCCTATACTAATATAGATACTGAAGATTGGAAGGTATGGAGGTATGCTGATTACAAGCATTTTTTTAAATTAAACGATTAATTCCAGATCGTGGACATGGGCTTGACTTAGGGCCATCAGTAAAAATGAGTGGGATGTGATGTAAATTATTTGTGTTTTTTCATGATGAGGTCATTATACAGAATAGTAAGGTGTTCTGAGGAGGCCATCTTTTTTGTACAAACATTAGTTAGCATTTCAAGATTGGATATAGGCAGGTATCACTGTGGATGTAATAACATAATGCCATAACTGGTGGGGATGCTTATATACAAAACAATGTGTTTAGCGCTTGTAAAGGGTAACACCATAGAATTGTTTTTTGTTTATTGTTTTCTTTCACTCTACAGCCCTGATGAGGTCCAATGTGGACGAAACGCGTTGGCTGGATTGTCCATTGTAATGGTTTCTAGATGCAATAATTGGAAGATTTTGAAATAAAACACAAATTGGTTGTTCATTAAAGACTGCCTATGGACTTTTCTTGAAGGATACGAACATTGAAGCAATCAGCTTGTGAACATTATGAATAAGCGCTTCTTTCTGTATAGGTGGTATTCAGTATATCTGCTGCTTGGAACAAAATGGAAAGGTTGACGAAGGAGGTCTCCAAAGTAGAAGCTGCCTTGAAAGAGAGCAGCCTGGAAATAAACTCGAGAGTAGTGTTAAGGGAATTATTGACCTCTCTCCAGTTGGAATTCATATTAATGATGGACCAGAAAGTGAGGCTGCAGTGGGATGCTAGCAGTTATAGGAATTATGAATATGAGGAAAAGTGTAGGAAACTCACGGCATTGAAAGCAAGATCAGAAAGAAGTCAAGTTCAAAGAGTGGATATAATATAAACAAAATGCCCAAGCTAACGCTAGTGCAGCAACAAGCTCTGAATGATGAGATTACAGGAGAAGAGTTGTTGATTGCAATTAAGAAATCAAAGAGGTAAAGTGGCAGGGCCAGGTGGCATCCCCAATGAATTGTATGCTGTTCTGGTGAAAGAGGTGGTCGCAATATGGTTCAATCTATTTGCATCCATTCTTTTGCATAGTACACCCATATCTGAAACTTGCAATAAAGCAGCAATCTCACTGATATTGAAGCCGGACGAAACATCAACAGAATGCCAGTCATACTGTCCTATTTCCATGCTGAACTGCAAATGTTAAATGTTTGCTAACGTCTTAGCAGCACAACTAATCAGGGTGGTGGGGGAGTTATACATCAGGGCCAGAAGGGCTTTCCCCCTGGAAGACATTTACAGGAAGTAACCCACTCCTTTAAAAGATCCATAGATTTAGCAGTGGAAACTGCATCTCCACTGGTGATTATGACCCTTGATGCAGCCAAGGCATTTGACAGAGTAAATTGGGATTACTAAATGACAGTTTTGAAACATGTTTGGGTGGGGGACATGTTCCTGAAGGTGATTCAACAATTCTACAGCACTCTGAGGCTCAGGTGCTATGAAATGATAGTCTGTCTACTCCAGTTAAAATAAAGAGGGGTACTTAGGCAGGGATGGTACATTGACAAAGTATTGACACTCAAAATATCCCCATACCCAAATAATGCGACCAAACGATTCATGTCAAAAATATCAAACTCCTATACTTATAATGGTAAGTAAAAGAATGTCGAGGTACTTAATATAGTTGTATAAAATATCGATGTTTAAATATATATATACATGTGAGCAAGGGCCGAGTGGCTCGAAACGCGTCATGGACTAGGCACGTAATTTATATTTAATAAACACTATTTGCAAGCATTGGCGAGTGAAGTTGTCCGTTCCTGCTGCTGTGCGCAACTGCACATTGGGAAGTTTCTTTGATATATATATATCAACTTTGAAATAAAACTTCCAGTCCCATAATCCTTTTGTCACGGCGTTTGTACTCTGCCGGCCCACATGGGCGTGACTTGATTTAAATTTGGGGATGTACCGGAGGCTTGTGTTTTGGCCCACCAACCGACAGTTTGCCATGGAAGAAGGGCGGTGATGGCCCGAAACGCGTCGCAAGTGACTGTCGTATGTTTGAGGTGTCTGCAGCTCCTTATTGGAACTATGTCTCCAGCGAGTGCTTCCCGCAAAAGGCAAACCTCAAATTTCATGTATTCCGGCCTGCCAGGTCGAGGGAGAGCACCACCGCGATACCCCTGCGGGTCCGGTGCTGTTTATTGGGACAGCTGACTCCGTGAGCTGGTGATGGCCTGGTAATGGGTAGCTGTGTTGCACTCGAACATTGAATAAGAACTCATGTTTTAATTTGTTGGAATGGCTTAAACAGATCCACATGGATTACTCAACTTTGAAATAAAACTTCCAGTCCCATAATCCTTTTGTCACGGCGTTTGTACTCTGCCGGCCCACATGGGCGTGACTTGATTTAAATTTGGGGATGTACTGGAGGCTTGTGTTTTGACCCACCAACCGACAGTTTGCCATGGAAGAAGGGCGGTGATGGCCCGAAACGCGTCGCAAGTGACTGTCGTATGTTTGAGGTGTCTGCAGCTCCTTATTGGAACTATGTCTCCAGCGAGTGCTTCCCGCAAAAGGCAAACCTCAAATTTCATATATATATATATATATATATATATATATATTCACTGAAAAAACCATAGGTTTCAGGCACGTTATAGTTAGGAATTAGCATTTAAAAAACCTCAGAAATTCACTGAAAAAACCATAGGTTTCAGGGGTGTTATAGTTAGCTGGACTTTTCACTTGTACAAAACCATTGAAATTCCCCCGTTATAGTTAGTTCAGCTAACTATAACTCGCGCGCCCGCAATGCACTGCTGATGACGTCACATATTACATCACTCATGACATGGTCAGTGACATCACTCATGACATCACTGATGACATCTCAAATGACATCACTGATGACATCATCCCTGTGATAGAGTGGCAGACCTCCTCTCACCCTAATATAACCTTTGATACACACATTCAAAAATAGAGACTAAAATTTTCAAAACAATGGACATACCAATACCAGTTACAACAACCTCTTCAGTAATTCTAAGATCCACATACACATCCACTCATTCACCAACAGTCCTATACAGTCACTCATACATGTACTCACTCATCATATGTACTCATACACCTATACATCCTGTTACACAATGCCACTCATCCATTGAGTTACTCACACACATAGTCACTGATGCTAATAAAGAATCAAACATACATTTACTTGCATATACAGTTATACACACACCACCACACTTACTTCTACGGAAACTTACACATACTTAGTCTTTTAAACAATCACTTATAGAAACACATACTTATTCATACAAGAACTCTCTCAATCTCTCACTCTCACATATACTCACTTATATACACCAATAGTCACATATACTAGTTTAAAACATATGTAGTTACTCATAAAGACACTATTGAGACAGTCATTCACTCACTAACACACCCATACACACACTCATCCACCCATACAGTCCTGCACACATGCTGTCTCCAACACATACAAACGGTGAGTCACTCATTCATGCACCTATGCACTACGTAATACCCCCACCGAACCATGCAGACACTCAGACTGATACTCAAAAAACCAACTAATAACCTATATAGACACCCATGTAGCTACTCACCAACCCATGCAGCCACTTATACACAAAGTGAGAGACTGATACAGATATTTACATATTTAAACATTACTCACTAAGCGATGTATTCACTATGATACACTTAATCAGTCAGTTACACAATCAATTTTTCAAAAACAAATCATCCATTTAGACACTTATATACCCATTTATTCTTCCATCGACCTTGAGATATACATATATAAAACATATTTAATTTTCAGAAAAACAGACATTTACTGGATGATGTCATCAGTGATGTCATCAGTGATGTCATTTGAGATGTCATCAGTGATGTCATGAGTGATGTCACTGACCATGTCATGAGTGATGTAATATGTGACGTCATCAGCAGTGCATTGCGGGCGTGCGAGTTATAGTTAGCTGAACTAACTATAACGGGGGAATTTCAATGGTTTTGTACAAGTGAAAAGTCCAGCTAACTATAACACCCCTGAAACCTATGGTTTTTTCAGTGAATTTCTGAGGTTTTTTAAATGCTAATTCCTAACTATAACGTGCCTGAAACCTATGGTTTTTTCTGTGAATCTATAAATATATATATATTCACTGAAAACACCATAGGTTTCAGGGGTGTTATAGTTAGCTGGACTTTTCACTTGTACAAAACGATTGAAATTCCCCCTTTATAGTTAGTTCAGCTAACTATAACTCGCGCGCCCGCAATGCACTGCTGATGACGTCACATATTACATCACTCATGACATGGTCAGTGACATCACTCATGACATCACTGATGACATCTCAAATGACATCACTGATGACATCACTGATGACATCATCCAGTGAATGTGTGTTATTCTGAAAATTAAATATGTTTTATATATGTATATCTCAAGGTCGATGGAAGAATAAATGGGTATATAAGTGTCTAAATGGATGATTTGTTTTTGAAAAATTGATTGTGTAACTGACTGATTAAGTGTATCATAGTGAATACATGGCTTAGTGAGTAATGTTTAAATATGTAAATATCTGTATCAGTCTCTCACTTTG
Source organism: Triturus cristatus (assembly GCF_964204655.1). Lineage (NCBI taxonomy): Eukaryota > Metazoa > Chordata > Amphibia > Caudata > Salamandridae > Triturus > Triturus cristatus. The sequence continues at coordinate 1,120,222,126 of NC_140590.1, forward strand.
TGTATAAGTGGCTGCATGGGTTGGTGAGTAGCTACATGGGTGTCTATATAGGTTATTAGTTGGTTTTTTGAGTATCAGTCTGAGTGTCTGCATGGTTCGGTGGGGGTATTACGTAGTGCATAGGTGCATGAATGAGTGACTCACTGTTTGTATGTGTTGAACACAGTATGTGTGCAGGACTGTATGGGTGGATGAGTGTGTGTATGGGTGTGTTAGTGAGTGAATGACTGTCTCAATAGTGTCTTTATGAGTAACTACATATGTTTTAAACTAGTATATGTGACTATTGGTGTATATATTTGAGTATATGTGAGAGTGAGAGATTGAAAGAGTTCCTGTATGAATAAGTATGTGTTTCTATAAGTGATTGTTTAAAAGACTAAGTATGTGTAAGTTTCCGTAGAAGTAAGTGTGGTGGTGTGTGTATAACTGTATATGCAAGTAAATGTATGTTTGATTCTTTATTAGCATGAGTGACTATGTGTGTGAGTAACTATGGATGAGTGGCATTGTGTAACAGGATGTATAGGTGTATGAGTACATATGATGAGTGAGTACATGTATGAGTGACTGTATTGGACTGTTGGTGAATGAGTGGATGTGTATGTGGATCTTAGAATTACTGAAGAGGTTGTTGTAACTGGTATTGGTATGTCCATTGTTTTGAAAATTTTAGTCTCTATTTTTGAATGTGTGTATCAAAGGTTATATTAGGGTGAGAGGAGGTCTGCCACTCTATCACAAGGATGATGTCATCAGTGATGTCATCAGTGATGTCATTTGAGATGTCATCAGTGATGTCATGAGTGATGTCACTGACCATGTCATGAGTGATGTAATATGTGACGTCATCAGCAGTGCATTGCGGGCGCGCGAGTTATAGTTAGCTGAACTAACTATAACGGGGGAATTTCAATGGTTTTGTACAAGTGAAAAGTCCAGCTAACTATAACACCCCTGAAACCTATGGTTTTTTCAGTGAATTTCTGAGGTTTTTTAAATGCTAATTCCTAACTATAACGTGCCTGAAACCTATGGTTTTTTCTGTTAATTTCAAAGGTTTTTTAAATGCTAATTTCTAACTATGCCTACAGAGATAGGACATGTGAAGAAAGAAGAAAAAATGCACAGAAAGAAACAAAAGAAGTGCAGAAAGAAGCAACAGAAGTCCTCAAATACGAAGATAAGTGCAGGAAGAAGGATAACGTGCAGAAAGAACAAAAAGAAGAGCAGAAAGAAGCCTTGTTGCAAAATCATCCTGTACCCTCAACTTTTTCAGACGGATACTGGTGGTAACTGAGTCTGACTAACCAGTCCTAGAGCCAGTGCTATGTTAAAAGACACTTAGAATACAGTGAAAACACCTACATACACTAGGGAACATTATGCGTTGGGGTCCCCCTGTGATTAGCCTTACCTCCTCTATAAGCCCCCAGTATATGATAGGGCATGGGGATTAAAACTACCTCTTAAAACAGGCCACAGGGCGTTTTTGCACACGTTAACTCAGGCCCCGCCCCCTCCTTTCACCATTGTGTAAACACGCCCTGTGTCCGTTTTTAGTTGGGAGATTAAGTTCATTTGAGTCCTGAGGGTCCCTAGGGTCCAACTAGCCCACTAGGTACCTCCAGTAAGTGCCACAGAGCTGCGTTGCAGAGAGGTGTAAAAAGTGGCACGGCCTGGACCACCTCTCTGCAATGCAGCTCGGTGGCGCTTACTGGAAGCACTTGGTGGGCTAGTTAGCCCCCAGGGGCCCTCAGTATTGAAGGGAAATTATATCCCCAATTTAAAACGTGCCATGGTGCGTGTTTGCACACGTCACCTCAGGCCCCGTCCCCTCCCTTCACCACTGTGTAAACGCGCCCTGTGGCTGTTCTAAGTTGAGAGATTAAGTCCCCTTGAATCCTAAGGGTCCCTAGGGTCACACTAGACCACTAGGTACCTCCAGTAAGCGCCACAGAGCTGCGTTGCAGAGAGGTGTAAAAAGGGGCTTGGCCTCAGAACACCTGTCTGCAGCGCAGCTCCCTGGCGCATACTGGAGATGCCTGTTGGGGGCGCGTTTGCAGAGTGCTGCATGGAGGGGGCATGGCCTCCGGCACGATGCCAGTCTTTTATTTATTTTATTTTTTTATGAAGGGGGGCTGTGTGGTTCCCCTTCTTATTCTAATTTATTGGCCCTGATGACCCCATCCCCCAGGGCCTGTCTCCTAATTATATTTTTTTGACCCCAATCCCCAGGGCCGGCCACTGTTTTTTATTATTTTTAAAAAATATATATTTATAGACACACCTAGGACATGCTGGACAAACCGTACGTACCTATCACCATGACGATTTGCGTGATATTCATTAAAAGGCGACTATGCATGCAATTAATCCACGTGGAATGTATTTACACCACTAGTGAAGCTCTGACATGTCTGATGCTCTACCGTGCCTAATCCCGGTAGACACCCTTGTCGTTTATTTATACAAACATGGGTAGCTATTGACGGGGCACATTTAATACACATGCACACCAAGCCATTCAAAGGGGATTCGACAAAAATTCGACCAAAACTATGCAAGAAACCCCCCTCACAGTTAATAAAACACACATCCACTGCCGGATGTGTAATACTTTTTATTTTACTCTCTGGAAAGGGGACGAACATCACTTGCGAGTCACAGCGCGCTCCTGACAGAGCCCAATGCTGTGTTACACCCACCATTGCCTGCCGAGTGCCACACACCTCTGTATTGTATTCCACTAGCTAGTGCATATGCTATGACACTCTCTAGCCCATGTGCACTGTAACACCACCCCGTGAAAATGTCATGCTACACTTGTCTTCGCACGGGTTATATTGCCCCATCTAACGTGCCTTCCTCGATGCCTATGTTATAACGCACAGTGCTATGCCATACATATTACAATTTGGGATCCATATCTTTGTCACAGTGCATATGCAACGTTACACTCCCCAGCACATATTTTATATTACAACTTTAGAGACTAGTTAGGTTACACAACACTGCCCTGTCCATATTACACTCCAAGGCGCATATCGCATAGCACACGCTAGTGCCTGTGCTATCTCGCGCTCTCCAATGAATCTGTCATTGCGCACAATGTATTGCATATTATATTTCACGCCTGGTTCATCTTATATCACACTTTTTGGTGCATAGTTTATACCATACACTATATCTAGTTTTCATTTTCAATCGTGCTCTCAGGACTATGTTCTATATAACACTGTGTTCACCTACCCTTTTCACGGGCATTACATTTTGCGATAGGGGGTGGAGGGTCAGGGGGTGTTTTTGCCAAGTGAGCCCGGAGTCACAGTCACTAACGTCTTCTTCTTCCTGAATAAAAGTGAGATTATGCTGCATACTTGTTCATATTTTAAGTAGTTTGCACAGACAAAATGTTTTAAAAACAATAAAGTTTCTAATACCCGCCTTCTCTGAACAGTTAGCTTGCTGCCCCATCCCCCTCCTCCCTATCCTCTGTTGTGTGAATCCATGGACTAGCCTCCTCCCTCCTGCCATGCATGGTCTGATGTGCTGCCACTGCCCTCAATTTAGTATGATGTACCAGTCCACTCCTCCTGCCCTCCCTTGCCCAATTCTATGCCCCATCATTGACCTCCTGCTTAAACTCTGTGCTTAGCTTGCTGCCCCTATTCTCCTTCCCCCTGCCCTCCGATGTCTTTGTGCATGCCCCTGCTCCATCCTTTTTGCCCACCATGTCCCATGGACCTGCCACTCCTATCTACTCTGAGTGTTCTGTTGAGCTGCCACTCCCCTCCCACCTGCCTAGCATTGTCAGATGACTGTAACCTGTCCCTGCCACCTCCACCCTGCCTGTCCACATGCCATGCCTCTATCCTCTTCCTCCTGTCCTACATGGTCCATTGTACTGCCACACCCTTCTGCCCTCCCTGGTCTGTTGTGCTGCAACTGCTCCTCCTGCCTGCCCCGTGTGGTCTGTTGTGAGGCCCCTTCCCCTGAACTTTCTTGTCTGTGCACAGGTCCTGACCCTCCCTTCTATCCTCCATCGTCCTTTGTGCATGCCCCTGCACCCTCCTTCTTGCCCATCATAGCCATTGTGCTGCCACTAACCCTCCCACTTGCCATGCATGGTCTTCTGTGCTGCCATGGCCCCTCCCACCTTCCCTGTGTGGTCAGTTAGCTGCCCCTGACCCCCTCCCACCTTCCCTCCATGGTCTGTGTGTATGCCATCACAGTCTCACTGTTGCTCTTCATGTTGTGTCTTGCTTCTAGTGCCCATCCTGCCTGACCTCCATGGCCATCTTGCTGCTCCTGCCCTGCCCCCTTGCCCCCAGCCCTCTGTTTACATGTGCAGACCCCTACTCCCTCCCTCCTGGCTTGTCTGTTCCATTGTAATGCCCCTGATCCGTCCCTCCTGCCCTTTATGGTCTGTTATGCTGCAGCCTTCTCTCCTGTCTGTCCATTATGGTCAGCTAGCTACCATTGCCTCTTGCCCCTCTGTTCTCTGTTGTCCATGTGCATGGTCCTGTCCCCTCCCTCTTGCTTTCTATGGATTGTTGTGCTGCACTCCCGTCCTGCATGCCCTGTGTGGTGTATTGTGCTGCTGCAAACCCTGATGCCTGCCCTGCAGGGTCAGTTTGGTGCACCTCTCCATGTCTCTCCTGTCCTCTGTTATCCAAGTCCATGTCCCTATCCCATTTCCTTCCATGATCCAATGTACCATACTTGCGAACATTTTGAACTTGGTAAGAGGGAGATTTTGAAAAAAAACTGGGGTATTGATTTTCCCCTTTGAGTTACATTGAAAAAGAGGATATTGTAGACAGGAGACAGATCAAATAAAGCCCATTTGAGCTTAAAAACATTGGACGTTTCCTGGCTGAATCGGGTCTGTTGGCATGTATGGTTGTACTACCATTGCCTCTTCCTTCTGCCCACAATGGTCTATTACATTGCCACAGCCTTGAAGGAGGGTAGATTTTGTATCACAGGGGGCCCCTGGCCCGTTCTGTCCACACCTGAAGTATGAGACCCTTGTCCTTGTCCTTGCCCTGCCAGCCGCATTTGTAGGCCGTATTAAATTGACCAGCGGGTCCTGTGTTGCTATATAATTATCCTGAGACATCCTTACCACTCAGCCAGCATAAAACCCCTGTGTAGGCCCTTCTGTTCAATATGTAGGCCTCTTTGTTAAATTGACCATAGCTCTGCAATTTTAGTGTATAGCAGTCTGAAGGCAGGTCTGCGAGGCCTTCTGCTCCAAACTAGTAGCCCCCACCCTACCCGAGTGCTCCGTGCTCGGTATCAAAGTTCAACATCCCCCTGAAGCTGTCGACATACAGTAGGCTGCATCCTGGACTGGTACTTGCTTCCTGGGCAGGTTTCCCGCTTTTAAGGAAGTGGCAACCGCAGAGCGTCAAGTTAGGAGAACTGAGGAGATTTTATACATGAATATATTGAATTCCTGTACAATACCCATTATTTTCTGCTTGCTCTATGGAACTTCCGATAAGCGATTGGCCTGAGAGACTGACCTTTTCACCCAGTCCATTGTCAGCATTAAGTGGGTAAATGACGAAATGTCTGGTAAAATCTGCAGACAAAGCTTTTGGGTAGCATACGTAGGTAGATGTAGCGTGCAAAGGAGCCCACAAAATGATATAAAAAGGGAGCACCCACAGATATCGACGGACAACCTCGCCGTTTGTATGAAGGTTAACAGGCTGTGCAGGTTTTCCCCAAGAACTGGGAGCTCTTGTCTTCCTTTGCTTAAAATGTCTTGCTCGGCTTTGCTTGAAGTATCTTATTCTATTTTACCTATATGAAATGTCATGTTATGTTTAACCATTGTTCTCTTTACTTTTGCATTTAAAAGATGTTGTATTGTAATTGCAGGAATGCTTGCTCTAAGAGTAAATGTGAGTGTCCCTAGGTAACATTTTCCTTGGTGTAACTTGTTTCTCATGATGCATTTATAGATGTGTTTTCTCTCTCTCTCTGTCAGTCCATTAATTGAGATACAGAGAATATCATGACAGCTGTATGATTATCTGGATTCTGTATTTTGTACTTTAGGTCTCTATTCTGCGGTTTATTTGAAGTTGCATCTTCTCATTAAACTGCCATTGTATTCTGCCTCCAATTCCATGTCTCATATGTCTGTTTTCTTCATTTTTGGAGCAAGCGTTCCTAGGCACCCCGGCTCAAATTAAGGTGCCCCTTTTGTCCCTGACTCACTCTCCTGCTCAGTTCTGTGGTGGCTCCCGGGGCTCTGGGGACCGCCCCTAGCTTCCTTGACCCGTAATAGATCTTCCCTCCAACAGCCTCTCTTGCAAGTCCTGTATTGTTGGTTTGTTGCCCCTGCCCCCCTTTCCACTGCCCTCCATAGTCTGTTGTGCTTCCACGGCCCTTCCTGCCTGCTCAGTGTGGTTAAATTGTTGCCTTTGCACCCTCCTACCTGCCTTCAATTTTCAGAGTCCGTGCCCCTGGCCTCTGCCTCTCAACAGTATCCTAATGAACAACTAGATTGCTAACATTCTATATTTATTACAAAAGTGTGGAGCGCCTGACATCATCTTGATGTAATCAAAACTGTAATACCTAGAGCATTCCTTTAGAAATTACATATATGAGAGGGTCTTATTGGCATCAAAATTATGGTTAGTGCTCTAAAAGACTAAAATAAGGACATATTTTCTGAGTTTTCAAATAGCGACAAAGCACTTTTAAATTATTTGTTATCTTTATGTTTTTTTATCTAGTTGACAACTTGATTAAATGTTGCACTTAGGGGAGAGGATGTGGTGTTACTTCCAGAACTGCAGACTTTGCAACTGGGGAACCAGATTGAAGTTTCTGCTTCAGCTCGACATTCTGTGATTCTGGTCAAATCACTTAGTCTCCCCATGTCTACAACCAAAATGAATTTGTTCTTGTGTGATGTAACCAATGCTCATGTAAAGCACTCCAATACCTGACAAGTCTGCACTATATAACACTGCAAAAACACAAAATAATAAGTGTTTTGCACACTTCTGTCATTGGGCTATATTTGGGCTATATCTGGGTGATTTTGGGCTACATTTGGGCTCTTTTGTCTCCGGTGGCCATCTTGGGAGATTTATTTGTTATGAAGTTTCCTAATTTCCTCATGTACTGCAGTCTCCTCAGTCGGAAATGCTTTCAGTTTTTTACTTTGATTCCATCATGAAGGTATTCAGATATGTCACACATTTGCCATGAATTCTGAATGTTAGCACTCTAGTTGCTCATTAGATCACTGTAGTAAAACTACTGCTCACCATGGAAGTCTGCTCCTGGTATTAAAAGTGCATGTTTCAGTCTGCATGTCAGAATCTTTTAATGAAATAGAAGAGGATTTGAGAAGTCACTCAAAATGTGCCCTCATTTTCTTTCTTCAGCATTAATCATAATTTCTATGGCAAAATGAACCCCCTCATTGTGTTCCTTTTTAAATTAAATGTTTTAAGTGTTACCAGTTTATTCCAATCAAGATGGCTTCAGGTGTGCCATACTTTTGTCATAATGAAGACAGTAAGTGCTCTAGTTGTTTTTAAGAACATTCTTGGACATTCTGTCATTGGGCTATACTTGGGCTACATCTGGGTGATATTTGGGCTACATTTGGGCTCTTTTGTCTCTGGTGGCCATCTTGGGAGACTTATTTGTTATGAAGTTTCCTAATTTCCTCATTTACTGCAGTCTCCTCAGTAGGAAATACTTTCAGTTTTTTACTTTGATTCCATCAAGAAGGCATTCAAATGTGTCACACATTTGCCATAAAATCAGAATGTTAGCACTCTTTTTGCTCATTAGATCACTGTAGTAAAGCTACTGCTCACCAGGGAAAACTGCTGCTGGTATTGAAAGTGCATGTTTCAGTCTGCATGCCAGGATTTGAGAAGTCACTCAAAATGTGCCCTAATTTTTCTTTATGCAGTACTAATCATACTTTTTATGGAAAAATGAACCACCTCATTTTGTTCCTTTTTAAATTAAATGTTTTAAGAGTTACCACTTTAATCCAAGCAAGATGGCTTCAGGTGTGCCATACATTTATCATAAGTAGGACGGTTAGCGCTCTAGTAGTTCTTTGGAACACTCTGGAAAGCTGCAGTAGAACACAAAGGAATCAACTGACAGTCTCTGCCCTTGTTGGATGTACATGTTTTACTGAGAATGTCAGACTTCATTCTCACATGACTGAGAAAGATAATGTGAATTTACAGAAAATAAGCTCTCAGTTTAGCTTATAGATCACCTTCCAAACCTCTGTGGTAAAAGCATGAGAAAATATTTTTCTCTCAATCATGATATCCCAGCAGAAGGCTTTTTCACATGGTGAAATCACCTTAGAACATACCACAATTCCTAAAATGAGTATGGTACCATCAACAAATGATTTATAATGTAACTAAAGTCTTAAAATCTTCTATTAACTGCAATGCTTTTTAATGAGGTGCTATCATGTATATTGGTCCCAAGATGGCTGCCAACACTTCTTGGATGAAGTGCTGACAGCCAATCAGATCTCAGGATGAGATGTGTGGTTAGGCTCCGCCCACATATATATATTGATGTAAATGCTATTTTCTCAGGAACTACTGAACAGATTTACACCAGACCTACAAAAGGCACTTCCTTGACCTGAGGACTACCTCTCTGCCAAATTTCAAGTAACTCTGTTCAGCCGTTCGGGCTGTAGCTGTGTCTAAAGGTCCTATGGAAAAATGCATGGGAAAAACGCGTTTTGGGACCCCCCTTTTTTCTCAGCCCCCGCTTGACGAATCCCCCCGAGACTTTCAGGGTAGGAGCGGAGCGTAGCGCCCCACCTATTTTGAAAATTTCGCGAGGATTCATCGACTGGCGCCAAAGTTATTCCAAATAGAATGTTGCGGATTTCCTATGGAAACAGGGTCCTAACTATAACTATCTACTGGCGACCGCCAGTAGATAATATATATATATATATATATATATATATATATATATATATAAACACACAGCGTCTTCTTCACAGAAGGACTCGCACTCGGGAAGGAGAATAGACTGTTTATTTAGTCACTCGTTACGCGTTTCGTCAGTGAAACTGACTTGATCACACGAAGTGTACAACAAATGGGAGGTGTATACATAGCTGGGAAAATAAACGACAGACAAACGTTTGTCTAGTGGTGTCTGTAACGTTGGCGGCCATTACTGAATGTCAAAAGGTTGCCAGTTTATACATATATACAACTAAATAAATGGTTACATGCTGTATTAGTGACATCAGCATATGCAAAAGTAAATATACAAAGTGTATCAGCTTGATGTAACCAGAAAATACTGGAAAATAAACAACAGACAAAGGTTTGTCTCATAGTGCATACAGCTTTGGCAGTCATTACTAAATGTCGAAGAGAAAATGTCAGAATATAAAATACCATGACTATATGCTTCATTACATATTGTGCCCATAGGTCAAATTAAACCTTAGTAGTCAAAATCAATGTACACAAGTGTATCTACATAATGGGCTAAATCCAGCTGGTTGTAAACCTTATGATTTGCATAGTGCTATGCATTTAACACGCTGTCAAATAATAGCATAAATTAGCAAGCATTGCATTTACATACACGAATAGTGTGTGCTCGCTAGTATACTGCATCACTCCTCGGCAAATAAATAGAGGCAATGTAAACTGTGCATAGAAACATGTCCCATGTTGGGGAGCGTGGGTGGTCACAGGACATACTGTATATTTCTATATATATTACATTATCTTATTTAAGAAGTCAAATAACCCCATGAAATTCAATTTGAATACATATCCATGTTTGAAGAGAAATATATACGGTATAGTGCCCCTTTTATATTATGCACATTAAGCTTTTGTTTGTTGCAATGTCAGTTGCCTCTCAAATCAGACAAAATTCTAAAACCACCAGCACTGTACCACCTCTTATGCAAAATCAGTGCTCAAATAAATCATAAGCTCATCAAAAGACAAGAAAAATACAAAGAAAGAATATAATAATAAAATTCTTTCCTTACTGTGCCCCCAGAACCGGGAAGAAAAGGGTAGGGTAACCGGTACGGATGAGAATAATCCGAAGAGATGGCGACCTTTCCTTTCCTCCTGTGCAACAAGAAAAGAAAAAGAAGAGAAGGGAAATTATGCCCAACTTCCTAAAAAAACACATAAGTTAAAATTGCACATATTAGTACTATTAGGTCATAGTACCTATAAATGGCTAAAAACATTCTTATTTGAACAACCAGCAATAGGATATATCTAACCCCAAAGGGGGTTACTTTCTGACGGAAAAACAGAAGGCACGTATGAGACAGTAATTATTCTTCATGTAGGTGTACACTCAGTTCTTCATCCAAATTATGTCCCTTAGGGAACTTGGTTTCCAATATCATTATCCATTTGGACTCACGTTTGCGGAGTAGTAAAGTTCTGTTACCCCCTCTTGGGCCAAGATGGATTTGTTCAAGGATGAAGTAACTAAGCAGGGAGCTGTTGGATAGATGGAAAAGGTCAAAGTGTCTTGCAATGGGATAGTTGGTATCTTTCTTATTGATGGCCCGCATATGCTCTATGCGGGCCATCAATGCCGTCAGAAAGTAACCCCCTTTGGGGTTAGATATATCCTATTGCTGGTTGTTCAAATAAGAATGTTTTTAGCCATTTATAGGTACTATGACCTAATAGTACTAATATGTGCAATTTTAACTTATGTGTTTTTTTAGGAAGTTGGGCATAATTTCCCTTCTCTTCTTTTTCTTTTCTTGTTGCACAGGAGGAAAGGAAGGGTCGCCATCTCTTCGGATTATTCTCATCCGTACCGGTTACCCTACCCTTTTCTTCCCGGTTCTGGGGGCACAGTAAGGAAAGAATTTTATTATTATATTCTTTCTTTGTATTTTTCTTGTCTTTTGATGAGCTTATGATTTATTTGAGCACTGATTTTGCATAAGAGGTGGTACAGTGCTGGTGGTTTTAGTATTTTGTCTGATTTGAGAGGCAACTGACATTGCAACAAACAAAAGCTTAATGTGCATAATATAAAAGGGGCACTATGCCGTATATATTTCTCTTCAAACATGGATATGTATTCAAATTGAATTTCATGGGGTTATTTGACTTCTTAAATAAGATAATGTAATATATATAGAAATATACAGTATGTCCTGTGACCACCCACGCTCCCCAACATGGGACATGTTTCTATGCACAGTTTACATTGCCTCTATTTATTTGCCGAGGAGTGATGCAGTATACTAGCGAGCACACACTATTCGTGTATGTAAATGCAATGCTTGCTAATTTATGCTATTATTTGACAGCGTGTTAAATGCATAGCACTATGCAAATCATAAGGTTTACAACCAGCTGGATTTAGCCCATTATGTAGATACACTTGTGTACATTGATTTTGACTACTAAGGTTTAATTTGACCTATGGGCACAATATGTAATGAAGCATATAGTCATGGTATTTTATATTCTGACATTTTCTCTTCGACATTTAGTAATGGCTGCCAAAGCTGTATGCACTATGAGACAAACCTTTGTCTGTTGTTTATTTTCCAGTATTTTCTGGTTACATCAAGCTGATACACTTTGTATATTTACTTTTGCATATGCTGATGTCACTAATACAGCATGTAACCATTTATTTAGTTGTATATATGTATAAACTGGCAACCTTTTGACATTCAGTAATGGCCGCCAACGTTACAGACACCACTAGACAAACGTTTGTCTGTCGTTTATTTTCCCAGCTATGTATACACCTCCCATTTGTTGTACACTTCGTGTGATCAAGTCAGTTTCACTGACGAAACGCGTAACGAGTGACTAAATAAACAGTCTATTCTCCTTCCCGAGTGCGAGTCCTTCTGTGAAGAAGACGCTGTGTGTTTATTGAATTACCGGGAGACCTGCTCGGTTTCTACTCGCCACCTGCCCATGGGACACGGATTCCAGGAAACAAGGTCATTTTGTGGTGAATATATATATATATATATATATATATATATATATATATATATATATATCACACATTTGTAATCTCCACAAAATCCGTAGAAACGAAGAATGGAAACCACGCAAATCCAGGTAAGGCACAATTGTTGTTAATTTATTATCAGCCGAGTTTCACCAATCTGACGCGTTTCGGGCATCCGCCCTTGCTCACAGATATATATATAATATTACATATATTAAATAGTAACATTCATTAAACAAATTAATAAATATGGAATATATATCTTAACAATTATAATGAATAAACTAAATTTAAAAAAGTTAAATAACATATATAATAATTAATATATATTTACATATATCTACTTATAAAAGGTATTAAAGTAATAATTTTAAATTATGTTATAATTTAAAAATAATATAAAATCAAATAAACATATATATACTTATACCATTCACATACAAACTTTAAAAAACTAACTGTTATAATTAAATAAAAAATTAAACAACTTAAAATACGTTTAATGTAGCAAACATTATTTTACTCATTATTAGTAAATAAAAATATTATAATTTTAAATAAACACAAACATATTTTAAATTATAGCAGCAAAAAATACATTAAAATATATAAAAAGTAATACATATACTGTTCCCACTACAATTTATACCAAACTACGCAAACTATTATAAAAAATGTACAACTCCCATATCACACCATGAAAAAATAATAAACTTGGACAAATTTGCAAATCTACCTCCAATAAATGCAACAGTAGTAAAAGCGTTAGATTGCGATAAGTAATATTTACTGTACCCATTCCAGGCAGTGTAAGAGTAGCAAAAATGTTCATGTGTGAAGAGATAAATTTACCATTCTCACCCCAATAGGTGTAACAGTAGGGAAAGGGTTTAATAGCGGGGAAATAAAATGTACTATTCCCATTCCAATAAGTGGAACAGTAGGGAAAGTGTTGAATAGCAGAGAGATAAGATGTACTATTCCCACTCCAGTCAATAGAACAGTAGGGAAAGTGTTGGATTGCGGATGGGTAAAAGTTACTATTCCCACTCAAAAGAGTGCAACAGTAGGTAAAGTATTGGATAATGGAGAAGTATTCTCACTCCAATAAGTGCAACAGCAGGGAAAGTGTTAAATAGCGGAGCAGTAAAATTTACTATTCCCACTCCAGTCTGTTCAACATTAAAAACAAACAGAATATCTTCAAAAAAATACAATTATTTAAAAAACAAAGTAAACAAAAATAAATAAGTTAAAAAATAAAATAGAAATATATTTAATATTAAAAATATATCAAAATCTTAAATACATATCACAAATACCTATAAATATTATTATAGAAAAAATACAAAAATAATTTTCACACATTAACTTTTACAGCCATTTAGTTTAGTTACTTCCCACCGTATAACACCACAAAACTCACATCCTGCACCTAAAAAATTATTTACACTATTAATATAGATATTAATCAACAAGTTAATTTTCATTAATTATGTTTAGTTAATGATTAATTTTAGTTAATGTGCTTCCACACTAAATCCCAACAAAGCAGACAACACACTCATAACATTTAACAAAAAATTATTTACACTGTTAACATAATCAAGTATTGAAGTATTAAATAATATTTGATACAATATTTTTTATTAATTGCTTAAAATTAATGTACTACCTACCCATACCCCTACAAAACCCACATCTAAATAAAAAAAATCTATTTGCAAAATAAACATAATTAATTATCAATTAAACAAATATTATTAATTAGAAACCAAATTATAAATCATTAAACTTAATTAACTTCCCACCCTTTACCCCTATAATCACCACAACCCACACCTAAAATCAAACTTTAAAAAAATGTATTACAAAATTAAATATAATTTTCAATTAAATAACTAATAATATTGAACAACTAATTATACATTTATAAAAATTAATTTCCTTCCCTCTCTTTACCCCTATAAACCCTAAACCCACACGTAATGTAATTAAATAGTTAACATAATTCTATATCAAATATATATATATATTATATATTACTTACCAATTAATTATTAATTAATTAAAAACAAATTACTTTGCACCTACAACCCCACAACCCGCCTAAAATAAATGACACGATTAATTATCAAATAATTAATATTACTTACCAATTAATTATTAATTAATTTTAAAAATACTTTCCACCCTTTACCCCTATAAACCCCACAACCCACGCATATAATTTACCCAAAAAATTGAAACGATTCCTCACAGTTAAATATCGATTAAATAAATATTATTAAATACAAAATAATCATTAATGTATTATTTTTATTTTGCTTCCCGCCCTATTCCCCTCAAAACCCACAACCCGCTACGGAACAAAAAAACACACATTTATTTAAATTAATTTTAATATCTAGTAAAAATGTAACAGATAGATGAAAAACCATAAAAACACATACAAAAAATGACATCACATACATTTTAAAAAAATACTAAAATTCATACCACTAATTAAAAAATGATACGTTAACAATTACATTTTAGCAAACAATATTAATGAATTCTATATTTGAAAAATTAACATTACTTACCTTCAAATCGATATTCTTGACAATAATATTCTTGGCATCGATATTTCCGTTTCATGATATTTTAATCCTGATTTTCTTGTACGTCGATATTTTCAGCTCAATGTTTTGCTAAACACCGGCAGGGATGTACCCTTTACTCGTTCCTTTTTCAATCTCTAGATGGAATCCTTGGCCCGAGGTCTGAGAGCAAATAAAGAGATTAAGCCCTTAATTTCTGGCAAACTTTCCAAAAAAATATCATTATATGCTGACGACCTGATTGTGTACACATCGGAGGTGGAGAGTGCGGTATCCCAAGTAAGATGGGAAGCAAGGCAGTTTGAGTAATTCTCTAGGTATAAAGTGAATAAATACAAATACAAAATAATGACCTGGAGCTCTGTATGCAAGAGCTGAGCAGAAAGAAGAAGTAAGGTAGTTGGGAGTCAGGATTGTGTAGAATCATGAGGACATCCCAATGGATAACCTGAAAAGAGTCAGCAATGAGGTAGACAGACTACTCCAAACATGGAGGAATCTGCCACTCACAATAGATGGAAGGGGAAATCTGGTCAAGATGTCCATCTTTCCAAGTTTTACCTTCCTATTTGGTAACATCTTGCTGAGTTTCAACTGGAAAGATCTGAGGAAGGTCCAAGGAAAATCACCTTGTTCATCTGACAAGGCAAAACCTTACATCTGTCATGGGAAAAGCTCAGGAGGAGGCTGGCTCTACCTGACATCCATATTTACGGTTGGGCATTTCAATTTAAATGTTCAGGATGCTTTTATTCCACCCAGACAAACCCTTCACAAGAAAAATATACAAGACCATGCTAGTAGGTCTACCAAGTGAGGGGTTCTTATATAAATATGGTGCACCAAAGTTTTTTTAAAGAATTCCGATTGAAATGCTTTAGCTCTACTGCTGACCTAGGGTTTGAGATAAGATTGTTCCAAGGAATTTGGTACTGTAGCGAACTATCGACAATATGTGATACTCGACTGAGTGCTTGATAGACTGTTTAACAAGGTCACATTGAGAATGTGGAATAACTAATTGGGGCAGTTACTGGAGGAAGGGAAGGTATTACAATGGGAAACCTGGAAGAGGATCACTCAGGGAGCACAGTCATGGTTCACATATTACCACCTGGCTGGCAGACCAGGAGTGGATCCACTTGGAGACTCACAGTATGTAGGAGGAACTGCAGGATCCTACTATAAGGAAGGATGTGGCCCTGTGGCATCAACTTCTATTAGATGCAACAGAGGGGAACATTAAATCAGTAGTTCATGTTTAGGACGTTTGCTTGCTGGATGTAGACGTGGAGAAGTTACTGCAAGCATTGATTAACTTACTTTACTTAGGGGCCGATTCCGATCCATGTCGGAAGGGCACCAAACGCGATCCGGCCGAAAAAACTATGCGCCGTACGCGTGTTTTCCGCCCGACTCGTACAGCTGTACGAGCGAGCAAGTGCGATGCGAGCTACATGAAATTCACCGAATGACTCGTTTCCGGGTCCGTACCGCTCCGTACGTCTCTGTTGTAAGCCAAACGTGGCATGGAGTGGATGCGATTCACTACCGAGCCAGTACGATGCACACGTCGGACAGCCTGTGCGAGCCGCAGTGTCCGGCTCCCAAATCCTCCGGGTGGTTGCCTTTGGGGATCCGCGTCGGACCCCCTGTCACCCGTAGCCCTACGACTAGGACACAGGGGGAGACCCATGGGTCTCCCCAACACAGGCATGTACGGTGCAGATGGCACCGACGCGTACTCACTGTAGGGGGCGCACTTGTCTACGACGTACCCATTCAGTCAATGGGAGCCCATGTACGCGTCGTACGACCGGCTCCCATTGACTTCTATGGAGTCTGACCGAACCGAGTCCGACAGCATACGGCCGCATTGTACTCGCTCGGTCGGACTGCAGGACTCCGGCTCGATCAGACTGCAGGACTCCGGCTCGGTCGGACAACACTACGGATCCGGCTCGGTCGGAGTGCTTTCCGACCCAGATCGGAATTGGCCCCTTAGTAGTGAAATCTGTGCCTTTGAAAATGAATCACTTGTTCACTCTCAACAGAGCCTTCTGGTCACCACAGTAGCTGGCTAGAGCCAGGAAGTGTAACAATACCAAGTGCAATAAGTGTGTAGTTTGAGGTGCAGAAGATATACAAAAGCTTGACAGCTGCCTCATTTTTGATGTTTCTTTACTGAGAGTGGGTAAGACAATATCAGACCATTCAGGAGTACCAGTGGAGGTAAGCCGCACTAAAATGTTATTTGATGTACCATGGAAAGATGGAGAGGTGAAAAGAATGATATCAACCCAAATACAAAATTCATTTTCTTCCTATATTTCCTGCTGACGAGAGAGATTTGTAAGAAGTGGTGCAAACCAGTTTGGCCCACTTGGCATGAGTGATCTCAATCTGTTAAATTCTTTGTTGGACCCGGCCTCGGGGCGTGGTCCTGGCCCCCTTTTCAGGCCGGCCTGGGGACCCCTTCACCCTTCGGGGTCCCCCCTGGATTGTACACATCTACCCGCACCAGCCAACGTGACCCGGCCCTCCCCGGCCGCGGCCCCAGCGAAACCCCGACGTCAAGGCACCAAGATCCGGCCAGGGGGCACCACGTGGCCAATCCCCCGATCCCGGAGGAGGGGAGTTTCGATGGGACCCCCAACCGTCCCCCAACGCCTGGGTGCGATCGCTCTCCGGCCTCCCTGGGCACTGGCGCCTCTCCTGCTGGGCATCTGGCCTCTCCCTGCCGGCCTCTCCGCCCCCCCCCAGACGCAAGGGTCCGGACATCAAAGGGTTCCAGACCTATATCTGGGGCGAACCTGCACCAGGACAGTAGTTGTATCCTGGAGTCGAGAGCCCTGCTGATCGGATCGCGGCTGACCCTACGGAAAAGACTCTTGCCTGGAACTGTACATCGAGCCCTGCTGACTGCGTCGCAGCTCCACCTCGCTGAGAATAAGATCCTCACGGAAACCTCGGGGCCCTGCTGACACCATCGCGGCCCAACCTCGCTGAACTACCATCGGAGCCCTGCTGACCTCGTCGCGGCTCGACCTAGTGACTTACCACCGGAGCCCTGCTGACCTCGTTGCGGCTCGACCTAGTGGAACTACCATCGGAGCCCTGCTGACGTCGTCGCGGCTCGAGCTAGCTGAACTGACCCTCCGAGCCCTGCTGACTCCGTCGCGGGCTGACCTCTTCGAGCCGCCCTTGTGTCCGGCACCCGACACTCCGACTCCCGGAGTCCCTCCCAGCTTGAGGCTTAATACCTGGGCGCAGGGTACCCCCGTACCAGGCTGATACTGAGACTGTCCCGCTACCCCTTCCCCACAAAGACGTTGAGACTCTTTTTGGATCCCTCGATCCACCTGTACATACTGCCAAAGAAACCTACGATAATCACCGATAAAGATATATGAAAACTGATACCAGTGTCAAGTCCTGTGTGGTGGGGTTACTGGGCTAGTACGATTATAGGGGAAGGACCTCCCCTAGGAGGCTTCTCAGCGGCGCTCGGCTACTTCCTTGCAGTAAGGAGGCCCACTGGGTGGTCCCGCCGACTCCCCAGAGGTCCGCCTTCCAACATACTTTTATAAACTAGATTAAAAAACAATTGGGGTGCATGTTTTTTCTGGAGACCAGCTGAGACCTGTTTAACATCTGAGGATGTGTTCAATGATTAGAACTCCATTGTCAGCAATGGCAGGAGGCGTCATTCTGAGCTATAAGCCATATAACTGATGGTCTCGACACCCAGATCAGAGCCCTTGGGACAGTCACAATTATAAGAATGTGCTTCTAGAAGCAAAATGAGGACAATTAAAATAAATAATAAAAAACCTACAACCCAATTTCTCACAATGGTGATCAGCGGTGAGGATAAGATTTATGTTTGTGCAGTTCAATACAGTGACTTTGTGTACACTACCATCACATATCTAAGTCCTATTCAAGTTTTAAATTCATCCTGATTGGCCTTTTGCTATTTAATTTCATTTGTACTCTACCTGATGGTGTGTTCCTGTGGCCACACCTGCAAGGATAGAGTTTGAGCTTGCCAACCCGGAGAGCTACACCATGGTTGAGCTCAAGGACTTTGGCCAGGAGAGGAGGAAGCCCACCAATAGGAGCCACAGAAAAGAGGAGGTTCAAAAGACCAAGTGCATGGGCAGAGGCCCACCAGTCATCAACTGAGGACCAGGGAAGAGAGGATGATGAGGAGGGTTCAGAGCAGGAGGATCTTGAAATACACCCTATTTGAAGAGGGGGTAAACTACTCCCATGATTGGAAATACCTCCCTGTGTAGGGACCAGTGTGTCATTCAGGGGCCTGCATGATGAAGAGTTGGAGGACAGGAGAGAGGAATGGAAGCTCAAGTTAGAGGTGGCCAAATTGAAACTGGAGAAGAAGGTTGAGGCTGATTGAGTCTTGGAGGAGAGGAGATTAGCAATGGAAGAAAGGATAGTAGCCCATGAACTAAGTCTCAGAGAGCTAGACATCAGAGCTAAGCAGGTAGCTTCAAGCAGTAATGGTGGCATAATACCTACAGTGCCCTCTGGGGACAAGAGGTCCAACTTTGAGACGATATTGACAAGTAATTTGAGACCAATGAGATTTACTTACAGATGTACCACAAGACCCTGAGGAGGACTGGGTGGCTAGTCTGTGGAGGCATATCCCTATTGAAGGTAAGGACACCCTGCTGGCCTGAGAGAAAGGAGACAGGAGGAAGTATTCTCCCAGGAAGGAAGCCCTTGTCAGAAAGTATGGTCTTACCCCGGAGAAGTTTAGACAGAAGTTCAGGGACATTCAGGAGCTGGCTCTAAAGACCTAGATGAATTTTGAGGAATCCTTTTCCAAGGCACCGGATGGTTTGGTGAAGGGCAGTGAAGTAAATGATTATCAGGGTGTGTACAATATGATTCCAAAAGAGCACATCTTCAGTCTTTGTTTTCACGATCCCCACCAACACCACGTTGATTGTATGCTCACTGACTCTAGGGAGCTTGCTAAGGAGGCAGACCACTGGGTCAGCAATGGGGTCCACAAGAAGGTATATGGAGGTGATCACCCCAAGGGTGGACACAGTTTCCACTAGAAGCAGGAGAGGGGAGATAAACAGAAAAACAGGGAGTTCTCTAAAGGCCCACAAAAACTAGTTCTAACGGTCAGGACTCCCAATCCACACCTGAACAGCAGAAGAAGAAATGGCTCTCTGTCAAAGTCATCAGGGAAGGCACCACCAAGAGCATTGAGTGTCAACAGGAAGGGTACTTCATGGGGGGTGCCAAGTGTACCAAGTGGGCACAGCCACCCTCTTGTGGGCAGTCATTGAGATTGTCTAGTGTAGTGCTTAGGGTGGAGATTGTCCCAAATAACAGGAGGGACAGCAGAGATGTAACCCTAGTATCCCTGGGTGATAGAGAGTTGGTGCAGGGAACCCACATACCTAGTAATACAGGCAGTGGGTCAGCATCAATGGGCAAAGTTTGGAGGCTCTGAGAGATACTGAAGTCAGCAAGACAACTGTCAGATATAACCTGGTGATCTCAGAGCAGATAGTTCCTAATGCACTCTATCAAGTTGTTTTAGCTGACAACCATTAGAGTCACTACCCAGCTGCTCTGGTTCCCTATGAGTAGGGGAGTTTACGGTTCCTTGAAGATATCTGTGAGTCCATTCATACCTATGGATTATCTGCTTGGCAATGACCTGGAGCACACAATCTGGAAGGAGGTGGAGCTCAGGTCCCACTTGCAGATGTTAGGGTTATGTGAGTGGATGTGCCCGACCACACGGTCCATGGCCACCCGAGAGTTTAGGCAAGAGAACCTGGACCCTGGATGA
This sequence comes from Triturus cristatus, assembly GCF_964204655.1. Lineage (NCBI taxonomy): Eukaryota > Metazoa > Chordata > Amphibia > Caudata > Salamandridae > Triturus > Triturus cristatus. Next base: position 1,120,242,595 of record NC_140590.1, read on the forward strand.
ATGGTCCTGGTGCCTGCCATAAGAGGAAGTCTAAGGTGTGTGGAAATCCTGCTCCTGACACCCCCATGGTCCGGGAGGAGGCTGAACCTTAGAGGGATGCCCTGAAGGTTAAAGGGGAGGGTGATGCAGCCCTTGGAAAAGTACCTCAGCTGGCCAACTGGCAGCAGGAAGGGGGCCGCACCAGGGACATGTTCTACAGGGTGCATTTGGAGTGCCCTACTGTTGTGGGCCGATGGCAGCAGGCCAAGGCCCAGGCTGATGACGACACCTCTAATGATCACATAATTTACTGGTAGAATGGTCTCCTGTATAGCGAGCCTAAGGCTTCTGAGCCTGGGGCAACATGTGCATTGGTGGCCCCCCAGTGCTTCAGGGCCTTCCTACTGGTGTTGGCTCATTTTGTACCCTGGGCAGGTCATTTGGGGTAAGACAAGACCTTTGGCAGGTCTGTCACCCACATTTGTGGCTTCAAATTTCAAAGGCCTCAGATACGGTCAAGTGGCACATCAGGAAAAAAGTGCAGGGCCCCCTTGCAACCATTTCCTTTTGGCACCCCCTTTGAAAGTCCGGGCATTGCCATTGTTGGGCCGCTGGACCCCAAGACAGCCATGGGGAACAGGTTCATCCTGGTCTTGGTGGACCATGTTACCCAGTACCTACAGGCTATCCCACTGAGTTAAGTGACTTCACCTTCAGTGGTCAGGACACTGATGAGTATTTTTACCCATGTGGTGTTTCCCAAGGAGGTGGTGTCAGATTGTGCAACTAACTTCATGGCTACGTAGACCCTCAAAACAATGGATTTGTTGAGAGGTTCAGCAAAACCGCTGACTTCTCCCAAGAATTCATTGTGAAGACAGACACCTCCGATGATAGACTAAGGGCTCAGTGATGATGCTGCAGAGCTTAAAACTGAAGTAACCGTAAATACAACATGCTGCCTTTGAATGGGCAATAACTATGACAACCTTTATGCAGTGACAGAAAGCAGCTGCCAAGCAAAATCATTGCTCTGTCAGAGGGCTTTTTACGCACCTCAATGATGAAGCCCAAAAAAGCATAAACCAGTCTTGGAATGATTTTGTACTCACTGGATGTTTTTTTATTACAAAAAGAAGTGAAGAGGCAAGATGGCGGCCACGCGCGCGGCAGAGTAAGCTGCCCGGTATCCCTTGAGTGACTCTCCCCCCCCCCGCTACCTTGGTCTAGACTGTGTTTTTTTCCCATCGGGCATGATCTGGAGGCTCTGGTTGCAAGGCTACGAGTTCTGGGCGCCCTCACGACGCGCAAACTTTTGACCCCTTTTCTCCTGGATTCGGTCTGCCTGCATAGCGTGTCCGATGCCTCCAAAGACGACGAGAGGCGCAGAGAGCTGCGGACCGCCCATAGGAGCAAATTCAGCGAGCTCCGTGAAGACTTTCGATGGTGGGACTGGAACTAGAACTGGAGGCCGGAGCGCAACCGGTGGTGTGTCTCCTGACGCTGGGGAGCCGACTCAGAAGGTGGGCACCCCCACCCCCACCCACTGTAGGCAAACGGTGCTGACACTATTCAAGGCACAGTCAGCAAAAACTAAGCAGGCCAGCGAGATGGTGGCTGACGATGGGACTGCTGCCAAAACTTCCTTGACTGTGAATCTCTCACTGCATCAGGGAGCAACAGCCCAAGTCACCTCTCCTAATTCTGTCTATGGAACAGAGGTGAGTGTTGAGGGCATTGGAGGCGCTCAGAGTGGGGAAAGCCCTGATATGAATGTGGGACCACATGCAGGAGTGGGTACAATATCAGTGACCCCCCAAAAAACCTCTAAGTTAGTTGAATGCCTGCAAAATTACCATTGAGAAAAGGAGGCTGTGACAGATCTTGAGGTGGTGGATCTAGGGGGAGAGTTAAAACAGGGGGCAGGAATCCCTTGTTGGAAGATAAAGATGGAGGCTGGGATACCTCAGGACCCATAAAGGAGGTGGCATCCGGGGACAAGTTTTTTTCGATGTCGGACACTTCTAAGTCCTCTGGAGGTGAGAGCTTGGGGAGGGACTGGTCCAAAGAATTTAGTCATGGCGATGAGTGACACAAACAGTTTACATGTGGATGGGGTAATTCTACAGATGCTCCATTAATGGTTCGTAAGCTGAAAGAGCATGACAAGATCCCTGTTACAGAGACTAAGGAGCCTGTCGGGTCATTAGTATGGGATTATTAATTTTCCCCCAATTTAGGAGAAAGTAGGAATGAGGCTACTGGAGGTATAGCCACCGGGACTACGATGTTAGAAAATGCAGAAGAAATTTCGCTCTCTATTATCTATCAAAGTATCATGGCCCATCGGCAGGAGACTCGTACAGAGAGCTCAAGGACCCAAGGCACCTGTCAGAAGTTACAGACCTCTACATGCAGAGTTGCGAAGTCCTGCTCGGAGTTCGCAGTAAGGATTGGGGAGGAAGATGCCCAGATTTCAACACCGGAGGATTAACTCGTTGCTCAAAGAACCCGCACAGATTCCCTCAAAGCACAAAAAGACAACACTATCTGGAAGCTAATTGACTTGGAAAATCATGCAAGAAGGAATAACCTGCAAATCCTGGGTGTGAAGGGAAAGGAAGTCCGGAACTTCATGATCAAACTCTTTAAAGTAGCATTCCCAGAACTCCTGCATTGGGACTGGAAGGTGGAGATACAGAGGACCCATAGATTCCCCTTAAATCAACATAAAAGATCGGGACAGACTACAGCTCAACCCAGAGCCATTTTGATAAGCTTGAATAATTTTCTTGCCCCAAGAGGCGATTTATGATTTAGCCAGACAAGATTGGAAGAGAGCAGGAAAGGGAGTTTAATTTTTTTGTACGGCCTGATTTATGTCATTTGACAGTGGAGAAAATATGGCATATGCGGCACTTGATCCCATTGTTTCAGGCAAAGGGAGCACAGGTTTTTTTACTCAACCCAGCCAAAATTAAGGTTATTTGCAAGGTCCAGACTCGGTTTTTCACCTCCGAAATTGTAGCTAAAGAATTTTTTCAGCCAATCTAGAACAGACTGGAAATGTAAATATAATTCTGGGCTAGCATATGAAATAGGATTGACTGGTTGGTTTGTTTGACATGTATTTCAGAGGGTTAAGTATTTTTTCTTCTCTCTTTTCAGTCTTTTCTTGGGGGGGTGCACCGGGGGGTGTGGGGCCTGCCAGCTTTTCATCACTTGGTACTTTTGCCTTATATAGCGGGGAGATAGGGACGGGTGGGACAGTGGGTGTGGGGTAGAGGGTGGGAGAGGGAAGAGATGGGAGGGTGGGGGCTGGGGAAGGAGTGGGGGGACAAAAAATAATGTTTTTAAAAGTATTTTGGAAAAAAGAGGAACATCACATAATGATTGAGTATGGGGTGAGGATGGAAAGTTTAGAGGAATGCTACTGTATGGTGGCTAAGAATGTTCAAATGGAGAGGGAACTAGAGAGAATCTGGAGGGACAGTCCCTGTTTTTGGGAATGGGTAAATTAAATATATGCACTATTAATGTCGGGGCCCTGAATGATAGGGTCAAATGAGCAAGGGTGGCTGCGGCCCTGAGATTGCAAGGGCCTGATATTGTTTGTCAGCAGGAGACACATCCCTTGGGGGAAGCGGGATAGTTTATTAATCAGTGGTTATACTTTGGTTACATGCTCTACCCAAACGTCCAATATAAAGGGGGTGGCTATTCATGTTAGAAATAGTTTGGGTCCTGCTATTCAGGTTGCGGAAGATAAGTGGGGCAGATGGGCGATAGCGTTATTACCAATGGGATTGACAATTTGTACCATTCATGGATCGAACCAGGATGACCCAAATTTTTTAAAGATCTTGAAGTTGAGCTGGGATCCTGGCCAGAACCATTGGTTATCTGTGGGGATCTGAACATCCATCTGGTTGCACGCTGGGACTTCAGATCAAAATATAATGGAAGGAAGCCACTAGTATATAAAGCCCTGGCTGCACTGAAAACAAGTTATGATTTAGTGGATGTGTGGGTTGAGAAGTGCTTCTCAGATCCAGGCTATACATATTTTTCATATCCCCACAGTAAATATGTCAGACTAGATTATTTTTTTTGTATCGTCGTCCATGGGTAATGATGTAAGAATTAAGAAGTTACCTAAAGTATTATCTGATCATAACCCGTTAATTTTGGAGTATGCAATACAGTCGGGTGTAGGAGTACAGCCCAAGTGGACATTTGTTGGGTGCCGATTCCGATCCGTGAAAAAAAATTGCGTACGAATCGTACAAGTACCTTACAAACTGCGAAGTACGATTCGTACGTGAAAAATACATACGAATTGCGTCGGGAAAATGGTCCGAGAGGGAGCCGTAAATTTTTACGTCCGAATAGCGTCGGGAAAACTGTCCGATAGGGAGCCGGACATTTTTACATGCAAATCGTAAAACACAAGTCCGAGCGCGCAAGTACGATCCGTACCGCCCGTCCGAATACACAACCGCATGTAAAAGGCCCTGTACGGAGCGAACGCTGTAGCCTACATGTACACGGGTAAACTTGTACCCGGATACGAGTCGTACAGCCACCCTCACCCTGCACATGTCAGCACCGTACCCCGTATGTCAGCACCGTACCCCCCCTCCGCACCGTACCCCAACACCGTACCACAGCCCCGCACCTGTACGGGCCGCACCCCAGGCCCGTCTCCCAGTCCCGCACCTGTATGCCCCGTACCCCAGGCCCGTACCCCAGCCCCCCACCTGTATGTAACGCACCCCAGGCCCGTCTCCCAGCCCCGTACCTGTACGCACCGTACCCCAACACCGTACCCCAGCCCCGTACCTGTACGCACCATACCCCAACATTGTAGCCCAGCCCCGTACCTGTACGCACCGTACCCCAACATCGTAGCCCAGCCCTGTACCTCTGCGCACCGTACGCCAACACCGTAGCCCAGCCCCGTACCTGTACACACCGTACCCCAACACCCTAGCACAGCCCGCACCTGTACGCGCCGCACCCCAACACCGTAGCACAGCCTGCACCTGTATGCACCGTACCCCAACACCGTAGCACAGCCCCGTACCTGTACGCACTGTACCCCAACACCCTAGCTCAGCCCGCACCTGTACGCGCCGCACCCCAACACCGTAGCACAGCCCGCACCTGTACGCACCATACCCAAACACCGTAGCACAGCCCGCACCTGTACGTGCCGCACCCCAACACCGTAGCACAGCCCGCACCTGTACGCGCCGCACCCCAACACCGTAGCACAGCCCCGCACCTGTACGCACCATACCCCAACACCGTAGCACAGCCCGCACCTGTATGCGCCGCACCCCAACACCGTAGCACAGCCCCGCAGCTGTACGCACCATACCCCAACACCGTACCCCAGCACCCTCACCCAGCATCGTGTATGTACGGACCGTACCTACGCGAAAAAGACTCGTACTGAACCAGGACACTGTAAAACAGCACAAGGAGGGTCAATTCGACTCGCACAACACCACAAAACACGTCAACATGACAAAATACATCTCTATGACTGACCTGGCACATCCAACCAGGCAAACAGAGGACCAAATCACAACCACCTCTAATAACACACCCACCACAAATTCAAACACAGCCACACCCACAAATGGACCAATAAAAAGGGCCCACACACACAACCCATGAGCCATTGCAACAGACCCACTGCTCACAGACACCACATACAAACAACTGCAAATTACTCACACCTTAACTACACCTTAACTTACACACCTTCACACAACCTCCTTCACAAACACCCCCTCTTCACCTTCACACACACACCATCACATTCACACCCACACACCCACAACCATCCACACCCACACCCCACACCATGCCCACAGACAAGAATCCAAAGTTCACAACGGCGGAGTTGGAGCTCCTTGTCAACGAAGTCATCAGAGTTGAGCCACAGCTGTTTGGAACATTGGCCAGACAGACCAGCATAGCCCAAAAAACCAGCCTGTGGCAGAGGATCGTCGATAAGGTGAATGCTGTTGCGCCCATCCGAAATACCAGGCATGAATGCCAAGCCAGGTGGTACGATCTACGCAGGGCAGTCAAGAGGAAAATGAACGAGGAATACGCCCAGAGTAACATCACTGGAGGTGGGCTGCCCCGCAGACCCATACATTACCATCCCTGGGAGGAGAAGGAGATGGCCACGCTTCCGCCGGTGGGAGTACACGGAGTCGAAGGAGTCGCAAAGCCTGGTGAGTACACAAACATCTCACGTAACATGGGGGGAATGGCATCCACACCACAAATACACCAAATGCACGCAACTACCCCCAAGCCCTCACCGCACACAACCACACCCAAAAACCACGCTCATGCCACTAACGTCTCCATGCCCCATTCACAAATAAAGGCAATGCCATGTCCCAGGCCACACCAACCACAAACCCAAGACTGGATGTCCGGGATGCTGGGAGGGTGGGGCTCACAAAACACGTTGTGCAACTCAGAACCAGACACCAATGCCCACAGCCCATATGGCCTAGGTACATACCCATGAACCATGCCCAATGCACAGGGACTGGCAAAGTACTGACAAGGTAGCTGACACTTGGCCCTGCTGTAGGCAGCACAAGGCCCTCCTGTGACCACTGTACACTCAAACAACAACTCCACTAGCTCACATACCCACCACCGGAACTCACACACACTGTCATGCCAGCATGCACCATGAGGGGACAGACACATCACCTGGGAGACCCAATGAGAAATCACACTACAGCCAACAGCAGGCCCGGTCACAGCCCCCCTCACACAAGCACACACCCCCGGGGCAGGCAACGGAATTACCCACTCTCACAATGGACATGTGACACAACAAGACCAATCCATAGCCAAATAAGCATCCCTGCCAAAAATCTACTGGCAAACACTCAGGAGCACATACCAATCTGTCCCCCGCAACATACCCATTCCCAAGTGTACATTGAGAGGAATGCTAGGCACATCCAACCACCTGGAGGAACTGTGACTACTTGAATATGTATGAAACATGGATGTGGCATGAAACAACATTAACATTGTCTCTCTCTCACACACAGGGCAACGTCATCGACCTCCCCCCAACAATGGGGGGGAACAATCACAGTCCCAGGCTCAGCTTGAAGAGGATCCCACCGGCAGCGACGACTCCCACCACTCCGTGGATGACCCCGACCAACCTGGCCCCTCTGGTGCCCAAACCCCTGCAGCACCTGCATCAGGTACATCTGTGCCAACCACCACCCCCATTCCTGCCACATCCCAGGAGATACCCAGGAGCCCTGCTTGCACTGAACAACACAGCCGGTCTGACCAGGAGGGACAAGGTTCTCCGGGCACCCAGGAGGAGGCAGACGACCACGCTAATGCCATCCCTCAGGGGTCCCGTAGACCTGATGTGCCCACAACGGCAGGCCAGGCTCGTGTGGGCAGGGATGGTGGGAGTGGAGGCAGGCAGAGGCGAGAACCTGACCAGCCAGCTGAGGGAACCGGTATGGCATACATGCGCCACATCCTGGACACATACCGGCGTGACACCAGGGGCATCAGCCAGGTTGTTTCGAGCCTCACAGACATCAAGGGGACCCTCGAAGAGATGAAGAACCTGCAGGCCGAGCAACATGCCAGTCAACAACAACACCAAGGACGGATGGAGGCAAGACTGGCTGAGCTCCTGGCGGTGCAAACGGACATGAGCCGTTCACTCCGTCGGATCGACGACAACAAGGGCAACCCTCCCTGTGCCACCAAGCGAAGACCACCACCAGCCACAGGAAGGGAGGAGGAGGAGGATTCGTCCGACGGAGCATCACAGACATCGTCAAGTCCTGCATCTGAGGGTCCCGCGAGGAAGGTGGGTCGTCCACGGAAAAGACCGTGAGAGTCAGCGGACCATCAGCATCTCCCAGGTCACCTGGCCTGGCACCTGGACCTCTGGCGCAACAGCAGCACCTCACCCAATGACATTCTCTGCCACATGGACTTGCTGGTCACAGTCTGACCAATGATGACCAAAACTGTGGTCTGGACTCTGATGACTCCAACTGACAAGGATGCCATCTCCCCCTGTGAACTTTGGATTCTATGCACCCAGTAGAGCACCTTAGCACATCTACCAAAAGACTCACCCCACCAAAAATAAATTATTTTTTTCTTCTTATGAGATGTTGCTGTCATTTGGCATTAGTCCACAACATATGTGTGTGTAAATGTCTAACTATGCCTGAGTGTTGAACCAACTCCACCCATCCATACCCTGGGATCTGAGTCTGGTACAGGACACACATGGGTCACGAGTTATCATTCAATGCAGACATGGAGCACAATACTGACCTGTGATGGCCTCAAGCTGCTGAGGGGGTGCTAGGGAAACTGTGAGGACACACCTATTTGGAAGAGTAACATTAAGGTGTAGAGGTCATGCCTCATTTGGAGGTTCCCGGGGAGGGAGTCTCAGGTATGTGTTCCCAGGTGGGAGAATTATGTCCTGCATGCAGGAGTACGGTGGATCAGAAGAATGGTGGCCAGGTCAAGGTTGGATGCACGGAGATGGCACTACAGGGTTTTGGATGACAGTGGTACAAGGTTGGTTTTGGGTCAGGGTTGTGGCCTGCCTCCTGAGTGTGGGTGAGGAGTCTGAAGGTCATCCTGCAGCACACAGTGAGCCATTGCAGCTATCTCTGCTGGACGGTGATGTGGCTGGGGCGCGGGATGTTGACGCTGACGTGTGCAGATGCAGCCTGGATGTGGACAAGTGTCCCTGGATTTTGGATGTGTAAACCCCAACAAGCAACCCCGCAGGTGACAAGACCCCTGCCTGCACAGACTCCGGACATCAAAGAGGGGTCGCCCTATAACAAGGGGCGCTCGGGGACCGTCCGGCAGATTCGCCTTGGAACACCTGAGCCCTGCTGAGTGACTCGCGGCTCCCTGAAGATCGTAAGACCTCCGAACTTGTGCTTGAGCCCTGCTGAGTGACTCGCGGCTCCCTGAAGATCGTAAGACCTCCGAACTTGTGCTTGAGCCCTGCTGAGTGACTCGCGGCTCCCTAAAGATCGTAAGACCTCCGAACTTGTGCTTGAGCCCTGCTGAGTGACTCACGGCTCCTCGAAGATCGTAAGACCACCGAACTGGTATCTGGGCCTAGCTGAGTGACTCGCGGCTCCTGCAGACTCTCTTGGTCCCGCCGGACCCCATGACGACAAGTGTACCCCCCAGCTCGAGGATTGTGAGCTGTGCGCCGGGTACGCTCCTGCATCTGATCCATATCCCCAAACACTGTCCCGCTACCCCCCTCCAAGACTCTGAGAGCCCACGCTCTGCTTGTACATATTTGCCGTGTAGATCATAAAGATCCTACTACTCTAACTTGATAAAGATCTGCTCGTAAGAACTCCTTGTGTGGTGTCTCTCTGTCGTGTGGTGCCGAGTGTGCGATCCTAGATACGAGGTTCCTCCCGCTGAGGAGTCTCCCGCCAGTGACCGGCTACGATACCTCGAGGGTGGGTCTCAGGGCAGTCAGGGCCCCCTCCGGGCCCCTCTGAGGTCGCCTTCTAACATTGGTGGCAAGCGTCGGGATTCGGGCCCATAATCTAGAGATCGTACCGTGAACGGCTGACGCACTACCGACAAAGATGGCAGAAGGAAACGCTGCGGTTCTCGTAGAAGACGACGCCAGTGCCGTGTTCCAGGTGGAACAGCTGGAAGAGTACACTCACAAAGAACTAAAACAATTCTGTAAGGAACTCCGAATCGCTACCACTGGTCTCAACACCAAAGAAGATATGCAAAAGGCACTGAAAGCTTGGGTGGATTCAGGGGCCTCCCGGCCAGAAGGAGCGGGGGAACCCCACGACAAAGCTGGACCGTCCCAAGGAGAACGCCGCAACAACCAGGTGCGAGGCTTCGTACCCGACGGGGGCCTATCCCCAGAGGAACTCGCAGACAGAGAAAAAAGTCGCCATCACGAGCTCGAATTAGCGAAACTCAAAATTGAGGGCGAGCTGAAATTAGCAGAGAAAAAGCTAGCAGTAGAACAGTTACGAGTACAAGGAGAGCTGGAGGAGAAGAAACTCCAGCGAGAACACGAGGGAAAGAAACTTCAACTGGAGCATGAACGCAGCCTAAAGGAAATAAAACTAAAAGCCAGGAACGAATAAGCGCGGCCCCCGGGGAACCGGGAGGCAGCCGCCCCGATGGAACAGAAGGTCCACATCCCCAAGGATGTGGTCAAAGAATATTATAAAAATGATGACATTCAGCAGTGGTTTCGGGCCTACGAGGTCGCCATGGCCTCCCATCGGGTCCCACAGAAAGATTGGGGGGCTGGGTTATGGGGACGATTCCTGAGCGAAGGAAGAGACACCCTGCTCGACCTACCCACCTCCATGCAAACGTCCTATGAACACATGAAAGCGGCCCTCCTCACAAGGTACGGCCTCACCCCGGAGATGTACCGCCAGCGGTTCCGGGACAGCCGGAAGATCCCGGGTACCACCTGGGTGGAATATGTGCATTTCTTCAGCCGCGCCTTCGATGGTTGGATTAAGGGCAGCAAGGTAACCACCCTGGAAGAACTAACCGACCTTATGTCGTGGGAACACCTGGCGGCCAATTGCTTTGTAGAACTACGCCAACATCTGCTCGACAGCAAGCTCACGGACCCGAGAAAACTGGCTGTCGAGGCGGATCGCTGGACCAACACCCGGGTCTCCCGGGGCCCTGTAGGAGAGTACCCCCGAGCCAGTCAGGGCCCACCCCACCAGAGAGGGGGGGGGGAAACCAGGGAGGGCAGAGAGAGTCCCAAGCTAGTCCCCCGAAGTCCCAATCTCCACCCTTCCCGGCACCCCCACCTGCTGTATCCGCCCCCCCCCCTTAGACGGGGGCACCGGGTAAACGTCACTTGTTTCCGTTGCCAGAAACCCGGGCATTATGCCAACGACCCTGAATGCCCCATGGCCCCACGCTCCACCCAGGCAGCACCCCCTGCTAGACAGATCGCCAATGTAGCCCTGGGGGAGGAGGTTGAGGAGGCCGAGGAGTGGGAACCCGCCGCTATGGCACTAGTATCCTTAGGAGATAGAGAGATGGTCCCTGGGAGCCTCCTACCCCCTAACACAAAGAAATATGGGCAGCTAGTAACGATCAATGGCCACCAGGTAGAAGCCCTCCGTGACACCGGGGCCAGCATCACCGGGGTCCTTAGCCATTTAGTACACGAAGACCAGGTCCTCCACAACGTCTTTTGCCCTGTCATCTCAGCCGACAATACCGAAAGCCTATGTAAAGTAGCCCTGGTGCCCTTTGAGTGGGGAGGGGTGGTCGGTAAACTGAAGGTCGCAGTGAGAACATCCCAGCCCGTCGACTGTCTCCTGGGGAACGACCTGGAAAGTTCCCCCTGGAGACAGGTTGAGCGCAAGACCCATCTAGGGATGATGGGCCTCCCTGAGTGGGTATGCGCCACCACTCGATCCATGGCGGCCCGACTGACCCCCCTGAGGGAAGTCGAAGGCGCCCCGACCCCTGAAGATAGGATGGTCCCCGCAGAGGGTCCCCCCATTACCCCACCCGAGGGGTCGATCGCCAGTGATGAACCCCCGCCTTCCGACTCCAACCCAGTCACCGAGTTCGGCGATCTACCCGAATTAGCCCAGTGGCGCCACGAGGGGGGCCCCTCCCGAGAAGAGTTCTGCCGAGAGCAGGCTTCCTGTCCCTCCCTGGACGGGCCCCGGCAACAGGCAGAGGCCCAGGCCGCGGGCGACCAGACGGGGACACACCGGATGTACTGGGAGAATGGCCTCCTGTACAGTGAACAGAAGTCGGTGGAGCTAGGGTCCGGCCGGGTGCTGGTGGTACCCCTACGCTTCCGAAACCTCCTCCTGGGCTTGGCCCACGATGTCCCCCTCGCAGGCCACTTGGGCCAGGACAAAACGTACAGTCGCCTCGTGACCCACTTTTACTGGCCCCGGATGAGAGCCGAGGTAGGAGCCCACTGCAAGTCCTGTCCCACGTGCCAGGCCAGTGGGAAGAGCGGAGGGAAGAGCAAGGCTCCCCTCCAACCCTTCCATGTCATCAGTACCCCTTTTGAGCGGGTCGGGATCGACATTGTAGGGCCCCTGGACCCCCCGACTTCCCAAGGGCACCGGTTCATCCTCGTCCTGGTGGACCATGCCACCCGTTACCCTGAGGCCATCCCCCTGCGCACCGTCACGGCCCCCGTGGTGGGCCGGGCGTTGATGGGAATCTTCTCCCGCATGGGTTTCCCCCGCGAGGTCATGAGCGATCGCGGTACCAACTTTATATCCCGATACATGAAGTCTTTATGGCAACAATGCGGGGTGTCCTATAAATTCACCACCCCGTACCACCCCCAGGGGAACGGCCTGGTAGAGCGGTTTAACCGGACTCTGAAGCGGATGATCGCGGGCCTGGAAGAGCCCCTCCGGAGTAAGCGGGACATCCTGCTCCCCTGCCTCCTATTCGCCTACCGCAAAGTTCCCCAGAAGTCCTTGGGGTTCAGCCCCTTCGAGTTACTCTACGGGCACCCCGTCAGGGGGCCCCTCAGCCTGGTCAAGGAAGGCTGGGAGGCGGCGACTCGAGGCCCCCCCCGAGATGTGTTCCGGTATGTCCTGACCCTCCGAAATCAGACTCGAAGGTTCCGAGAGATGGCCGAGGCCAACCTGGAGGCGAGTCAGGAAGAGATGAAGCGTTGGTACGACCAGAACGCCACACTGGTCGAATTCCAGCCGGGCCAGTTGGTATGGGTCATGGCCCCCGCGAAACCCTGCGCCCTCCAGGATAAATGGACAGGGCCTTTCAAAGTGGTTGAACGGAAGAGCCAGGTCACGTACTTAGTGGACGTCCAGTCCCCCCGGGACCCCCTCCGGGTCCTTCACGTGAAACGCCTCAAGCCCCACTTTGTGCGGACAGAGCTGAGTCTGCTGCTGGCCACCGATGACGGGGCCGAGGAGGAGTCCGATCCTCTCCCCGATCTCCTGTGCACCAAAGAGAAGGACGGCTCCGTAGAAGGAGTGAACCTCTCCCCGTCTCTCACTCCCCAGCAACGGGAAGATTGCCGCCAGCTCCTAGGGCAATTTTCGGACCTCTTCTCCCTGGTCCCTAGGGTCACCGACTGGTGTGTCCATGACGTGGATACCGGGGACAGCCCGCCAGTGAGACACCGGGCCTACCGAGTCCCTGATCGGGTCCGGTCCTGTATCCAGGCCGAAGTCTCAAAAATGTTGACCCTAGGCGTAATCGAGCCCTCAGATAGCCCCTGGGCCAGCCCCGTGGTCCTAGTCCCCAAAGCAGCCGCCCCCGGGGTCGCGCCAGAACTCCGCTTCTGCGTGGACTACCGGGGGCTCAATGAAGTCACCCGAACCGATGCCCACCCCATTCCCCGAGCCGACGAGCTCATTGACCGGCTCGGGGCTACTCGATTCCTCAGTACCTTCGATCTCACCTGTGGCTACTGGCAAATTGCGCTCACAGAAGGAGCCAAGGAGCGGTTCGCCTTCTCCACCCCGGATGGGCACTATCGCTTTCGCGTGATGCCGTTCGGGATGAAAAATGCCCCGGCCACCTTTCAGCGGCTGGTAAATAGAGTCCTGGCCGGGCTGGAAAAATTCAGTGCTGCATATCTCGACGATATCGCAGTTTTCAGTTCTGAGTGGAGTGAGCACCTCCAGCACCTTCGGAGGGGACTGACCGCCCTGCGCCAGGCAGGCCTCACCGTGAAGGCCAGCAAGTGCCAGATTGGGCAAGGTTCAGTAACCTACCTGGGACACCAGGTCGGAAGCGGCCAGGTCGCCCCCCTACAGCCCAAAATCGATGCCATCCTAGCCTGGGAACCACCCACGACCCAAACGGAGGTCCGGGCCTTCCTGGGCCTCACGGGCTATTACCGGAGATTCATCAGGAATTACGGCAGCCTGGTCGGTCCCCTCACGGGGCTCACGTCCAAAAACCAGCCCAAGAAGGTGCAATGGTCCCCTGCCTGCCAAGAGGCGTTCGAGGCCCTGAAAGCGGCCATGTGTACTGCTCCCGTCCTCCAGACTCCCGACTACTCTAAGGAGTTCGTGGTACAGACTGATGCCTCCGAGCACGGCATCGGGGCCGTCCTCTCCCAGGTGAATGACCAAGGTCTAGACCAGCCCGTGGCCTTCCTCAGCCGAAGGCTATTGCCCAGGGAACAAAGATGGAGCACCATCGAGCGAGAGGCATTCGCCGTAGTCTGGGCCCTGAAAAAACTACGCCCTTACCTGTTCGGCACCCATTTCAAGGTCCAAACCGACCATCGCCCCCTGCGATGGCTCATGCAGATGCGAGGAGAAAACCCCAAGCTACTGCGGTGGTCAATCTCCCTCCAGGGGATGGATTTCACCGTCGAACATCGCCCTGGGAATGACCACGCCAACGCCGATGGCCTCTCCCGGTTCTTCCGCCTCAGCGAAGAGAACCCCCAAGAAGATGGGTAGTTCTCTCCGGCTTTCAGCTGGGGGGATGCATGTTAGACCCGGCCATCGCACCATAGCTAGACCCGACCCCCGCACCTCACACAGTCCCCAAACCCACGGCCTAGCCGATCCTCCCTACCAGAAACTCACACGCACCCAACCCGGACATCCCCGTCCATGGCCTTCCTCCCTTCGGCCACACCGGGCCCACGTGCCCACTTCATGCACCAAGATGGCTGCATGGCCCCAGCGCGACCCTGGCCTAGAGGCGCCACTCCGGCTGGAGCACATCGCGCTCCCCTTGGGATGAGAGAGGGAGGAGCAGTTTCTATCACACCTCTGCGCCTCCCTGGAACGGTGGGTTTCGATCGACCTGCCGGCCTCCCCGAGGGCTGGCTCCACGCCTGCTGGGTGTCTGGGACTCCTCCCGACCCGGCACTGGAAGGATCAAAAGACAATGGCAGGAAACCCCAACAAGCAACCCCCCAGGTGACAAGACCCCTGCCTGCACAGACTCCGGACATCAAAGAGGGGTCGCCCTATAACAAGGGGCGCTCGGGGACCGTCCGGCAGATTCGCCTTGGAACACCTGAGCCCTGCTGAGTGACTCGCGGCTCCCTGAAGATCGTAAGACCTCCGAACTTGTGCTTGAGCCCTGCTGAGTGACTCGCGGCTCCCTGAAGATCGTAAGACCTCCGAACTTGTGCTTGAGCCCTGCTGAGTGACTCGCGGCTCCCTAAAGGTCGTAAGACCTCCGAACTTGTGCTTGAGCCCTGCTGAGTGACTCGCGGCTCCTCGAAGATCATAAGACCACCGAACTGGTATCTGGGCCTAGCTGAGTGACTCGCGGCTCCTGCAGACTCTCTTGGTCCCGCCGACCCCACGACGACAAGTGTACCCCCCAGCTCGAGGATTGTGAGCTGTGCGCCGGGTACGCTCCTGCATCTGATCCATATCCCCAAACACTGTCCCGCTACCCCCCTCCAAGACTCTGAGAGCCCACGCTCTGCTTGTACATATTTGCCGTGTAGATCATAAAGATCCTACTACTCTAACTTGATAAAGATCTGCTCGTAAGAACTCCTTGTGTGGTGTCTCTCTGTCGTGTGGTGCCGAGTGTGCGATCCTAGATACGAGGTTCCTCCCCCTGAGGAGTCTCCCGCCAGTGCCCGGCTACGATACCTCGAGGGTGGGTCTCAGGGCAGTCAGGGCCCCCTCCGGGCCCCTCTGAGGTCGCCTTCTAACAACAAGCAGTTGACCCAGCTGTAAGGGGACAATCCTCAGAGGTTGACCTCAGTCCTGTACAAGTCCAGCCTCAGGTGGGTGCTGTTCTGCCATTCATCTATGGATCCCATGTAATCTTGAATATTGGAACTGGAAATGTCTGCGTCCTTGGTGAGGGTGAGGAGCGCCTGGCTGTCAATGGCATACGAGTTGATGATGAGGTCGTGTGCGCATGTGATGGTGGATAGGGGGTCCTGGCCACATTGTAGATTGACACGCTGAGAGATGATACCTGTGCCATGTGCCTCACGACGAAAGCATACTACATGCAGAAGCCTTGAGTCCCACTCCCATGGCCTTGCAGGGGTATAGAGCCGGTGGGGAGTAGGAGGGACATGATGGGTGTGACAGGTCCTGGAAGGTGTGGCAGTGCTGTGTAGGCAGTCGGAGTTGCACACTCATCATGCAAAGGTGTTGTGTGTGTGCTCAGTGCATGCCTGAGAGCAGGTGGGAGATGTGTGGATGGACCTTGCTTGGAGGGTGGCTGCAACATCAGACTGTAGTGTGATGTGGGTCATGCAAGGATCTGAGAGTCGTGCAATGTGCACGTTGCATGTGCAGACGGTCCAGCCTTTGGTACCGAGTGGCCGCAACTGTGGCACAGACAAGCTGAAGACAGCCAAATGAATGTGTTGAGGGAGGAAGGGAGGAGCACCTTTGATGTGTGTGTGTTGCCAAATCTGGAAACTACATGTGCCCTTGCTGCAGTGGCTGCAACAGCAGGCGGCATGTCCTGGGAACTATGCCACAATATCCACACAAAGACTAGGATGTCAGAAAGGACTACTGCAACAGGTGTATGTCAAGGAAGGAGTTACCGGTTTGCAATGGCACACCCAGAGACAAAGGATGCACAATCACCAAAGATGACTGACACCGGATCATGAAACTGAAGGCCGAGCTGCGCACAGGAAACACACCTCAGAAGGTGTTGACGGCCCGTGGGGGGACTAACATGCCAAAACACATACACAGCCATGGACATCATGCACAATTGAGAATCAAATACATGAAGAACAGCATGCAGGTTGCTAATATACACATAGACTCATATGCACAATCCTTGACAACCATGCCAGAGATGCCGCATGCACGGTGGCAAGAGACCTGCATTGACAGAGATGAGGCACCTTGGAGGCTGAGGAACACCTTTATTACTCAGGCTCACACCTATGCAAAAGCATCAACATTAACAGAGTCACAGGTCTATTGGATTAACATGTGGGACCTACACTGGACACCCCCTTTGCACCACAGATGCTGTAAATCCATTGTACTGGCACACAAGTGAAGGGGTTGAGCCAAACATCCCTTGCTGCACACGGAGAGGCTACAATTCCCCATTGAGCATCATATGGGGATGTCCCGCAATATGTCCACCCGTAGCCTCCCGTATGTTTCCGAGGGAAGTTGTACACACATTGATGCCTTCATCACAAACCACAATCCCATAACAGATGACTATCACGAAGTGTGACTATCAATTCATGGGAGTCATGCCACATGTCATGTGCCCCATGGTGAGTCGACATGTATGCATAGTAACAAAACCTGCACAGGAGCAGTGCACACACATTACAGACAACTACCACACCCAAGAAGCCTTGCTGAAATCCTTGCCCAAAGGAGAATTTTCACCATGTCCGTGCATGTAACGCTGATTCAGCACACGTTGCATTACTCATGAGGAATAGCAGGAGCGCAACGATACCACGAGCAGACAGCATGCGCAACTACCTGGGGATGAGAGACACACAAGAAGTCAGGAAAAACATAGTAATCCGCATGCATGGTCATGTACTCTATATGAATAAGGTTGACACCATGCTAGTTGTCAATTGAGTGTGTCAGCTAAAATGTGTGGAATGACATCAGCACTCAAGTGACACATCAGCACACACCTCAAAGTCACTTAGCATACAGTCAGCTGGACACACACATTGCAACACATGCCACACAAGGCTCCAAGCGTGCACACTCAGACCCAGGCACTCACCATTATGAGAAGAAGTTGCGTATGAGCTGACTCCGGATGTCCTCCTCCTCCTCCTCCTCACTTGCCTTGTGACCAAGGCCGTCATCCTCCACGGGTGGATATTCCTGCTCATCGGGATCCAGGATGAATGGCACAGCTTTCTCCACTGCCATGTTGTGCAGCATGCAGCACATGAGGAAGATTTTGCAGACCTTCACCGGTGCATATGGGAGGGACCCGCCGGTTTTGTGGAGGCACCAAAATCGGCTCTTCAGGAGGCCAAACGTCCTCTGAATCACTCGCCTGGTCTTAGGCCTGGGCTAAATTTTTGTTCCGCTCGCGGAAATTGCGATAATTTGACATTTTCGCGTTCCGCGGAGAGCGCGAAAATTTCAAAATTTTTCACATTCCGCAGCTTAGCGATAATTTGTTTCTTGCTCGCGCTGTAAAATAATACATTCTCGCGCTCGTGCGATCACCTTACCTGAATCCCCGCGTTCGCCGACAAGTTTTCCCGATCCGGTTGCGTTCTCCACGAGATGTTGGATTGTTGGTAGCCATTTGCGCTGTCTCGCGACAGTTCGCGCCCGCAGTAATGTCATTGGTCACGCGATCACGTCTTTCTTCTCGCGATCATGCACCGCAAGAAGAGTGAAAACAAGATGGCCGCGCCCGCGAGCAACCGCATGGGTAAGTTATCGAGCCGTGACCATGCAGAAAATACCGTGAACGGGCGGGAAAAAAACTTCTGCATCTTCGCGATATTTCCGCGTGTTTGCGGAGATTTTTTACATTTTCGCGATAATTTGCGAAAGTCACTTTCGCTAATTCCGCCCACCCCTACCTGGTCTGCCCATGGGCGTGGTTTTAACAGTGTTCTGCAGCTGTTCTCGGGTTGCGGAGAGGCGTCACCAGCCATGACATGTTGGAAATCCAGAGTCCCCTACATGGAAACATCATGTAAAGAAGTGGGTCAGGAGATGCAGTCACATACTAAGATACCTCTGAATACTGGACAAACAGAGTCTACTCACCAACAAGACATGCTCGCTCGTTGTGCAGCTGCAGCATCATTTCTGGCACCCTGCTACGCCTCATGATGTAGGCATCGTGTGCTGACCCTGGAAAACGTGCACAGACATGGGAAATCACCATGTTAGCAAGACACACCACAAGGGCATTAATGGAGTGGTAATGTTTACGGTTACGGAAGGCTACCTCCTGTGCCTGTGGTGGTACCAAAGCCACATGTGTCCCATCAATGGACCCAATTACATGAGGCATCCCTCCCAGGGCATAGAACTCACCCTTGATACCTATCAACTGCTCACGAGTTGGAAAATGGATGAATTCATCCAGGTGCTCCAACATGGCTTCTAAAACATCATGCAGGACACGGCTGAACATGGTCTGAGACATGCCACCCACATCAGCTATGGTCAATTGAAACGTACCGGTGGCAAAGAAATGTAGGGCTGCCATCACCTTCATCTTGGGGGTCAGCGCAGTCGGATAACTGTGTCGCGGTTGGAGGTGTGGTGCCAGCCTGTTTGTCAGGTCCACAATTAACCGTTGGGGGAATCTGTAGCGGCGTATGCAGTCACATTCCCTCATGGCAGCCAAGTCTGGCATTGGTCGGGGGAGAGGCGGTGCCCTGCAGAAAATTGGAAGGAATAACGAAGATTGAGTACATTACTACACCAATGTCAATGAACTAAGCACATGTTCATCAGCTAATACACATATGCCACATACAGAGTCTGATCTGTGCAATACATCCTGCACACGTATGCCAGCCAGGTGCTACTCCTACCAAGAGCCAGCTACAAACATGGATAGTAAAGGTCTACATGACATGCCATGAAAGTAGCTGTGGGCCAGTGTGAGTGAACAGCCAGACACATTACAGGAGTGACATACTTCCACATATGTGCATTTGAAGGATGTCATCTCATACAGACAGCT
This sequence comes from Triturus cristatus, assembly GCF_964204655.1. Classification (NCBI taxonomy): domain Eukaryota; kingdom Metazoa; phylum Chordata; class Amphibia; order Caudata; family Salamandridae; genus Triturus; species Triturus cristatus. The sequence continues at coordinate 1,120,262,293 of NC_140590.1, forward strand.
GCCGGCAAGCTAGACGCACAGGTCACATGTCATGGAAAAAGGACAGACCACACACCTTGCCATGAAGGGGTACATGTCAAATATGATCACACAGCCATTGAGACTACGCAGATATGTCCTAAGCTCGCAAGTCCCTGTTAGATGCATACAGACACACGTCACTTGTTATTCCACATGTGCCCTGGAGTGCGTAATAGTGTGACATGAGCATCTACACACAGACACATGTTGGATGCAGCTATAGCAGATGCCGTTGACGGAACACCAACAGCAAGATCATGGGAACACATGACACACACATGACATAGTCACATTGTGGCACGCTGGTAGTGAGATGTCAGGTGTCATCATCCGTGTACCTGGCATCAGGGGACAGTTGCGGGTGTTGGGGACTGTGCCATGCCAGTGATGCAGTGCTTGACAAGTTTGAACTACATGCACACATGTAAAAGGTGTGAAGGGGAAGTGCGCCACATGGTGCCCCATCAAACGTGACATGTGGACACAGTTCATCACACAACTATTGGGTTAAAACATGAGGAGACATGTGCCAGCTCACTGCCTGACACACCTAGGCCCTACACATGATGCACTGCACTGACAATGACTTGATGTCCATCCTTGTGCCAGTCATACACCTCCATTCCTTTCCTGTGCACCTCCTATCACCAGTGTAAGCTGTGAAACGCACCGTACACACGCTCTGAGGGCGTGTGTACGGTCGTATCACTATATGGGGTTTGGGTAGGAGTACGCGTGTGTGCACAGACCGTACACACGTACGTGTACACACTGGTCCTATCCCCATGGTAGTGTTGGCGTAGGCATACGCCATAGAGATACGGTCCATACCCGCGTATATACGGCCCGTAGCACTATGGCGTACGCCTACGGCAACACTACCATAGTGCTACGGGCCCTACACACGAGGGTATGGCCCATAGCACTAGGGTAGTGTTGGTGTAGGCGTACGCCATAGAGATACAGGCAGTACCCGCGTATGTACGGCCCGTAGCACTATGGCGTACGCCTACGGCAACACTACCATAGTGCTATGGGCCCTACACACGCGGGATACGGCCCGTAGCACTAGGGTAGTGTTGGCGTAGGCGTACGCCATAGAGATACGGGCTGTACCCACGTATGTACGGCCCGTAGCACTATGGCATATGCCTACGGCAACACTACCATAGTGCTACGGGCCCTAGACACGCGTGTACGGACCGTATCACTATGGCGTACGCCTACGGCAACACTACCATAGTGATACGGAGCCTACACACGCGTGTACGGACCGTATCACTGGAGTAGTGGTGCCCTAGGGGTACGTGTGGAACGCACCGTACCTGGGTGCGGATAGTGAAATTACATAGGGGACACATGAGGGACAAGTATATGGGCCTAAATGCATGCTGGTTGTCATGGAGACCGAGTTTCCAGTTCACATTTTTTCATCAGGTGGCCAGCAAAAGTCGGTTGGAGACAATATACTATGTTGCAAAGTGGTTGTTGACTTGACATCATGCTCAAATTTTGAACCATGCAAAGGCCCTCAAAGGGGTAGGTTTAAAGGGATTGGAGGAAACGTAGGATGCAAATGAGATTGACCAATCACTCTGTACTCCTGTAAATGAAACAGCCCAGCAAGGGAGATATAAGGCAGGCAGGACCCATGAGAGAGCACTTGCCTGCACAACCTTTCATTCCACACCACTGCTGCTGCTTGTGATTCCTCTGGCACCATGTCCAGGTCTGTGGAGAGGGCCCAGCCTTTCACCCAAGAGGAGAATGAGGCGTAGCTGGACGTCATCTTCACACAGTACCCCTGCCTGTATGGGAGACCAGGGGAGCAGGTGAGTGCTGACTCCACTAGCTTTGACTGTGCCCCTTTTTTGTGTCGGTCACTTCTTGCATTGTGTCCAGGTGTGACAGACATGCAATGTTGTTCATGGTGGGTCCCAGGGAGGTATGCCTTATGTCTCCCATGCAGAGCATGATGTGGTTCATATCTGCACTCCTCACTTGCATTGTGCTTACTGTGACAATCACTGCATGGTGCATGCCACATTCAGCCTGGCTAATCCTCTTGGGAATGTTGTTTCTATAGACCTGATGTGATTCTGTGGTCCCCCCAGTGTGACAGGTGACTGTACCCACAGATGTGTGTGAGTTGAGTGTACCTGTGGTGATAGTGTCCAAATGATGTGTACGGCCCCTGGACATTTGTGTGTGTGTAATTCCCCTGTCATGTGGGTGAGTGTCTATGTGGAGTGTTGCACCCCAGATGCATGGAGGATGCATATGCCCTACCCATCTGATGTGAGCAGGGAGCCGTGCTGTGTGTCTGAAGTGCTGAGCTAGCCCCACACCTGTGACTCCCCCCAGTCAAGTGACACATGTGCAGAGTGATGTTTGTACCCGCAGTTGCCAATGGCAGGTGATTGTCCTGTGCCTGTGTGTGTCTGTGTACTCCGCTGAGGTTGCGTCAGTGGCCTGGGGCATGTGACTGCTTTGAGGTGCTGTCCATAATCCTGGTGTTGCTTGTGATGCACAGTGTGAGCCATGATCATTGATTCTGTCGCACCCCTCATGCCACCTGTACTTTAAATGCCACTTAGTGCATTTGACCTTCCCCAGAGGAGAATGTCCCTATGACAAAGGTGCAATGAGTTGGCTGCATACTATGCCCTGTTCAAACAAGCCTAATTGTTATAATGTGTGTCTCTGTGACATGGAGGAGGTGTATTGATGTTGTCTCACTTTGTCATCCTCACAGGTAGCCGCCTACGCCAAGGGGGAGATATGGAAGCGGGCCGTCAGGGCCGTGAGGTCGGTGGAGGGTCGCAGTCGGCGCCTGGCCCAGGTGAGGAAACGCTGGCAGGATATCCGGTGCTGGACCAGGAGGATCGCCCGGGTCTTGCTGGGGGACTCACCTCCACGCAAACACGGCGGGTGCCGGCGCCTGACCCACCAAATGAAGCGTGTCCTGGCGGTGGTCATCCCTGACATGGATAGGCGGTTACAGGAGAAGCAGCAGCAGGAAGGGGGTAGGTACATGTGTGTTTGTTGTGTGTCACCAGCTTTTGGAAGTGCTCAGTCGCCTTGATACACTGCCAGGGTTTATATGTGCAGTGCATATCCTGTTCCTCAAAGTCAACCGGTCCTGTTCTTCCTCCCTTCCCCTCCTTGACATGTGTTCCCTGGTCTGTGTGTAGTCACTCTTGCACAAGGTAATCTAGGCTGGCAGTTAATCCAAGTGCCCAATGCTTGCAGCATCATGTGTGGGGGTATTCTGTGACATGTGTTGGGACCTTGCCTGTGCCCAGTCCAGTTCAGTCATTTGCGGGTCCATGATTGTTGGCACTGATGCAGAGTCTCAACATAGGAGTGTGAGGCTTAAAATGAACTGACTTGCAGCATGCATGACCGATGTTGTGGCCTCAGACATGATGTGCATGAGGGGGAGATATGCATAGTGCGGGGACGGTTGCTCCTGTTGCAGTCAGATCTATCCAGGACCATGGAGCAGTGTGGCCACTACAGTCCCCTGAGACACCTTTTCCTAGGAATCATGTGTGTCATCCAACACTGTGGACATTCTCAGTGTCTTCAGCATAGGTTGGCCTCTGTGGCATTGTACACTGGCCTCATTTGTATTTACGTAAAGTGTGCTACATGTGTCCACTGTACAGGGTGACCCAATGTGGCTTGTGCATCCTCACACTGGCCAGTGCCTGTGTGTCTGTGTACAGCTATCTGATGATGGTTGTTTGTCAATAATATGTGTGGTCAGCCCCACAAGGGGTAGTTAGAGTGCAATTAGGATTTAATGGAGCTCATTTTTCTGATCCCTGATTAAGAGGTGTAAGTCCTTCCTCTGTCTCAATCACATTGTCTCAGGTAGGGGGGTGTTTGTGCGGGTAAGGCCTACATGTCCAAAGCTTATGTCTCCTTGCCAGGTCTGGCCTGTGTGTGATGATAGTCTGAACAGACACTCAACAAGTATTGACCCAGTCATGTTGTGCAGGGTTTAATGTTTGTGCTTTGCAGCATGTGTCAAAGGTTAAAAGACATGGTTCCTGCTCATCCTTTTTTGGCAACGGTGTGTGGTCCAGATGCTGTGCTCGACTGGCCACAGACACTAGCTTCTCTATATAATTCGATATCAAGTTCTTTGCTGTTGTGTCATGCTCTCCATTGTTTCAAAGTGGCATGGTGGGTCAACCAACTGTGTAGTGCAGGGCCTACATATGTGCATACTACTGTAGATGTTACTCATGATGCTTTTCATGCTATGCACTGTGACCTATGTAGTTTGGACTCATGTGTCATATGTATACAGGTGTCTGATTATTTCCTGTCTCTTCACCTTGCCCACAGCATCGTCGAGGGACACCAAGAGAGACACCGGCACGGACATGGAGGAGGGACCACCAGTGCTGGGGAGTCTGACGCAGCAAGTGTCATGGAGGGCGAGGGGAGTCAGGCGGAGGACCTGTCCAGTCCCAACACCGACTATGACGCTGACGGGTCCGAGGCTGAGCTCCTAGAGGGGGCGGAGGCTGCTCCCACAGTTGAAAGCAGCAGTACATCTCTCGCCACCCCCTCCATTCCCATCACCGCCCTCCCACTTGCTCGGGTCCCTTCTGTCCGTGCTAGGCGACAACATGTCTCCTTCGTGCCAGGCACCGCACCCACTGCCCCTGTCTCCCCTGCTGCCGTCAATGCCGAGTCTGTGGACATCCTGCGGCAGTTGCAGGTTGGTCAGACATCGCTGCTTAATGCCCTCTATGGCCACACCAGACTGCTGACACAGATGGTGTCGTACATGGAGGGCATGTCAGCAGCGATGTCTGACCAACGGATGTTGCTGAGGTCCATGGACTCGTCACTGATGGCAGCAGTGGGTCTCCTGCAGTGCTCCGTCCCCCCCTACCCCTGCACCATCCACACTTCCCACTCCCATGCCTGTCCCAAGCACACCCAGACATCCCCATGCACGCACCCCACCAGACACAGGCAGCACACCAACAGGGAAGGCCAAGCGCACACCTCCTGTCACGCACACACAGGGGGAAGTAGGCCCACCCACTGGGTCTGGGGGCAAACGGCAGCCACGCAGCCAGAGTGGGAGTCCGCAGTCCTCACGACCCACTTCCTCCAAAACCACTCCCCTTAGCTCCCCTGCCCAACAGTCAGACAGAGAGTCCTTCATGGCCAGTCAGTCCCTCAGCCCCAGTGTGACACCACCCCGCAAGCGGTCGAGGAAGTCCCCAGGTAGGGGAGTTGAGTCCCTCCCCTGTCCACACCCTCCCCCAGTAGCGCTGCAACCCATCCCTCTGACCCCCCCTCCTTGGGGCCTCTGGTTCCTTCGGGTGCAGGGGAGACGCTGGCAGACCTTGCAACCGTGTGCAGCACCATCCTAACCACCACCTTTGGTGCTGCCCCACCCCCTGTGGTGGAGTCGTCCGTCCCTGCACCCACAACACCTACCCTTGCCCCACCTGTCCCTGCGGTGCCTGGTCCTTCCCCCCCACATGATGCCCCCCCCTGTGGATGAAAACGAACTCTGAACTGTGCAGGCAAGCTAGGGAACACGCGTCCCAATGTGTCCCCCCCAGGTATTCGCATATGGACTGGCCTATGGGCCTTGTATATAGTGTACATTTCAAATCCAATCATTTTTTATGCTGAATAAAGCATTTTGTTTTTCACTTGCACACAAATGCTTTTCTGGTATTGCTGTTGGTGCTGCTGCTCCCTGAGTTGGGGTGGTGATAATGTGTTAGGTGTCTGGGAAATGTTGAAGTGTGCTGCTCATGGAGAGGACCCTGGTATCTGCGTGCCATCACAAGGTCTCTGCAAATAATCTTTGGACATGTAAGCTCTTACTGTATGGTGACATTGTCCCAAGGAGTGTTCCTTCCTCTGTGGCACCTGACTTCTTCCCTGCAGGGTGTTTCCCAATTGTTGTGCTGACCTGTGTCTGTGCCATCCTTGGTAGTCACTGTACTTGTGTATGGTGTATATTATACTTCATTCAAAGAAGGGAATGCACACCTATTCAAACTGTAATCCTTTAGTAATCCTCATGTTGCAATGTAGCGTGCTCCTTGGGGAAAAGTGCCTTGCCCTGTGGCACTTGAAATAACATGAAAAACAATTTTGGGGCGACATGCGCCCCAACCAAAGGCACAGCGACGAAATCCTTGAATCCTCAATTTATGTTTGGACCAATTAATCATTTCTTAAGACGTGTAATCGTTTGCTTGCTCATTTTTCTCTCTTAACTCCCGTTTGTTCCACAAGCGCAGTGTCATGCCAATTTTCCAAATTTCTAATGCCATTGATGTGCCCATCCGGACCTCTTTGCAATAACACGTACTGAAGCATTAAATTCATCCAACGACAGCTTTAATTAAAATACCCAATGCATTTCGGGCTGCTCGAGCCCTTCGTCAGGGGTCACTACAAGTAACAATAAAATCACATATTAATTGCGCAATCATTATTTGAAAAAACATATTAGTTGCAAAATCATTTTTTGAAACTCTCATATTGGTAAAACTAGAACCCCATCGCTGAACCCCTAGCTAATCCCTGTCTGCTTGCTGTTCTGACTATCCATACACTGAACCCTACGGTCACCACTTCGTTACACAGCCTCTGGCACCATGCGAATTAATCCTTTCCATTCTAAATTTTAATTTAAGAAAACACAGCTCTTTTCTACCTTTCACTCCCCTTGAAATGCTGCTATTTAAACGAACAACCCCTTCCTAATTCATTATCCTCCCCAGCTTTTAAACATTCACAGAAAAATGCTGCTCTAATGTTCTTACTCTTTCTGCTCTGTCACGTTTATGGCACCTAAATATACAGCGCCTTTGAAACATTTAAACTAAGCCCTGTGGTGCACACCTTCACCTTACTTATTATTCTGAAACCACTGTTGTTCTCCATGGGCTCAATGTTACTAAAGCCTGCCTAGTTTAAACCTCTCTGCAACACGTACCTGCCGTGAATCTGCCCTCCTCATCTATTTTTTTAAAGGAATTGGTGACGTCGTTGTTCGCCCTTCATTTTTAAACTCGCTGTGTTGCTAGAAACCCTCCCATGTTCGCCGTTAATTAATTGATACCACCTGTTGCTGGTAACTCTCTTCAGAACGCCCCTCCCTCCTGACAAAAGCACTACAACTCCCACAGTTCAACATTTGGATCGTCAAAGACATGGCTTTACCACTGTTCAAAAAACAGAAACATTTTAGTGTGATCATGCAAAAGACTCGCAAAAAAATAAAATATCATATGCTCTGTAAAATCCGCTGTTCATATTACAATATAAAGTGAACATGAATCAAAAGTCACTTGTTTGTCCCATTTCTTATTGCAAACTGTATGGATGTGATCTTCCGCCGAACTTGTGGAAAAAACGACCTCCGCTCTGTTCCATCTTGACTCATTTAATTGAAATGCGGGCGGGTGCAAACCCAGAGTGGGCAAAAATTGTGGTTTATACTTCATTCAAAGAAGGGAATGCACACCTATTCAAACTGTAATCCTTTAGTAATCCTCATGTTGCAATGTAGCGTGCTCCTTGGGGAAAAGTGCCTTGCCCTGTGGCACTTGAAATAACATGAAAAACAATTTTGGGGCGACATGCGCCCCAACCAAAGGCACAGCGACGAAATCCTTGAATCCTCAATTTATGTTTGGACCAATTAATCATTTCTTAAGACGTGTAATCGTTTGCTTGCTCATTTTTCTCTCTTAACTCCCGTTTGTTCCACAAGCGCAGTGTCATGCCAATTTTCCAAATTTCTAATGCCATTGATGTGCCCATCCGGACCTCTTTGCAATAACACGTACTGAAGCATTAAATTCATCCAACGACAGCTTTAATTAAAATACCCAATGCATTTCGGGCTGCTCGAGCCCTTCGTCAGGGGTCACTACAAGTAACAATAAAATCACATATTAATTGCGCAATCATTATTTGAAAAAACATATTAGTTGCAAAATCATTTTTTGAAACTCTCATATTGGTAAAACTAGAACCCCATCGCTGAACCCCTAGCTAATCCCTGTCTGCTTGCTGTTCTGACTATCCATACACTGAACCCTACGGTCACCACTTCGTTACACAGCCTCTGGCACCATGCGAATTAATCCTTTCCATTCTAAATTTTAATTTAAGAAAACACAGCTCTTTTCTACCTTTCACTCCCCTTGAAATGCTGCTATTTAAACGAACAACCCCTTCCTAATTCATTATCCTCCCCAGCTTTTAAACATTCACAGAAAAATGCTGCTCTAATGTTCTTACTCTTTCTGCTCTGTCACGTTTATGGCACCTAAATATACAGCGCCTTTGAAACATTTAAACTAAGCCCTGTGGTGCACACCTTCACCTTACTTATTATTCTGAAACCACTGTTGTTCTCCATGGGCTCAATGTTACTAAAGCCTGCCTAGTTTAAACCTCTCTGCAACACGTACCTGCCGTGAATCTGCCCTCCTCATCTATTTTTTTAAAGGAATTGGTGACGTCGTTGTTCGCCCTTCATTTTTAAACTCGCTGTGTTGCTAGAAACCCTCCCATGTTCGCCGTTAATTAATTGATACCACCTGTTGCTGGTAACTCTCTTCAGAACGCCCCTCCCTCCTGACAAAAGCACTACAACTCCCACAGTTCAACATTTGGATCGTCAAAGACATGGCTTTACCACTGTTCAAAAAACAGAAACATTTTAGTGTGATCATGCAAAAGACTCGCAAAAAAATAAAATATCATATGCTCTGTAAAATCCGCTGTTCATATTACAATATAAAGTGAACATGAATCAAAAGTCACTTGTTTGTCCCATTTCTTATTGCAAACTGTATGGATGTGATCTTCCGCCGAACTTGTGGAAAAAACGACCTCCGCTCTGTTCCATCTTGACTCATTTAATTGAAATGCGGGCGGGTGCAAACCCAGAGTGGGCAAAAATTGTGGTTTATACTTCATTCAAAGAAGGGAATGCACACCTATTCAAACTGTAATCCTTTAGTAATCCTCATGTTGCAATGTAGCGTGCTCCTTGGGGAAAAGTGCCTTGCCCTGTGGCACTTGAAATAACATGAAAAACAATTTTGGGGCGACATGCGCCCCAACCAAAGGCACAGCGACGAAATCCTTGAATCCTCAATTTATGTTTGGACCAATTAATCATTTCTTAAGACGTGTAATCGTTTGCTTGCTCATTTTTCTCTCTTAACTCCCGTTTGTTCCACAAGCGCAGTGTCATGCCAATTTTCCAAATTTCTAATGCCATTGATGTGCCCATCCGGACCTCTTTGCAATAACACGTACTGAAGCATTAAATTCATCCAACGACAGCTTTAATTAAAATACCCAATGCATTTCGGGCTGCTCGAGCCCTTCGTCAGGGGTCACTACAAGTAACAATAAAATCACATATTAATTGCGCAATCATTATTTGAAAAAACATATTAGTTGCAAAATCATTTTTTGAAACTCTCATATTGGTAAAACTAGAACCCCATCGCTGAACCCCTAGCTAATCCCTGTCTGCTTGCTGTTCTGACTATCCATACACTGAACCCTACGGTCACCACTTCGTTACACAGCCTCTGGCACCATGCGAATTAATCCTTTCCATTCTAAATTTTAATTTAAGAAAACACAGCTCTTTTCTACCTTTCACTCCCCTTGAAATGCTGCTATTTAAACGAACAACCCCTTCCTAATTCATTATCCTCCCCAGCTTTTAAACATTCACAGAAAAATGCTGCTCTAATGTTCTTACTCTTTCTGCTCTGTCACGTTTATGGCACCTAAATATACAGCGCCTTTGAAACATTTAAACTAAGCCCTGTGGTGCACACCTTAACCTTACTTATTATTCTGAAACCACTGTTGTTCTCCATGGGCTCAATGTTACTAAAGCCTGCCTAGTTTAAACCTCTCTGCAACACGTACCTGCCGTGAATCTGCCCTCCTCATCTATTTTTTAAAGGAATTGGTGACGTCGTTGTTCGCCCTTCATTTTTAAACTCGCTGTGTAAACTAGGCAGGCTTTAGTAACATTGAGCCCATGGAGAACAACAGTGGTTTCAGAATAATAAGTAAGGTGAAGGTGTGCACCACAGGGCTTAGTTTAAATGTTTCAAAGGCGCTGTATATTTAGGTGCCATAAACGTGACAGAGCAGAAAGAGTAAGAACATTAGAGCAGCATTTTTCTGTGAATGTTTAAAAGCTGGGGAGGATAATGAATTAGGAAGGGGTTGTTCGTTTAAATAGCAGCATTTCAAGGGGAGTGAAAGGTAGAAAAGAGCTGTGTTTTCTTAAATTAAAATTTAGAATGGAAAGGATTAATTCGCATGGTGCCAGAGGCTGTGTAACGAAGTGGTGACCGTAGGGTTCAGTGTATGGATAGTCAGAACAGCAAGCAGACAGGGATTAGCTAGGGGTTCAGCGATGGGGTTCTAGTTTTACCAATATGAGAGTTTCAAAAAATGATTTTGCAACTAATATGTTTTTTCAAATAATGATTGCGCAATTAATATGTGATTTTATTGTTACTTGTAGTGACCCCTGACGAAGGGCTCGAGCAGCCCGAAATGCATTGGGTATTTTAATTAAAGCTGTCGTTGGATGAATTTAATGCTTCAGTACGTGTTATTGCAAAGAGGTCCGGATGGGCACATCAATGGCATTAGAAATTTGGAAAATTGGCATGACACTGCGCTTGTGGAACAAACGGGAGTTAAGAGAGAAAAATGAGCAAGCAAACGATTACACGTCTTAAGAAATGATTAATTGGTCCAAACATAAATTGAGGATTCAAGGATTTCGTCGCTGTGCCTTTGGTTGGGGCGCATGTCGCCCCAAAATTGTTTTTCATGTTATTTCAAGTGCCACAGGGCAAGGCACTTTTCCCCAAGGAGCACGCTACATTGCAACATGAGGATTACTAAAGGATTACAGTTTGAATAGGTGTGCATTCCCTTCTTTGAATGAAGTATAAACCACAATTTTTGCCCACTCTGGGTTTGCACCCGCCCGCATTTCAATTAAATGAGTCAAGATGGAACAGAGCGGAGGTCGTTTTTTCCACAAGTTCGGCGGAAGATCACATCCATACAGTTTGCAATAAGAAATGGGACAAACAAGTGACTTTTGATTCATGTTCACTTTATATTGTAATATGAACAGCGGATTTTACAGAGCATATGATATTTTATTTTTTTGCGAGTCTTTTGCATGATCACACTAAAATGTTTCTGTTTTTTGAACAGTGGTAAAGCCATGTCTTTGACGATCCAAATGTTGAACTGTGGGAGTTGTAGTGCTTTTGTCAGGAGGGAGGGGCGTTCTGAAGAGAGTTACCAGCAACAGGTGGTATCAATTAATTAACGGCGAACATGGGAGGGTTTCTAGCAACACAGCGAGTTTAAAAATGAAGGGCGAACAACGACGTCACCAATTCCTTTAAAAAAATAGATGAGGAGGGCAGATTCACGGCAGGTACGTGTTGCAGAGAGGTTTAAACTAGGCAGGCTTTAGTAACATTGAGCCCATGGAGAACAACAGTGGTTTCAGAATAATAAGTAAGGTGAAGGTGTGCACCACAGGGCTTAGTTTAAATGTTTCAAAGGCGCTGTATATTTAGGTGCCATAAACGTGACAGAGCAGAAAGAGTAAGAACATTAGAGCAGCATTTTTCTGTGAATGTTTAAAAGCTGGGGAGGATAATGAATTAGGAAGGGGTTGTTCGTTTAAATAGCAGCATTTCAAGGGGAGTGAAAGGTAGAAAAGAGCTGTGTTTTCTTAAATTAAAATTTAGAATGGAAAGGATTAATTCGCATGGTGCCAGAGGCTGTGTAACGAAGTGGTGACCGTAGGGTTCAGTGTATGGATAGTCAGAACAGCAAGCAGACAGGGATTAGCTAGGGGTTCAGCGATGGGGTTCTAGTTTTACCAATATGAGAGTTTCAAAAAATGATTTTGCAACTAATATGTTTTTTCAAATAATGATTGCGCAATTAATATGTGATTTTATTGTTACTTGTAGTGACCCCTGACGAAGGGCTCGAGCAGCCCGAAATGCATTGGGTATTTTAATTAAAGCTGTCGTTGGATGAATTTAATGCTTCAGTACGTGTTATTGCAAAGAGGTCCGGATGGGCACATCAATGGCATTAGAAATTTGGAAAATTGGCATGACACTGCGCTTGTGGAACAAACGGGAGTTAAGAGAGAAAAATGAGCAAGCAAACGATTACACGTCTTAAGAAATGATTAATTGGTCCAAACATAAATTGAGGATTCAAGGATTTCGTCGCTGTGCCTTTGGTTGGGGCGCATGTCGCCCCAAAATTGTTTTTCATGTTATTTCAAGTGCCACAGGGCAAGGCACTTTTCCCCAAGGAGCACGCTACATTGCAACATGAGGATTACTAAAGGATTACAGTTTGAATAGGTGTGCATTCCCTTCTTTGAATGAAGTATAAACCACAATTTTTGCCCACTCTGGGTTTGCACCCGCCCGCATTTCAATTAAATGAGTCAAGATGGAACAGAGCGGAGGTCGTTTTTTCCACAAGTTCGGCGGAAGATCACATCCATACAGTTTGCAATAAGAAATGGGACAAACAAGTGACTTTTGATTCATGTTCACTTTATATTGTAATATGAACAGCGGATTTTACAGAGCATATGATATTTTATTTTTTTGCGAGTCTTTTGCATGATCACACTAAAATGTTTCTGTTTTTTGAACAGTGGTAAAGCCATGTCTTTGACGATCCAAATGTTGAACTGTGGGAGTTGTAGTGCTTTTGTCAGGAGGGAGGGGCGTTCTGAAGAGAGTTACCAGCAACAGGTGGTATCAATTAATTAACGGCGAACATGGGAGGGTTTCTAGCAACACAGCGAGTTTAAAAATGAAGGGCGAACAACGACGTCACCAATTCCTTTAAAAAAATAGATGAGGAGGGCAGATTCACGGCAGGTACGTGTTGCAGAGAGGTTTAAACTAGGCAGGCTTTAGTAACATTGAGCCCATGGAGAACAACAGTGGTTTCAGAATAATAAGTAAGGTGAAGGTGTGCACCACAGGGCTTAGTTTAAATGTTTCAAAGGCGCTGTATATTTAGGTGCCATAAACGTGACAGAGCAGAAAGAGTAAGAACATTAGAGCAGCATTTTTCTGTGAATGTTTAAAAGCTGGGGAGGATAATGAATTAGGAAGGGGTTGTTCGTTTAAATAGCAGCATTTCAAGGGGAGTGAAAGGTAGAAAAGAGCTGTGTTTTCTTAAATTAAAATTTAGAATGGAAAGGATTAATTCGCATGGTGCCAGAGGCTGTGTAACGAAGTGGTGACCGTAGGGTTCAGTGTATGGATAGTCAGAACAGCAAGCAGACAGGGATTAGCTAGGGGTTCAGCGATGGGGTTCTAGTTTTACCAATATGAGAGTTTCAAAAAATGATTTTGCAACTAATATGTTTTTTCAAATAATGATTGCGCAATTAATATGTGATTTTATTGTTACTTGTAGTGACCCCTGACGAAGGGCTCGAGCAGCCCGAAATGCATTGGGTATTTTAATTAAAGCTGTCGTTGGATGAATTTAATGCTTCAGTACGTGTTATTGCAAAGAGGTCCGGATGGGCACATCAATGGCATTAGAAATTTGGAAAATTGGCATGACACTGCGCTTGTGGAACAAACGGGAGTTAAGAGAGAAAAATGAGCAAGCAAACGATTACACGTCTTAAGAAATGATTATTTGGTCCAAACATAAATTGAGGATTCAAGGATTTCGTCGCTGTGCCTTTGGTTGGGGCGCATGTCGCCCCAAAATTGTTTTTCGTATGGTGTATATTGCCATGGCTTCATGTCGACATGGTCCCTTTTCCGCACTATGCATGTGTGTACTCAAAGCCTAGCACACATGTGTTACTTGTTCTGCAGGGTATTTGGGCCCCTGACTGACAATTGTGGGCATTGTATCTGTGGGTACTCCACCCTTTTCCCTCCATGGGAGGCAACAACTTGTTGGGTGCCCCAGCACCTGTACATTCCTATCAGTCCTGGAATGTGGGTGACCGTGGGTGTTCCCTTAGGCTCTCTTAGTTGAGTGGGGTTTAACATGAGGATACAGTCTTGTTGCATGACCTCAGTGTGTGTATTGTGCTGCCACAGCCAGGGGTCGGTATGCATATGTAATTTGTCATCACACCCACATGTGGTGTGTCATGCAGTGGGGGAAGGACATTCATCCTCATGGGAGTGGGACACTGCTGTCAGTGATGTGTTGTCATGGCACTCTCAACATAGTCACACATTGTGGATGCCTTCATGCACCCATGGAGTTTTGCTAATGGGAGGATGATGTACACACCCCCATGTCTCTGTCAACTGCTGGGAGGCCTCTGCACCCACCCCTCATTTGTCTGGGCACTGCTGGGGGTCCTCTGCACCCACCCCTCATATGTCTGGGCACTGCTGGGAGTCCTCTGCACCCACCCCTCATATGTCTGGGCACTGCTGGGAGTGATAGGCACCCACCCCTCATATGTCTGGGCACTGCTGGGGGTCCTCTGCACCCTCCCCTCATATGTCTGGGCACTGCTGAGAGTCCTCTGCACCCACCCCTCATATGTCTGGGCACTGCCGGGAGTGATAGGCACCCACCCCTCATATGTCTGGGCACTGCTGGGAGTCCTCTGCACCCACCCCTCATATGTCTGGGCACTACTGGGGGTCCTCTGCACCCACCCCTCATATGTCTGGGCACTGCTGAGAGTGATAGGCACCCACCCCTCATATGTCTGGGCACTGCTGGGAGTGATAGGCACCCACCCCTCATATGTCTGGGCACTGCTGGGAGTCCTCTGCACCCACCCCTCATATGTCTGGGCACTGCTGAGAGTGATAGGCACCCACCCCTCATATGTCTGGGCACTGCTGAGAGTCATAGGCACCCACCCCTCATATGTCTGGGCACTGCTGGAAGTCCTCTGCACCCACCCCTTGTTAGACCCGGCCCTCGTAACATAGCTAGACCTGACCCCTGCACCTCACACCAGCCCCCAAACCCACGGCCTAGCCGATCCTTCCCACCAGAACTCACACGCACCCAACCCGGACTTCCCCGTCCGTGGCCTTCCTCCTTTCGGCCACACCGGGCCCGCGTGCCCACTTCATGCACCAAGATGGCCGCCCGGCCCCAGCGCGACCCTGGCCGAGAGGCGCCACTCCGGCTGGAGGACATCGCGCTCCCCTTGGGATGAGAGAGGGAGGAGCAGTTTCTATCACACCTCTGCGCTTCCCTGGGAAGGTGGGTTTCGATCGACCTGTCGGCCTCCCCGAGGGCTGGCTCCACGCCTGCTGGGTGTCTGGGACTTCTCCCGACCCGGCCCTGGAAGGATCAAAGGACAATGGCAGGAAACCCCAACAAGCGACCCCCAGGTGACAAGACCCCTGCCTGCACAGACTCCGGACATCAAAGAGGAGTCGCCCTATAACAAGGGGTGCTCTGGGACTGTCCGGCAGATTCGCCTTGGAAACACCTGAGCCCTGCTGAGTGACTCGCGGCTCCCTGAAGATCGTAAGACCTCCGAACTTGTGCTTGAGCCCTGCTGAGTGACTCGCGGCTCCCTAAAGACCGTAAGACCTCCGAACTTGTGCTTGAGCCCTGCTGAGTGACTCGCGGCTCCCTGAAGATCGTAAGACCACCGAACTTGTACCTGAGCCCTGCTGAGTGACTCGCGGCTCCCACAGACTCTCTTGGTCCCGCCGGACCCCACGACGACAAGCGTATCCCCCAGATCGAGGATTGTGAGCTGTGCGCCGGGTACGCTCCTGCATTTGATCCATATCCCCAAAGACTGTCCCGCTACCTCCTACCCCCCTCCAAGACTCTGTGAGCCCACGCTCTACTTGTATATATTTGCCTTGCTGATCACAAAGATCCTACCACTCCGATCTGATAAAGATTTGCTCTTAAGAACTCCCTGTGTGGTGTCCCTCTGTCGTGTGGTGCCAAGTGTACGATCCTAGATACGAGAATCCTCTCCTGAGGAGTCTCCCGCCAGTGGCCGGCTACGATACCTCGAGGGTGGGCCTCAGGACAGTCAGGGCCCCCTCCGGGCCCCTCTGAGGTCGCCTTCTAACATTGGTGGCAAGCGACGGGATTCGGGCCCATAATCTAGAGATCGTACCGTGAACGGCTGACGCACTACCGACAAAGATGGCAGAAGAAAACGCCGTGGTTCTCACAGAAAACGACACCAGTACCGTGTTCCAGGTGGAACAGCTGGAAGAGTACACACACAAAGAACTAAAGCAAGTCTGTAAGGAACGCAAAATCGCTACCACTGGTCTCAACACCAAAGAAGATATGCAAAAGGCACTGGAAGCTTGGGTGGATTCTGGAGCCTCCCGCCCAGAAGGAGCGGGGGAGCCCCACGACGAAGCTGGACCCTCCCAAGGAGAACGCAGCAGCAACCAGGTGCGAGGCTTCGTACCAGACGGGGGCCTATCTCCGGAGGAACTCGCAGACAGAGAAAGAAGTCGCCATCACGAGCTCGAATTAGCAAGCTCAAAATTGAGGGCGAGTTGAAATTAGCCGAGAAAAAGCTAGCAGTAGAACAGATGCGAGTACAAGGAGAACTAGAAGAGAAGAAACTCCAACGAGAACACGAGGGAAGGAGACTTCAACTGGAACATGAACGCAGCTTGAAGGAAATAGAGCTAAAAGCAAGAAGCAAAGAAGCGCGGCCCCCGGGGAACCGAGAGGCGGCCGCCCCGGTGGAGCAGAAGGTCCACATCCCCAAGGATGTGGTCAAAGAGTATTACAAAAATGATGACATTCAACAGTGGTTCCGGGCCTACGAGGTCGCCATGACCTCCCATCGGGTCCCGCAGAAGGATTGGGGGGCTGGGTTGTGGGGACGATTCCTGAGCGAAGGGAGAGACACCCTTCTCGACCTACCCACCTCCATGCAGACCTCCTATGACCACATGAAAGCGGCCCTCCTCACAAGGTACGGCCTCACCCCGGAGATGTACCGCCAGCGGTTCCGGGACTGCAGGAAGATCCCGGGTACCACCTGGGTGGAATATGTGAATTTCTTCAGCCGCGCCTTCGATGGGTGGATCAAGGGCAGCAAGGTAACCACCCTGGAAGAACTAACAGACCTTATGTTGTGGGAACACCTGGCTGCGAACTGCTTTGTGGAACTATGCCAGCATCTGCTCGACAGCAAGCTCACGGATCCGAGAAAGCTGGCTGTCGAAGCGGATCACTGGACCAACACCCGGGTCTCCCGGGGCCCTGTAGGAGAGTACCTCCGAGCCAGTCAGGGACCACCCCGCCAGAGAGGGGGGGAAACCAGGGAGGGCCAAGAGAGTCCCAGGCTAGTCCCCAGAAGTCCCAACCTCCACCTTTCCCGGCACCCCCACCAGCTGTATCCGGCCCCCCCCTGAGACGGGGGCACCCGGTAACCATCACTTGTTTCCGTTGCCAGAAGCCCGGGCATTACGCCAACGACCCTGAATGCCCCATGGCCCCACGCACCACCCAGGCAGCACCCCCCGCTAGACAGATAGCCAATGTAGCGCTGGGGGAGGAGGTTGAGGAGGCCGAGGAGTGGGAACCCGCAGCCATGGCCCTAGTATCCTTAGGAGATAGAGAGATGGTCCCTGGGAGCCTCCTGCCCTCTAAAACAAAGAAATATGGGCAGCTCGTAACGATCAATGGCCACCAAGTAGAAGCCCTCCGTGACACCGGGGCCAGCATCACCGGTGTCCTCAGCCATTTAGTCCATAAAGACCAGGTCCTCCCCAACGTATTTTGCCCTGTCATTTCCGCCGACAACACAGAAAGCCTATGTAAGGTAGCCCTGGTGCCCTTTGAGTGGGGAGGGGTGGTCGGTAAACTGAAGGTCGAAGTGAGGACCTCCCAACCAGTCGACTGTCTCCTGGGGAACGACCTGGAAAGTTCCCCCTAGAGACAAGTCGAGCGCAAGACCCACCTAGGGATGATGGGCCTCCCTGAGTGGGTGTGCGCCACTACTCGATCCATGGCGGCTCGACTGACTCCCCTGAGGGAAGTCGACGACGCCCCGACCCCTGAAGATAGGATGGTCCCGGCCGAGGGTCCCCACATACCCCCACCAGAAGGGTCGATCGCCAGTGACGAACCTCCGCCTTCCGACTCCACCCAAGTCACCGAGTTAGGCGATCTGCCCGAATTAGCCCAGTGGCGCCACGAGGGGGGCCCCTCCCGAGAGGAGTTCTGCCGAGAGCAGGCTACCTGTCCCTCCCTGGTCGGGCCCCGGCAACAGGCAGAGGCCCAGGCCGCAGGCGACCAGACGGGGACGCACCGGGTGTATTGGGAGAATGACCTTTTGTACAGCGAACAGAAGTCGGTGGAGCTAGGGTCCGGCCGGGTGCTGGTGGTACCCCTACGCTTCCGAAACCTCCTCCTGGGCTTGGCCCACGACGTTCCCCTCGCAGGCCACTTGGGCCAGGACAAAACGTACAGTCGCCTCGTGACTCACTTCTACTGGCCCAGAATGAAAGCAGATGTAGAAGCCCACTGCAAGTCCTGTCCCACGTGCCAGGCCAGTGGGAAGAGCGGAGGGAAGCGCAAGGCTCCCCTCCAACCCTTCCCTGTCGTCAGTACCCCTTTTGAGCGGGTCGGGATCGACATTGTAGGACCTCTGGACCCCCCAACTTCCCAAGGGCACCGGTTCATCCTCGTCCTGGTGGACCATGCCACCCGATACCCTGAGGCCATCCCCCTGCGCACCGTCACAGCCCCCGTGGTGGGCCGTGCGTTGATGGGAATCTTCTCCCGCATGGGTTTTCCCCGCGAGGTCGTGAGCGATCGCGGTACCAACTTTATCTCCCGATACATGAAGTCCTTATGGCAACAATGCGGGGTGTCCTATAAGTTCACCACCCCGTACCACCCCCAAGGAAACGGCCTGGTAGAGCGGTTTAACTGGACTCTGAAGCGGATGATCGCGGGCCTGGAAGAGCCCCTCCGGAGTAAGCGGGACATCCTGCTCCCCTGCCTCCTATTCGCATACCGAGAAGTTCCCCAGAAATCCTTGGGGTTCAGCCCCTTTGAGTTACTCTACGGGCACCCCGTCAGGGGGCCCCTCAGCCCGGTCAAGGAAGGCTGGGAGGCGGCGCCCCGAGGCCCCCCCGAGATGTGTTCCGTTATGTCCTGACCCTCCGAAATCAGACTAGGAGGTTCCGAGAGATGGCCGAGGCCAACCTGGAGGCGAGTCAGAAGGAGATGAAGCGCTGGTACGACCAGAACGCCACTCTGGTCGAGTTTCAGCCGGGCCAGCAGGTATGGGTCATGGCCCCCGTGAAACCCTGCACCCTCCAGGATAAATGTACCGGGCCCTTCAAAGTGTTTGAGCGGAAGAGCCGGGTCACGTACTTGGTGGACGTCCAGTCCCCCCGGGACCCCCTCCGGGTCCTCCACGTGAACCGCCTCAAGCCCCACTTTGTGCGGACGGAGCTGAGCCTCCTACTGGCCACTGATGACGGCTCCGTAGAGGGAGTGAACCTCTCCCCGTCTCTCACTCCCCAGCAACGTGAGGATTGCCGCCAGCTCCTAGGGCAGTTTTCGGACCTCTTCTCCCTGGTCCCTAAGGTCACCGGCTGGTGTGTCCATGATGTGGATACCGGGGACAGCCCGCCAGTGAAACACCGGGCCTACCGAGTCCCTGATCGGGTCCGGTCCTGTATCCAAGCCGAAGTCTTGAAAATGTTGACCCTAGGCGTGATCGAACCCTCAGACAGCCCCTGGGCCAGCCCCGTGGTCCTGGTCCCAAAAGCAGCTGCCCCCGGGGTCGCACCAGAACTCCACTTCTGCGTGGACTACCGGGGACTCAATGAAGTCACCCGAGCCGATGCCCACCCCATTCCCCGAGCCGACGAGCTCATTGACCAGCTCGGGGCTGCTCGGTTCCTCAGCACCTTCGATCTCACCTGCGGCTACTGGCAAATTGCGCTCACAGAGTTAGCCAAGGAGCGGTCCGCCTTCTCCACCCCGGATGGGCACTATCGCTTTCGCGTGATGCCCTTCGGGATGAAAAATGCCCCTGCCACCTTCCAGCGACTGGTAAATAGAGTCCTGGCCGGGCTGGAAAAATTCAGTGCTGCATATCTCGACGATATCGCAGTTTTTAGCTCTGAGTGGAGTGAGCACCTCCAGCACCTTCGGAGGGTGCTGACCGCCCTGCACCAGGCAGGCCTCACCGTGAAAGCCAGCAAGTGCCAGATTGGGCAAGGTTCGGTAACCTACCTGGGGCACCAGGTCGGAAGCGGGCAGGTCGCCCCTCTACAGCCCAAAATCGACGCCATCCTAGCCTGGGAACCCCCCACTACCCAAACGGAGGTCCGAGCCTTTCTGGGCCTCACGGGCTACTACCGGAGATTCATCCGGAATTACGGCAGCCTGGTCGGTCCCCTCACGGGACTCACGTCCAAAAAGCAGCCCAAGAAGGTGCAGTGGTCCCCTGCTTGCCAAGAGGTGTTCGAGGCCCTGAAAGCGGCCATGTGTACTGGCCCCGTCCTCCAGGCCCCCGACTACTCCAAAGAGTTTGTGGTACAAACTGATGCCTCCGAGCATGGCATCGAGGCAGTCCTCTCCCAGGTAAATGACCAAGGCCTAGACCAGCCCGTAGCCTTCCTCAGCCGAAGGCTATTGCCCAGGGTACAGAGATGGAGCACCATCGAGCGCGAGGCGTTCGCCGTAGTCAGGGCCCTCAAGAAACTACGCCCTTACCTGTTCGGCACCCATTTCAAGGTCCAAACCGACCATCGCCCCTTGCGATGGCTCATGCAGATGCGAGGAGAAAACCCCAAGCTACTGCGGTGGTCAATCTCCCTCCAGGGGATGGATTTCACTGTGGAACATCGCCCTGGGACTGACCACACCAACGCCGATGGCCTCTCCCGGTTCTTCCGCCTCAGCGAAGAGAACCCCCAAGAGGATGGGTAGTTCTCTCCGGCTTTCAGCTGGGGGGGACGCATGTTAGACCCGGCCCTCGTAACATAGCTAGACCTAACCCCTGCACCTCACACCAGCCCCCAAACCCACGGCCTAGCCGATCCTTCCCACCAGAACTCACACGCACCCAACCCGGACTTCCCCGTCCGTGGCCTTCCTCCTTTCGGCCACACTGGGCCCGCGTGCCCACTTCATGCACCAAGATGGCCGCCCGGCCCCAGCGCGACCCTGGCCGAGAGGCGCCACTCCGGCTGGAGGACATCGCGCTCCCCTTGGGATGAGAGAGGGAGGAGCAGTTTCTATCACACCTCTGCGCTTCCCTGGGAAGGTGGGTTTTGATCGACCTGCTGGCCTCCCCGAGGGCTGGCTCCACGCCTGCTGGGTGTCTGGGACTCCTCCCGACCCGGCCCTGGAAGGATCAAAGGACAATGGCAGGAAACCCCAACAAGCGACCCCCAGGTGACAAGACCCCTGCCTGCACAGACTCCGGACATCAAAGAGGAGTCGCCCTATAACAAGGGGTGCTCTGGGACTGTCCGGCAGATTCGCCTTGGAAACACCTGAGCCCTGCTGAGTGACTCGCGGCTCCCTGAAGATCGTAAGACCTCCAAACTTGTGCTTGAGCCCTGCTGAGTGACTCGCGGCTCCCTGAAGATCGTAAGACCTCCGAACTTGTGCTTGAGCCCTGCTGAGTGACTCGCGGCTCCCTAAAGATCGTAAGACCTCCGAACTTGTGTGCTTGAGCCCTGCTGAGTGACTCGTGGCTCCCCGAAGATCGTAAGACCACCGAACTTGTACCTGAGCCCTGCTGAGTGACTCGCGGCTCCCACAGACTCTCTTGGTCCCGCCGGACCCCACGACGACAAGCGTATCCCCCAGCTCGAGGATTGTGAGCTGTGCGCCGGGTACGCTCCTGCATTTGATCCATATCCCCAAAGACTGTCCCGCTACCTCCTACCCCCCTCCAAGACTCTGTGAGCCCACGCTCTACTTGTATATATTTGCCTTGCTGATCATAAAGATCCTACCACTCCGATCTGATAAAGATTTGCTCTTAAGAACTCCCTGTGTGGTGTCCCTCTGTCGTGTGGTGCCGAGTGTACGATCCTAGATACGAGAATCCTCTCCTGAGGAGTCTCCCGCCAGTGGCCGGCTACAATACCTCAGGACAGTCAGGGCCCCCTCCGGGCCCCTCTGAGGTCGCCTTCTAACACCCCTCATATGTCTGGGCAATGCTGGAAGTCCTCTGCACCCACCCCTCATATGTCTGGGCACTGCTGGGGTCCTCTGCACCCACCCCTCATATGTCTGGGCACTGCTGAGAGTGATAGGCACCCACCCCTCATATGTCTGGGCACTGCTGGGAGTGATAGGCACCCACCCCTCATATGTCTGGGCACTGCTGGGGATCCTCTGCACCCACCCCTCATATGCCTGGGCACTGCTGAGAGTGATAGGCACCCACCCCTCATATGTCTGTCCACTGCTGAGAGTCCTCTGCACCCACCCCTCATATGTCTGGGCACTGCTGGGAGTGATAGGCACCCCCCTCATATGTCTAGGCACTGCTGGGGGTCCTCTGCACCCACCCCTCATATGTCTGGGCACTGCTGGGAGTGATAGGCACCCACCCCCATGTCTCTGTCCACTGCTGGGAGGCCTCTGCACCCACCCCTCATATGTCTGGGCACTGCTGAGAGTGATAGGCACCCACCCCTCATATGTCTGGGCACTGCTGGGGGTCCTCTGCACCCACCCCTCATATGTCTGGGCACTGCTGGGAGTGATAGGCACCCACCCCTCATATGTCTGGGCACTGCTGGGAGTCCTCTGCACCCACCCCTCATATGTCTGGGCACTGCTGAAAGTCCTCTGCATCCACCCCTCATATGTCTGGGCACTGCTGGGGGTCCTCTGCACCCACCCCTCATATGTCTGGGCACTGCTGAGAGTGATAGGCACCCACCCCTCATATGTTTGGGCACTGCTGGGAGTGATAGGCACCCACCCCTCATATGTCTGGGCACTGCTGGGAGTGATAGGCACCCACCCCTCACATGTCTGGGCACTGCTGGGAGTCCTCTGCACCCACCCCACATATATCTGGGCACTGCTGAGAGTGATAGGCACCCACCCCTCATATGTCTGGGCACTGCTGAGAGTCCTCTGCACCCACCCCTCATATGTCTGGGCACTGCTGGGAGTGATAGTCACCCACCCCTCATATGTCTGGGCACTGCTGGGAGTCCTCTGCACCCACCCCTCATATGTCTGGGCACTGCTGGGAGTGATAGGCACCCACCCCTCATATGTCTGGGCACTGCTGGGGGTCCTCTGCACCCACCCCTCATATGTCTGGGCACTGCTGAGAGTGATAGGCAC
The DNA here is from genome assembly GCF_964204655.1 of Triturus cristatus. NCBI lineage: Eukaryota > Metazoa > Chordata > Amphibia > Caudata > Salamandridae > Triturus > Triturus cristatus. The sequence continues at coordinate 1,120,285,729 of NC_140590.1, forward strand.
CCACCCCTCATATGTCTGGGCACTGATGGGAGTGATAGGCACCCACCCCTCATATGTCTGGGCACTGCTGGGAGTGATAGGCACCCACCCTTCATATGTCTGGGCACTGCTGGGAGTGATAGGCACCCACCCCTCATATATCTGGGCACTGCTGGGGATCCTCTGCACCCACCCCTCATATGTCTGGGCACTGCTGAGAGTGATAGGCACCCACCCCTCATATGTCTGGGCACTGCTGGGAGTGATAGGCACCCACCCCTAATATGTCTGGGCACTGCTGGGGGTCCTCTGCACCCACCCCTCATATGTCTGGGCACTGCTGGGAGTGATAGTGTTAGACGGCGACCTCAGAGGAGCCCGGAAAGGGGTCCTGACTACCCTGAGACCCACCCTCGAAGTATCGTAGCCGGGCACTGGCGGGAGACTCCTCAGGGGGAGGAATCTCGTATCTAGGACCGTACCCCTGGCACCACACGACACAGAGACACCACACCGTGCGTTCTTAGGAATCAATCTTTATCAATCAGATTAGCACTGCAAATATGTACAAGAAGAGCGCGGGCTCAATGAGTCTCGGAAGGGATAGGGGGTAGCGGGACAGTCTCTGGCAAAGGTTCAAGGCAGGGACGTACCCGGCGCACAGCTCACAATCCTCGAGCTGGGGGATACGCTTGTTGTAGTTGGGGTCCGGCGGGACCGTGAGAGTCTGTGGGAGCCGCGAGTCACTCAGCAGGGCTCAGGTACAAGTTCGGAGGTCTTACGATCTTCAGGGAGCCGCGAGTCACTCAGCAGGGCCCAGGTACAAGTTCGGAGGTCTTACGATCTTCAGGGAGCCGCGAGTCACTCAGCGGGCTCAGCTACAAGTTCGGAGGTCTTACGATCTTCAGGGAGCCGCGACCACGTCAGCAGGCTCTCGTTGTTCCAGCGTCGAATTTACCGGACAGTCCCAGAGCACCCCTTGTTATAGGTCGACCCCTCTTTGATGTCCGGAGTCTGTGCAGGCAGGGGTCTTGTCACCTGGGGGTCGCTTGTCGAGGTTTCCTGCCATTGTCTTTTGATCCTTTCAGGGCCGGGTCGGGAGGAGTCCCAGACACCCAGCAGGCATGGAGCCAGCCCTCAGGGAGGCCGGAGGGCCGATCGAAACCCATCGTCCCAGGGGAGTTCAGAGGTGCGATAGAAACTGCTCCTCCCTCTCTCATCCCCTGGCAAGCGTGATGTCCTCCAGCCGGAGTGGCGCCGCTAGGCCCGGGTCGGGCTGGGGCCGGGTGGCCATCTTGGTGCATGAAGTGGGCACGCGGGCCCGGGGTGGCCGAAAGGAGAGAGGCCATGGACGAGGATGTCCGGGTCGGGTGCGTGTGTTCTAGTGGGAAGGATCGGCTAGGCCGTGTGCTTGGGGCTGCAGGTACCAGGTTATGTGGTGCGGGGGCAAGTAGGGCCATGCTACGAGGCCGGGTCCAACACGCGTCCCCCCCAGCTGAAAGCCGGAGAGAACTGCCCATCATCTTGGGGGGTTCTCTTCGCTGAGGCGGAAGAACCGGGAGAGGCCGTCAGCGTTGGCGTGGTCCGTACCAGGGCGATGTTCTACGGTGAAATCCATCCCCTGGAGGGAGATTGACCACCGCAGTAGCTTGGGGTTTTCTCCTCGCATCTGCATGAGCCATCGCACTTTGAAGTGGGTGCCGAACAGGTAGGGGCGTAACTTCTTGAGTGCCCAGACCACGGCAAAGGCTTCGCGCTCAATGGTGCTCCATCTCTGTTCTCTGGGCAACAGCCGCCGGCTGAGGAAGGCGATGGGCTGGTCTAGGCCTTGGTCATTCATCTGGGACAGGACGGCCCCAATGCCATGCTCGGAGGCATCGGTTTGGACTACAAACTCCTTGGAGTAGTCGGGAGCCTGGAGGACGGGGGCAGTACACATGGCCTTCTTTAGGGCATCGAACGCCTCCTGGCAGGCAGTCGTCCACTGCACCTTCTTTGGCTGTTTTTTGGATGTGAGTTCTGTGAGGGGGCCGACAAGGCTGCCATACCCCTGGATGAATCTTCGGTAGTAGCCAGGGAGGCCCAGAAAGGCTCGGACCTCCGTTTGGGTGGTGGGTGGTTCCCAGGCTAAGATGGCGTCGATCTTCGGCTGTAGAGGGGCGACCTGGCCGCTCCCGACCTGGTGCCCCAGGTAGACTACTGATCCTTGCCCAATCTGGCACTTGCTGGCTTTTACTGTGAGGCCTGCCTGGCGCAGGGCGGTTAGCACCCTCCGGAGGTGCTGGAGGTGCTCACTCCATTCGGAACTGAAAACGGCGATGTCGTCTAGATAGGCCGCGCTGAACTGTTCCAGCCCGGCCAGGACTCTATTCACCAGTCGCTGGAAGGTGGCCGGGGCATTTTTCATTCCGAAGGGCATTACGCGGAAACGGTAGTGCCCATCTGGGGTGGAGAAGGCGGACCGCTCCTTGGCTCCCTCGGTGAGCGCAATCTGCCAGTATCCGCAGGTGAGGTCGAATGTGCTGAGGAACCGGGCTGCCCCGAGTCGGTCAATGAGCTCGTCGGCTCGTGGAATGGGGTGGGCATCGGCTCGGGTGACGTCATTGAGCCCCCGGTAGTCCACGCAGAATCGGAGCTCGGGGGCAACACCGGGGGCCGCTGCCTTCGGGACCAGGACCACGGGGCTGGCCCAGGGACTGTCAGATGGCTCGATCACCCCCAGGGTCAACATCTTCGAGACTTCAGCTTGAATGCAGGACCATACCCGGTCAGGGACCCGGTATGCTCGGTGTCTCACCGGCGGGCTGTCCCCGGTGTCCACGTCATGGACACACCAGTCAGTGACTCGGGGGACCAGGGAGAAGAGGTCGGAAAATTGTCTTAGGAGCTGGCGGCAGTCCTCTTGTTGCTGGGCAGTGAGGGCTGGGGAGAGGTTCACTCCTTCCACGGAGCCATCCTGCTCCTTGACACACAGGAGGTCCGGGAGGGGATCGGACTCATCTTCGGCCCCGTCATCGGTGGCCAGCAGGAGGCTCAGTTCTGTCCGCACGAAGTGAGGCTTGAGGCGGTTCACGTGAAGGACCCGAAGGGGATCCCGAGGCGACTGGACGTCCACCAAGTATGTGACGACTCTTCCGCTCAATCACTTTGTAGGGCCCGTCCACCTGTCCTGGAGGGCGCCAGGTTTCACGGGGGCCATGACCCATACTTGCTGGCCCGGCTGGAACTCGACCAGAGTGGCATTCTGGTCGTACCAGCGCTTCATCTCTTCTTGGCTTGCCTCTAGGTTGGCCTCGGCCAGTGCTCGGAACTTCCTGGTCTGGTTCCGGAGGGTCAGAACATATTGGAACACATCTCGTGGGGTGGTCTGGGGTGCCGCCTCCCACACTTCCTTAACCAAACTGAGGGGACCTCGGACGGGGTGTCCATAGAGCAACTCAAACGGGCTGAACCCTAGGGACTTCTGGGGGACTTCCCGGTAAGCGAACAAGAGGCAGGGGAGCAGGACGTCCCACTTACGCCGGAGGGGCTCTTCTAGGCCGGTGATCATCCCTTTCAGAGTCCTGTTAAACCTCTCTACTAGGCCGTTCCCTTGGGGATGGTACGGGGTGGTGAACTTATAGGACACTCCACATTGTTGCCACAGGGACGTCATGTACTTCGAGATAAAATGAGTGCCGCGATCGCTCACGACCTCGCGGGGAAAACCCACCCGGGAAAAGATCCCCATCAGGGCCCGGCCCACCACGGGGGCCGTGACGGTGCGTAGGGGGATAGCCTCAGGATAGCGGGTGGCGTGATCCACTAGGACCAGGATGAACCGGTGACCTTGGGAGGTGGGGGGGTCCAGGGGCCCCACGATGTCGATCCCGACTCGTTCGAAGGGGGTACTGACGACCGGGAAGGGTTGGAGGAGAGCCTTGCGCTTCCCCCCACTCTTCCCACTAGCTTGGCACGTGGGACAGGACTTGCAGTGGGCTTCTACAGCTGCTCTCATTCTAGGCCAGTAAAAGTGGGTCACGAGACGGCTGTAGGTCTTGTCTTGACCCAGGTGGCCGGCGAGGGGGACGTCGTGGGCTAAGCCCAGGAGGAAGTCTCGGAAGCGTAGGGGTACCACCAGCACCCGGCCGGATCCCAGCTCCCCCGACTTCTGCTCACTGTACAAAATGTTATTCTCCCAATAAACTCAGTGCGTTCCGGTTTGGTCGCCTGCGGCTTGGCCCTCGGCCTGGCGCCGCAGTCCGACCAGGGAAGGACAAGTGGCTTGCTCCCGGCAAAATTCCTCCCGGGTGGGCCCGCCCTCGTGGCGCCATTGGGCCAATTCGGGTAGATCGCCTAACTCGGGGACCGGGGCGGTGTCGGACGGTGAGGGTTCGTCGCTGGCGACTGACCCTTCCGATGGGGGGACGGGAGGACCCTCGGCGGTTACTGTTCTGACTTCTTCGGTCGGGGCGTCTTCGACTTCTCCCAGGGGGGTGAGTCGGGCTGACATAGATCGGGTGGTGGCGCACACCCACTCGGGGAGTCCCATCATTCCTAGGTGGGCCTTGCGCTCGACGTGCTTCCAGGGAGAACTCTCCAGGTCGTTCCCTAAGAGGCAGTCGACCAGCTGGGAGGTTCTTACGGCAACCCTTAGTTTACCTATCACCCCACCCCACTCAAACGGCACCAGGGCTACCTGACACATACTCTCTCTATTATCTGTGGAAATTACCGGGCAAAAGACGTTGGGGAGGATCTGCTCCTCGGGGACTAAGTGCCTGAGGACACCGATGATGCTGGCCCCGGTGTCCCGCAGGGCCTCTATTTGGTGGCCATTGATCTTGACGAGCTGCCCGTATTTCTTCGTGTTGGAGGGCAGGAGGCTACCAGGGACCATCTCTCTATCTCCCAGGGATACTAGGGCCATAGCTGCGGGTTCCCACTCCCCGGTTTCCTCAACCTCCTCCCCCAGGGCTACGTTGGCTATCTGTCTCGCAGGGGTTGCCGCAGGGGGGACTTGGGTGGCCATGGGGCACTCTGGGTCATTGGCGTAGTGCCCGGGCTTCTGGCAACGGAAACAAGTGACGGTTACCCGGTGTCCCCGTCTCCCGGGGGGTCCGGTTACTGGTGGGGGGGGCGCTGGGAAAGGTGGAGGTTGGGTCTTTGGGGGGCTAGGCTGGGACTCTCGCTGCCCTCCCTGGTTCCCTCCTCCTCTCTGGCGGGATGGTCCCTGACTGGCTCGGAGGTATTCTCCTACCATGCCCCGGGGGACCCGGGTGTTGGTCCAGCGGTCTGCTTCCACAGCCAGCTTCCTGGGATCGGTGAGTTTGCTGTCGAGCAGATGCTGGCGTAGTTCCACAAAGCAGTTCGCAGCCAGGTGTTCCCACAACATGAGGTCGGTGAGTTCCTCAAGGGTGGTGACTTTGCTGCCCTTGATCCACCCATCGAAGGCCCGACTGAAAAAGTTTACATACTCCACCCAGGTGGTGCCCGGGATCTTCCTGCAGTCCCGGAATCGCTGACGGTACATCTCGGGGGTGAGGCCGTACCTTGTGAGTAGAGCCTCTTTCATGTGGCTGTAGGAGGTCTGCAGAGAGATGGGTAGGTCGAGCAGGGTGTCTCTTCCTTCGCTCAGAAACCGTCCCCACAACCCTGCCCCCCAGTCCTTCTGCAGGACCCGATGGGAGGTCATGGCGACCTCGTAGGCCCTGAACCATTGTTGAATGTCATCGTTTTTATAATATTCTTTGACCACGTCCTTGGGGATGTGGACCTTCTGCTCCGCTGGGGAGGCCGCCTCTCGGTTTCCCGGGGGCCTCCCTTCCTCGTTTCTGGCCTTGAGCTCGATTTCCTTCAAGCTGCGTTCGTGCTCTAGTTGGAGCTTCCTTCCTTCGTGCTCCCGTTGGAGCTTCTTCTCTTCCAGTTCGCCTTGTACACGCATTTGCTCTACTGCTAGTTTTTTTTCCGCTAACTTCAATTCGCCTTCGATTTTGAGTTTGGCTAACTCGAGTTCGTGATTGCAACTTCTCTCTCTGTCCGCGAGTTCTTCCGGGGATAGGCCCCCGTCTGGTACGATGCCTCGCACCTGATTGCTGCTGCTTTCGCCTTGGGGGGGTTCGGCTTCGTCGGGGCGCTCCCCCGTGCCTTCTGGGCGGGAGGCCCCGGCATCCACCCAAGCTTTCAGTGCTTTCTGCAAATCTTCTTTGGTGTTGAGACCGGTGGTAGCGATTTTAAGTTCTTTGCAGAATTGCTTTAGTTCTTTGTGCGTGTATTCTTCTAGTTGTTCCACCTGGAACACCCTGTTGGCGTTGGTTTCTGCGGGGCTCATGGCGCTTCCTTCTGCCATCTTTGTCGGTAGTGCGTCCGTCGTTCACGGTACGATCTTTAGGTGATGGGCCCGAATCCCGTCGCTTGCCACCAATGTTAGACGGCGACCTCAGAGGAGCCCGGAAAGGGGTCCTGACTACCCTGAGACCCACCCTCGAAGTATCGTAGCCGGGCACTGGCGGGAGACTCCTCAGGGGGAGGAATCTCGTATCTAGGACCGTACCCCTGGCACCACACGACACAGAGACACCACACCGTGCGTTCTTAGGAATCAATCTTTATCAATCAGATTAGCACTGCAAATATGTACAAGAAGAGCGTGGGCTCAATGAGTCTCGGAAGGGATAGGGGGTAGCGGGACAGTCTCTGGCAAAGGTTCAAGGCAGGGACGTACCCGGCGCACAGCTCACAATCCTCGAGCTGGGGGATACGCTTGTTGTAGTTGGGGTCCGGCGGGACCGTGAGAGTCTGTGGGAGCCGCGAGTCACTCAGCAGGGCTCAGGTACAAGTTCGGAGGTCTTACGATCTTCAGGGAGCCGCGAGTCACTCAGCAGGGCCCAGGTACAAGTTCGGAGGTCTTACGATCTTCAGGGAGCCGCGAGTCACTCAGCGGGCTCAGGTACAAGTTCGGAGGTCTTACGATCTTCAGGGAGCCGCGACCACGTCAGCAGGCTCTCGTTGTTCCAGCGTCGAATCTACCGGACAGTCCCAGAGCACCCCTTGTTATAGGTCGACCCCTCTTTGATGTCCGGAGTCTGTGCAGGCAGGGGTCTTGTCACCTGGGGGTCGCTTGTCGAGGTTTCCTGCCATTGTCTTTTGATCCTTTCAGGGCCGGGTCGGGAGGAGTCCGAGACACCCAGCAGGCATGGAGCCAGCCCTCAGGGAGGCCGGAGGGCCGATCGAAACCCATCGTCCCAGGGGAGTTCAGAGGTGCGATAGAAACTGCTCCTCCCTCTCTCATCCCCTGGCAAGCGTGATGTCCTCCAGCCGGAGTGGCGCCGCTAGGCCCGGGTCGCGCTGGGGCCGGGCGGCCATCTTGGTGCATAAAGTGGGCACGCGGGCCCAGGGTGGCCGAAAGGAGAGAGGCCATGGACGAGGATGTCCGGGTTGGGTGCGTGTGTTCTGGTGGGAAGGATCGGCTAGGCCGTGTGCTTGGGGCTGCAGGTACCAGGTTATGTGGTGCGGGGGCAAGTAGGGCCATGCTACGAGGCCGGGTCCAACAGATAGGCACCCACCCCCATGTCTCTGTCCACTGCTGGGAGGCCTCTGCACCCACCCCTCATATGTCTGGGCACTGCTGAGAGTGATAGGCACCCACCCCTCATATGTCTGGGCACTGCTGGGAGTCCTCTGCACCCACCCCTCAGATGTCTGGGCACTGCTGGGAGTGATAGGCACCCACCCCTATGTCTCTGTCCACTGATGTGGATCGTAGCATGACACGCACCCACCCGCCCACACCCTCTTCAGGCCTGGGTACGGTCCGTACCCCAAATGTTGGGGTGCCATAGGGGTACGGATCGTACCCAGGCCTTCAGAGCGTGGGTACGGCTCGCACCACACGTACCCCTACGTCACCCCAAGAATGGTGGTACGGCCCGTACCTAGGCCTGAAGAGCGTGGGTACGGGTCGTACCACCATTGTTGGGGTGCCATAGGGGTACGGCACGTACCCAGGCCTACAGGATGTGGGTACAGGCCGTATCACCATTGTTGGGGTGCCGTAGTGGTACGGCCCATACCCAGGCCTTAAGAGCGTGGGTACGGGTCGTGCAACGCCTACCCCTACGTCACCCCAACAATGGTGGTACAGCCCGTACCCACATTCTGAAGGCCTGGGTATGGGCCGTACCACCATTGTTGGGGTGACGCAGGGGTACGGCCCGTACCCAGGCATGAAGAGCGTGGGTACGGGCCGTACCACCATTGTTGGGGTTCCGTAGGGGTACGGCCCGTACCCAGGCCTACAGAACGTGGGTACGGGCTGTACCACAATTGTTGGGGTGATGTAAGGTTAGGCGTGGTATGACCCGTACCCACGCTGGGCACTGCTGGGAGTGATAGGCACCCAACCCTCATATGCCTGGGCACTGCGGGGAGTCCTATGCACCCACCCCTCATATGTCTGGGCACTGCTGAGAGTGATAGGCACCCACCCCTCATATGTCTGGGCACTGCTGAGAGTCATAGGCACCCACCCCTCATATGTCTGGGCACTGCTGGGAGTCCTCTGCACCCACCCCTCATATGTCTGGGCACTGCTGGAAGTCCTCTGCACCCACCCCTCATATGTCTGGGCACTGCTGGGGGTCCTCTGCACCCACCCCTCATATGTCTGGGCACTGCTGAGAGTGATAGGCACCCACCCCTCATATGTCTGGGCACTGCTGGGAGTGATAGGCACCCACACCTCATATGTCTGGGTACTTGCTGGGAGTGATAGGCACCCACCCCTCATATGTCTGGGCATTGCTGGGAGTCCTCTGCACCCACCCCACATATGTCTGGGCACTGCTGAGAGTGATAGGCACCCACCCCTCATATGTCTGGGCACTGCTGAGAGTCCTCTGCACCAACACCTAATATATCTGGGCACTGCTGGGAGTGATAGTCACCCACCCCTCATATGTCTGGGCACTACTGGGAGTGATAGGCACCCACCCCTCATATGTCTGGGCACCACTGGGGGTCCTCTGCACCCACCCCTCATATGTCTGGGCACTGCTGGGAGTGATAGGCACCCACCCCTCATATGTCTGGGCACTGCTGGGGGTCCTCTGCACCCACCCCTCATATGGCTGGGCACAGCTGAGAGTGATAGGCACCCACCCCTCATATGTCTGGGCACTGCTGGGAGTGATAGGCACCCACCCCTCATATGTCTGGGCACTGCTGGGGATCCTCTGCACCCACCCCTCATATGTCTGGGCACTGCTGAGAGTGATAGGCACCCACCCCTCATATGGCTGTCCACTGCTGAGAGTCCTCTGCACCCACCCCTCATATGTCTGGGCACTGCTGGGAGTGATAGGCACCCACCCCTCATATGTCTGGGCACTGCTGGGGGTCCTCTGCACCCACCCCTCATATGTCTGGGCACTGCTGGGAGTGATAGGCACCCACCCCCATGTCTCTGTCCACTGCTGGGAGTCCTCTGCACCCACCCCTCATATGTCTGGGCACTACTGGGAGTGATAGGCACCCACCCCTCATATGTCTGGGCACCACTGGGGGTCCTCTGCACCCACCCCTCATATGTCTGGGCACTTCTGGGAGTGATAGGCACCCACCCCTCATATGTCTGGGCACTGGTGGGGGTCCTCTGCACCCACCCCTCATATGTCTGGGCACTGTTTAGAGTGATAGGCACCCACCCCTCATATGTCTGGGCACTGCTGGGAGTGATAGGCACCCACCCCTCATATGTCTGGGCACTGCTGGGGATCCTCTGCACCCACCCCTCATATGTCTGGGCACTGCTGAGAGTGATAGGCACCTGATGAATACAGGCCCCAGCTAGGCCCGCAGGACACAAGGGTTCGCTCTCCTGCAATGGAATCTACAAGGAAGTTGGCACGGAAACTGCAAAGTACAAAGACAAAGTTTATTAACCCTTAAGGGTGGTCCTACAATCCATACAATACCCTTCGGTATTGCATAGAGTAGCACACAGAACTTGCGTACACGGTCCCCTTTTATACACAACAGAGGGGCTCATAAGTGGGAGGATACAACATGAGGCAAGGAATGTTACCTTTTATGGACATTTTCGATACAAGATCAATATGTGGGCGGAGCTGACATACTCCTTGAGCCCGCGAAAACATGGTCAAGCAAGGACTAACTGATAACAGATGTGGTCAAGCCTGGGCATGCGCCAGGCGGACAAAGGAACTATTTATAGACTGTTACTAGGCAGATTACAAGAGCAACTAACACGAAGATAGGACTCTTCTCATGTTGAGCACGTGGAGACATGACAATACAAAATGGAGTCCAGACTTTAGTCAACATAACGAAAGAGACATTTCTAAGGAAGGAGAATTCATGTCTTTAGTAAATGCTTAATCACATCGTGGTTTCAATTTACAACAGACGACCCTTTCAGCATTTACTGAAGACATCCGGTTTATTAGGATAATCATCGTATATGTCAATTGCCATCATTTCTTCTACTTCTTTAGCTAAACGTTTCTGATAGGTGACATTGGCAATAGCTTTCTTATCAGGAATACAGAATGATACACATAAAGAACAGAGCAAAGGACCACATTGAACACAGATGCAACAAGAAAACAGAACTGCTATAATTATACAGAGACCAGTTAAAACCTTCCAACCCCAAGCAGTGATCAATGCCCAAAACCATCCAGAAAAGGACCAAGTGCCGTTTTCTGTATGGATTTCAGCTGCAATTTTATGCAACCTGTTGATTGCATTATAGACTGACGGCGTGTGGTCAGGGATAAACACACAGCAACTACTTCCGATAATTTTACAAGCTCCACCTCGGTCAGCTAACATAACATCTAACACCATGCGATTCTGTAATGCAACAATTCTAGTAATCTGCAATTCTTCCGTAAGATTCCCAAGAGCAGCAGCGGTTTGGTTTGTCACAGCCTCTACCACTCTTGTTAACCTTCGAACTTTCCTACTATTTAGGGCAGCTCCAACGAAGAAAAACAATCCTAAATTAAAATCAATGTACTGCTGCAGACTGGTGTCAGTCTGGTCCACATCATCAATTGATAGAGTACGTTTGTACCTATTTACAGTCACATTATTTAACAACTTCAAATCCTTATGATAGGATGCAGGCGCCAAAAATACAGGAGGCAATAGGAAGGCTACATAACATACTCCGGACCAACCGGCTGGCAAACGGTAATAAACTTTATTTCCACATACGAAGTATGTATTATGGGATGCTAAGAAGGTACTGTTATTCAACCCGTCGATGTTTAATATGGTAATGCAATCACTAACACCAACAGGAATATAACCCACACTCTGGACACACAGGTCCGCTTGAGCTTGTGCCACTTGAATCACAAATTTGTCTTTTCCCACAGTGTCTCTGGTGTTCGTGAAAATATAAGGAATCGATTCATTGTCTGGTCGATACTCTTCCCATTCCCAAATTGTCCCATTCGCTTGCGGATATCCATCTTTATCCTGATGACATTCTTTATTGAGTCTGAAGAGTAATCGTCCCACTGTGGGTTTCCGGGTGGCAAAAAGCAAAGTGTACCATGCTCTACAAGAGCCATTATGAGAGAAAGGAAGAGGTATGAATGGCGTTCCTCCTTTCTTCTGATGAGCTGGCATCATACCACATATCCAACAGTTCGTAGCATTCGTGGCAACGTGGGTATGATGCAACATCTGGATGAAAGTGTTATTCAAATAAGACTGACGATGCTTCAATTCTTGATACGGAAGGGTATAGAAGTAGTGCTCCTCAGGCACTGGAGTGGTCAACACAAGTAACTCTCGAGCAGGAGTCACATCCTCCACAAACCATGTGGTTATCCCAACAATAGCTACTGTAAGCATAAAACCTGTTGCACAAAGGATCTTCTTTTTCTCCATGTCAAGATAAAGAATCAATATCTTCCTGAAACTAAAAGTTTGTCAGAACTCTTCCCCTTGGGCAGCGGTCGATTTCTTCACCAACGGGCCAAGACGGGTGTCGCTACACTAATGCAGGGCTGATCCCCCCCCTTGCCTCATTGGCTCTCCATTTCACTAACCCAAGGGCCGTTCTGACATCATGTCCCGATACTGAAGAGTTCACTTCCTTGGCCTGAGATGATATCGCTTTCCTCCAGGAGTCACGTGGTCCGGAAAGAGCTCCTCAGCGTCGTTCGGTTCCACAGCACGGCCTTTCTCTGTGGTCAGAATCTCTCGTTGATCGGTCAATACAGCAGGCTCCACCAATCCGGGCGGTACTTTGCGGCAGTGCAGGGAATGAATCCAATTCTTTCTGTTGGAAACTCGCACAGCCGTCCTCGTTGCCAGTAGGACTTGCTCAGGACCAACCCATCTCGGCTCCAGGCTGTTCGTCCTGTCAAAGATTTTTATCATGACATGGTCGCCAGGCCGGAGACCATGTCCTTCACCGGTGGACCGATCAGGGAGCGCCTCCCGGACCTGTTGATGAATAGAAACCAAGTTATCCGTTAACTGTGCCAGATAATCATTCATCATTACACAAGGTACATCATACACAGTCTTAGGTTTTGGTGGACCCCAAATATTCATTGGACGTCCAAAGACAATCTCGTACGGTGTAAGACCGGTTCGAGAGTGCGGTACCGACCTAATTGACAATAACGCCAGTGGTAAAGCATCTGGCCAAGTCAAAGATGTCGAACCTTGGATTTTAGCGATCTTGAGCTTCAGTGTACCATTATACTTCTCGACTAGTCCTGCAGATTGAGGGTGAAACACTGCGTGGAACTTCTGGGTGATGCCCAGACCCTTCAAAACATACTTTATAACATCCGCTATAAAGTGGGGTCCGTTATCACTCCACAGAAGTCTACAAACGCCATATCGAGGGAAGAACTCCTTCAACAGCATCTTGGCGGTAGTCATTGCAGTATTGTCTTTCGTAGGGTATGCCTCAACCCATTTGCTAAAGGCACAAACCACTACTAGAACATACTTCAAATTGTTACAGCGCTCAAGCTGGATGTAATCCATCTGCAAAACCTCAAAGGGTGCAGTGGGCGTTACAAATCCTCCTGCTGGAGTTCGAGTACCCTTTCCTGGGTTGTACCTCAGGCAGATCATACAGGTCTGCACCACTCTCTTTGCCGTGCTAGCAATCTCTGGATGCTCCCAGACTTGGGTAAGCAATTTTACAATTGCGGAAGCTCCAACATGTGCTAGCCCATGTGCCATCTGAACCATAGGTTGTACAAAAGCCGTGGGTAATTTCCATCTATCCATCTGCTTATTTCTCCAGCAACCCTCATCATCCAATTCTCCCTCACCGGACCATTGCTCCCGTTCTTTATCAGAAGCGGTCCTCTGTATTTCTCGCACTTCTTCCTTCGCATCGTGCCATCTTTCTACTTGCGACTTCACTACATACATGGCAGTAGCACCAGGCTGCATCGCAGTCTCCCGTGCCACCCGGTCTGCTAACGCATTCCCCTCTCCAACTTTATCGACTACTTTCCTATGGGCGCTACATTTAACGATGGCAATTTTCTTCGGATATGTCAATGCAGTTAAAAGATTATGAACTAACTCCGCATGCATTATTTGTACTCCATGTGACGTTAAAAACCCTCTCTCCTTCCAGAGCAGGCCGAAATCGTGCGCTACTCCGAAGGCATACCGGCTATCTGTATAAACATTCACACACAATCCTGTACTGAGCTCACACGCTCGTGTTAATGCTATCAGTTCCGCTGCTTGAGCTGATTTCTGTGGTATGCGTGCTGTCTCCACTATTGTTTGCAATGTGGCAATTGCATACGCTGCTGAAGTCGTACCATCTGGTAGCTTCAGGCATGACCCGTCCACCCACAGTTCTCCATCTACATCTGAAAAGGGCGTATCCTGGAGATCAATACGACCCTTTGTTTGTTCCTCAGTCACAAGAATACAATCATGTGCTTTCCGTGCCTCAGACTGAGTCTCGGGGTACGGCAACAATGTGGCCGGATTTAACGTTACGCACCTCTTTAACGTAATATGAGGAGCCAAAAGCGTCAGCTCATATCCCGTTAAACGGGCACTGGTCAAATGCTGCGTCTTTGTCTGATTAAGCAGGGCATCAACAGCATGGGGGACTAATACCAACAGCTTATGAGATAACACAATTCCCTCACTTTGACGTATTGACACAGCTGTCGCCGCAACCGAGCGAAAACAACCAGGCAATGCTCGGGCAACAGGATCAAGTACAGCCGAAAAATATGCACAAGGGCACTGCTTGTCGCCGTGCATCTGCACTAAAACTGATAATGCACATCCATCTTTCTCATGCACATACAGCGAAAAAGGTTTGGTATAATCAGGAGTCCCTAACACTGGTGCTGAACAGAGGGCCTGTCGCAATTTCTGAAAGGCAGTGTCACACTCATTCGTCCAAGGAAGCGGGATAGGTGTGTCTTTTGTCAAAAGGGCTAACAATGGCTTAGCTATGTGTGAAAACCCTAGTATCCATTGCCTACAAAACGACACAAGACCCAAAAATGCACGCACGTCCTTCTGCGTGGACGGCGTCGGCGTGTCCAGAATTACTTGGACACGATCTGGTGTGAGTGCACGCCCCTCCTTAGACAAAAGGTGACCCAGATAAGTCACCTTTGGTCTACAGAACTGTAACTTTTTCCGAGATACTTTGTGATTGTGGGATGCCAAAAAGGAAAGTAAAGACAACGTACTCGTTTCACACAACTCCGGAGTGTCGGCCGCCAGCAAGATGTCATCGACATATTGAATGAGGGCGACACCCTCGGGCAGAACAAAGGAGTCCAATTGTCTTTTCAAAGCTTGACTGTAAATGCTAGGGCTTTCCGTGTAACCCTGAGGGATTCTACAAAATCGGTAAGACCTATTATTTAGAGTGAAACCAAAGAGGTATCGACTATCGGGATGAATAGGAATTGAAAAGAAGGCATTTTTCAAATCGATAACTGAAAACGTGGTCGCCGTCGGCGGGACCAAAGTAAGCAACGTCGTGATATCAGAAACCACTGGGTACTGAGGTATCACGATCTTGTTCACTTCCCTCAAGTCAATTATAAACCGATAGACTTTAGCATCCGTATCCTTTTTCAAAATGGGTAGAATCGGGCTATTACAGACATTGTAGGGAACTTCCTCCACTACTCCCACCTTAATCAAATCCTGCACAATCTGTATAAGAGCCTCTTCCCCCTCCTGCGAAATACGATACTGTGGAAGGCGTGGTAACACCGCCCCCTCCTGGACACTAATGTGAACAGGCGGAATCACCATCTGTCCCACATCAGTATCCGAGGTGGCCCACAAAGCACAAGGGAGGGTAGCTAACACAGCATCTTCTGCAACCACACACATCCGTTCAGACAGGGGGTAATTGTCATTTAATATCACCCGCACTCCAGCAGGGGAGCAGCGGATCGTAGCTCTGAAGTGCTTCAACATATCAAGGCCCATAATATTGTCCGGCGTGTTCGGGGCAAGCAGAAATGGACAGGGTGCAGAAAAAGAATCAACCTGAAATGTGAGGGGCCGCGAAAGAGGGCTTCGGGAGGGTGTACCATCAAACCCTACCGATGTAACCATTAAGCCAGATGGGGGAGCCCTCGGAACCAATTGTTTAGACAGCGCACTACGAGTCGCTCCTGTATCCACTAGGAACTGATCAGTAGAACCCAAAACCTCAGCTGATACGTAAGGACCCTTCTGATCAACCGGCACCTCAACTGATTCTAACCCCCATCCAACGCATTCCTATGCATGCTGAGAATCATGGTACCCAGAACGGTCAATCCCCGACACTTGATACTGGTTTTGTCGATCGAAAACATTAGGCCTATCTCGTTGCTGCCCGGCAGGGTCAAAACGAGCGTGATCGACAGAATTCCCTCTAAAATTCGAGAAACCCCCTCTACCTCTCGGGCCACCCTGATTGTGTCCCTGCCGCGAAGTATGCAACGCCGGGCAATCTCTGGCCCAGTGTCCCGATTGCTTACAATACGCACATTGATTCCTGTTCAAATCAGATCGACCCGAGGTAGGACCATAAAATCCTCCCCTACCTCTATTGACACCCCGGCGGGGCGGACCATATACTTGCGCTAACATCACCTTCGTTTTTAAATCCTTCGATTTCTTCTCCTCCTGCCCCTTCGCTTCTTGCTCCTGGCGCTCATAGTACTGAGCTATAGTCAGGAGGGCTGTCGGGGTCGCAGTGGACCAAGAACTTTCACTCGCTTTTAAGCGGGCTGCGATCGCCGGTAGTAAATTCACCACATATTTATCAGCAAAAAGGTGTCGACCCGTATCATCCGTAAGTGACTGACCACTAAAATCATGAAACGTCTCCTCAAAGCGCGTAAAGAAATCTGCAACTGATTCATCAACTTTCTGCTTACACGAGGCTAGCATATTCCAGTCAATCTTTTTAGGGGGAATGATTGTCTTCAACTTAGTCAGAATAGCAGCGGGGAGATCTAAGATAATCTGAGGTGGTTTCTGCGCGGGCTTCCTCTCCCTATCCTCATCCTCAAGCTCAGACCACCGAGCCTTAAAAGCGGCAACATCATCCACCTTCCGCACAGATCGCCACGTATCTGGTGGTAAAATAAGCCCAAAGAACAAATCTATATCTGCTAAGGTCATAGTACAAGAATTCAAGGCCCCCTCGACTTCTTCGTAAAAGGCCGCTGGATTCTTGCGGGGATCAGGCAACGCATTCTTTAATGCCATGACGTCAGCCCTGTGCCAGGGAGTATAAACCCAATTATACACAAAATATCCCTTAGCATCGGCGGAGGTAATATCCGAGCTAGTCCCCGCTCCTTTAGAAGGAACATACAAAGGCGCCGCCTCTCGCATTGGTTTAGCATGCACTAGGTCGCTCTTATCTGACTGAGAGGTGGATGAATGGCCATCTCCGGTACGCGAATCCGACCGCTTCTCCTCCTCAGCTTGTTGGCGTGCTTTCTCTTTAAGGTCCCTCGCCGCGTCCCGCAACGCAAACAGCCGCCGAACCGCATCAGGCGCCTTAGAGGGAGAGAAAACACCATTACGCAATGCTTTAGCATCTAATACCACATCGTCAGGCTCAAAGACACTGGAATATTTCCGGAAAGCAGCAATCACTTCCTCAGAAAAGTGACCCAAAAAACCCAACCTTTCTCTATCCTGCCACAACTCCCAGGAATTCAACAACTCAGCAAGGGATAACTTGCCCTTGAGTGCACGATAGGAAACTTGCCGAAGCTCACCCATTCGGTCAGCCGATAACATGGACCGCGTGTCTACCTTACCCGAACTCGATCCAGAATCTTGTGGCCTCGGGGCAGACGCACCGACATAAGGAGGCGGAGAACGATCTAATAAATAAAAATCATCGTCATGATTATCAAGGACAGGATAAAATGACTGACGAACAGCATATTGACCCGAGACTTGTAACCTACGCTCTTTCTCTTGCCTCTCCGTCTGTTCTCGCTCCTCCCGACGCTTTGCTTCCTGTGCTCTCACATGATCATTCTTCCGTTGCTCTTTATCAAACAGCGCTTTCTCACGTTTCTCACGCTCACGCACTTCCTTCACCCATAATCGCACACATTCAAACATGTCTTGCCGAGCACGCCGCTTACACATACACTGTTCCACATACTCAATCTTACGCATATCAAACGACCCATACAACGGCCACCGTAGCTCAGGATCCTTTCTGGTATATTTCCTCCATACTGTGCTGTACATTATGGAGGAAAGACCATGCTTCACATACATATCCCTATTAGGAGTCCCCTCTGGGGGAGCTGGAGCAGATTCCTCGAGGTTTAACCGGTTTCCAAAACAGCAGCACCACTTACGGAGTGCGCTAAAAGCAGGCATGCTCAAAAATAATGCAAAATATGCAGTATTATCAAAAATGGCACTTAAACTTTGTGCCGTTCAAAGTTACACAATTCCGGAGAAATATCTCCACATTACCTGCCTATATGTGTTGCAACGCATATATTCTCACAATAACCAATACAAGATATGACCGGTCATCACAAATCAAAGTCAAATAGCCAAACCAGGCTTCAAAAACTCGGAGCAAGTACCGTACAACTGTTCTTACCAATCAAGAGTCCAGATTCCAACTGCCAAGCTCCAAAATTCGCCCAAACGGCTGTCACGGCAGGACCGACAGAAGAGGTCTCAGTCGAGGACCGGCGCCACCCAGATGGTCAGCTCGGAAGGGAAGGAAGAAAAACCTCGGGATGCCAGGACTAAAGTGCCTCTGGCAGTGATCACATCCCCGGCCAAATTCCTCACCTTCGTCGCGACCAATCCTTCGAGCATCCGAGTCGCCGATGAGCCCCACGTGACGGGTGCCAATTGATGAATACAGGCCCCAGCTAGGCCCGCAGGACACAAGGGTTCGCTCTCCTGCAATGGAATCTACAAGGAAGTTGGCACGGAAACTGCAAAGTACAAAGACAAAGTTTATTAACCCTTAAGGGTGGTCCTACAATCCATACAATACCCTTCGGTATTGCATAGAGTAGCACACAGAACTTGCGTACACGGTCCCCTTTTATACACAACAGAGGGGCTCATAAGTGGGAGGATACAACATGAGGCAAGGAATGTTACCTTTTATGGACATTTTCGATACAAGATCAATATGTGGGCGGAGCTGACATACTCCTTGAGCCCGCGAAAACATGGTCAAGCAAGGACTAACTGATAACAGATGTGGTCAAGCCTGGGCATGCGCCAGGCGGACAAAGGAACTATTTATAGACTGTTACTAGGCAGATTACAAGAGCAACTAACACGAAGATAGGACTCTTCTCATGTTGAGCACGTGGAGACATGACAATACAAAATGGAGTCCAGACTTTAGTCAACATAACGAAAGAGACATTTCTAAGGAAGGAGAATTCATGTCTTTAGTAAATGCTTAATCACATCGTGGTTTCAATTTACAACACACCCACCCCTCATATGGCTGTCCACTGCTGAGAGTCCTCTGCACCCACCCCTCATATGTCTGGGCACTGCTGGGAGTGATAGGCACCCACCCCTCATATGTCTGGGCACTGCTGGGGGTCCTCTGCACCCACCCCTCATATGTCTGGGCACTGCTGGGAGTGATAGGCACCCACCCCCATGTCTCTGTCCACTGCTGGGAGGCCTCTGCACCCACCCCTCATATGTCTGGACACCGCTGAGAGTGATAGGCACCCACCCCTCATATGTCTGGGCACTGCTGGGGGTCCTCTGCACCCACCCCTCATATGTCTGGGCACTGCTGGGAGTGATAGGCACCCACCCCTCATATGTCTGGGCACTGCTGGGAGTCCTCTGCACCCTCCCCTCATATGTCTGGGCACTGCTGAAAGTCCTCTATATCCACCCCTCATATGTCTGGGCACTGCTGGGCGTCCTCTGCACCCACCCATCATATGTCTGGGCACTGCTGAGAGTGATAGGCACCCACCCCTCATATGTCTGGGCACTGCTGGGAGTGATAGGCACCCACCCCTCATATGTCTGGGCACTGCTGGGAGTGATAGGCACCCACCCCTCACATGTCTGGGCACTGCTGGGAGTCCTCTGCACCCACCCCACATATATCTGGGCACTGCTGAGAGTGATAGGCACCCACCCCTCATATGTCTGGGGACTGCTGAGAGTCCTCTGCACCCACCCCTCATATGTCTGGGCACTGCTGGGAGTGATAGTCACCCACCCCTCATATGTCTGGGCACTGCTGGGAGTCCTCTGCACCCACCCTTCATATGTCTGGGCACTGCTGGGAGTGATAGACACCCACCCCTCATATGTCTGGGCACTGCTGGGGGTCCTCTGCACCCACCTCTCATATGTCTGGGCACTGCTGAGAGTGATAGGCACCCACCCCTCATATGTCTGGGCACTGATGGGAGTGATAGGCACCCACCCCTCATATGTCTGGGCACTGCTGAGAGTGATAGGCACCCACCCTTCATATGCCTGGGCACTGCTGGGAGTGATAGGCACCCACCCCTCATATGTCTGGGCACTGCTGGGGATCCTCTGCACCCACCCCTCATATGTCTGGGCACTGCTGAGAGTGATAGGCACCCACCCCTCATATGTCTGTCCACTGCTTAGAGTCCTCTGCACCCACCCCTCATATGTCTGGGCACTGCTGGGAGTGATAGGCACCCACCCCTCATATGTCTGGGCACTGCTGGGGGTCCTCTGCACCCACCCCTCATATGTCTGGGCACTGCTGGGAGTGATAGGCACACCCACCCCCATGTCTTTGTCCACTGCTGGGAGGCCTCTGCACCCACCCCTCATATGTCTGGGCACTGCTGAGAGTAATAGGCACCCACCCCTCATATGTCTGGGCACTGCTGAGGGTCCTCTGCACCCACCCCTCATATGTCTGGGCACTGCTGGGGGTCCTCTGCACCCACCCCTCATATGTCTGGGCACTGCTGAGAGTGATAGGCACCCACCCCTCATATGTCTGGGCACTGCTGGGAGTGATAGGCACCCACCCCTCATATGTCTGGGTACTTGCTGGGAGTGATAGGCACCCACCCCTCATATGTCTGGGCATTGCTGGGAGTCCTCTGCACCTGCCCCACATATGTCTGGGCACTGCTGAGAGTGATAGGCACCCACCCCTCATATGTCTGGGCACTGCTGAGAGTCCTCTGCACCAACATCTAATATATCTGGGCACTGCTGGGAGTGATAGTCACCCACCCCTCATATGTCTGGGCACTGCTGGGAGTCCTCTGCACCCACCCCTCATATGTCTGGGCACTACTGGGAGAGATAGGCACCTACCCCTCATATGTCTGGGCACCGCTGGGGGTCCTCTGCACCCACCCCTCATATGTCTGGGCACTGCTGAGAGTGATAGGCACCCACCCCTCATATGTCTGGGCACTGCTGGGAGTGATAGGCAGCCACCCCTTATATGTCTGGGCACTGCTGGGGATCCTCTGCACCCACCCCTCATATGTCTGGGCACTGCTGAAAGTGATAGGCACCCACCCCTCATATGGCTGTCCACTGCTGAGAGTCCTCTGCACCCACCCCTCATATGTCTGGGCACTGCTGGGAGTGATAGGCACCCACCCCTCATATGTCTGGGCACTGCTGGGGGTCCTCTGCACCCACCCCTCATATGTCTGGGCACTGCTGGGAGTGATAGGCACCCACCCCCATGTCTCTGTCCACTGCTGGGAGGCCTCTGCACCCACCCCTCATATGTCTGGGCACTGCTGAGAGTGATAGGCACCCACCCCTCATATGTCTGGGCACTGCTGGGGGTCCTCTGCACCCACCCCTCATATGTCTGGGCACTGCTGGGAGTGATAGGCACCCATCCCTCATATGTCTGGGCACTGCTGGGAGTCCTCTGTATCCACCCCTCATATGTCTGGGCACTGCTGAAAGTCCTCTGCATCCACCCCTCATATGTCTGGGCACTGCTGGGGGTCCTCTGCACCCACCCCTCATATGTCTGGGCACTGCTGAGAGTGATAGGCACCCACCCCTCATATGTCTGGGCACTGCTGGGAGTGATAGGCACCCACCCCTCATATGTCTGGGCACTGCTGGGAGTGATAGGCACCCACCCCTCACATGTCTGGGCACTGCTGGGAGTCCTCTGCACCCACCCCACATATATCTGGGCACTGCTGAGAGTGATAGGCACCCACCCCTCATATGTCTGGGCACTGCTGAGAGTCCTCTGCACCCACCCCTCATATGTCTGGGCACTGCTGGGAGTGATAGTCACCCACCCCTCATATGTCTGGGCACTGCTGGGAGTCCTCTGCACCCACCCCTCATATGTCTGGGCACTGCTGGGAGTGATAGGCACCCACCCCTCATATGTCTGGGCACTGCTGGGGGTCCTCTGCACCCACCCCTCATATGTCTGGGCACTGCTGGGAGTGATAGGCACCCACCCCTCACATGTCTGGGCACTGCTGGGAGTCCTCTGCACCCACCCCACATATATCTGGGCACTGCTGAGAGTGATAGGCACCCACCCCTCATATGTCTGGGCACTGCTGAGAGTCCTCTGCACCCACCCCTCATATGTCTGGGCACTGCTGGGAGTGATAGTCACCCACCCCTCATATGTCTGGGCACTGCTGGGAGTCCTCTGCACCCACCCCTCATATGTCTGGGCACTGCTGGGAGTGATAGGCACCCACCCCTCATATGTCTGGGCACTGCTGGGGGTCCTCTGCACCCACCCCTCATATGTCTGGGCACTGCTGAGAGTGATAGGCACCCACCCCTCATATGTCTGGGCACTGCTGAGAGTGATAGGCACCCACCCCTCATATGTCTGTCCACTGTTGAGAGTCCTCTGCACCCACCCCTCATATGTCTGGGCACTGCTGGGAGTGATAGGCACCCACCCCTAATATGTCTGTGCACTGCTGGGGGTCCTCTGCACTCACCCCTCATATGTCTGGGCACTGCTGGGAGTGATGGGCACCCACCCCCATGTCTCTGTCCACTGCTGGGAGGCCTCTGCACCCACCCCTCATATGTCTGGGCACTGCTGAGAGTGATAGGCACCCACCCCTCATATGTCTGGGCACCCTGGGAGTCCTCTGCACCCACCCCTCAGATGTCTGGGCACTGCTGGGAGTGATAGGCACCCACCCCTATGTCTCTGTCCACTGATGTGGATCGTAGCATGACACGCACCCACCCGCCCACACCCTCTTCAGGCCTGGGTACGGGCCGTACCCCAAATGTTGGGGTGCCATAGGGGTACGGACCGTACCCAGGCCTTCAGAGCGTGGGTACGGCTCGCACCACACGTACCCCTACGTCACCCCAAGAATGGTGGTACGGCCCGTACCTAGGCCTGAAGAGCGTGGGTACGGGTCGTACCACCATTGTTGGGGTGCCATAGGGGTACGGCCCGTACCCAGGCCTACAGGATGTGGGTACGGGCCGTATCACCATTGTTGGGGTGCCGTAGGGGTACGGCCCATACCCAGGCCTTAAGAGCGTGGGTACGGGTCGTGCAACGCCTACCCCTACGTCACCCCAACCATGGTGGTACAGCCCGTACCCACGTTCTGAAGGCCTGGGTATGGGCCGTACCACCATTGTTGGGGTGACGCAGGGGTACGGCCCGTACCCAGGCATGAAGAGCGTGGGTACGGGCCGTACCACCATTGTTGGGGTGCCGTAGGGGTACGGCCCGTACCCAGGCCTACAGAACGTGGGTACGGGCTGTACCACAATTGTTGGGGTGATGTAGGGTTAGGCGTGGTATGACCCGTACCCACGCTGGGCACTGCTGGGAGTGATAGGCACCCAACCCTCATATGCCTGGGCACTGCTGGGAGTCCTATGCACCCACCCCTCATATGTCTGGGCACTGCTGAGAGTGATAGGCACCCACCCCTCATATGTCTGGGCACTGCTGAGAGTCATAGGCACCCACCCCTCATATGTCTGGGCACTGCTGGGAGTCCTCTGCACCCACCCCTCATATGTCTGGGCACTGCTGGAAGTCCTCTGCACCCACCCCTCATATGTCTGGGCACTGCTGGGGGTCCTCTGCACCCACCCCTCATATGTCTGGGCACTGCTGAGAGTGATAGGCACCCACCCCTCATATGTCTGGGCACTGCTGGGAGTGATAGGCACCCACCCCTCATATGTCTGGGTACTTGCTGGGAGTGATAGGCACCCACCCCTCATATGTCTGGGCATTGCTGGGAGTCCTCTGCACCCACCCCACATATGTCTGGGCACTGCTGAGAGTGATAGGCACCCACCCCTCATATGTCTGGGCACTGCTGAGAGTCCTCTGCACCAACACCTAATATATCTGGGCACTGCTGGGAGTGCTAGTCACCCACCCCTCATATGTCTGGGCACTGCTGGGAGTCCTCTGCACCCACCCCTCATATGTCTGGGCACTACTGGGAGTGATAGGCACCCACCCCTCATATGTCTGGGCACCGCTGGGGGTCCTCTGCACCCACCCCTCATATGTCTGGGCACTGCTGGGAGTGATAGGCACCCACCCCTCATATGTCTGGGCACTGCTGGGGGTCCTCTGCACCCACCCCTCATATGTCTGGGCACTGCTGAGAGTGATAGGCACCCACCCCTCATATGTCTGGGCACTGCTGGGAGTGATAGGCACCCACCCCTCATATGTCTGGGCACTGCTGGGGATCCTCTGCACCCACCCCTCATATGTCTGGGCACTGCTGAGAGTGATAGGCACCCACCCCTCATATGGCTGTCCACTGCTGAGAGTCCTCTGCACCCACCCCTCATATGTCTGGGCACTGCTGGGAGTGATAGGCACCCACCCCTCATATGTCTGGGCACTGCTGGGGGTCCTCTGCACCCACCCCTCATATGTCTGGGCACTGCTGGGAGTGATAGGCACCCACCCCCATGTCTCTGTCCACTGCTGGGAGGCCTCTGCACCCACCCCTCATATGTCTGGACACCGCTGAGAGTTATAGGCACCCACCCCTCATATGTCTGGGCACTGCTGGGGGTCCTCTGCACCCACACCTCATATGTCTGGGCACTGCTGGGAGTGATAGGCACCCACCCCTCATATGTCTGGGCACTGCTGGGAGTCCTCTGCACCCTCCCCTCATATGTCTGGACCCTGCTGAAAGTCCTCTGCATCCACCCCTCATATGTCTGGGCACTGCTGGGCGTCCTCTGCACCCACCCATCATATGTCTGGGCACTGCTGAGAGTGATAGGCACCCACCCCTCATATGTCTGGGCACTGCTGGGAGTGATAGGCACCCACCCCTCATATGTCTGGGCGCTGCTGGGAGTGATAGGCACCCACCCCTCACATGTCTGGGCACTGCTGGGAGTCCTCTGCACCCACCCCACATATATCTGGGCACTGCTGAGAGTGATAGGCACCCACCCCTCATATGTCTGGGGACTGCTGAGAGTCCTCTGCACCCACCCCTCATATGTCTGGGCACTGCTGAGAGTGATAGTCACCCACCCCTCATATGTCTGGGCACTGCTGGGAGTCCTCTGCACCCACCCTTCATATGTCTGGGCACTGCTGGGAGTGATAGACACCCACCCCTCATATGTCTGGGCACTCCTGGGGGTCCTCTGCACCCACCCCTCATATGTCTGGGCACTGCTGAGAGTGATAGGCACCCACCCCTCATATGTCTGGGCACTGATGGGAGTGATAGGCACCCACCCCTCATAAGTCTGGGCACTGCTGAGAGTGATAGGCACCCACCCTTCATATGTCTGGGCACTGCTGGGAGTGATAGGCACCCACCCCTCATATGTCTGGGCACTGCTGGGGATCCTCTGCACCCACCCCTCATATGTCTGGGCACTGCTGAGAGTGATAGGCACCCACCCCTCATATGTCTGTCCACTGCTGAGAGTCCTCTGCACCCACCCCTCATATGTATGGGCACTGCTGGGAGTGATAGGCACCCACCCCTCATATGTCTGGGCACTGCTGGGGGTCCTCTGCACCCACCCCTCATATGTCTGGGCACTGCTGGGAGTGATAGGCACCCACCCCCATGTCTCTGTCCACTGCTGGGAGGCCTCTGCACCCACCCCTCATATGTCTGGGCACTGCTGAGAGTAATAGGCACCCACCCCTCATATGTCTGGGCACTGCTGGGGGTCCTCTGCACCCACCCCTCATATGTCTGGGCACTGCTGGGAGTGATAGGCACCCACCCCTCATATGTCTGGGCACTGCTGAGAGTGATAGGCACCCACCCCTCATATGTCTGGGCACTGCTGGGAGTGATAGGCACCCACCCCTCATATGTCTGGGTACTTGCTGGGAGTGATAGGCACCCACCCCTCATATGTCTGGGCATTGCTGGGAGTCCTCTGCACCCTCCCCACATATGTCTGGGCACTGCTGAGAGTGATAGGCACCCACCCCTCATATGTCTGGGCACTGCTGAGAGTCCTCTGCACCAACATCTAATATATCTGGGCACTGCTGGGAGTGATAGTCACCCACCCCTTATATGTCTGGTCACTGCTGGGAGTCCTCTGCACCCACCCCTCATATGTCTGGGCACTACTGGGAGTGATAGGCACCCACCCCTCATATGTCTGGGCACCGCTGGGGGTCCTCTGCACCCACCCCTCATATGTCTTGGCACTGCTGGGAGTGATAGGCACCCACCCCTCATATGTCTGGGCACTGCTGGGGGTCCTCTGCACCCACCCCTCATATGTCTGGGCACTGCTGAGAGTGATAGGCACCCACCCCTCATATGTTTGGGCACTGCTGGGGATCCTCTGCACCCACCCCTCATATGTCTGGGCACTGCTGAGAGTGATAGGCACCCACCCCTCATATGGCTGTCCACTGCTGAGAGTCCTCTGCACCCACCCCTCATATGTCTGGGCACTGCTGGGAGTGATAGGCACCCACCCCTCATATGTCTGGGCACTGCTGGGGGTCCTCTGCACCCACCCCTCATATGTCTGGGCACTGCTGGGAGTGATAGGCACCCACCCCCATGTCTCTGTCCACTGCTGGGAGGCCTCTGCACCCACCCCTCATATGTCTGGACACCGCTGAGAGTGATAGGCACCCACCCCTCATATGTCTGGGCACTGCTGGGGGTCCTCTGCACCCACCCCTCATATGTCTGGGCACTGCTGGGAGTGATAGGCACCCACCCCTCATATGTCTGGGCACTGCTGGGAGTCCTCTGCACCCACCCCTCATATGTCTGGGCACTGCTGGGCGTCCTCTGCATCCACCTCTCATATGTCTGGGCACTGCTGGGCGTCCTCTGCACCCACCCATCATATGTCTGGGCACTGCTGAGAGTGATAGGCACCCACCCCTCATATGTCTGGGCACTGCTGGGAGTGATAGGCACCCACCCCTCATATGTCTGGGCACTGCTGGGAGTGATAGGCACCCACCCCTCACATGTCTGGGCACTGCTGGGAGTCCTCTGCACCCACCCCACATATATCTGGGCACTGCTGAGAGTGATAGGCACCCACCCCTCATATGTCTGGGGACTGCTGAGAGTCCTCTGCACCCACCCCTAATATGTCTGGGCACTGCTGGGAGTGATAGTCACCCACCCCTCATATGTCTGGGCACTGCTGGGAGTCCTCTGCACCCACCCTTCATATGTCTGGGCACTGCTGGGAGTGATAGACACCCACCCCTCATATGTCTGGGCACTGCTGGGGGTCCTCTGCACCCACCCCTCATATGTCTGGGCACTGCTGAGAGTGAAAGGCACCCACCCCTCATATGTCTGGGCACTGATGGGAGTGAAAGGCACCCACCCCTCATATGTCTGGGCACTGCGGAGAGTGATAGGCACCCACCCTTCATATGTCTGGGCACTGCTGGGAGTGATAGGCACCCACCCCTCATATGTCTGGGCACTGCTGGGGATCCTCTGCACCCACCCCTCATATGTCTGGGCACTGCTGAGAGTGATAGGCACCCACCCCTCATATGTCTGTCCACTGCTGAGAGTCCTCTGCGCCCACCCCTCATATGTATGGGCACTGCTGGGAGTGATAGGCACCCACCCCTCATATGTCTGGGCACTGCTGGGGGTCCTCTGCACCCACCCCTCATATGTCTGGGCACTGCTGGGAGTGATAGGCACCCACCCCCATGTCTCTGTCCACTGCTGGGAGGCCTCTGCACCCACCCCTCATATGTCTGGGCACTGCTGAGAGTAATAGGCACCCACCCCTCATATGTCTGGGCACTGCTGGGGGTCCTCTGCACCCACCCCTCATATGTCTGGGCACTGCTGAGAGTGATAGGCACCCACCCTTTACATGTCTGAGCACTGCTGGGAGTCCTCTGCACCCACCCCACATATATCTGGGCACTGCTGAGAGTGATAGGCACCCACCCCTCATATGTCTGGGGACTGCTGAGAGTCCTCTGCACCCACCCCTCATATGTCTGGGCACTGCTGGGAGTGATAGTCACCCACCCCTCATATGTCTGGGCACTGCTGGGAGTCCTCTGCACCCACCCTTCATATGTCTGGGCACTGCTGGGAGTGATAGACACCCACCCCTCATATGTCTGGGCACTGCTGGGGGTCCTCTGCACCCACCCCTCATATGTCTGGGCACTGCTGAGAGTGAAAGGCACCCACCCCTCATATGTCTGGGCACTGATGGGAGTGATAGGCACCCACCCCTCATATGTCTGGGCACTGCTGCGAGTGATAGGCACCCACCCTTCATATGTCTGGGCACTGCTGGGAGTGATAGGCACCCACCCCTCATATGTCTGGGCACTGCTGGGGATCCTCTGCACCCACCCCTCATATGTCTGGGCACTGCTGAGAGTGATAGGCACCCACCCCGCATATGTCTGTCCACTGCTGAGAGTCCTCTGCACCCACCCCTCATATGTATGGGCACTGCTGGGAGTGATAGGCACCCACCCCTCATATGTCTGGGCACTGCTGGGGGTCCTCTGCACCCACCCCTCATATGTCTGGGCACTGCTGGGAGTGATAGGCACCCACCCCCATGTCTCTGTCCACTGCTGCGAGGCCTCTGCACCCACCCCTCATATGTCTGGGCACTGCTGAGAGTAATAGGCACCCACCCCTCATATGTCTGGGCACTGCTGGGGGTCCTCTGCACCCACCCCTCATATGTCTGGGCACTGCTGAGAGTGATAGGCACCCACCCCTCACATGTCTGGGCACCGCTGGGAGTCCTCTGCACCCACCCCTCATATATATGGGCACTGCTGAGAGTGATAGGCACCCACCCCTCATATGTCTGGGCACTGCTGAGAGTCCTCTGCACCCACCCCTCATATGTCTGGGCACTGCTGGGAGTGATAGTCACCCACCCCTCATATGTCTGGGCACTGCTGGGAGTCCTCTGCACCCACCCCTCATATGTCTGGGCACTGCTGGGAGTGATAGGCACCCACCCCTCATATGTCTGGGCACTGCTGGGGGTCCTCTGCACCCACCCCTCATATGTCTGGGCACTGCTGAGAGTGATAGGCACCCACCCCTCATATGTCTGGGCACTGATGGGATTGATAGGCACCCACCCCTCATATGTCTGGGCACTGCTGAGAGTGATAGGCACCCACCCTTCATATGTCTGGGCACTGCTGGGAGTGATAGGCACCCACCCCTCATATATCTGGGCACTGCTGGGGATCCTCTGCACCCACCCCACATATGTCTGGGCACTGCTGAGAGTGATAGGCACCCCCCCCTCATATGTCTGTCCACTGTTGAGAGTCCTCTGCACCCACCCCTCATATGTCTGGGCACTGCTGGGAGTGATAGGCACCCACCCCTAATATGTCTGGGCACTGCTGGGGGTCCTCTGCACCCACCCCTCATATGTCTGGGCACTGCTGGGAGTGATAGGCACCCACCCCCATGTCTCTGTCCACTGCTGGGAGGCCTCTGCACCCACCCCTCATATGTCTGGGCACTGCTGAGAGTGATAGGCACCCACCCCTCATATGTCTGGGCACTGCTGGGAGTCCTCTGCACCCACCCCTCAGATGTCTGGGCACTGCTGGGAGTGATAGGCACCCACCCCTATGTCTCTGTCCACTGATGTGGATCGTAGCATGACACGCACCCACCCGCCCACACCCTCTTCAGGCCTGGGTACCGGCCGTACCCCAAATGTTGGGGTGCCATAGGGGTACGGACCGTACCCAGGCCTTCAGAGCGTGGGTATGGCTCGCACCACACGTACCCCTACGTCACCCCAAGAATGGTGGTACGGCCCGTACCTAGGCCTGAAGAGCGTGGGTACGGGTCGTACCACCATTGTTGGGGTGCCATAGGGGTACGGCCCGTACCCAGGCCTACAGGATGTGGGTACGGGCCGTATCACCATTGTTGGGGTGCCGTAGGGGTATGGCCCATACCCAGGCCTTAAGAGCGTGGGTACGGGTCGTGCAACGCCTACCCCTACGTCACCCCAACCATGATGGTACAGCCCGTACCCACGTTCTGAAGGCCTGGGTATGGGCCGTACCACCATTGTTGGGGTGACGCAGGGGTACGGCCCGTACCCAGGCATGAAGAGCGTGGGTACGGGCCGTACCACCATTGTTGGGGTGCCGTAGGGGTACGGCCCGTACCCAGGCCTACAGAACGTGGGTACGGGCTGTACCACAATTGTTGGGGTGATGTAGGGTTAGGCGTGGTATGACCCGTACCCACGCTGGGCACTGCTGGGAGTGATAGGCACCCAACCCTCATATGCCTGGGCACTGCTGGGAGTCCTATGCACCCACCCCTCATATGTCTGGGCACTGCTGAGAGTGATAGGCACCCACCCCTCATATGTCTGGGCACTGCTGAGAGTCATAGGCACCCACCCCTCATATGTCTGGGCACTGCTGGGAGTCCTCTGCACCCACCCCTCATATGTCTGGGCACTGCTGGAAGTCCTCTGCACCCACCCCTCATATGTCTGGGCACTGCTGGGGGTCCTCTGCACCCACCCCTCATATGTCTGGGCACTGCTGGGAGTGATAGGCACCCACCCCTCATATGTCTGGGTACTTGCTGGGAGTGATAGGCACCCACCCCTCATATGTCTGGGCATTGCTGGGAGTCCTCTACACCCACCCCACATATGTCTGGGCACTGCTGAGAGTGATAGGCACCCACCCCTCATATGTCTGGGCACTGCTGAGAGTCCTCTGCACCAACACCTAATATATCTGGGCACTGCTGGGAGTGATAGTCACCCACCCCTTATATGTCTGGTCACTGCTGGGAGTCCTCTGCACCCACCCCTCATATGTCTGGGCACTACTGGGAGTGATAGGCACCCACCCCTCATATGTCTGGGCACCGCTGGGGGTCCTCTGCACCCACCCCTCATATGTCTGGGCACTGCTGGGGGTCCTCTGCACCCACCCCTCATATGTCTGGGCACTGCTGAGAGTGATAGGCACCCACCCCTCATATGTCTGGGCACTGCTGGGAGTGATAGGCACCCACCCCTCATATGTCTGGGCACTGCTGGCGGTCCTCTGCACCCACCCCTCATATGTCTGGGCACTGCTGGGAGTGATAGGCACCCACCCCTCATATGTCTGGGCACTGCTGAGAGTGATAGGCACCCACCCCTCATATGTCTGGGCACTGCTGGGAGTGATAGGCACCCACCCCTCATATGTCTGGGTACTTGCTGGGAGTGATAGGCACCCACCCCTCATATGTCTGAGCATTGCTGGGAGTCCTCTGCACCCTCCCCACATATGTCTGGGCACTGCTGAGAGTGATAGGCACCCACCCCTCATATGTCTGGGCACTGCTGAGAGTCCTCTGCACCAACATCTAATATATCTGGGCACTGCTGGGAGTGATAGTCACCCACCCCTTATATGTCTGGTCACTGCTGGGAGTCCTCTGCACCCACCCCTCATATGTCTGGGCACTACTGGGAGTGATAGGCACCCACCCCTCATATGTCTGGGCACCGCTGGGGGTCCTCTGCATCCACCCCTCATATGTCTTGGCACTGCTGGGAGTGATAGGCACCCACCCCTCATATGTCTGGGCACTGCTGGGGGTCCTCTGCACCCACCCCTCATATGTCTGGGCACTGCTGAGAGTGATAGGCACCCACCCCTCATATGTCTGGGCACTGCTGGGGATCCTCTGCACCCACCCCTCATATGTCTGGGCACTGCTGAGAGTGATAGGCACCCACCCCTCATATGGCTGTCCACTGCTGAGAGTCCTCTGCACCCACCCCTCATATGTCTGGGCACTGCTGGGAGTGATAGGCACCCACCCCTCATATGTCTGGGCACTGCTGGGGGTCCTCTGCACCCACCCCTCATATGTCTGGGCACTGCTGGGAGTGATAGGCACCCACCCCCATGTCTCTGTCCACTGCTGGGAGGCCTCTGCACCCACCCCTCATATGTCTGGACACCGCTGAGAGTGATAGGCACCCACCCCTCATATGTCTGGGCACTGCTGGGGGTCCTCTGCACCCACCCCTCATATGTCTGGGCACTGCTGGGAGTGATAGGCAGCCACCCCTCATATGTCTGGGCACTGCTGGGAGTCCTCTGCACCCACCCCTCATATGTCTGGGCACTGCTGAAAGTCCTCTGCATCCACCCCTCATATGTCTGGGCACTGCTGGGCGTCCTCTGCACCCACCCATCATATGTCTGGGCACTGCTGAGAGTGATAGGCACCCACCCCTCATATGTCTGGGCACTGCTGGGAGTGATAGGCACCCACCCCTCATATGTCTGGGCACTGCTGGGAGTGATAGGCACCCACCCCTCACATGTCTGGGCACTGCTGGGAGTCCTCTGCACCCACCCCACATATATCTGGGCACTGCTGAGAGTGATAGGCACCCACCCCTCATATGTCTGGGGACTGCTGAGAGTCCTCTGCACCCACCCCTAATATGTCTGGGCACTGCTGGGAGTGATAGTCACCCACCCCTCATATGTCTGGGCACTGCTGGGAGTCCTCTGCACCCACCCTTCATATGTCTGGGCACTGCTGGGAGTGATAGACACCCACCCCTCATATGTCTGGGCACTGCTGGGGGTCCTCTGCACCCACCCCTCATATGTCTGGGCACTGCTGAGAGTGAAAGGATCCCACCCCTCATATGTCTGGGCACTGCTGAGAGTGATAGGCACCCACCCTTCATATGTCTGGGCACTGCTGGGAGTGATAGACACCCACCCCTCATATGTCTGGGCACTGCTGGGGGTCCTCTGCACCCACCCCTCATATGTCTGGGCACTGATGGGAGTGAAAGGCACCCACCCCTCATATGTCTGGGCACTGCTGAGAGTGATAGGCACCCACCCTTCATATGTCTGGGCACTGCTGGGAGTGATAGGCACCCACCCCTCATATGTCTGGGCACTGCTGCGGATCCTCTGCACCCACCCCTCATATGTCTGGGCACTGCTGAGAGTGATAGGCACCCACCCCTCATATGTCTGTCCACTGCTGAGAGTCCTCTGCGCCCACCCCTCATATGTATGGGCACTGCTGGGAGTGATAGGCACCCACCCCTCATATGTCTGGGCACTGCTGGGGGTCCTCTGCACCCACCCCTCATATGTCTGGGCACTGCTGGGAGTGATAGGCACCCACCCCCATGTCTCTGTCCACTGCTGGGAGGCCTCTGCACCCACCCCTCATATGTCTGGGCACTGCTGAGAGTAATAGGCACCCACCCCTCATATGTCTGGGCACTGCTGGGGGTCCTCTGCACCCACCCCTCATATGTCTGGGCACTGCTGAGAGTGATAGGCACCCACCCTTTACATGTCTGGGCACTGCTGGGAGTCCTCTGCACCCACCCCACATATATCTGGGCACTGCTGAGAGTGATAGGCACCCACCCCTCATATGTCTGGGGACTGCTGAGAGTCCTCTGCACCCACCCCTCATATGTCTGGGCACTGCTGGGAGTGATAGTCACCCACCCCTCATATGTCTGGGCACTGCTGGGAGTCCTCTGCACCCACCCTTCATATGTCTGGGCACTGCTGGGAGTGATAGACACCCACCCCTCATATGTCTGGGCACTGCTGGGGGTCCTCTGCACCCACCCCTCATATGTCTGGGCACTGCTGAGAGTGAAAGGCACCCACCCCTCATATGTCTGGGCACTGATGGGAGTGATAGGCACCCACCCCTCATATGTCTGGGCACTGCTGCGAGTGATAGGCACCCACCCTTCATATGTCTGGGCACTGCTGGGAGTGATAGGCACCCACCCCTCATATGTCTGGGCACTGCTGGGGATCCTCTGCACCCACCCCTCATATGTCTGGGCACTGCTGAGAGTGATAGGCACCCACCCCGCATATGTCTGCCCACTGCTGAGAGTCCTCTGCACCCACCCCTCATATGTATGGGCACTGCTGGGAGTGATAGGCACCCACCCCTCATATGTCTGGGCACTGCTGGGGGTCCTCTGCACCCACCCCTCATATGTCTAGGCACTGCTGGGAGTGATAGGCACCCACCCCCATGTCTCTGTCCACTGCTGGGAGGCCTCTGCACCCACCCCTCATATGTCTGGGCACTGCTGAGAGTAATAGGCACCCACCCCTCATATGTCTGGGCACTGCTGGGGGTCCTCTGCACCCACCCCTCATATGTCTGGGCACTGCTGAGAGTGATAGGCACCCACCCCTCACATGTCTGGGCACTGCTGGGAGTCCTCTGCACCCACCCCTCATATATCTGGGCACTGCTGAGAGTGATAGGCACCCACCCCTCATATGTCTGGGCACTGCTGAGAGTCCTCTGCACCCACCCCTCATATGTCTGGGCACTGCTGGGAGTGATAGTCACCCACCCCTCATATGTCTGGGCACTGCTGGGAGTCCTCTGCACCCACCCCTCATATGTCTGGGCACTGCTGGGAGTGATAGGCACCCACCCCTCATATGTCTGGGCACTGCTGGGGGTCCTCTGCACCCACCCCTCATATGTCTGGGCACTGCTGAGAGTGATAGGCACCCACCCCTCATATGTCTGGGCACTGATGGGAGTGATAGGCACCCACCCCTCATATGTCTGGGCACTGCTGAGAGTGATAGGCACCCACCCTTCATATGTCTGGGCACTGCTGGGAGTGATAGGCACCCACCCCTCATATATCTGGGCACTGCTGGGGATCCTCTGCACCCACCCCACATATGTCTGGGCACTGCTGAGAGTGATAGGCACCCACCCCTCATATGTCTGTCCACTGTTGAGAGTCCTCTGCACCCACCCCTCATATGTCTGGGCACTGCTGGGAGTGATAGGCACCCACCCCTAATATGTCTGGGCACTGCTGGGGGTCCTCTGCACCCACCCCTCATATGTCTGGGCACTGCTGGGAGTGATAGGCACCCACCCCCATGTCTCTGTCCACTGCTGGGAGGCCTCTGCACCCACCCCTCATATGTCTGGGCACTGCTGAGAGTGATAGGCACCCACCCCTCATATGTCTGGGCACTGCTGGGAGTCCTCTGCACCCACCCCTCAGATGTCTGGGCACTGCTGGGAGTGATAGGCACCCACCCCTATGTCTCTGTCCACTGATGTGGATCGTAGCATGACACGCACCCACCCGCCCACACCCTCTTCAGGCCTGGGTACGGGCCGTACCCCAAATGTTGGGGTGCCATAGGGGTACGGACCGTACCCAGGCCTTCAGAGCGTGGGTACGGCTCGCACCACACGTACCCCTACATCACCCCAAGAATGGTGGTACGGCCCGTACCTAGGCCTGAAGAGCGTGGGTACGGGTCGTACCACCATTGTTGGGGTGCCATAGGGGTACGGCCCGTACCCAGGACTACAGGATGTGGGTACGGGCCGTATCACCATTGTTGGGGTGCCGTAGGGGTACGGCCCATACCCAGGCCTTAAGAGCGTGGGTACGGGTCGTGCAACGCCTACCCCTACGTCACCCCAACCATGGTGGTACAGCCCGTACCCACGTTCTGAAGGCCTGGGTATGGGCCGTACCACCATTGTTGGGGTGACGCAGGGGTACTGCCCGTACCCAGGCATGAAGAGCGTGGGTACGGGCCGTACCACCATTGTTGGGGTGCCGTAGGGGTACGGCCCGTACCCAGGCCTACAGAACGTGGGTACGGGCTGTACCACAATTGTTGGGGTGATGTAGGGTTAGGCGTGGTATGACCCGTACCCACGCTGGGCACTGCTGGGAGTGATAGGCACCCAACCCTCATATGCCTGGGCACTGCTGGGAGTCCTATGCACCCACCCCTCATATGTCTGGGCACTGCTGAGAGTGATAGGCACCCACCCCTCATATGTCTGGGCACTGCTGGGAGTCATAGGCACCCACCCCTCATATGTCTGGGCACTGCTGGGAGTCCTCTGCACCCACCCCTCATATGTCTGGGCACTGCTGGAAGTCCTCTGCACCCACCCCTCATATGTCTGGGCACTGCTGGGGGTCCTCTGCACCCACCCCTCATATGTCTGGGCACTGCTGAGAGTGATAGGCACCCACCCCTCATATGTCTGGGCACTGCTGGGAGTGATAGGCACCCACCCCTCATATGTCTGCGTACTTGCTGGGAGTGATAGGCACCCACCCCTCATATGTCTGGGCATTGCTGGGAGTCCTCTACACCCACCCCACATATGTCTGGGCACTGCTGAGAGTGATAGGCACCCACCCCTCATATGTCTGGGCACTGCTGAGAGTCCTCTGCACCAACACCTAATATATC
Organism: Triturus cristatus; assembly: GCF_964204655.1. Lineage (NCBI taxonomy): Eukaryota > Metazoa > Chordata > Amphibia > Caudata > Salamandridae > Triturus > Triturus cristatus. The sequence goes on from NC_140590.1 coordinate 1,120,322,000, forward strand.
TGGGCACTGCTGGGAGTGATAGTCACCCACCCCTCATATGTCTGGGCACTGCTGGGAGTCCTCTGCACCCACCCCTCATATGTCTGGGCACTACTGGGAGTGATAGGCACCCACCCCTCATATGTCTGGGCACTGCTAAGGGTTCTCTGCACTCACGACTCATATGTCTGGGCACTGCTGGGGGTCCTCTGCACCCACCCCTCATATGTCTGGGCACTGCCGAGAGTGATAGGCACCCACCCCTCATATGTCTGGGCACTGCTGGGAGTGATAGGCACCCACCCCTCATATGTCTGGGCACTGCTGGGGATCCTCTGCACCCACCCCTCATATGTCTGGGCACTGCTGAGAGTGATAGGCACCCACCCCTCATATGGCTGTCCACTGCTGAGAGTCCTCTGCACCCACCCCTCATATGTCTGGGCACTGCTGGGAGTGATAAGCACCCACCCCTCATATGTCTGGGCACTGCTGGGGGTCCTCTGCACCCACCCCTCATATGTCTGGGCACTGCTGGGAGTGATAGGCACCCACCCCCATGTCTCTGTCCACTGCTGGGAGGCCTCTGCATCCACCCCTCATATGTCTGGACACCGCTGAGAGTGATAGGCACCCACCCCTCATATGTCTGGGCACTGCTGGGGGTCCTCTGCACCCACCCCTCATATGTCTGGGCACTGCTGGGAGTGATAGGCACCCACCCCTCATATGTCTGGGCACTGCTGGGAGTCCTCTGCACCCTCCCCTCATATGTCTGGACCCTGCTGAAAGTCCTCTGCATCCACCCCTCATATGTCTGGGCACTGCTGGGCGTCCTCTGCACCCACCCATCATATGTCTGGGCACTGCTGAGAGTGATAGGCACCCACCCCTCATATGTCTGGGCACTGCTGGGAGTGATAGGCACCCACCCCTCATATGTCTGGGCGCTGCTGGGAGTGATAGGCACCCACCCCTCACATGTCTGGGCACTGCTGGGAGTCCTCTGCACCCACCCCACATATATCTGGGCACTGCTGAGAGTGATAGGCACCCACCCCTCATATGTCTGGGGACTGCTGAGAGTCCTCTGCACCCACCCCTCATATGTCTGGGCACTGCTGGGAGTGATAGTCACCCACCCCTCATATGTCTGGGCACTGCTGGGAGTCCTCTGCACCCACCCTTCATATGTCTGGGCACTGCTGGGAGTGATAGACACCCACCCCTCATATGTCTGGGCACTGCTGGGGGTCCTCTGCACCCACCCCACATATGTCTGGGCACTGCTGATAGTGATAGGCACCCACCCCTCATATGTCTGGGCACTGATGGGAGTGATAGGTACCCACCCCTCATATGTCTGGGCACTGCTGAGAGTGATAGGCACCCACCCTTCATATGTCTGGGCACTGCTGGGAGTGATAGGCACCCACCCCTCATATGTCTGGGCACTGCTGGGGATCCTCTGCACCCACCCCTCATATGTCTGGGCACTGCTGAGAGTGATAGGCACCCACCCCTCATATGTCTGTCCACTGCTGAGAGTCCTCTGCACCCACCCCTCATATGTATGGGCACTGCTGGGAGTGATAGGCACCCACCCCTCATATGTCTGGGCACTGCTGGGGGTCCTCTGCACCCACCCCTCATATGTCTGGGCACTGCTGGGAGTGATAGGCACCCACCCCCATGTCTCTGTCCACTGCTGGGAGGCCTCTGCACCCACCCCTCATATGTCTAGGCACTGCTGAGAGTAATAGGCACCCACCCCTCATATGTCTGGGCACTGCTGGGGGTCCTCTGCACCCACCCCTCATATGTCTGGGCACTGCTGGGGGTCCTCTGCATCCACCCCTCATATGTCTGGGCACTGCTGAGAGTGATAGGCACCCACCCCTCATATGTCTGGGCACTGCTGGGAGTGATAGGCACCCACCCCTCATATGTCTGGGTACTTGCTGGGAGTGATAGGCACCCACCCCTCATATGTCTGGGCATTGCTGGGAGTCCTCTGCACCCACCCCACATATGTCTGGGCACTGCTGAGAGTGATAGGCACCCACCCCTCATATGTTTGGGCACTGCTGAGAGTCCTCTGCACCAACATCTAATATATCTGGGCACTGCTGGGAGTGATAGTCACCCACCCCTCATATGTCTGGGCACTGCTGGGAGTCCTCTGCACCCACCCCTCATATGTCTGGGCACTACTGGGAGTGATAGGCACCCACCCCTCATATGTCTGGGCACCGCTGGGGGTCCTCTGCACCCACCCCTCATATGTCTTGGCACTGCTGGGAGTGATAGGCACCCACCCCTCATATGTCTGGGCACTGCTGGGGGTCCTCTGCACCCACCCCTCATATGTCTGGGCACTGCTGAGAGTGATAGGCACCCACCCCTCATATGTCTGGGCACTGCTGGGAGTGATAGGCACCCACCCCTCATATGTCTGGGCACTGCTGGGAGTGATAGGCACCCACCCCTCACATGTCTGGGCACTGCTGGGAGTCCTCTGCACCCACCCCACATATATCTGGGCACTGCTGAGAGTGATAGGCACCCACCCCTCATATGTCTGGGGACTGCTGAGAGTCCTCTGCACCCACCCCTAATATGTCTGGGCACTGCTGGGAGTGATAGTCACCCACCGCTCATATGTCTGGGCACTGCTGGGAGTCCCCTGCACCCACCCTTCATATGTCTGGGCACTGCTGGGAGTGATAGACACCCACCCCTCATATGTCTGGGCACTGCTGGGGGTCCTCTGCACCCACCCCTCATATGTCTGGGCACTGCTGAGAGTGAAAGGCACCCACCCCTCATATGTCTGGGCACTGATGGGAGTGATAGGCACCCACCCCTCATATGTCTGGGCACTGCTGAGAGTGATAGGCACCCACCCTTCATATGTCTGGGCACTGCTGGGAGTGATAGGCACCCACCCCTCATATGTCTGGGCACTGCTGGGGATCCTCTGCACCCACCCCTCATATGTCTTTGCACTGCTGAGAGTGATAGGCTCCCACCCCTCATATGTCTGTCCACTGCTGAGAGTCCTCTGCGCCCACCCCTCATATGTATGGGCACTGCTGGGAGTGATAGGCATCCACCCCTCATATGTCTGGGCACTGCTGGGCGTCCTCTGCACCCACCCATCATATGTCTGGGCACTGCTGAGAGTGATAGGCACCCACCCCTCATATGTCTGGGCACTGCTGGGAGTGATAGGCACCCACCCCTCATATGTCTGGGCACTGCTGGGAGTGATAGGCACCCACCCCTCACATGTCTGGGCACTGCTGGGAGTCCTCTGCACCCACCCCACATATATCTGGGCACTGCTGAGAGTGATAGGCACCCACCCCTCATATGTCTGGGGACTGCTGAGAGTCCTCTGCACCCACCCCTAATATGTCTGGGCACTGCTGGGAGTGATAGTCACCCACCCCTCATATGTCTGGGCACTGCTGGGAGTCCTCTGCACCCACCCTTCATATGTCTGGGCACTGCTGGGAGTGATAGACACCCACCCCTCATATGTCTGGGCACTGCTGGGGGTCCTCTGCACCCACCCCTCATATGTCTGGGCACTGCTGAGAGTGAAAGGCACCCACCCCTCATATGTCTGGGCACTGATGGGAGAGATAGGCACCCACCCCTCATATGTCTGGGCACTGCTGAGAGTGATAGGCACCCACCCTTCATATGTCTGGGCACTGCTGGGAGTGATAGGCACCCACCCCTCATATGTCTGGGCACTGCTGGGGATCCTCTGCACCCACCCCTCATATGTCTGGGCACTGCTGAGAGTGATAGGCACCCACCCCTCATATGTCTGTCCACTGCTGAGAGTCCTCTGCGCCCACCCCTCATATGTATGGGCACTGCTGGGAGTGATAGGCACCCACCCCTCATATGTCTGGGCACTGCTGGGGGTCCTCTGCACCCACCCCTCATATGTCTGGGCACTGCTGGGAGTGATAGGCACCCACCCCCATGTCTCTGTCCACTGCTGGGAGGCCTCTGCACCCACCCCTCATATGTCTGGGCACTGCTGAGAGTAATAGGCACCCACCCCTCATATGTCTGGGCACTGCTGGGGGTCCTCTGCACCCACCCCTCATATGTCTGGGCACTGCTGAGAGTGATAGGCACCCACCCCTCACATGTCTGGGCACTGCTGGGAGTCCTCTGCTCCCACCCCACATATATCTGGGCACTGCTGAGAGTGATAGGCACCCACCCCTCATATGTCTGGGGACTGCTGAGAGTCCTCTGCACCCACCCCTCATATGTCTGGGCACTGCTGGGAGTGATAGTCACCCACCCCTCATATGTCTGGGCACTGCTGGGAGTCCTCTGCACCCACCCTTCATATGTCTGGGCACTGCTGGGAGTGATAACCACCCACCCCTCATATGTCTGGGCACTGCTGGGGGTCCTCTGCACCCACCCCTCATATGTCTGGGCACTGCTGAGAGTGAAAGGCACCCACCCCTCAAATGTCTGGGCACTGATGGGAGTGATAGGCACCCACCCCTCATATGTCTGGGCACTGCTGCGAGTGATAGGCACCCACCCTTCATATGTCTGGGCACTGCTGGGAGTGATAGGCACCCACCCCTCATATGTCTGGGCACTGCTGGGGATCCTCTGCACCCACCCCTCATATGTCTGGGCACTGCTGAGAGTGATAGGCACCCACTCCTCATATGTCTGTCCACTGCTGAGAGTCCTCTGCACCCACCCCTCATATGTATGGGCACTGCTGGGAGTGATAGGCACCCACCCCTCATATGTCTGGGCACTGCTGGGGGTCCTCTGCACCCACCCCTCATATGTCTGGGCACTGCTGGGAGTGATAGGCACCCACCCCCATGTCTCTGTCCACTGCTGGGAGGCCTCTGCACCCACCCCTCATATGTCTGGGCACTGCTGAGAGTAATAGGCACCCACCCCTCATATGTCTGGGCACTGCTGGGGGTCCTCTGCACCCACCCCTCATATGTCTGGGCACTGCTGAGAGTGATAGGCACCCACCCCTCATATGTCTGGGCACTGCTGGGAGTGATAGGCACCCACCCCTCATATGTCTGGGTACTTGCTGGGAGTGATAGGCACCCACCCCTCATATGTCTGGGCATTGCTGGGAGTCCTCTGCACCCACCCCACATATGGCTGGGCACTGCTGAGAGTGATAGGCACCCACCCCTCATATGTCTGGGCACTGCTGAGAGTCCTCTGCACCAACACCTAATATATCTGGGCACTGCTGGGAGTGATAGTCACCAACCCCTCATATGTCTGGGCACTGCTGGGAGTCCTCTGCACCCACCCCTCATATGTCTGGGCACTACTGGGAGTGATAGGCACCCACCCTTCATATATCTGGGCACCGCTGGGGGTCCTCTGCACCCACCCCTCATATGTCTGGGCACTGCTGGGAGTGATAGGCACCCACCCCTCATATGTCTGGGCACTGCTGGGGGTCCTCTGCACCCACCCCTCATATGTCTGTGCACTGCTGAGAGTGATAGGCACCCACCCCTCATATGTCTGGGCACTGCTGGGAGTGATAGGCACCCAACCCTCATATGTCTGGGCACTGCTGAGAGTGATAGGCACCCACCCCTCATATGTCTGGGAACTGCTGGGAGTGATAGGTACCCACCGCTCATATGTCTGGGCACTGCTGGGGATACTCTGCACTCACCCCTCATATGTCTGGGCACTGCTGAGAGTGATAGGCACCCACCCCTCATATGGCTGTCCACTGCTGAGAGTCCTCTGCACCCACCCCTCATATGTCTGGGCACTGCTGGGAGTGATAGGCACCCACCCCTCATATGTCTGGGCACTGCTGGGGGTCCTCTGCACCCACCCCTCATATGTCTGGGCACTGCTGGGAGTGATAGGCACCCACCCCCCTGTCTCTGTCCACTGCTGGGAGGCCTCTGCACCCACCCCTCATATGTCTGGACACTGCTGAGAGTGATAGGCACCCACCCATCATATGTCTGGGCACTGGTGGGGGTCCTCTGCACCCACCCCTCATATGTCTGGGCACTGCTGGGAGTGATAAGCACCCACCCCTCATATGTCTGGGCACTGCTGGGAGTCCTCTGCACCCACCCCTCATATGTCTGGGCACTGCTGAAAGTCCTCTGCATCCACCCCTCATATGTCTGGGCACTGCTGGGCGTCCTCTGCACCCACCCATCATATGTCTGGGCACTGCTGAGAGTGATAGGCACCCACCCCTCATATGTCTGGGCACTGCTGGGAGTGATAGGCATCCACCCCTCATATGTCTGGGCACTGCTGGGAGTGATAGGCACCCACCCCTCACATGTCTGGGCACTGCTGGGAGTCCTCTGCACCCACCCCACATATATCTGGGCACTGCTGAGAGTGATAGGCACCCACCCCTCATATGTCTGGGGACTGCTGAGAGTCCTCTGCACCCACCCCTCATATGTCTGGGCACTGCTGGGAGTGATAGTCACCCACCCATCATATGTCTGGGCACTGCTGGGAGTCCTCTGCACCCACCCTTCATATGTCTGGGCACTGCTGGGAGTGATAGACACCCACCCCTCATATGTCTGGGCACTGCTGAGAGTGATAGGCACCCACCCTTCATATGTCTGGGCACTGCTGGGAGTGATAGGCACCCACCCCTCATATGTCTGGGCACTGCTGGGGATCCTCTGCACCCACCCCTCATATGTCTGGGCACTGCTGAGAGTGATAGGCACCCACCCTTCATATGTCTGGGCACTGCTGGGAGTGATAGGCACCCACCCCTCATATGTCTGGGCACTGCTGGGGGTCCTCTGCACCCACCCCTCATATGTCTGGGCACTGCTGGGAGTGATAGGCACCCACCCCCATGTCTCTGTCCACTGCTGGGAGGCCTCTGCAATCACCCCTCATATGTCTGGGCACTGCTGAGAGTAATAGGCACCCACCCCTCATATGTCTGGGCACTGCTGGGGGTCCTCTGCACCCACCCCTCATATGTCTGGGCACTGCTGGGAGTGATAGGCACCCACCCCTCATATGTCTGGGCACTGCTGGGAGTCCTCTGCACCCACCCCTCAGATGGCTGGGCACTGCTGGGAGTGATAGGCACCCACCTCTATGTCTCTGTCCACTGAGGTGGATTGTAGCACAACACCCACCCACCCGCCCACACCCTCTTCAGGCCTGGGTACGGGCCGTACCCCAAATGTTGGGGTGCCGTAGGGGTACGGACGGGACCCAGGCATGAAGAGCGTGGGTATGGGCCGTACCACCATTGTTGGGGTGCCGTAGTGAAAACGGCCCGTACCCAGGCCTACAGAATGTGGGTACCGGCCGTACCACCATTGTTGGGGTGACGTAGGGGTAGGCGTGGTATGACCCATACCGACGCTCTTTAGGCCTGGGTACGGGCCGTACCCCTACGTCACCCCAACAATGGTGGTACGGCCGTACCCAGGCCTTCAGAACGTGGGTATGGCCCGTACCACCATTGTTGGGGTGCCGTAGGGGTACGCGTGGTGCGACCCGTACCCACGTTCTGTAGGCCTGGGTACGGGCCGTACCACCATTGTTGGGGTGCCGTAGGGGCACGGCCCGTACCCAGGCCTTAAGAGCGTGGGTACGGGTCATACCACGCCTACTCCTACGTCACCCCAACAATGGTGGTACAGCCCATACCCACGTTCTGTAGGCCTGGGTACGGGCCGTACCCCTACGGCACCCCAACAATGGTGGAACGGCCCGTACCCATGCTCTTCATGCCTGGGTACGGGCCGTACCCCTACGTCACCCCAACAATGGTGGTACGGCCTGTACGCAGGCCTTCAGAACGTGTGCACGGGCCGTACCACCATTGTTGGGGTGACGTAGGTGTAGGCGTGGTATGACCCGTACCCACGCTCTTAAGGCCTGGGTACGGGCCGTACCCCCAATGTTGGGGTGACGTAGGGGTAGGCATGGTACGACCCGTACCCACTCTCTTAAGGCGTGGGTACGGTGCGTACCACAATTGTTGTGGTGACGGGACGCGTCCACGTCCACTTCCGTTGTGGTGGGACACAGGCCTTGGTGGACACGCTCCCCTCCCCGAAGTGACCAGACCCTGGAGGTACGGTATGTACAGGGCATGTATACATTTTGCCTTGGGTGGGGGTTATGTTTCCTGCCCCTGCCCCCCACCTTTGCCCCTGGGTGTTGTTCTGACCTTCTGCGGCGTCTGCGTCGGTTCCTGTGCACCAGGTCGTAGGCTATGAGGGCCGGGATGACACGTAGGATGGTGTCCATGGCTGTCCATTGCGTACAGGTGCTCCTTTCTCGCGTCCTCCTCAATTTCCCGGCAGTTTTTGGCTGCCTTAAAATATTATCCGTGCGGAGTGACGTAGGCACGAATCGTACTTGCTGGTTCGTAAAACGCTGCCTGACTCCATCCGGACGTCACGTATGCGGTGTCCCGGATTGGAATTGTGGGTATGTTTTAGCCGGTCGGTGTTTTTTACGATTCGTACGGAAATGGTATTTCTGTACGAATCGTACTTGCGGGTTTGTAAGGTGGTTTTACCGGGTACGAGTCGGACGGAGAAAACGCTCCGTACGACGGTTCGTACCCGGGTTTTACAGGATCGGAATCAGCACCTTGATAGGAAGCTGATTTATAATGTCCCCTTTATATAACTTATCAGGCAATGGATTCTACAATATTTTGAAGTAAACCGCTTTAGTGCCTCTCAAAGTATGGTCTGGGACAGCTTTAAGGCCGGTCTACGCGGGGAAGTTATTAGCTTTGTTGGGACGAAGAGACGCCAGGAAAAGGAGGAAATAGAGGGTCTGACCGGTAGATTAACGGTTTTAAAAAAGGACCACCTCTTAGAAATCAGTCAAAAGCAACAGGCAACAGTATTATCCCTGCAGCAAGAAATTGCGATGAATAAAGCTGAAATGACTAGTTATCATAAAAAGAAGTGTGCAGCAGCGTACCAGGCGCATAAAGAGGATAGCTATGAATATGGAGAATCAGTGGGTAAATTATTGGCTCTCCGTACTAAACAAAAGATAGAATGGAATAATATCCAGAGAATTAAAGGCCAGCATGGGCGACATGTTACAGGTTTAAAAGACATAATTAAAGTATGTTAGAAAGGGTAGACGGACCGGGAGGGTCGGCCGGGGTCAGGTGGAGAGGTCTCCGGGGAGAGCCGTCTCCAGCGATCGTACAGACAAGTAACTTCCCCCCCCCCCACAGACAGATACCACACACGGATAAGGTTCAGTGTTCTTTATAAGCACTCCTTCAGGTACGGTTGAATGGTACAAGGAGGTCTGGACTCAGGGGTCCCCTCGATTCAAGTCTCTCAATGCAGGGTAAGGGGTAGCGGGACAGTCTGTTTACCAGTCAGGTAGTTCGGATGAGATGATGACTAGCTCACAATCCTCGAGCTTGGTGGTTTAGTTGGTACGGGCCGCTGCAGCGCCAGCAGGTCCCGGTCGAGATGGTCGGTACACGGTCCGCGGCAGCGCCAGCAGGTCCCGGTGAGGATGGTCGTTACAACGGGCCGCGGCAGCGCCAGCAGGTCCCGACGAGGATGGATGTTGCAGAAGGCCGCGGCAGCGCCAGCAGGCAGGACGATGGTTCACAAGAGCGGGCTACGGCAGCGCCAGTAGTCCGTCAAGGCTGAGTTCTCTCGGTGTCTCTCGACTCCAGGATACAACTGCCTTCCTGCTCCGGAGTTGCCCCAGTTATAGGGCAGGCGCCCTTTGATGTCCGGACCCTCGCACTTGGAGGTCGGAGGGCCCGGGATGAAGGTGTCCAGACACCCAGCAGGGGGTGGAGCCAGCGCCTGGGGGAGCTGGAGGCGATCGGCACCTGGCGGGGAAAGAGCTCTTGACACTTCGTTCTCCCATTGACCTGCCAAGTGGTCCGCTCACCTCCTGGGTGGATGGTGGTGCCGGGATGTCGGGGCCGGCCAGGCCCGGGGTTAGGGTCGGGGCGAGGCCACGCGGCCTCGTGGTGCAGGGCCCAGGATGGCGGCTTGAACCGGCCGGGGGAGCCGGTGGGGCTGGGCCCCGTGATGAGTAGAGGTCCGAGGGCAGAAGATCCGTCGGGAGACGGGGTACAGGTGCTTTTCGTGGGTTATGCCTGGTGGTCCGGAGCTCGGGCCCTGTCGTGCGGGGAGGGAGCAAGCCCTTCGTGTGGCCTGTCCAACATGCGTCCCCCCTAGCTGAAGGCGGGGAGAGTCACCCATCTCCTTGGGGACTCTCTTCGTCGAGGCAGAAAAAGCGGGACAGGCCATCCGCGTTGGCGTGGTCTTGGCCTGGTCGGTGCTCCACAGTGAAGTCCATTCCCTGCAGGGAAATGGACCAGCGCAAGAGTTTTGGGTTCTCCCCCCGCATCTGCATCAGCTACTGCAGGGGTCGATGGTCGGTTTGTACCCGGAAGTGGGTACCGAAGAGATAGGGCCGGAGCTTTTTGAGGGCCCACACCACTGCGAAGGCCTCCCTCTCGATGGTGCTCCAGCGCTGTTCTCGGGCCAGGAGACGTCGACTGATGAAGGCCACCGGCTGGTCATGACCTTCGGGGTTTAACTGAGAAAGGACAGCTCCGATGCCGTGGTCGGAGGCGTCGGTCTGTACCACACATTCCCGACTGTAATCGGGGGCCTGGAGCACAGGGGCGGTGCACAGGGCGGCCTTCAGCTTCTCGAAGGCCGCTTGACAATCGGGGGTCCAGTTAATCCGCTTCGGTTGGTTCTTGGACGTGAGACCCGTGAGGGGCCCCACGATGCTGCCGTAGTCCTTCACGAACCGCCGGTAGTAGCCGGTGAGCCCCAAGAAGGCTCGGACCTCGGTCTGGGTGACGGGGGGCTGCCAGGACTGGATGGCAGCAATCTTAAGTTGTAGCGGGGCCACCAGCACGCTTCCCACTTGGTGCCCAAGGTAGGTCACAGACCCTTGGCCAATTTGGCACTTGCCGGCCTTAATTGTGAGGCCGGCCCGCTGGAGGGCCTGTAGGACCTCTTGGAGGTGACGGAGGTGGTCGGGCCAGTGGCGGCTGTATACAGCGATATCGTCCAGGTAGGCAGTGCTGAACTCTTCGAGCCCCGCCAAGACCTGGTTCACGAGGCGTTGAAACGTGGCGGGGGCATTCTTCATGCCGAAGGGCATGACCTTGAATTGGTAGTGGCCATCGGGGGTAGAGAAGGCTGACCGTTCCTGAGCCCTGGGTGTGAGGCCGATCTGCCAGTAGCCCGCTGTTAGGTCGAAGATACTGAGGTAGCGGGCGGCCCCCAGCCGGTCGATCAGCTCGTCTGCTCGGGGGATCGGATGAGCGTCGGTCCGGGTGACAGCGTTCAAGCCCCGGTAGTCGACGCAGAATCTCAGTTCAGGTGCGGTGCCGGGGGCAGCGGCTTTGGGAACCAATACAACCGGACTGGCCCAGGGACTGTCCGAGGGCTCGATGACCCCGATTGTGAGCATCTTGGCCACTTCCTCCTGTATGCAGGCCCGTACCCGATCTGGTACGCGGTAGGCCCGGTGTCGGACAGGGGGACTGTCCCCGGTGTCCACGTCGTGCAAACACCAAGGGGTGACCCCGGGGGTGAGGGAGAACAGGGTAGCGAACTGCAGCAGGAGGTTCCGGCAGCCCTGGCGTTGCTCCGAAGTGAGGGCGTCAGAGAGCCGGACCCCGTCCACGGAGCCGTCATTCTCCTGAGTCTTCAGAAGATCCGGGAGGGGTTCGGAGTCTTCCTCTGCCCCACTGTCCGTAGCCATCAGGAGGCTGAGTTCTGAGCGCACAAAGTGTGGTTTGAGTCGGTTGGTGTGGAGGACCCGAAGGGGGTTCCGGGAGGTCCCCAGGTCGATGAGGTAAGTGACGGGGCTTTTGCGCTCGACCACTTTGAAGGGCCCCGTCCACTTATCTTGCAAGGCACATGGTTCGGTGGGGGACATCACCCATACTTGTTGTCCAGGCTCGAACTCAACGGAGGAGGCATTGTGATCATACCACCTCTTCATGTCCTCCTGGCTGGCCTCGAGGTTCTCCTTGGCCATCTCTCTGAAGCGCCGGGTCTGATTGCGTAGGGCCAGGATGTATTTGAAGACGTCTGGAGGGGTCTTTAGGGGGGCCATCTCCCAACCTTCTTTTACTAGGCTGAGGGGCCCTCGCACAGGGTGCCCGTACAGGAGTTCGAAAGGGCTAAAACCGAGGGACTTCTGGGGAACTTCTCGGTAGGCGAAGAGGAGGCACGGGAGTAGTACATCCCACTGGCGACGGAGGGGCTCTTCCAATCCCCCAATCATCCCCTTGAGAGTGCGGTTAAAACGCTCCACTAGTCCGTTCCCTTGGGGGTGATAGGGGGTCGTGAATCTGTAGGTGACCCCGCATTGTTGCCAGAGGGACTTCATGTATTTGGATATAAAGTTCGTGCCTCGGTCGCTGACGACTTCTCGGGGGAAGCCTACCCGGGAGAAGATCCCCATTAGGGCCCGGCCAACCACCGGAGCTGTCACGGTCCGTAGGGGCACCGCCTCGGGGTAGCGGGTGGCATGGTCCACCAGTACTAAGATGAACCTGTGCCCTTGTGCCGTGCGGGGGTCCAGAGGCCCCACAATGTCTATCCCCACCCTCTCGAACGGGGTGGTGACCACAGGGAAGGGTTGCAGAGGGGCTTTCAGCTTCCGACCACTCTTCCCGCTGGCTTGGCATGTGGGGCAAGATCGGCAGTGGTTCAGGACGTCGTTCCTCATTTTCGGCCAGAAAAAGTGGGTCACTAGGCGGCTGTACGTTTTGTCCTGGCCCAGGTGTCCAGCCAGGGGGACATCGTGGGCCAGGTTGAGCAGAAAGTCTCTGAAGCGGAGAGGTACCACCAGTACTCGACCGGCCCCCAGCTCGGCGATTCTTTGCTCGCTGTATAGCAGGTCGTTATCCCAGTAGACCCAGTGAGTTCCGGTGGAGTCCCCTGCGTTCTGGGCGCTGGCTTGTTGGCGGAGTCCCTCGAGGGAGGGACAGGTCTTTTGTTCCTGGCGGAACTGTTCTTGGGTGGGCCCCCCTTCTTGACGCCACTGAGCCAGGTCAGGAAGGTCCTGGGGTTGCGCGTCCCCTTCGGTCGTCGGGTCCGGGAGGCTGGCCCCGTCGTTGTCTTCTACTGGGGCGACCGAGGGCGGAGGTGCTGGCCATTCCGGTTCTTCTGATCGGGGGACGGCACGGGCGGCCATGGACCGGGTGGTTATGCAGGCCCAGTCCGGGAGGCCCAGCATCCCCAGGTGCTCTCTTCTCTCAACGGTGGCCCACGGGGAACTCTCGAGGTCATTCCCCAGGAGGCAGTCCACGGGGGCATCGTCCCGGACCGTCACCTTCAACAGGCCGGAGACCCCTCCCCATTTGAATGGGACGCAGGCCATTTGACACATACTCTCAGAGTTGTCTGCCGAGCGGACGGGGCAGAGAATGTTCGGCAGGATCTGCTCGGGCTTCACCAGGTGACAGCGGACGGCCGTCACACTGGCGCCTGTGTCACGCAAGGCCTCGGCTCGCTGTCCATTAATGGTCACCCACTGACCGTATTTCCTGGTGTTAGCGGGTAGGGGAGCCCGCGGGACCATGTCTCTTCCCCCTAAGCACGCCAGGACCATGGCGGCCGGTTCCCACTCTTGCTGGGCCGGCTCATACCCTTCTGGTTCCTCCGATAATCGCTCTTCCCCCAGGGCGGCGGCAGCTACCTGGCGGGGCTTGGGTGTTTGGTTCTGCGGGCAGCTCGGGTCATTGGCGTAGTGGCCGACTCGCTGGCATCGGTGGCACGTGACGTTGGCTCGGAACCCAGGACGCCACGGGGGGTTGCCCCGGCCGGCCGGAGGCGGGGTGCTGGCCACGGGTGTTGCCGGCAAGGCGTCTCTCCCTCGCCCCTGGCCCCCTCCTCCTCCCCGAGGACGGTGCTGGCCTTGGTTGCTTCTGTTCTGTTCGTGTGGCCCCCTCCGGCCCACTCTGGTGCTTTCCCATCGGTCAGCTTCGGCGGCGAGCTGCCGGGGGTCAGTCAGCTTACTGTCGAGGAGGTGCTGCCTGAGCTCGACGAAACAGTTGTTCGACAGGTGTTCCCATACCATAAGGTTAAAGAGTTGTTCGTAGGTGGTGACATGGCTCCCCTTGATCCAACCCTCGAAGGCACGGCTGAAATAGTTCACGTATTCTACCCAAGTTGTACCTGGGATCCGGGTGCAATCTCTGAACCTCTGGCGGTACATCTCGGGTGTGAGGCCGTAGCGGGTGAGGAGGGCAGCCTTCATGTGGTCGTAGGACGACATTTGGTGATCTGGGAGCTGCAGTAGGGCATCGCGACCCTCGTTGATAAACCTCCCCCAAAGTCCGGCTCCCCAATCACTCCGGTCGATCCGGTGGGAGGTCATGGCGATCTCGTAGGCTTTAAACCACTGTTGTATGTCGTCTTCTCGGACATACTCGCGGACAACATCCTTGGGGATGTGGACTTTTTTCTCGATTGGCCCCTGGGTGTGTGGTCGCTCAGGCACCCCCAGTTCTTCATTCTGTTTCCGAAGTTCTATCTCCGCTAGTTGGCGCTCGTGCTCGAGCGTTATTTTTTTCTCCTCCAGCTCTCTCTGTCTCTGCTTCTCTTCTCGTTCTTCTCGGAGCCGCATATGCTCGAGGTTGAGTTTCTGTTCAGCTAACTTGAGTTCCCCATCCATCTTGAGTCGTGCCATTTCCAACTCGTGCAATCTGGTTCTTTCTCTTTCTCGGATCTCCTCCTGCGAGAGGCCCGTTCCCCGCTCCTTGGGAGCCGTGGCGTTCCCCTCTGGTGTGATGCTGCTTTGGTCGGATGGTCCGGCGACCCCAGTTTCTGTCCACGACTCTAGGGCGTGCTTTAGATCATCCTTGGTACTCAGGCCGGTGGTAGCAATGCCAAGTTCTATGCAGAATTGTCTCAGTTCGCGGTGGTTGTATTCTTCTAACTTATCCATTTGGAATTTCTCGGTGGAGCTGCTATCTTTGGCTGACATCGTGTTTTTGTCGTGGGGTGAGCTACTCTCTGTACGATTACGCGTTGATTCGGATCGCGCCGCTGGCCACCAATGTTAGAAAGGGTAGACGGACCGGGAGGGTCGGCCGGGGTCAGGTGGAGAGGTCTACGGGGAGAGCCGTCTCCAGCGATCGTACAGACAAGTAACTTCCCCCCCCCCCACAGACAGATACCACACACGGATAAGGTTCAGTGTTCTTTATAAGCACTCCTTCAGGTACGGTTGAATGGTACAAGGAGGTCTGGACTCAGGGGTCCCCTCGATTCAAGTCTCTCAATGCAGGGTAAGGGGTAGCGGGACAGTCTGTTTACCAGTCAGGTAGTTCGGATGAGATGATGACTAGCTCACAATCCTCGAGCTTGGTGGTTTAGTTGGTACGGGCCGCTGCAGCGCCAGCAGGTCCCGGTCGAGATGGTCGGTACACGGTCCGCGGCAGCGCCAGCAGGTCCCGGTGAGGATGGTCGTTACAACGGGCCGCGGCAGCGCCAGCAGGTCCCGACGAGGAGGGATGTTGCAGAAGGCCGCGGCAGCGCCAGCAGGCAGGACGATGGTTCACAAGAGCGGGCTACGGCAGCGCCAGTAGTCCGTCAAGGCTGAGTTCTCTCGGTGTCTCTCGACTCCAGGATACAACTGCCTTCCTGCTCCGGAGTTGCCCCAGTTATAGGGCAGGCGCCCTTTGATGTCCGGACCCTCGCACTTGGAGGTCGGAGGGCCCGGGATGAAGGTGTCCAGACACCCAGCAGGGGGTGGAGCCAGCGCCTGGGGGAGCTGGAGGCGATCGGCACCTGGCGGGGAAAGAGCTCTTGACACTTCGTTCTCCCATTGACCTGCCAAGTGGTCCGCTCACCTCCTGGGTGGATGGTGGTGCCGGGATGTCGGGGCCGGCCAGGCCCGGGGTTAGGGTCGGGGCGAGGCCACGCGGCCTCGTGGTGCAGGGCCCAAGATGGCGGCTTGAACCGGCCGGAAGAGCCGGTGGGGCTGGGCCCCGTGATGAGTAGAGGTCCGAGGGCAGAAGATCCGTCGGGAGACGGGGTACAGGTGCTTTTCGTGGGTTATGCCTGGTGGTCCGGAGCTCGGGCCCTGTCGTGCGGGGAGGGAGCAAGCCCTTCGTGTGGCCTGTCCAACAAAGTATTTGAATGATTTTATCAGGATCTGTACCAGCAGGAATATATATCCTCCTTCTCCCCTAATGGGATTGATTGTAGGGGAGGCCCTCAAGGGATTGAAGATGAAATGTGACAGGAGTTAGAGGCAGAGATTACAATGGAGGAAGTGATAAATGCCCTATAATCTATGGCCTTGGGGAAAGCAGCGGGTCCGGTTAGAATTCCCGTAGAAGTATATAAGGTTTTCCAGACGGAGCTTGCACCCTTACTTTTAGATTTGTTTATAGGGGTACAGCATAGTGGTTTCCCCCACCTTCATAGCAAGCAACGGATATTGTTGTAGTTTTGAAAAAAGTTAAACCCTCAGATAATCCTGCTTTGTATCTGCCTATTTCACTCATTAATGCAGATGGCAAGCTCTATTAAAAAATCTTTGCGTCACGGTTGAGTAGGATTATTGCCCGCATTGTGTCCCCCTGGAAACATGGTTTTATTCCATGGAGGGGTACCAGCGACCATATTAGGTGAACAATCGCCTTATTCTATGGAACAGAAGTATTAGGGTAAAAGATGGCCTTGATTCTTTTGGATGTAGAAAAGGCTTTTGACCGCGTGGCCTGGCAGTATCTATGGGGAATTCTGGGGTATAAGGGGTTTGGTCCAGGCTTAATTACAGCAATACAAGCAATGTATTATCGACCTTACGCTAAGCTGCAGATAATGGGGCAAGAGTTCGGTTGTATTCAGGTCGCCCGGGAAACAAGGCAGGGTTGTTCTTGTTCCCCAATTCTGTTCACCTTATACATTGACCTGTTCATCTAGCAATTAATCCAAAATCAGAATATAAAGCCAATATCCATCAATGGTTTTGATACTAATGTAATGGCATATGTGGATGATATCGCCATCGTGACAGCAGAACCTGCGATGGCGATAACAGGAATATAAAGGCTGGCTGGGGAATATGGTAAGACCTCAGGATATCTCCTAAATGCCGGGAAAACACAGATAGTCTGCAACCCTAATACTGTGTGCACCGATATTCGCAGGTTGGATGTAGCTCTCTATCTCGGGGTTATAGTCAGCAGTAGGGTTGGCGAAGTATGGTCAATAAATCTATGCCGTATGGTCAGCAATATTAGTATAGATTTTAAACGGTTGGATAGGTTACATCTCACGATAATTGGCAGATGTAACATACTTAAAATAATTATTTTCCCAAGATTCTGTATTTATTTTGTTCTATTCCTTTGGCGGTTTAGGGACATTTGATAAAGAAGTTAGATTCTCTTTATACTAACTTTATTTGGCGCTACAAAAAAATCTGTTGATCTTTAAACCTACCACAAGAATGTGGAGGATGGGCGGTCCAAATATGCTCTGCTATTATTATGCTGCCTTTTTACAGCAGATGGTGTATTTGCTTCTATGGGATAATGTTGGGATAAATAACCGGGGCCAGGTGCATGATACAACGATTCCCTCTATTTATGAGTTGGTTATGGGTGGAACGGCCGGTGGTATGTTTCTTAGACAGCTCGAAGCCAGTTATTATAAGAACACGATTTAAGTGTGTAATTGCAGCTTGGAAAGTGTGGTCCAAAGTGGTTATACTTATGAAGATCAAGACAACAGTCTGCACTACCTGTCTTTTTCCAAAAACGCAATTAAGGGGCCGATTCCGATTCCGGACGCAAAACGAACCGACCGACACAGACCCGGAACGAATACCGACCAACACGGACCAGTGCCATACGACCCGTGCAGTACGATACAACGCAAGTGAATTACAACCGACACGCATGGAATACAAGCTGTACGACCGAGCCGTAGGGAAAATAGTGATCCGGCCGGAAAACCGACACGATTTTCACCG